>NC_143389.1:42132974-42871233 GCF_980474605.1 Leiobunum rupestre
AAATACTTTTTTTTATTAGCCACAGTATTTTATAAAAACCGCCAAATTCTCTTAAAATAGGAAATAATTACGTATTTAATGTCAAAGAAAAAACGTCGCGAGGACGAAAAAATTAAATTAATCCGCCATTAAATTTAAGTTTCTTAAAATTGCGATACTTTTATCTCTTATTTTTAATTATTTGTAAAATATCGCCCAATTAGTGGGATGAAAACCGCCGAATCGCGTGGCTAAGCGTCGTTTCCGGCATCCCCGTAATCAGGTCCTCCGAGGATGGGTGATCCGGACGGGACATGGGAAGCACCTTGTAGGCGGCTCGCGTATCACTTCCCAGGCCCGAACGCGAGGGAGTGAAGACCTTATTCTCCGGAAGTAGCCACTTCTGTACACGGCATTTCCGGCGTGTACCGCGGAGGAAACGTCTTCCCTTTCTGGCGACGCACTAATAGGCCAACCACGTGCGCCGAATACTTTCGATGGGAAAATACGAAGGCGGAAAACGACACCGTCTCCCTTTGCTGGAATTCCCATTTAGTGGCGCATTAAAACGTTGCCCGCTGTTTACAACAGGATATTACCGACAAAACGACTCTGATTTTCAATAGGCGATAACATAAATTGCACGGTATACTGGGTAAAATTTCTTTCGGGAAAACTTTGGCGCGCCATCAAACGGTAGAAATCTTTAAAAATAATCACGTGGTTATAAATTTTTTTCAAGTTTACCGTTGAACAGCGACTTCAAAGATAGTCATATTTACAATTTTGTGGTATGTTATGTTTTTGAATATTTATACTTTTTCAATAGAAAAAATATTAATTTGTTAGTATTATTATATATATAATATTTTACTGTATTTATTGAATATTGTTTGTGTGAGATATATTAAATAATACAAATATTATGGTGATCGTTATTATGGTGATCGTTATTATGGTGATCGTTATTATGGTGATCGTTATTATGGTGATCGTTATTATGGTGATCGTTATTATGGTGATCGTTATTATGGTGATCGTTATTATGGTGATCGTTATTATGGTGATCGTTATTATGGTGATCGTTATTATGGTGATCGTTATTATGGTGATCGTTATTATGGTGATCGTTATTATGGTGATCGTTATTATGGTGATCGTTATTATGGTGATCGTTATTATGGTGATCGTTATTATGGTGATCGTTATTATGGTGATCGTTATTATGGTGATCGTTATTATGGTGATCGTTATTATGGTGATCGTTATTATGGTGATCGTTATTATGGTGATCGTTATTATGGTGATCGTTATTATGGTGATCGTTATTATGGTGATCGTTATTATGGTGATCGTTATTATGGTGATCGTTATTATGGTGATCGTTATTATGGTGATCGTTATTATGGTGATCGTTATTATGGTGATCGTTATTATGGTGATCGTTATTATGGTGATCGTTATTATGGTGATCGTTATTATGGTGATCGTTATTATGGTGATAAATATTTAAGATTATAACATGTTTTTAACCTAGGCTTAGTGAAGCAGCTCCTATGTTTTGACCACGGCCAACCCCGATCGCGGAAGCGCGTTATAGAAGTTGGCAGTGCTATGACGAATTTACGGGAACATTAATAAGTTAGCTACGACCAAAACAATTTATGCTATCACCTATTTTCCATCGGTACATTTCGTTTTTACATGAGCGTGAAATTTACGTACATTTAAATGAGGGAACATTATAGAAATTACGATACCACGACAACGTTATTGAAAACGGGTTAATCAGTTTCAACGATTTATTTATGCAAATGGCGACCTTGGGCGAAAAAAAAGGGGTTATTATCAACTTCGTTTTGGCATCGGAAATCGAGTCAAAATTGACGATTTTTTAAGATACAGGGGGATACGTTGCGACTCGAACCTGGTCGCGCTTCCCTGCACGACACCGGTGTAATGTTAATTTTAGGGGAATACAGTATAAGGCGGTTATACCCGTTATCCTCTCCATAAGGGCATACTTACAGTACACTCGCGTCCTGCTGGGAAGATCGGGCTGATTCAAGGGGCAACCCAGCACTGTATATTTTTAAAGCTCTTATTGATTTTTTAAGGGTGGTAATATAAATCTATATGATTAATTAGAATTTTGGGTGGGCGCTAAAATAAAGTTTATTCGTAGGAAATATTGAAAATGTTTATTTTTTTTTAGAATAAAAAGATCCGAGATTTCTTAGTTTATCGGTGTCCTTTAATACCGAGCGTGAGTTGGAAAAATTTAAATAACTAATTCTCAATTTCACCCGAAATATAACATATATATTTGAATATCAAATCATTAAAAATGGTTTTATGACCAAATTAAATTTTCATTATTTTTGCCCGATCACACGGTATTTGTAGTGAATTTATATTACAATCGTTTTATTAGTTAACCTGGGGGGCTATTAGGTAAAACATCGAACGGGAATTCGATCTCGATACCCTTCGACAATTGGCATTGATTTATTCTTATTCGAAATCTTTACAGAATACCATTCGTCCAGTGTTCGATCGAAAACCAGGGTTCGAAATAAAAAAAACCCGCGGGTTATATTTGGGTACGACCCACTATAAAACCCACTTAAAAAATGGGTTGTTTTTTATATAACAAAGACACACACTTTTTTTAGTTTTAACACATTCTTATTCAAAAATTTTAAATATATGGTTCATAGATTTTACTAGAAATGTCTTAAATTTTATTAATATCGCGAGTCGAAATATGTCGATTTTTGTAAAGTTAACTTGTTAGTCTAAATTTTAATAAAACCCGATGAGTCTGTTTTTTTTAACCCTAGTTTTTTTAAACTCTGTCGAAAACTGGATTTCAAATGTTTACAGAATAACCATCCCTGTTCCTAATAAGAGTTCACCCATGGATAGTAGATTTTAGAGGATCGGTAAAAAGCCTGGTTTTTAGCCCCTGTAAACCAATCACACTAAGGGAGTCGTCCAAGGTTAATTGAAAAAAAACAACAAGTATCGCTAAGAGTGGACGATACTGTTCGAAAAAAGGAAAAAGATAAACACAAAGTACATTTTTACGCCAAAAGGTATTTTTTCACGTTTTTATTGATTAAACATGATATACTAAATATCAGTTGATAGTTTTTATTGAATTAAAAAACCAAAATTAAAAATTACTAAAATATAAAGCGCAAAAAATTACGTAACAATATCAACCGCGTTAGATTGTCATTTTGAAATTTTAAGATCACGTGGTACAAACGACCTTGCAAGACTCCCTCGGAGTCTCTCGAGCTGATTGATACGCGGGGAGAAATAAAATGCACTGTGGAAGGGTATCGAAAACTTGTCCTCTTAATTTACTGTCCATGGTTCACCTTTCTACACTAAAACGTTTAAGCTATTAAAATACAATTGAAGTTTGAGGAATTCACTTATGAAAATAGCGATACCATTTTCGAGCAAGTCCCCCAATCCAAGCCCCAATCTCAGTTTTTTATACCTTTCAAATTTTAATCTTAGAAAAAAAAAGAAGTGTGACAATTTGTAAGAGATTCGTCAATACGAAGCCTCGCGCCAGCAGAAATTTCGAAAGCACTCCGAAGAAAGCGAAAGAGATCAGCGTTTCAAAGATGAAGGTATCACCTGGGACAGATGCGGAGGGCTCAAATCCGAAGGGCAGGGCACCCGGGGGGAAGAGTGGCGAATTAAAATGAAAGGGGGAAGGCAGCTAACGACGTCACACGAGCGCGCGCCACAAACGGGGACCCCCATTCGAGGAGAATAATCGAAGGCTGACGAAAGAACAAAAAAATGTTTATTTCATGACCATTAGAAAATTTCCAAAATACCACTATGGAGCAATTAACTCATTTTTCTTTCAATTGCTTCGAAGATTTTAACAATTTGCATTCAAATAGGCGTATAATTGCGTACCAAAGCCGGGTTGAATTAACGAGAGTGGATCATTTCGTACCATTAAATTATATAAATTTCGAGTATTTATTAAAAAAGTAAAGATTGGCCTAAAGGGGAATTTTATTTTCAATTTAATATTTTTAATAGCGCGAGCTTCCGTTTTGTATTGTCGGAAAATTGTTCGAGTGTGGCAGATATAAATTTCGAACCCGGGAAAGAACGCTCGAAGTAACATTTCGATAAGATATATAATCTCGACCGGCTGTCGTACGTCGATATTAAGAGCGTTATTTCCTATTTTATATTTTAATATAAGCGTTCAATAAGAATATTAGAATGATAAGAATATTCATTATACAGTCTAATACGTATGAAAGGCGTACTCCGACCGTAATTTGATTCGAAAACTAATTAGTATCGAAGTCGTAGGTAAACAGGGCGCGTCGTTCGGAAAGGAATCCGTACACGGGTAACCGCGACTGAATATCAAATCAGTGGCGACCGGAGACGGGTAGCTTTTAATATTGTTTACGCGATTAACAGTGGCTCGAGTAATTCGAGCCACGCCGACAGCTTTCCAATCTACAAAAATATACCCCGAAGGGAAGACGCCAAAGAGAAGTCCCCGGAAGTCGTTCCCTGTCCTCCGACGGAACCCCACCTTAAGGTCCCTTCGTAAAAAACCTCCGACGAGAGAGAGAGAGAGAGAGAGAGAGAGAGACGGGTGGGGGGCAGATTTCGGGGGTCGTGGTAAGGGTCCGAACTGACGGAGGTTAAAGTTGGCGTCGTTCATTTTTAAAGAGCCACGAGCTCTAAATGACCACCTGGTGAACAGCTGGGGCCCCTTCCATTAGCCACGACTCTCTCGCGGTCTCCGTCTGCGCTGGCGAAGAAGCGCACCCAGATCATCGAGGTCACCAGCGCCGCCAGATAGTTCGGTTGGAAGGCGGGAGGGAGGGTACGGGCTGCGTCCCGGGCGACTACGCGGTTGGAGGCCGCGACGGGGTCGTCCTTTGACCGGGAAACCTCCGGGTTCCGCTTGGGTTCGAGATGGCGGAAGTGGGCTAAGGGGTTACCTCCGCATCTGCCGCGAATGCCGACGCTCTCCGCGAAGTCCCTTTGTTTGGGGCCCCGGCTCGATCTACCTTCGCGACGGGCTCGACTTTATAGGTGCGCGTGTGCTGCCTTCCAGCCGATTTCGTGGCATTTAGATCGGAAGTGATCGGGCTGTTTTGTTTGGCCTTTAGGGCCCCCATATTTACGTCTTTCGGCGCATGCTGTCGGTATAAAAATCATCTCACCAAAATAAAAGGCTACTGACCTTTTCTTCGTCACGAGGGTTAGAGTGAGACCGGACAACATAAAACTATAAACGCGGGATTAGAGAAATCCCATATTACCAAGGATTAGGACTCTTTTTGGGGGGAAAACTTGGGAAAGGTCCAAAACACTGGCCCACTAGGCCTCGGGCCCATATAACACAATAAATCAAGGCCCCAAGAGAACCGATATTACCAAGGATTACTACGTTTTGGAGAAAAAACTTGGGAAAGGGCCAAAACACTGGCCCATTAGGCCTCGGGCCCATATACCATTATGAATCGGCCAAAACACTGGCCCACTAGGCCTCGGGCCCATATACCATTATGAATCGGCCAAAACACTGGCCCACTAGGCCTCGAAGCCCATGTACCACAATAAATCCAGGCCCCACGAGAACCGATATTACCAAAGACTACTACGTTTTGGGGGAAAAACTTGGGAAAGGGCCAAAACACTGGCCCACTAGGCCTCGGGCCCATATACCATTACAAATCCAGGCCCCAAGAGATCCGATATTACCAAGGATTACTAATTTTTGGGGATAAACTTGGGAAAGGGCCAAAACATAGGACATACGACGTATAGGGCCCAATAAAACCGGGCCTCCTTTTTTGGGGGAGAAAGGGTCCAAGCCCAGGTCCACCAAGTTGCGTGCTTAGTCAAGTTGTAGCTAATCCCCCCCCTCCTATCGTCGGGCTTGTACGACGTCATCTATACGTCATGGTCATTTGGCGAATTCGTTAGCCGGTCCCCCCTTCGCAACGGCGGCCCCTCGCCAACGTTAAACAATTTCATTAATTGAAAATATCAGCCTCGACATAATGATAAAACGTGAAATATGGAAATGATTAAACATATGGCACTAGCCCCTAAAGGTGAACTTCACCGTTGAACAAACGTGGGAACACTTCCAATTGGAGCTTTTAACGGCGCGTGAAATAATAACGAGGCGTACGCTAAAACTGGGATAACGTTAATAATTAAAATTATAATATAGTGAAACTTTTATCGGACAGGGTTGCCACAGTTTTTTCACTATCAAATTCCCTGACTTTTCCAGGTTTTCCCTGACCATCTCCGGAGATTTTCCCCTGACTTATTTTGCGCCAAGATTTTGTATTTTTTTACCTATATTTTAGTAAAAGTTTCTTATTTTCAACTGAAATTATTTTCCCTGACATTTTCCTGATGTCTAGATCAATTTTTAAAATTCCCTGAATTTTATGCCCATATTAAAATTCCCTGACTTTTCCCTCATTTTTATACCCATATTCAAATTCCCTAATTTTTATACCCATATTCAAATTCCCTGACTTTTCCCTCATTTTTATACCCATATTCAAATTCCCTAATTTTTATACCCATATTCAAATTTCCTGACTTTTCCCTCATTTTTATACCCATATTCAAATTTCCTGACTTTTCCTTTTATTTATTCCCATATTCAAATTCCCTAATTTTTATACCCATATTCAAATTTCCTGACTTTTCCTTGTTTTTTATTCAAATATTCAAATTCCCTGATTTTTATACCCATATTCAAATTTCCTGACTTTTCCTTGTTTTTTATTCAAATATTCAAATTCCCTGATTTTTATACCCATATTCAAATTTCCTGACTTTTCCTTGTTTTTTATTCAAATATTCAAATTCCCTGATTTTTATACCCATATTCAAATTCCCTGACTTTCCATGAATTGCAGGTTTTGCAGGTACCGTGGCAACCCTGTCGGAACTATAATGGGAAGGTCATAGCGAGGGTTCTGACCTCTAAATCCATTTAGAGGCACCTTGGTCCCGCGCACAATGGAGCGGATGGCCTCATCATTGAGACTTTCAATTTGGATCCCAGGCATCCCAGTCTCTGGTTTCTTCCAGCAGACGAAAGGGGGCCTTCCAGTCTCCAAGACGGAGAAAAAAAAACGGGCATCCTGTTCTATTTTCAACCTTTCAATATAAAGATCCTATCCCTAAGCGTATAAGATTTTGATATTGAACTTGAAACTAACTCGGGGAAAGACGTATTGAAGGACAGGAAACGGGGGACGCGTCTACGACGAAACGTAATACGCCTTTCTACGAGTAAACTGTTACCTTCTTCTGGACTATGACTACACTGCGGGGTAAAGAACGCGTTCCATTGGAAATCTCGGATAGTATTAAGGGCCGATCCCCGCCCGTAAACAAAAAATAAGACGACCCTGATTTCGTTGGCTTTTGTCGATAGCAGAAAAGAGAACGCGGTGTTTAACCGGAAGAGGAGTTCACGCAACTTTCTCTTTAATTTAGAAATGGTTGCTACAAACGGGAAATTATTATTGATTTATTTATATAATTTTGAACTATACGATTAAATAAATATACGATTTTAATTTTAAAAAAGTTAGGTGTTCAGGGAAAAGAAACCCACCAGGGGCAATCAATTTTAAAATTAATTTTGTTTGGCAAAATACAGTGGCCATCAAATTACAAATACACGAGATTACTAAAACCGTAGTAGTTATATCTTGCTCAAAATTTAATTATGATTTAAATATTCAAGCGGCTAATAAGAAAGTTTTGGTGGAAAAAAATCTTTATAAAAAAATTTTATTGAAAAAGTATTTTTGATGGAAACAATTTTAGTCGAGAAAAATATTTCAATTAGAAAAATATTTTTGTAGGGAAAAATATTTCAGGTAGAAAAATATTTTTGTCGGGAAAAATATTTTAGACAAATATATTTTTGTCGAGAAATATATTTTAGACAGAAATATATTTTTGTCGAGAAATATATTTTAGACAGAAATATATTTTTGTCGAGAAAAATATTTTAGGCAGAAAAATATTTCAGGTAGAAAAATATTTTTGTCGGAAAAAAAAAAATGGAGAAAAATCCAAATATTTAAAATATAATTTCTACGTTTTTATTAAATATATTATTATTAAAATTGATTTAAGTCTTTGGAGAACTAAATTATTGAAGTTAAAAAGATTTAAGCGTTTTTTAAACAGCAAACAAACGCGTCAAAAAATGTTATCGAAAATAATGAAAATCTGAAATAAGCGTTCAGCCGACGCCGTTAGAATAAGAGCGCGAGAGAGTGATTTAGAGCGCGACCTTCGTCTCCGAATGGAAAACAAAAAGGCCAACCCCCGCAGATTGATTCCCCGCTCCATCAGAGACAAACACACCTGGAGACACAATACCTCCCTCCTCTCAAAAATGAATGGAATATATACCTTCCAGAGCGAAAAAAGTGTTATTAACACTGCACACGAGGCCTCCCTTTCAATGGACTGCGGGAAGTCAAAAATGACTCATTAAGTGCTATTGGCGGGGGTTTACGCCCCTGCTTCAACGACTAAGGCGTCCAAGGGGGCCAGACCTTAAAGGACTAAAACACTTCATTAGTACGAGGTACGACGAGAGGGGGAGAGAGTTTAAACACCCCCCCCCCCCCCCACAGCCTCGTTGTTAACCGTTACATTATAACACCCTCAAAGCGGAAAACCAAGAATTTTTCGGACCAACGGAGAATACGTAGCCGCAACTATTTCACAATTCCCTAAGGCTAATCTCCGTCTTTGGCTGATTTAAATCAACTTAATTTAAATCAATGATTTTTTTCAAAATAAATCATTGATTTAAATCAATTTTTATTTAGTACTTTTGAAAAAAAAAACCTCGCCAATTGCTATAATTTAGGTTTAAATATAATCTTTCTTGTACTTCATCCTAATGTTGCATTGGCTTCTACCTGTGGCTGGGGATTCCGCCCAATATTTTTTTGTAAAGTACCAAAATAGGTTTTAAAATATAAAAACTTTTATATGATTATTCGCTTAAATTTAATAAATTCATTATACATTTATATAGATTAAGTCTTTAAAAAATTTAAACTTATTTGTTTTAGGTAAAATGATGATACTAAATTATATAAAATCAAAAAAATCCATAATCATCCAAAAAATCAATAAAAGACCGATTTAAATAAAACAAATCGATTTATTTGATTTTTTTAATAAAAAAATTGCCAACTCTGCCGCCTAAACCGAGATAAAAGTCGCGATTGTACCGTATTGTCTTCCCCCCTTAACCGAGACAAATAACACTAGGAGAGACAGAGGGGCGTGGTTTTCTCTTCCGGGTATCATAAGGCTAACAATACATTCTCCGTTTACCTCAATACATTCTTAAGGAACTTAGACTTCGTTGATCGAACTAACGACTAACTCGGCGCCTTACCAGTATTGAGCCATACAGACATATCGTATATAACCTGCCAGCTTTGAACCTTCGACGGTAATCGCGTTCTCGGGTCGAGTGCTTAGAAAAAAGGCTCCGCCCACTTTGTCTAACGAGCCAAATTGTCAAAGTTGATACGTAGTTTCTGATTGGTCGAAACGGGACACGTGGTAATTTATAGTCCCCTAATACACTACGGAGAGTAAGTCAGGGCAATTGGGTCCCTGTTGACGCGGCACTCGAAAGAAAAATAATCTTTTATATCGTATATTTGGTTTTTAGGGTTTTCGGGAAGGATCTGTCGTGGCAGGGCGCGCAGGTGGCCCCGGCTTCGAGTGCCGCTGAAAACTCATTTTTTGGGGAAACTGCGAACTGGGGAATTATACGCTTTGCTAATCTAGCGTATTGGGCAAGCCGCTCGCCAATTAAACGCGGCACACGTGTTGTTTGCGAGAGGATTTTTTGCCACTTTTGTTTCGAAAACTGGCCAGCTGACAGCTTATTATTAATATATTTCATTTTCCAAATTCATGTTTCGGAGTTATATAGTTCTTTTTTTATTATTTAACGAAAAATAAAATTTTCAACAAAATTCAGGTCAAAATTAAAATATATAGATATATTTGTCAGAAATATTTGTGTTGAAAATAATGTATCGAATTTTTTTTTAATCTTAACTCATATTTTTCAACACCATTCAGATCCAATTAAATATATTTTTGTTGTAAAAAAATATTATTGAGAAAGTAGTTTTATTGAAAAAATAAATTTTGTTGAAAAATATTTTTTATTAAAAAATAAATAATAATAATAATAATAATAATCAGCTATGCTAATAGCCAAGGCACCACCTTATACCTAAGTCACCTAGTGACTTTTAATTCAGGTGGTTGGGTTACAGTGCGCAGGAGGGTGGTGTTAAGCCCTTCATGCCTAGTGAGCCAACAGCTCCCTACACTCAATATTTTTATTGAGAAAGTATTTTTATTTCTTGAGAAAGTATTTTTATTTCTTGAGAAAGTATTTTTATTTCTTGAGAAAGTATTTTTATTTCTTGAGAAAGTATTTTTATTTCTTGAGAAAGTATTTTTATTTCTTGAGAAAGTATTTTTATTTCTTGAGAAAGTATTTTTATTTCTTGAGAAAGTATTTTTATTTCTTGAGAAAGTATTTTTATTTCTTGAGAAAGTATTTTTATTTCTTGAGAAAGTATTTTTATTTCTTGAGAAAGTATTTTTATTTCTTGAGAAAGTATTTTTATTAAAAATAATATTACCCTAAATATAATCGTTTAAAAACTTAATTGATAAGGCTTTATTTATTAGCATAAAAACGTATGGATTCATAATTCATACAAGGTTGTCTGATTTTAATCGATTTCATTTAAACCGCGATTTAAATCAAAACGTTTTTCAAATCATTGATTTAAATAACTTGTTATTCTTCTATGTATTTATGAAAATATACTATGAATATTTCGAGCAAAAGCTACCAAATGAATGCAATTCGGATTAATTAACATTTTGGTTTACATGAACAATACATGCAAATTAATAAAAAATTTCCCAGAAAAAAGACGCGTAAAATGCTTAAATATCAAATGAATTAAAATCAGATTTAAATAAGTCTAGGCTTATTTATTCGATTTTAAATAATCAACAAAACTGCTTTCATAATTTTAGCACTTAAAGACAAGCGCTACTTTACATGAAAAATCCGAGATTCTCAGATAACATTCGGGAACCCATTTAAAAATAACTGAACATCTAAAAACCCTAAAACTGGATTTTAAACCCGACGAATTAAAAGAAAAAGTCACCAGTCTCCCCAAGTTTACAAAACGGTTAAATATTTGAATAAAGGATCCTTTTAAAATATCCCCCCAAAAACCGCGACTTCGCGAAGCTCAAACATTCGGGAACTTTTCCCCCAAAATACACATTCTAATTATAAAATCGAGACCTAGTCTAAACAAACAAAACTGCTTATAAACGCTCTTAATTGGTGTTCTCGAGGAAAGAACGGTTGACTTACCCCAAAAAACGAGAGCTTACATTGACCAGCAAAGGCTGAAATATTTTAAAAGGAATTTAGCCCGGCAAGTTTAAACAAACAGTCGGCCCAACCGTCAAACGGAGGTAAGGTATATTCTACATTAAATAGCGCCTACTTTATCTTTAAAATACACTTAAATTTTCGAAACAAAAAAGAAGCCATTAAAATACCGTAGAGTCTAAACTAAACCGTAAAGTTCAGGAAGCGGAAACTGTTGTTTAAAAGCCAGCCTGAGATCTAAATAGGCGACTTTAGCGTTTAGAGTTTAGCTTTAAAATACTATTTTACGGTTTTTCGTGGAGGGTAAATGGTGGGCAAAAAAAAAGGCCAACGTCGGTCTGCGTCGGAGAGCGCAAAAAATAGCGAGTATAGTCTGTCTGTCCCGTCTTTGAATGTTGTTGGAGGCTGCGATTCTATTTTGGGTGGATATCTTCCGAGAGGATTTCCAGACTCGACTTTTTCGGGTGACGCATCTATCAGACACCCTTTCCCATCCCCAAAACTATACGCGACATACATACATATATATGTCACGAATTACAGCATACAGCGCGGAACGTACCTGTAGATTTGTCGCAACTATATGGTATAGTTTCGGAGCCTATAGGCCCACGAAGGTTTCAGGGTCTACCGCCTACGAAATAGTTTTCAAAAGCACCTAGGGCATACGAACACCAATCTTCAGTCCTGGGTACTAAATATTGATCATTTCAATAAACAGTATTGCGAATATAAGCAGGACACTTAACTATTTGGAATTCAAGATTTTCAATGCGGAACAATTTTGGAAATTAGATATCTATTTCCAGATTTTAAAAGACGATTTTCCGGCGAATTTAGAATTTTTAAGAGCAATTTTCAATCATTTATCTCTGGATTTTATTGATCCTTAATTTCCGACTGCACAGTACATTTCAGGATTTTAAAATAAAAATTTTAATAATTAAAAAAAATATTTTCAGAAATTTCGCTCGTTCTAAATTAATAACAATAATAATAATCCGCTAGGCTAATAGCCAAGGCACCACCTCAGGCCTAAGTCATCAAGCGACTTTTAAAGCCATTAATTAAGGTGGCCGGGTTACAACGCGTAGGAGGATGGTGGCAAGTCCTTCATTCCACGCCAGCCAACAGCTCCTATACACTAACTATTACCGTTAACCATGTTTTAGCGTAATTAGCGGCCATCAAACCAAGCTTCTTTTACACCAGGTGGCCCGAATGCGAAATCGGCGATACGCCATAAATAGTTCAAACCCCCTTTACGAGAGACTATATTTGATTATTTTTAAAGCTACAGAAAGAAAACAGCGGGTATAGGCCACTTTCGAAGGAATAGGCTAAAAGGCGTGTTTATAAAAAGCGCCAAAATAGTCTATATAGATATAGCATCCGGACCCCTCTTACGGCTCGTTTTAGTTTGGGAGATCTCTCCACTAACACCAAATTTAACACTTAATCGGCAAGCACTCTTAGACGAAGAAGGGAGGAGATAATACACGCGGCTATTGTATTCGAGAGAAAAGGCAGAAGTCTTCGACAAGATTTTGGGGGATGGGGATAGTCTCGAGAGAAAGAGAGAGGGGGGGAGGGCAGCTAGATAACATCCTCCTCACTTTGAAGAAGCAACTCCGGATTACGTACACGCTGAGAAAAATCCAGTTCCAGAGAAGCGAGGAATCCAGCGGAAGAGGACAGAGAGGGATTCGTTTCGAGGAAGAAAGATAGAACCCAATGGGATCCCACCGAAAGCCTCGAAGCTCATATCCCTATCACCTTCCGACCAGATGAACTAGGGCTTGGGGAAAAGGCCACAGTCTATACCAAAGACCAAGACGGAATCGAATGATATTGCTCCGGTACGGGATTGAAATGCCATGTTGATGAATTGTTTAGTACCAATCTCGGCGTAATAAATTGATGGAAGATATATAAAATATACGATTTTGGGGGCTCTCAAATAGAAAGCTTGGTTCTGTTACAACTCCTCGGAAGACTGAGTTGATCAGATTTCAGATATATTTATGAATCTACTCCGGGAATACATACCTCTACTTGGAATGCTTATCCTGCCGTATCGCGTGTGGTAAGATCACTCTGACGGTTTTGGCCCCGTCTACAACAGAAAAAAACCCTTTGCGCGCGCTCCCCTCTCACGTTGTTGTTTGTTAAGTTAGTGACGTCAAAAAAAACCGTCAGCCACATCGAGACGAAAATCTGCCGCGATAACCATTCCAAGTAGAGGTATGGATTCCTGCCTTTTCCCATTCAATCGCACTGTTATTCGGGCAAATTAAAAATTAAACTACGAAACTATTCAGTTTGATAAAGAGGTGATATATTTATCAATCGCGAATGGACCAAACTTTTGGAATGAAGAGCTTAATAGTCATTCACTATCCAAATTCAATCCGTGTTAATCCAAAGACCGCGTAGCCCCTTGGACCAACCCGTGTTCTCCCGCAAAACACGGATGTATTGAACATTTGAGGAAACCAAGGGGAAGTCGAGTCAGTTGCGTAGTAAGGGGGGGGGGATAAACTATCAAATCACAGGGGGAAGAGATAAGGATAGCTCTCATTGCCCTAACAACCTTACAAAACACCCGCGTATTGCGGAGAAAGCGCTAGGCCAACGCAGCACACTGTATATCTTCGGAAAAAAAGTAGATCAGACTGAGACGAATTTGACGTCGTCTGGGACTTCCTAATTTTGTCTTTTCTTTCCGATACACGTTTTTAGCCTCTTCCTCTAGTATAGAGGGAAGAGGCTGTCATTTTCGCACCTGATGTATGCGTTGGTGGTGGTGAAGGTGAATAATACAGTGGAAGCTAGGTCCGTATAGGTCCCCGGGAAGCGACGAATTCTCTTCAACGGCACTCGATATAAATTTAATTCAGGCATAATTCGATTGGTGTCAGTGCTGAACCGAGATTTTTAATCCAAGGGGCAAAATCACGAATAATAATGTGAAGTGGCTACTATTGTGGCTGTGCCATCTTGTTTTTTGTAAGCGGGGTCCAAAATAGCAAAAGAGAGAGAGAGAGAGAAGGCTGCACCCATGCCAGCACCCAAGAGAGATTAAGTTCACCCTAGTTAGCCAAAACCCCGCGCGTAGAAAAAAAAACTCATTCTAACTCTCCCATTTTCGATTCAAGTCCTCCTTTTGTTTTTTTATAGCTAGTCTCTCTGAAATTCGGCGTCGGGATCCGCCAGAAGAAAGAGTCCCGGTGACTTAGTAACTCCGTGAGAATCAGCTGACTGCAGCCCGAACCTTTTTCTCACATGCCAAAAAATTTTGTTTCGATCGCGCGGCTCCTCTATTTCGACATTGACGTTCCCCGTCGCTTCCTAACGCGTACCGCTTCATATCGACGGAATAGTACCGCCGGTTGACGTTAGGAAGTAGCGTAGAACGACCGCTGTAGGAGCCGTCTGCTCTATTTCGAGTCAGACTTGTTTTTTTGTTTTTACAAGTTTTAGACATTACACGATATCTTAAGCCGTTTTTTGTCGACTTCGGGATGTTTCACGAAACTGAGAAGGTCGAGGACGGTCTCGTTCTTTTTATATAACTCCTGAATAAAGAATTTGCTTGAAATTAAATTCGTTACGCCGCTATATTTAAAGCTTGTCGCGGATGAATAAATGTTTTACAAAATTAGTTCCTATTCAGCGGGTGTCTCATCGTCCACGATTTTTGGTACTCACCCTCGCAAAAATATAAACATCAGGGTTGGCAATTTTTTAATTTGAAAAAATCAAATAAATCGATTTTTTTTATTTAAATCGGATTTTTATTGATTTTTTTTATTTGATTTTAATTACAATTTCAAAGTTTTATATAATTTAGTATCATAATTTTACCTAAAACAAATGTTTTAATTTTTAAAGACTAATATGTATAATAAATTTATTAAATTTAAGCTAATAATCATATAGAAGTTTATTTTTTAAAACCTATTTTGGTACTTTTACCAAACCAATTCGGCGGAATCTCCACCCACAGGTAGAATCCAATGCAAAATTAGGGGGGAAGTACGAGAAAGATTATATTTAAAACTAAATTATTGCAATTCACGAGGTTTTTTCTTTTTCATAAATACTTTATAAAAATTGATTAAATAATAATAATTCTTCATAAACTATTCTTTAAATAACACAAATTTAGATAATTATCCATAGAAAAATCAATACAATAAATCATTTGATCCAATCCCAATCAATAAGAAACAATTTTTAGACAAATTTTAGACATTCGTAAAAATTCCGTACACTTAAGAAAAAATAATTTTAGAAACCTTTAAATTAACTTAAACGTACCGAAATCTGATCAAAGGTCTCTCAAAATAAGTCTAAAAACAAGATGTCACGGACTTGAAGTACACAGAATCCCCCCGATGTATTAACTATATTTTAAATATTCAATTTAAATTTGAACAAATTTCAAATCCTCTTGCGAACACGTTAATTGAAATTAATTTTTAGACAAACCGAATTTTTCGAGTTACCTGGTTTTGGAAAAAAGAAAGCGAAACGCGAACGTGTAAGATGGCGCCTGTATCAATTGGCACGAAATTCAAATATGACAGCAGTGCGTGAAATCTCACTTAAAATTAATTTATTTAAAGCAACCGGAAACGTAGTTCAGAAATGATCAGTACTAACTAAAAATATTTTTTTTAATTAAGAGCGACTTGGTTGCAAATTATATGTAGATTTTAGGTGAAATTCACCAAAAAATACAGAAAAATGGGCAAATGCCCCACTTCCTGGGCCCCGATCTCACAAATGTTAACCATGCCGGCGTTGGCATGATATTTACAATCGATTGACATATCATGTGGCTTAGTACCTCTAACGTACCGCGAGAAATAGCGCGAACACAGTACATGCAAACTAATACACACAAATCCCATGGGATTGTGTGTAAAAACCAGAAATGCACAAGAAATCTTAAAATCTGTTTCTCAAAATTTGCGACGCCTCGAATTTAAGTGTAGAATATCTAATATTGAGAAGTCTTGAAATCTATAACGTAGGCTCTTTTGGACGTAATTATAGAAGTTGCTTTTACCGAAATATTTTCCGCTCGTACTTTTCACTCGAGACTAAACTAACTTTCTTTTTAAAACTAGAAAGACGAAAGAAGATAAAACTAGCAAGAAGAAGTACCCTCGAGAAGAGTCGACAGTTCTTTCCGATAAAAACAGAAACAAAAAGACTTTTTCAAAGTTTTCAAGTTAAAAATGAGCCAAACCAGAAACTTTCCCTCCAAAGAAATGCACTACGTTTCCGCTTTAAAATCGACGTTCGAATATACATAACTTCACTGGCTCTGAATCTCATCAAACGTTCAAGACAAACGAAAAATGAACCGAAGAATAAGAAATGTACCAATTAAATTACAAATTTTAGTCGTTTTTAAAGATTTAAAGTCGTTTTTAAAGATTTTTAGTCGTTTTTAAAGATTTTTAGTCGTTTTTAAAGATTTTTAGTCGTTTTTAAAGATTTTTAGTCGTTTTTAAAGATTTTTAGTCGTTTTTAAAGATTTCTCAAGATTTTACACGTTTTTAAAGATTTCTCAAGATTTGAAACATTTATTACTTTTCAAAATAATTAATAAATTAATTCAATGAAAATATTGGAAATAATTTCGTAAAATTACTAAAACACAATCAAGTTCGAATCCGACTTCAACGAAGTTTCTGCTTCTATAAATAAAACTCTTTAGCTTGCAAAATCTTAAAACGATATTGAGTTAGGCAGATTCCCCCCAAAAAAAAAACAGCCCAAGACTGCGATTATTTTACAACGGGATTGTAGTTGTTTTTAATAGAGCTCCGCAACTCGCCATCTGCTTTTTTGGTAAGTGGGATCATCTATAACACATACGAATAAAAACAAGCAAGGGCTGCTCTGGTTATCAATTTCTCGGCTATTGTTTTGGGAAAAAAAATTCCTAATGGGTTTACAAAGTACGACTACAAAGCTATTTAAGATAGTGGCCTCCACTTTCTACATTATTTTTGGGAGAAAAACATAGTTTTTATCCGCAAAACGCGATTGCACAAAACACGCTCACTCTACTCCGCTTAAAAGCCATCATAAATCACCCGGAAGAGCATCCTGCTCAATTCCCCCAAAGGGGGCTTCCCAGCGACGCACCGAAGCACAGTGGCGGAAACGGCCTTTTTCAAGATGCCTAAGCTCTAGACCCAGAATCTACCATAGACTAAAACCTAATAAACCAAACAAAAAACCGCAAAAAACTTACTTCAAAATTGGGGAAACCCGCGTTTGGTTAGACAAGCACATCTTGCTGTACTTCCCAATTAAATTAATTGACTAAGTAATTAATAATTAATATTTTTTTTGTAAATATGTGTGTATATATTTTTGGTATTTTAAAATTTTAGTTTTAAATTTTAACCTACTCGGTACCTGCGAGTCATATGAACTTCTCCCTGTTTTAAAAGGGACCATTGTATTTTTTGGAAGGTAATTAAAATATTCATTCATTCATTCGCAGAAAGAAGTTTCACCCGC
The DNA here is from genome assembly GCF_980474605.1 of Leiobunum rupestre. Taxonomy (NCBI): domain Eukaryota; kingdom Metazoa; phylum Arthropoda; class Arachnida; order Opiliones; family Sclerosomatidae; genus Leiobunum; species Leiobunum rupestre. The sequence goes on from NC_143389.1 coordinate 42,151,039, forward strand.
AAAATAAATCATTATTTAAAAGACAGTGAATTAAAATTAAATTAAATTTAAATACAATTGTTATCGGTAAATGGCGTAATTATTTCTGTCACATTATCATTATTCATTATTAATCTTAATATAATAATTAAGAATTATAATTTATTTTACAGCTCTAAGAAATTAGCCTTTTCTAAGTCTTCTTTCAACATAAAACTTAAAATTTAAGCATAAAACGAAAACCAAAAATAATAAACACGACAAAAAGAAATTAGCGAAAAATTGGATTTTCTAAGTAATTCAACTTCCATTTTTATTTATTTAATATGAAATTTTGGCAGTAATTCCTCTAATATTTCCGGTAGATAATTTAATTTATAAGTCACCTGAAATATTTCCATGAATCTATTTATTTTGAAATATTAGCAATTAGACACTAATTGACTAAGGCCTGTGTTTCCTTGGTACCGTATTAGCTTAGCTGATACTTTTTAAATTCCACTGTAGATAACTTAATTATAAGGAATCAGAAAATGTTTCTATAAGTCTATTAAATATGAAATTTTGGCGTTTTAATTTCCACTGTAATATTTTCCGATAGGAAGCGAAATATATCGGTAATTTTGAGTAAAAATAAACCTAGATACAAAGGCGCAGGGGGAGACCCAAAATCAAAATACGGCTTTTACAACAACGGTAAGGGGCGCGTGCCCAATATTTTTTTTACAAAAAAAAATAAATAATGGGGACTGAGGGTCTCTGGGTCTGTAGAGGGTTTCCGAGGTCCGTACGGAACAAGCAACGCTTCTGCCCCTTGACCCCCTCGCCTCCCATTCCGTCGGCCTATAACCTAGCAACTAGCCCCCTCAGGTAAAAAAATCTACCTTTGAGGGGGGGGGGGTAAGGAGTGTATTTCGGCCAAGTCAGCCACCGGCGGCGCCGCGAGATGGGCTGGAGAGGGCAGCCGTTGGTGAACCATTTGGCCTTACCACTTCCGGTTTCCGGTACAGCTGCCTCCTCGTCGCGCGTGTCCCGAACACGGAGAGGAAACCCAAATTCGAGGAGGAGGGAATTCGGCCTGATAGTTACCGAGAAGCCCGACACAGTGGAGAATAATAACACCAGTTCGATTTACACCCCCCGGACAAATACTCTTATGTAAATTCCGTAGTTATAGTATTTTTGGCGACTTAGAATGATATTATTAGGATACTATTTATGTTAAAAATATTTACTTTTATAAATATAATGGCGAAATTATGAATGAGAAAATGGAAATTAATATTACATCGACTGAGCCGACACCAGATAATTTGAAATTTTTACTTTATTTTTAATTTTACTGTAACTTTAGATTAGAATCAAGTTATTTAAAAAAATATTAAAATCATTGATTTAAATAATTAATTATATTTCAATTTATTTTACAATAGTCGGTTTTCTAGCAATGTCAATTCGGAGTAAACTAACTTAAATTTAATTTAATTATAAATTCAATTTAATTAAGATTAATTTAAAATGCGATTTAAGTTAACGCTGCACGCGAATTTTTAATCAATTTGTCAAGACCAAAAGTCATAAAACATTAAAAATCAATAAAACCCCAAAAAATTAATAACAAATTTAATTAAGATTATTTTGGAATGCGATTTACGTTAACGATGCATTCGCATTTTTAATCAATATGTCAAGACAAAGAGCCCTAAAACGTTAAAAATCAATAAAATCAAATCGATTTTTTAATTTATCAAATATTAACCTTTACTCTTTATAATGACCATCTTGGTTTCTGAAGATGACTATTTTCGAGTGTGATAACAATTTTCGGTCGTATTAATAATCAACTATCGCTAATACCCAAGGCACCACCTTAGGCCTAAACCGTCTAGCGACTTTTAATGCCTTTAAACAGGTGGCCGGGTTAAACCCATCCAGTGCTTCCACTTTGAGGGATTTTATCCCTTATTCGGGATTTTCTTTTGGAAGAGAGGGAAAAAGGGAAAAATATTTTTTTTTCTCGAAAATTAAGGATTTTGGGAATTTTCCTAATTTTCGCTAGAAATATTTTGGTCTAGTACTTCAAATACCGCGTATCTACCTTTATTGGAATACAAGAATGAAATTAACTGGGATTCGGAAGTGTGTCATAGATTTTAAAATCTTTCTAAGAAAATTTTTTTCTTTATATAAGGCCTAAAAATTATAAATCTTATTGTTTTAGTTAAAAAATTGTGAAAGGGATAGAAAGGGATTTATTAGAACCGACAGAGGGAGAAATGAGATTGTCAAAGTGGAAGCACCGAACCCATCAGAAATTTGGCCAACGATAATTAACAGTCGTTCATTGTCCTACTTATATGAATTACGTTACTTTTGATAAAAGTACCAACATTACTGGTTTCCAAAAAGGTAAAGGACATATTTAGTATTTTACAATTTAACATTAAAAAAAATCGTTGATCTTAAAAACTAATTTATCCGTAACTAACTCTCATAAATTTTCCTTCGCATCACGCGTTAGGACCAAAATTCTTTGTCGAATAAACTAACGCCTATTACTTTCACTTCTCTCGACGGGGGGTTCGTACGTATGAGTCAACAAACATTTTGTTAAATCGAAAAGGCAATATTGAATTTTTTTGTTACCGGGAGTGAGAATTTAGAAAGAACGCACCTACCAAAAGTAAATATTGAAAACGGCGAGGATTTGAATAACTAGTTTTTTTCTGCCCGGCTATTATGGTTAAACCTGACAAGTCGTAGAACAACAAACACTTTGTTCGATATTGTATATTATGTAATTTTAATAAGGATGTTAGGAGAGGGATAAAAAACCACGCGTAACGGAAATACTTCTTAACCACACCGGAAATATGCTACGTAGACTAATAATATATATACAGCTCGAAAATATCGGTTGAGAAATATATAGAGAACGAGGGGGAAGGGGCGGAGATTCATATCTTTATAGACGACGTAATTAGTTATTTTAACTAGAAAATAAAACCTAAATAATGTCTGTCATTCGGGGAATTTTTTTACTACTGTAAGCGTTCGGTTGCAATCAGACACCCAGAGCCATCTAACGAGCGAACTTGTAAGTTTTTCTACCGATTTCTTTTAGGACGCGTTATATTCGTGACCGAAAACTATCGCTACGCCTCCTTTGGTTCGTCAATGAAACCTAGATAGGTAGCGGCTAAAGCATACGCTATTAATATTTCTTTATCGTTATTCGTAAATTTAACTCTATAAATAATGATACTTGTATTTTAATATAATTTTTGCATCGTTTGCTTATATTTTGATCAGTTAATTTAAGAAAATAACGTTCTTCTGATCATAGACACTACCTCGGAGTCGCTAGCACCGTTACGCCACCTAGACTCGTTTCGGTCGCCAATAGCGATAAACCTAGGAGAAATAACGAGCAGACGAAAACCCACTACTTAAACAGGGTTGCCACACTATTATATGATTCAAATTCCCTGACTTTTTCTGCTTATTTTCCACGTAATCCAATTTACAAATCTCACTTTTTCCAGTTAAATTTAAATTACCTTTAAAAAAAAAATCTTGTAATTCCCTGACTTTTCCTCGCCATTTTAGGCCTATTAATATATTCTCCAACTTTCCTTGGTCTGTGGCTATCCTGTTAAAAAAAAATTAAAAAATTAGTCTAGATGGCGCTGTAAGATTGGGCTCAACTGGTCGAATTCCAAGTTCCTACTTCAGTTTATTCATGGACTGTAAATTTACAGTCCGTGGTTTATTTAAGCATTTCTTCGCGTTTTCCACTTTACCGCGGTAAATAACCACCGTGATTCCCCCTAGCGGTGCCCTTAAGAAACCAAAGTAAAAAACTTACACTTGCGAGTGAAACGAAAACCACAAGATTTTGCTAAACACAATGTTTCCCAAGAAACTCAACTTTAATAAAAGTAAAAATACTACTTTGGACCTAAACTAGAGCGTAACACGTTGCAATAAACGATAATGAAAGAAACGCGCGTCTTCCCATTACATCGAAATAAAACGAAGAGGGAAGGGGGGGGTTAGGTGCCTGTTTAGAAAAAGCATCGCGTAGCCTAATAAATACGATAAAAACGCAGGAAAATAACAGATAAGAATTCGCCAGGGTATAACCGTACCCAACGCGCGAGAGAAAAGGGAGATTTATAGTGAGAAATCAACCAGATGCTTTCTCTGGAAAAAAGGGATGCTTCCCCCATCCCTCTTACGGGAAAAGATCCCCATTGCACGCTAAAAGCTCGTTTGAAGCGTCTACTTCGAAAACCTACAGCCTAATCGAGAGGTTCAAGCTGTACTTTTCTCGTTTTCATCAAAATGATGTGCCAGTTCTAGACTATTATTTTTCTTAGTTTAAGACGGTACGTAAACTTTACCCGTCGACCCCTTTGATTAAACTAACCATTGTTGTACAATTGATACTTATTAATTAATTAATATTATATTTATATTTGCCATTGATTGTAAGTAAATTACAATTAATTGGGTTGGTAATTCTATCATCGTTTTGTATATATTAAATTTGTAGCATTTCTACGAACATCGGCGAAAGATATGTAGCATTTCTACGAACCTCAGCGAAAGATATGTAGCATTTCTACGAACATCGGCGAAAGATATGTAGCATTTCTACGAACATCGGCGAAAGATATGTAGCATTTCTACGAACATCGGCGAAAGATATGTAGCATTTCTACGAACATCGGCGAAAGATATGTAGCATTTCTACGAACATCGGCGAAAGATATGTAGCATTTCTACGAATCTCGGCGAAAGATATGTAGCATTTCTACGAACCTCGGCGAAAGATATGTAACATTTCTACGAACCTCGGCGAAAGATGTGTAGCATTTCTACGAACATCGGCGAAAGATGTGTAGCATTTCAACGAACATCGGCGAAAGATGTGTAGCATTTTTACGAACATCGGCGAAAGATGTGTAGCATTTCAACGAACATCGGCGAAAGATACGAATATCTTTTTTTTAACGATAATTATTTAATTATAATTTAAACGAAGACTACTGAGCCGAATCGAAATGTCCTGCAACATTTTAATTCATAGAGTTGAACTATATCCAAGTAAATTTTCGTAAAATTACGCTAAAAAATAAGTCTACTGCATATTTTTTTAATACAATATTGCTGAATACGGCATTCCAATAGTTTTTTTCCCCTAGCTAGCCAGAGCCGTCACCCCACCCAAAAAGCGAATTCAATTTTGTGTTAGGGAGTTTGGCACGTACAACGTGAATTCTTTTTTAAAGACTTCGTTGCAGCCTAAACTAATGATTTTTTGGTCTATTAGGCTTTTTCCCCTCTCATCCCCTTTACAAAAATAGACCTAATCATGGTAGGAATGAGGGGGAGAGAGAAACAAGCGCCTCCAGGGGGTGAGCTGTAGAATCAATGGGCCCCAATATGCTCTAAAACATAAGAATTTTATACGCTTCTATTCTCTACGGCAAATTCCGAATCACGTTGTCCCTAAATCAACTCGCTTCTCATGTAAAGTCACGCGTAGGCCAAAAAGCCAATTTTGGGTATATTGCGAAACCTCAACGGACGCTTTGCTCAACAATTTTACGGAATTTTTCACGATGAATTTGGGTATAACCGTGTTTTTCTTCGACGTTAGCAATAAGGGCTACAACACGCCCCCCCCCAATAACGTTCATATTTACAGGATTGTTACGCGTAGAAAGCCTTAAAAATAGTTCTAAAGAACTATCAACCCCAAACTCACCTCGTATCGTAATATTAACATTTTAGTAAGCTTGGCCATTCCTAATATTGAATGCTCATTATTATCGATAGTATAGTAGTACCAAGGTCCACCACAGTATCTTTGGCTATAGCCGCCATTTTGGGGGAAAATACTTAATAGGAAAATGCACGAATAACATTGTGTCGCGTGATAGTGGTACTATTTGGTAATTTAGCTTTAAGAACTTTCGGTTTCCATCAAAGTTTACGAGTAAATTAAAATTTACAACTAACAATGATCAGTTAATACTTACGGTTACAGTGACATTTTGACCTTGAACTCGAAAGTTGACCCGCGTGTCAGTTTCGCCAACCGAGAATGGTACAGAATCAATTAGACTGAAATATTAAATTCGACTAATTTCTAATTGTGATTTTATTTGAGAGGCATTGACCAACGGCTTCGGCTCGCTGGTCAGAAATAAAGTGACCGCCGGAGAAGAACGCGCAATTCTTCGTGGAACAGCTACTGCCATCTAGGTATTGTGGTTGTAGCACTTTTCAGATTATATTAAGAATAACTATGTTTTAATTATTATTCACGTTCTAAATACTACTCTTATTTATGTATTCAAATGTATTAATTTGAATGTTATTAATGAAAATAGCAAATTTAAACCAAGTGAAGAACTAGTAGATGGCAGTAGCTACTTCCCGCGTAAATTTAAATTTCGTCTGCAAGGAATAGCAGACAGTTTCGGGGATGCTAAGGCATGCATTTTTACTTTTCTGTTTATAATTTAACTTCAAAATTAAAACTATTTTAGCCTACCTGTTGTTATTATTAGCTGAAATATATGCATAAAGAAGGCAAAAAATTTAAATTTCGCGAAATTGATTAATTTGCCATACATTTTTACTTCTAATGGAAAAGAAAAATATTGCTATTTAAAATAGCTTAACTTTGAACTTTAGATTTTGGGGTAAATCTTCATCTTTTGGTATTAATGAATAATTCTTGGAAATTACAAATGTGAAACGTCATAAATTAGAAAATACGTTTTCCTCGTAATTTTTAAACTACCGTTACTACTACCTCTACGAAATACGAGGATTTCTCAAAAAGCAATAATCGGAAACTTTGGTGAAAATTCAAAGAAACATCTTTTATTGAAGAAGTAAAAATAACATACAATCGAAATACTAAAATATATACAAATAATGTTTTTAAAAATCAGTCTTGTCAGTTCGCGGATCAAAGCTATTTTGGCCGCCATTGTGATAACCTAAAAAACTGTAGTGGTTTGGGGGCGGAAAAGGGATTGACCAATGGAAAAGCAGCGATTCCATCGGCGTCCGCGATTCTCTTGCGCTCAGATGTTCTGTGACTGTGTCTTTTCCTCGTACTCTCCGTCGAAAAGATCCCAAATACAATGTTTGGTTGTGTAATTTTGACTTTTGCTAAATTTATACAAATTTCTTCGAGAAATGTAGATTTGTGGTCGAAACTGTAGCGGTTTTTGTTTATAATTGTTTAAGTTTGAAAGTGTCAAAATGGTAAGTGAAACTTTACATTCAGCTTTTTGAAGCACCCAAACAGGCTGTAAGAAAAGTGATGAGAAAATGCCTAAAGTGTACTGAGGTGAGGTCAAACGGCCTTCACAAGTATCACAACCAAAATTTGGCATATTTCACTGTAAAATTACAAAATTGAGACCTAAGCAAATAGTTTGAGCTTAAAAACCTAGGAAAATTATATATTATCTGAGAAAGTACATTTCCACTACTATAAAGAGTGTCCTTCAACAGCAATTATAGAAAATGGCCTGAAGGCAAATGGGAAATAACATATTTGACCTAAAATTTAAATTTACGGACGCCATAGGTATTTTGGCCAAAATTATAATATAATATTTACAACATTTTTTATTAAAGTATTACTTTATTCTAAATGGGCCAAAACTGCTTTTGTTGGGGTCCACATCATAGTAACGTTGAAAGGCCCCAAAAAATCTTAATTCCTTTAATAAATTTCGTGATATATGATGTATAAATAACAAACTATTTAACTTGTAGGCAGCAGATGAACCTCCATATCTGACAGTTGGCACTGATGTTAGCGCAAAATACAAAGGGGCTTTTTGCGAGGCCAAAATTAAAAAAGTTGCCCGTGCTGTAAAATGCAAAGTATGTAATTAAAATTTATTTTAACTACGCAAAATCTTCCACCAGAACATTTGTTAAAACTAACTTTTACTCTTCACAAGGTAACATTTAAAAATGGTCAAGGAACAGCTGTGGTTCCTGATGACCAAATTCAGGGTAACCTCAGGGTGGGGGCCCACATTGAAGCAAAACACCCTGATAAAAATCAGATGCTAGAAGCCGTAATCAATAAACTACTTGATTACAGCCAATATACAGTTGGTAAGAATCTGAAAAAAAATTTCTGAAAGACAAATTGTTCATTTACCTATAAATTTAAAAAAGTTTTTGATGATGGTGATGAAACGACTCTACGAAGAACATCTTTGTGTTTGAAGAGTGGCAGACATTTTGCAGAGAGTGAAGTAAGCATTCCCATATGAAGAAATGAAACTTCAACTTTAATCCAAATGATTTACCCACTTTTAGAGCCTAGATCAATTGCCTCTGACCAACCCTGAGCATTTTGGTACTCCAGTTATCGGCTCCAAAACCCGAAGAAAAAGAAATTCAGTTGTGTGTGCAGCTGCTTTGTAAGTATTGAGCCATAAAATGAAATATTCAAATTATTTAGTTACTTTTTTAAAATATTTATCGCTTGAAGTAATTTTTACGTGTTCAGGGATGATGAAAGTTCAGAGGAAGATCTTCCTCAACCCAAAAGACAACCAAAAGATAGGAGAAGAGCGTCTTCCGCTAGTACAGCCTCTTCAGCTTCCAAGAATGTTGATTTGGGTCGAGTTGTTTGCGTGGAACAAGGTGGTGGTCGTGGGAACAAGAAGGAAAATTGGTTTCCAGCCCTCATTGTCTCCCCATCAGCTCAAGAAAACCTCAGACTCAAATTTGACCATCTTGTCAGATCCTTTAAGGATGGAAAATAGTAAGATTATGATTTTACTTAACAAAAGTGAAAGATAATTAATTGCCATTGTTTTTGCAATTAGTTTCCAAGTTCCTAAAAAAGACACTAAAGAGTTTACAAGGGCAATGGCTGCCAAAGTGGAAAGTCCAGCTCTCAAAGCGGCTGTGGAAAAGGCTCTAACATTTATGGATAAAGATGAGCTACCACCTAATTGGGACCGTGATACGTTAATGGGTCTCAATCAACAGTCAGAAGATAGTCACGATTCTGACAGTGACGTAAGTTATCATCTCCAACTATGCTATCTAGTATGTTCAAAAATTTCTAATAAAGTTAAAAATTGAATCAGACTTCTGATGACGAACCCAGCGAAGAGAAGGATCGATTTGTAGCTCAACTTTATAAATTCATGGATGAGAGAGGAACCCCTATTAATCGGGCCCCCAGTGTAGGCAGCCGAGATTTGAATCTCTACAAACTGTTCAAGATAGTTCAAAAAATTGGTGGTTACAACAGGGTAACTAACCTGAACCAGTGGAAAAATGTCTTCCTCCGTTTGGGTCTGTCCAACTACAACACCACCAGTTCGCATCAAACTAAACAAGCTTATAAAAAGTACAATATAATTAAAAATAATGGGGATTTTTTACTATTAGTGTTTCTTCTACAGGTACCTGCACAGTTTTGAAGATTTTTTCCGTAAATTGGGATGTACTATGGTATCAAATACGAGGCACAGTAGGGGTCGGTACCGAACTGACAGGAATTTGATGATGACGCGAAACCGAGAGCGTGATTTGAGCGCATCAAGAGCCAAATCCTATTCAAAAGGTTCCAAGAAAGATGATGAGAAAAGAAAAACTAGAACAAGTCTCGTTAAGGAAGAAAGTGAAGAAATGGTACCTTCCACTAGCGGAGGATTGAAAGACGCTTGTTCCAGTTCAGCTTCGAGTTTGAGTTCATTAGCTGGGCTAGATGATAAGAAGGAGAGTAAAGTTAAAAGAGAATCTTCCCCTTCAAGTTTGGTTGAAGAGAAACCCGCCTCTCGAGAGAAAAAGAAGGAGCCTAAGATAAAGCCAGAAACTCGCAAAAACTACTTACCGGAAGGCGGTGAGTCTTCAGATGACAATGTTCCTCTGATCCAAGAAGGTAATATTAAACAAGAGAAGGATGACACTCCAGGAAAGAAAGAAAAAGTGAAAAGAAAAGACACCAGAGATGAAAGTATTAGCAAAAAGACTAAAAAGGTAGAAGAGGCTAAAGATGGCAAAGGCAAAATGGGCTTTTCTGACAGTAAAAAACCAAAAAAAGAACTTAAAAGATGCGATTCGAAAGATTCATCTTTCCAAGATCGAAAATCGGGAGAGTCTGATCTAGACTCCAGTGATCTTGATTCGCCCAAGAATCGAAAATATTCCGACGGAGGGATGGATGACTCTTTCAAGAAAGGTGGTGAATCATTTGGCCATAAGAAAATGAAGAAAAGGAAAAAAGAAGGAGGTCCTGATGGAGATGGGGATGATGATAATGATGGCAAAGAAACGGATATTGAGTATGGGTTTGCATAAAATTAAATTGTAGTTTTACGTATTAATGGGATTTTTTTGTTTAATAGGGAATTTTGCCAACGTACTGGAGGTATTAATATTGGGGATAAAATCAGGGTTAAATATGGGCATGGTGGACAGCATAAAATCTACGAGGCTAAAGTTTTGAAAATAGATGAGAAATTGCCAAAACCTTACTACGTTCATTATACTGGCTGGAACATGCGCTACGATGAGTGGATCAGAAGGAGTCGAATAGTTGAAAATGTTTCAAGTAGTTCTGTGGGTAAAAAGAAGAAGTCCACTACTTCTTCCAAAGTAAGCCTTTTCCTTCTAAGGTGTAACTGAATTATTGTATTGAAATTTAACGTGTTTTATATTAGCTACCTGGACCTACCAAAAGTTCTGGGAAAAGAGGTCGTCCAAGTTTGGCTTCTGTTCATTCTGATTCTGGATCATCAACTCAATCGACATCACTATCTCCAGCTTCCTCGAGAAAAACGTCTTCACCCACAAATTGTCGCTCACGTCATACTCGTTCTGAAAAAACTAACTTAACTGGTGGGCTGGAGCCACGTAAGAGAGTCAGGAGAAAGTCAGGAGCTACAGGGGAAACTAAAGATTCTGATATTGATGAGAGCCTGCTATCAGATATTGAGGATGATGGTAGTGAAAGCAAATCAATAGAAGATAAGGATGAGGAACCTTTACACGAAGATGGAGAAGATGAAAGTGGGCCTGTTGAGAGTGTCAAGATGGATCAATATTCCGAAGCACCCGTCATTTCTCATCCATCTACTTCCGAAACTTGTCTTAAATTAGGATCGGATGTCCTCAGTAAAGTAGAGTCGGATGATGATCAGGAACTCTTAATGAGAAATGAAGACAACAAAGATCCACTTCCTATTAAAATTGAAGAAATTTTAGATATGATATCACCTTTAACGGATGACAATTTGCCACCAAGTTTTGCTCCTCACTTGGATATAAACTCTCCCAAAGAGGATACCCGCGTAACACTACCCAGCTCCGTTGTTACTGAAGAAGCAACTCCCAGTCAAGCTAAAGAAACCAGTGTTATTGTTCGTAGAGTTAGCGTAGAACAAGATAAATTACCCATAGTCGAAGAACCTAAGGCTTCTGTTAAACCTGATCCTCCATTAAACCTATCATCAGCAACTGAAATTTTAGGCTCACTTGATGAAGATACTGAAAGTGAAGATGAAGCTCTAATCAACCTCTGTGTTCCTAAAAAAGATGAAACTACTACTCCTAATAAAGATGCAATGCCAGATCCTGTAAATGTTGTACAAAAAAAAGAATCCCCTGATTTGTCTATAGAATGTGACAAAACTGATGAGAAAGAAGTGACTACGATAAAACAAAATTTTCTGGATTTCCCCACTCTTGTAAACTTAAAAGAGGAAGATAAAAAGGAAGAAGTTATAACGTGTCAGGCTAGCATTAGCACTCCTATAAGAGAAAACTCTCAACTACCGAGTGCTAACCAAGGAAGTGATCCCAAGGAAACTGTGGCCGAAGAACCTCCTAGCATTATACCGCCTAATTTAATTATCGTTAAAGAAGAGACCAATGATCAGTCAGTCTTTGAAGCCGAAGATGAAAATACCAGCAGAGACGTAATAGTTCAAAAATTACCTATTGAAAAACCTGTCATTCTCGAAAAGGAGAAGAAATTTGAAGTAGATGTTGTGGAAGAAGAGGACAAATACGCTTGGATAGACGAGACTGAAGAGAAAGAAGAAGCCGAAAGACTGAGAGAAGGAATTTCTCCTAAAAAGGAAACTAAGAAGAAGCGCAAAGTTCAAAAACCAGATGCCAAAGACGAAACCAAGCCTAAACCTAAGAAAAAGAAGAGTGAAAACTTAGAAGACCTCAATAAGGAGCATAAACAGAAAAAAGTTAAAAAGAACAAGATCAAGAAGAAGAATGATAAATCTGAGAGTAGTGATGCTAACAGTGATGGGAAAAAGACAAGTTTTGGCGAAAAAACTAGCCTCCTAGCTAGTGACAAGAAGAAGAAAGAGAAAAAGAAAAAGGAAGAGAAGAAGCTAAGCAAATTGGACATTATCGAACCATCAAATGAAAGCTCGCTATGTGAAAGCCAAAAGAAAAAGAAAATTAAGAAAAACAAGGAAAAATTAATTGAATCCGCTCTTCAGGATAAGAAAGTTAAACGGAAGAAAAAACAACTACCAGTCGATGATGAAACTGAGGGCGATAAATCTGAAACTGATAAATCAAAACCTGTGAAGAAGAAAAAGAGAAAATCGAAGTTAAAAGAAACTCTTACATCTATCGCTAAAGACCCCATAATAATGCCCTCAACTAGCACTACTACTTTGGAGATCAAGTCCACTAAAGAAGTGAAAGATACTCCCAAGAAAGAAAAGAAACCTAAACAGGACACTTCTTTACTTATTCCTTTATCAGTCAATATAAAACAAGAAGTGGAGGTGGATGAAACTGAGAGAGAAATGTCTTTCTTACTATGCGAAGAAAATGTACCAGCCAGTCCAGTTGCTGTTGAGCCGTGCCCTGAAAAAGAAGACAAAATTGAGGAAGATAAAAATTATCTTGGCAAACTTAAAAGCTTTGCTAAAATAACAAGTACTCTGGCTCCATCAAATTCTATACCTTTTGGTGCTAGCTCTACCAGTGAAAATATACCGACGGGCTTGTGTTTTTCACATTTCCCTCCAAACGCTTCTTCCCTAGAACTTAACAACGCTGCTGAAAATGTAAAGACCAACCGGGGCGAAGCTGAAATGTCAGCTGTTCTAGACAATACACCCCCAACTACGCCTGAAAGTAGCGGGTCGCTTTTATCTAGTACCCCACCTCATGATGATGAAAGAGCTGACTTTAAATTGATAAGAAATACCACTCTGGAAGCCCCAGAGTGTGAAGATACTTCATCCAGAAGTACAGACAGCAGCAGCGCATCCACTTCAAGCAGCGGAGGCTTGGGTGGCTCATCCACTCTTGTACCAGAATCTCGGGTTCAGAAAACATCTTATATGAGCAAAAGACCCAAAATGGATCTTGATAGACATTACGAAGTTTTACCAACTAAAAGGAGGAGGAAAAGTGGTAAAGCTAATGAACCTACAAAAGCCACGTCAAAGCCCGTCATTGCAGGCAGAACAATTAAAGTGGAAAGGGACACTGATAATAGCCCGACTATTTCTTCCTTACACTCGACAATGGAATGCAGCTATTCAGATTCCCTTTTTATAAACGCTTCTCCACCACCTGCAAGTGTGGCCAGCACCCCATCTCTTCAGTCTCTTTCCACGGCAATTGCCACTGTACCCAATATTCCCATTCGACCTAATAGGCCTTCTAAGTTCAATTTCGATGACCCCTTAGGTAAAGTTCTTACGATGATATAGTTCCTAATATGATAGCTAAAAATTTCCACTATTTCCAGATGACAATGTTGATGCAAATAAAAGAATAACAGTGCTTCAAGATAGAATGACGGAATTAAGAAAAATCTACATAGGTTTGAAGGCAGAAGTAGCCCTCATTGACAGAAGGAGAAAGAAAGCCAAAAAAAAAGACAAGGATAGGGACCATAGCAATAGCGGAGCTAGTGGTATGTTGTAATAAAACTACACAAAAAATTGCTGAATGATGTATCCTTAACATTTTCTTGCGCTTTATTTCTGCTACAGCATCAAGCAGTAAAGACAACAGTAATCAAGGAAATTCTGGATCCTCTTCCTCGCTCATGCAATTAACAGATACACCAACTTCTTAACGCACAGAGAAACATTATGTTGCACTTCTATCTTAGAAGAAATTTCTGGAATGAGTTCACACATGAAAAATATTTGCTTAATCTTAATATAGGTCTCACCTCTGCCATCGGTTTTATACCAAATGAATTATTTCACCTCGGGTGAAATTTTTATCTTAAAAAAAATATTTATTGGAGCCAAGTTTTTATTGCACCCTAGTATATAGTGTTATATATTTATATACTCAAGCGAATGAACATAAATAAAATACTTTGTAAAAAAAATCACATAAAAAATTGCCAAATTCAGTATATAAATATTAAGAAATGCAAGATGTTTTCCCCATAATGCTTGCTTTTGAAAATGACAAATTCTTTCACCTTTACCAGAAAAAAAAATTAAATATTTTTTTAATACCTTTTACAAGTTTTTAATTTATAAATAGAACTGTTATGATTTAATAAAGCTAGGGGACCTGTTGCGAGCATTATTAAAGCATAACTAACCCGAATGTTTTAAATAGGCAAACTCAAAAGCCTAATATAAACTTTTAGGAAATTGAGGTTACAACCTTAAAGGCTATTTGTATAAAAATTCTTATAAAAAATATATGAAATATTAAATAAAAAGATAAAATTAAAGCATTTATACGAGTTATTTTTGTTTAAATTGTAAAGTAAATCATTTTCAATAGCAAGAAAAGTTGTGACTTTGTTACCCCTTTGTTTTAGTATAATGAGATATCTTGAAAGTTTTGGCTAATATGCAAAAAAAAATAAAGAACATAGCTTCATTTTATCTACATGCCATTCACATTGTGATAAAGGGGGCTCAAATTTTATTTAGGCTTTTTTGAAGAGCCTTAAAATTTTTTAAGATTAAATTTGTTTTTCTAAATTAATGGGCTAAAATTTGTTCATTTATAAAATATATTTTGTCTGTGTCAAAGCTGTTGGTAAATGTTCCAATAGCTAAATTTAAATGGCCCTGCATAAATGAATTTGAGCCAAAAAAATTAAGTCAAACTAAAATTGTCTAAGAATCTAGCTAGATAGAAATAATGAACTTTTTAATTAGCAACATTTTAAACCCAAAATTAGTCTTTGATCCTTACAATATTAGATGCAAATTATTTGGCTACTATATTTAAACCTAAATATCGCGACTGGTACCAATTTCCCTATAATTTGCCTTTATTTTTAAAGTAAGAGCAATAAATTGGCCTATTAAAAAATATTGGGAAATGCAATAAAACTGTGGAACTTGGTAGTATTATTTGCATTAACAATTATACGGTTTTACCCTGTTTATTTGAAATGCGGTTTTTAGTTTTTAAAACTACCATATGTAAATGTTTTAACTGAGAAAAAATAATATATCAATGTGTTTTAATACTAGAAGCGAAACAATTGTCTTAATTTTACCAATTATAAGGGCTGTAAATTCCCTAGAGAGGATTAGCTTGCACTGCCAAAGCTACGGTGAAAATAGTAGAAAGCAAGTATGACAGTTCAGTTGATGTTGAATACTTTATCAAATCAACGCATTTGACTGAGCAATCTAACTTGAACATGACTCAAAACTACTATAATTTCGATATAAGTCCATTAATGGAAATTCGCAGCCCCTGAATGTCTCGAGTGTGTACATAATATATATTTAAAATGAAGAACATTCACACAATATGCTCAGACTTTAAAATCTAACCTAGCTTTTGTTTTCATGTAAATAGCAATAAATTATATACCAATTCTCAAATGCATTAAATACCTTTTTAGATTTACCTGTAAAGAACATTTGTCCTTTTTTTTAGCTAAATTAAAATGGGGCGATTGTTCGAATTCTATATTTTAGAAATTTATAATAGAATGTAGTATTAACATATTAGCTACATGACAAACTTGGTATTTTACAAATAACATGTCTTGTATTACCTTTCATGGTGGGAGTTTTTACAAATTGATGGAAAATTTTGTCTAATTATCATACGTACATTTTTGTCTGTGTCATGTTTGTGTTAAATTGAAATAGCTAAAATGTTATTAAAAATACTTCTAAAGAAATTACTCACTACTGACTTTTTTTAAATGGTTTTAGTTAACCTTTTATCAGACCTATATTAAATATTAGTGGTGAAAATGGTGGTGAGTTAGGTTCAGTAAATGAACAAACATTTTTAAGCCTACAGAAAAGATATCTTTTATTTGTAGACATTTTCTTTTCAAATTTTATCCCATCTGTTTACAGGCAGCAAATATACAGTGTGGAAAAATAAATTGCCACTGAAATATTTTTGAGCCAGAAATGAAAGTGCCAAAATGAAAAATTGTTACGGGATTAAAATTTAACGATAGTTCATAGAAACACAAATACCAACTAGGCCTACACAGGGTTTTATATTAGAATTATACTATTTTTTCCCGTAACAATTTTTAAATTTCTTTCTTAAAAAGTACAAATTGGAAATTTCCTATAAATTAAATACACCGTGAAAATGTTGGCTACTTTTAAGTTTGAAGTCATAAGAACTGCGCAGAAACCATTTTTTAAAACTTTATCACAATGCATATTTTCCGCGCATACAACAAGTTTTTAACCAGAGAAAATATAAAACTAAAAATTAATTTTAAGATTTAGGTTTTTTTTTTGGTATAGTTGACCGTGAATCGCAATGTTTTCAATTTTTAAACTTTTGGCACGTTTAGAAAAATTAAACGAAGGTATAAACAGTGCCTCTTTGCGGAAATTTGCTACTAAAATTCTTTACCAAATTTTTCTTTTCTCAAATATATATTTTTTGATTAAATAGTTTTTACATAAGATAAGGTAAAGAGAAAGAGTATTAATATTAACACATTTTTAATAGAGGTAGCACCGAAGCATTTCTTTAGATATATGATGGACTAAAAAATAGAGAAAATGAAAACACCCTGATATTTATGCCAAAGGACAAAAAATTATCTTAATATTTTAATTTTAACAATGATAAGGCAACTAAGAAAACAAAATTACTGGGATGGTAGCAAATAGCGTAATTTTTTCAACAAATACTATTCATATAGTGAGAGATTAATGTCAATAGAAAACTAATGCAAAATAAGCAAAAAAAATTATGACGCAAAACTTCTCTTTTTATCTTCAATTAAGTGTTCTAAGTTAAACGAAACAACCTTCCGAGCCTCTTTGATTCCCTTTCCCCCCTCAATTTTCTTATTTAAAAAATGGAATATTTTAGAACAATAAAAAAAAAGGAATGTATGAAAATACAGAGAAAAAAATAATACACCAACAGTTATTTTGTTCCTTTGGGGAGTTACTTCGCTTTCATGTTTTACTTTAGTCTCCATAGTCTTGTTATGGAGATCAAAAGCTATTTCCATCAGTAATTACAAATGGGGAAAAGAGGGGGAAGGAGTGTTTCTTTCAAGAGCTACGTTCGCATTTTTTTAACGCAAATGAATCAACCTTAACTATTTTCTGAAGGAGCTGGAATCAGGTACTCATCCGCTCTCTTATGGTCGTTCAAAGCTTTTAAAGTCAAGGAATCGTGGGGAAGTTCAGATTTGCGACGCAGCAGAGGTTTCTCCCTCTTTATATTAAGCGGAGCCTAAAAAAATGGATTCTCTCTTAGTTCATACGAAGTAAATTCTAAGCAAAGTAATATACATGTACTGATGAAAAATTGATGTGCTATAGATTTATGGCTTCATAAACAAATGACCCACATAAATGAAACAGTCATCCTATCAATAACTAAACTGACCTAAATGAAACTGATAATTTTTCACATACACGTACTTTGAAATGACGCTAACCAAATCAGATAAAACAACTGTTAAACAGAGATAGCGTAGCATTATAGATTTAATAGAGAATCATTACATGTACATCACTTTGTCAGTTTCTCATAGCCCCTCCATACTCATGCACATTTCCACCCATTACAAAATACATACCATGTATATTTAAACAAGCTGTTTTTTTAAACTTTTAAGGCAAAACTATCACAACCAGCGCAATTTAAAAAAAAAGTGCTAAGTTAGTTAAAAAAAACATTCCAACCTCCCTAAATTTTAAATATTAACTCCAGATTGTTTACCCCAAAGTGTTAGATAGCATTCATAACATTAAATAAAAAGCACTCACCACTTGCTCAAATAATGGCTTATCATAGTTAATTTCTTCCTCATCGATAGATCCAATGATTCTCGAAAGACCAGAATCATAACTGGCTTCACTGTTGTTTAGAGAATCGTTCTTATTCTTATTAGCCTCATTTTTGAAATTCACATTCTGACATTCTTGGAACTGCAAATAAAGAAAAATGTTAAAACATTCAAGTTTTTCAGAATTTATAGTAAGAAAAAGAGGTAAAAAAGAAACTTAAAATATTCACTTGGGGATTTTTAAGGGCTAATTTTTCTATTTTTGACCAAGCCTCTTCCCTCTCTCTCAATTTCTGTTTCTCACTATCAAATGTTAAAAATAAAAAGTTAATTCCAAATTTTAATTCTATATCAACTAAAACAATTTCGATTAACGATACGTACCTCTGCCTTTC
This sequence comes from Leiobunum rupestre, assembly GCF_980474605.1. NCBI lineage: Eukaryota > Metazoa > Arthropoda > Arachnida > Opiliones > Sclerosomatidae > Leiobunum > Leiobunum rupestre. The sequence continues at coordinate 42,169,696 of NC_143389.1, forward strand.
AGACTTAAAATTTTGCACACACTCATCAAATAACTTTTGATCCATTTCCATGAAAAGTTTCAAGGCATTGTAAATAAGACCGTGAATAGTTTTATTCCAGTGAGTTTTGGAATTCCTATAAAGAGCTGGGAACATAATGGGCAATATTTGGCTAGCATTGTCACTGATTAAACTCATAATATACTCGTTGTTCCAGTAATATAGAGCTCTTTCAGCAACCTATTCAAGGAAGAGACAAAAGTATTAACATAAAAGGAGCCAATAATGCCATAAAAAAAGGCTTTCCCACCTGAAAATGTGGTGATGAAACAGACTTGGCGAGTTGTCTAAACAAAGGCACCATCACTTTGGTGAACTCTGCAGGCTCAATTACGTCTAATATTTCTTCAAGTTCATTCAGGAACATAACTTCTTTGGGACTATGTACTTTGGGCCAAAATTTCAACAAAGAAGCGATAACAGGCTCCGTCAAACCAGGTTCTTTTTCTAAAAACTGCACCACGCAATAAGCCAACTGAGGATGGTAAACGCTCAAACTTTTCACTTTGTGTAAGGGCATTAAAACTTTCAGCAGAAACACTTTGTGCTCCTCCTTCAAGGGTAAGGCAAAACCATTTATGATACTAAAATTAAATTAAATAGATCAGCAGTTAATTTTAACCGGGGCAAACATCAAACAAGAACAAATATAAAATTTAATTTTGTAAACACTAGTGTAACAAACCTTCCAAGAATTTCTAACAATTCAGCTACACCATTATGATGTTCCGTTTCGTATATAAACCTATTGGGCGAAACCAAAAACAAACTACAAATTACGTGAAGGTAATGATCAAGTCTTATGAAATAAATTAAATTGAGCTATTGGTTTAAAATAGTATTACCTATAAAAGATGTTGTTAATCTGTTTTCGAATGTAAGCTCTCAATCCCAAAAATTTTCCGTAAATTCGGTGCAAGGTAGTTTTAAGAAAATCCCGTTCCCGCGGGTCTTCACTATCAAATAATTCTAAAAGCTGAAAAAAAAAGTAAAAAAATGAAATCATATTTTATATTACTATCCACTGAAAGTACAAGTTACCTGCAAAACAAATTTCTGATCAATATGTCTCTTGGCTAAGTTGGGTTGAAAATCAGGGGACTCGAGGAATCTTAAGAATAACTCGTAGACTACTTGAAGATGAGGCCAAGCTGCCTCCAGCGTGGGCTCGTCTTCTTCCGGATCAAACTCAGCTCCATTGGGATTAGAGGAAGGAGGAAGGGTTCGAAACACATTGACTGAAAACTGTTCCCAAAAGAATTAATAAAAATTAACATCCAATGATAAATCGGAAATTCTCACCATAGTAACTATTTCGGAATATATGGGTTCCGTAATGACTCCTCTTTGCGTCGTGACAAATTCTACCATTTCGTGAAGTGCACTCCGCTTCACCTCTTTCCATTTCAAGTCACTGAGTGGATCACTAACAAAATCAAACAACACACAGCATTGCCGTATCTTTTGTACAAAAAGCTCTTCTCTCTCATTAGGAGCGGCATCTTTAATCAGCGGAAGCTTCTGTAACTCCCGATTTTTGCTAATATTGAAACGGGAAGAGCTCTGACGCCTCTCTTTCTTAATGTGTGGCCCTGCATACTTAATCTTTGCAATTTGAGTAGGGGGTGGTACATTGGGAGGAGATGGCTTGACCCCACCTACAACAGTTCCGCTGTTTGCATTATTTTGGTTGTTGATTTTGTTAGCCTGAAACAAAAACATTTGAAAACTATCAGATTAATTTTCCTACATTAAAGAAATACATTGTTTAATAGGACTACACAGAACATCAGTGTTTGTCAAATTATTTGGGGAAATAATAAATTTTATAAATGCTCTTATAAGGGGTTAAATAATAAATTTGAAAGTGTCAATTACACTAACATGACGTAAATGATCAGTATAGTTACAGAATAATACATATGTAGCTTGGAATCACTTAAATAAAATTACTAGGGTTCAACTTTCAAAACAAAGCATACATTATTCCCATATTAAATACCAGTACTTTGTTTGGAGTTTTAAAGCCTCCCTGATTACATAATTAGGAACTAAAGAACCAGTATAGTATAACTCAATAAATGATGGCTCATAGTGCGAGTATTCTGGGTTCCTAATAAATTTTAATGAAGGCGCTTTTTCAGGCTCCTCATTGTGGAAAATAGAATTTATCTTTCCCTATTACGCAGAGTAGAGATTAAGAAAAGGTTAACTCTAACAACTATAAATATATGCCTTTAGAGACAATAGTTGTTTTTTTTTTTGCTATTTTGGAACCATTTACCTCATAGCTCTAAAAACCAAATTGTTTTAAGGATATAAAATGCTGGGACTAGATTTAACCTTGAAATGTAACATTTTATCAAGATCTATGTCTTTGGCTAGGGTAGAACAATTTCATCACCGAATATATAATACCGTAATGCTTAACATTTTATTAATTTTACTAATAATGAAAAGTAGCACCAGAAGTATATATTATTAGAAGTATTTAGGTATGAGAGAAGCAACAATCTGAACCACTAAAACTAAACGTATACCTTTGGCGGGCTATTTCCCCGAACGACAAAAGCTTACACTGAAAGGTCTTCTCTATATTACTCTGCCTAATGATGTAAAATGTAGAAATTACACTGCAAATGGAAATTTCCTTGTTTTAACTATATTTTCTTGAGGCAAGTTTTATAAAGTCACCATAATGATGTAATTCGCCCTGAACTATTTTTCTTCCAAATCGTATTTTTGAAAAATCAGCAGGAAGCTTCAAAGGTATAAGTTTTAAACAAATAAGAGGCAGACAAATTTTATCTCTAAGTGATATACCATAGAAGTATGTTAGTACCCAGAGGATTAGTATGCATATTAACTGTGGAAAACGTATTATTAACCATATCTTGCTTATAGCAAAGTACATCAATGCTCAAACTTTAAAAATACAAGCTAAAAATATTTCCCGTTTCTATCAGTATTAATCACGCAGAAAGTAAATAAGTACTAGCTGCTAGGTTTTACTTAAAAATTTTAAGCATTTATTGTCAAAACTGACATAGGTATTGACACTAAACATTGTAATAAAGGTAAAGGACCACATGTAATTAACGTGAAATCTCAATAAAAAGGTTGGTTGCTGATATTAACAAATAAAAAAGTAGTAAAATACCCAACCAAAACAAGAATATTAACCTCATGTTTTAAATCTGACATGTACTCCTGACTTTTTATAACATTTTAACCGGTGATCTAGACATCAAAACGGCAATCACAACATATTGCTTAACAGAAGTACAAAAAACAATTTTTTACAAAAGGAAGAAATATCTTCAACCTATAATATTTGGAGTAGAGTAACATTAAAGGTTTCAGATTTTTCATGGCTTTCTTTGCCTAGAGGAATAGTTTTTGTAGTGAGTTCAAGCTAACAGGAGTAATAGTTTTAATCTAAAATCCCTGACTTTTCCAGGTTATCCCTGACCAATTTTTGCCAATATTCCTGACCTTTTTGGTTATATTTTTGGACATTTTTTATCATTATTTTAGGTCAAAAATTATTTGTGGTTTGGTTGACTAACTAAAATCCCTGACTTTCTACGAAATTATTTAAATCCCTGACATTTTTCCTCCATTTTACAGATCCTTGACTTATCCAGGTTTTCCAGGATAACCATGTTCTGTACGAACCCTGTTGTAGTAAAATTTTACTCAATGGGATATAAATTTTTTTAAATCAGAGGTTATATTTTGCAACTTTTTTTCAGCAACACAGTAAGACTTTGCTAAACTTTAATACTTTGTAGCTCACCGCAATGAAAATTACTGTAGTCATGTAAAAATTTATATTTAGAAATAATAAAACAGCTATGACAGTTCTAACTGAATAATATAAAACTAAACAAAATTTTAAAGTGACAAAATTGATAAAAGAAAATAGCTTTTCATCAGTATTTAAGTTCGCCTAAAGGAATGTTTTGTGTATCCAATTTGGTTCTCAAGTTTACATGTTTATACTGGTTTTCAATTGTACTTAAACCAACACTTTTGCCTATCACAGGTATGATAAAACATGACTGAAAAGAACTATAGGTTTGAAAAATAGGTTGTTCCAAATTTGACCTTCATAATATAAATTGACTTGCTATATTAAAAATGGAAATGTTTGTTTACAGCATATCATATAGTGCAATTTACTATCGAAATTAATGGGTTTAAAAATCAACATTGGATGCCTAATTTTATCATTATCACGGTTGATCACACTTTCAGTTTGTAACACCATAATAAAGGAAATGAAATAAGAAACCCTTTACATCCACATCCAAACACACAGACTGGTTAGAGTCTACGTAACCAACTGACGCTGCATTTAAAAATATTGTAAATATTTAAAGTAAACAAGGCTTATTAAAAGAAGTTCAAGCCCCTATATTCCCAAAAATAATAATTGGTAGTAATAGATATAGGCGTAAAACTAATAGCAAAGGCTTAGAATTAGAATGATGATGATAATAATAATAAATTCGTGTAAATTAGTATTAAATATTTAATTAACAAAACTCACATCGTCTGTATTTTCCAGGTTGTCTTTTAAATTGGCTTTTGGCATCATTTACAATTGAATTGTGTTCTGGCCGAAAGCAGAGTACATAGTCATTCGATGTTAAGCCTAACGGAGAAGCCCATGTGTATGGGGACGGACAATATTAACTAATTTCCAAAATGCACAACGAGTCTTTGTTTTCAATCAACGACACGAAGTTTCACGTAAAACATAATACACAATTACCGTCTTACCTTGTCTTTTTTCGATTTATTTGGCATTATAAAATTGCGATAATCGTTACGACACCATTGGTGGCCTGTAAAACTCCACTTTGATTGTTAAAAATAGACCTATTTCGCCTATTGCGAACTCTTTCAATATAAATAATTTTTATTGGCTGTTTTTGATCACGTGTTCTTCTGTTGAGCGGAAAAAACTAGTAAAAAACGCATTTGATGCCATGGTCATTATTTTATTGAACGATAAAAACGTTGATTGTAATACTTTTAATTAATACGTACAAGTAACCTATAACAGATTCATTTAGATTTTTCAACAGTATCAGCGCGGAAAAGCTAATATTAATTTAAACACTTACTTGATATTAATACAGTTCCCTTAAAATAGTTTATTTTAATGGACGTCAATTTTATGCTTATGCAAAATGTGCAATAAGCTTGTTTCCACTGCTTAAACACTTATGGAAATATTAATCTAAAACCATAAAATTACACATTTATATTATTTAGTTTTCCTTAACTTCAAATATATAGCCTTTTTAATAGTGCAAAAGTGCAAAAAGGTTTATGCACAACCTTTAAATCTAACCACAACCTTTTTCTAAATGCTCAAAATTTTAAATTAAAGTAGTTTTACGGCAAAATTTTAAAAGTTTCAAAACAGGAGGCACTTTTTTAAACACCCCATAATTATTATTGGCACATTTTATAAAAAGAAAAAGAAAAAAACTTTATCACAAGAGTAAAAAAATAAAAGTTTTTTTAAGTACCAATACATATCACAATTTTATAACTAAAACCAGATCGACTAGAGAAAAATGTCTTAGCAGGGTAGTTGTATATCAAAAACACTTCCCTATCTTGGTATTTTTCTAATAGTATTTTCTTGCGTAAAATATAGTTTTAACAATTAGGTACTTGAACATAAAATAAGAATGCGGTCCAATAATATCATATAAAAAAATAACAATCTTTCTTTTTCTTAAACAACGTCCGTTACACAGTTCCAATTTAAGCTCATTCTGAATCAACAAGTATATAAATAGAGAAACAACAAACTGTGATTGTTCAAACTAGTGGTTCCCAAACTGTGTATATATATATTAACACTATCTTGTGCATAAATTTTTTTTGATGGAAGTTTCTCCATTTTTAGTCCTTAATTTAACTATATTCTTTGTGAGCCTTTTAGTACGAATAATTTTATTCAAAAAATAAATGCGGAATGAACACATCGAAATACAACTGCCTCAAAACTGGTAAACTCTATATCAAATCTAAAAGTGACAAATAACCCACAAATTGAGCTTTTTATCTATAAATAAAAGTCCAAACATTAAATGTGAGTGTTTCTGGCTTACAAAAAAGACTAATTTATGAAAAAGGCATTCCCTGAAGTTAGGAAATTACAAAAAATTTTTACTTATCTAGTCTTCCAGAAGCCCTCTCCCAATTCACTAATTTCTGGACTGCCCACGTAGCTAGTGGAAATGCCTCAGACCCTGTATATTTTCAGTCAGAAAACGGTTCCACTAGGAATAAGGTTTGGGAACCACTGAACTAGACCATAAATACATATTTATAAAACTATAATATTAGGTTGCCACTACTCTCTGCGAGCGAGCGAATGCAAGAAAAATTTGTTCCAACGTTGTGTCAGAGATGAGATAATCCTCCAGCTGGAAAATCTTTTTGGTCTTTTCCATTTCTCGAAATAATACGCTCCATGGAACTGAATTGTCAGGCAAATGGTAGTGCAATATACCCTAATAAAAGATAAAAAATTTTGTTTATTGATATTCAATAATGTTGGGCCCAAACCAATTTTACTGATTACCAAAATGCGATTAATAGGAGAAAACCACCGATATCCATTTCACATGATATATTTTTAATTATTAAAAACTTATTTTCTCAAATATGGGGTAGGTGGCGTAGCTAACCTTGAACTTTTAATCTTTAATCTAGTTAAAATATATGAACTAAATCGGTTTGGTATCGGTTCAAACTTGAAATTGATATTGTTTGAATTGCAATATCAGCCAACACTAATATTAAATATAAAATACAGACCTGATGTTCATCTTTTAAATGCATGTTGGCGAATATATTTTCAAGGTGTTGTCCAACGGCGTTGCTATGCTCTGGGGAAGTGTACTGTTCCTTCTGCAGTTTGACAATCAACGTATAACCTTGGCCAAACTTATGTTTTAAATCTTGAATAGAGCCCAAACATCGAAAGCGACCATTAACCATAATGGCTAGTCTGGCACAAAGAGCTTCACACTCTTCCATGCTATGAGTTGTTAAAATAAAAGACATTCCACCAATATTTTGGACTTCGGTGAAAGTGTTCCAAATTTTCCGTCTTGCTGCAGGATCTACGCCTGCTGTTGGTTCATCCAACAAAACAACAGAAGGTCCTCCAATTAGGGCAAGGGCCAAAGACAGTTTTCTTCTATTTCCCCCACTAGGACAAAAAGAAATTTTTTAGCTCCATCAACTTAAAACAATTTAATAGTTACCTGTATTTTTCGGCAATTTTGTTAGCATGAGGTTTCAAGTCCACCATGCTTATAATTTTTGAAACAGAATGCTCTATTTCCGAAGCGGGCATTCCTCTTAGCCGAGCAAATAAATAAAGAGCCTCTGTTGCAGTCATTCTGTCTAGCAAAGCGTCAAATTGAGGGCAATAACCCAAAGAATTTTGGAACTGTGTGTAACAAAAAATTAAGCTTATAAAAGTATTGCCTACTATTTGGAATTGGTATACTATATTTACACTTACTATTTTACGATGATCACGGACATTATAATTTCCAATATAGGCATTTCCTTCTCCAATAACCAAGTCTCCAGTTAGCATACTAAAGGTGGTAGTTTTACCAGCACCGTTTACTCCCAATAATCCAAAACTAAAAATTTATCAACATTAATAATTTCATTGGTTTATTTTAGGGTCACAGTTTTAAATTAAATAAAATTATACCATTCATCTTTATGTACTGAGAAAGTCAGGTGATCCACAGCTTGAAAATTTCCAAAAGATTTTGAAAGGTTTATAACAACTAATGCTTCTGAAGGTGTCTAAAAAAGTACAAAAGTTCATTCTTCAAATAAACAAAAGAAGAAATTTATGAATAATTAATAATTTAATATTAAGAATACCTGTTGGGTTTCGAATACAGTTTCAACTCTACTTCTTTCCTGGGATACATCAGGATCTTCAGAAATGAAATCTCCTAAACTTGGTTGTACCATGACAGTGTTGGAAGCCATTTGATTTCTGCCAGTTTTTGTTAGTCTCGGCAGAATGTTGGTTTTGAAGGCATACCAAACTCTCACAAAATTAGTTTCCAAGAGGAAGAGGATGCCAAAGTAAATAAATCCTGTCACGCCCATAAAGAGCATATCTCTACCAGTAGCATTGGGTTCCCAGCTACAAAAAGGGATAATAGAATTCAAAACAAATTGACCTATCATGTATGAGTTAACTTAACTAGACCTTATATAAGGAACAGGGCGATCGCATGGTGTGGTGTAGTTTTTACCACATTCATCTATTTTTAAATATTGCAGCTTTTAAAACAGTAACAATAAAATAACTATAATAATTCAAACTTACTTGGGCAACATTTAATACCCAAGCTACGAGGATCGTTTTTCAGCCAAACTGGGCAGAAAAAATTCAAGATAATAGGATCCAAAGAAGCGCAGTATCCATTCTGACGACCAATTATGTGAACATTAGCCGCACCCCAGGTTAAGCAAAAGTCTGGTACCAGTCGGAAGAGGAAAGCTAAAGAGTCAGCACTATCAGGAGTTTTGTCAACCATTCGGTATATTGTTATGGCCATTGTTAAAATCAAGCCTAGAAATAAAGGTATTTTCTCTATTAATATTGTAAAAATCGGTATTAGGGGTGGTTACATACCTGCAGTAGAAGTGATACTAGAAGCAAAGATGAATCCTGAAGATGGCTTTTTAGATTTAAATGACAAGATGTAATTAAAAGGTATAGCACTCCACCCATACAAGGCGAGTAATAAAAACAGAGTACCTACAAAGAAATCCAAAAAATTAAAATACAAATTGAAATTAGCTATTAATTTGGCTTGAGATAACTCAATTTACCCAATGCAGCCGAGCCATTCCCATAAATGATTGTATCCGTTGCTGCAAATGTAATCAGCAAAAATATAGCAGCAATCAAGTAGACTACATAGTCCCAAATAAAATGCATGCCCCAAAATAAAAATCCGTTTATTCCAGTCATTCTTTGAATTAGTTTAGATTTGGTGATTCTCTCATGAATTGGGAACAATACGAAACTAGCTGATAAGAAACTGATTGCTATGGGGAATAAACCGCAATATATCAACCGAAATGCAATTTCCATGTCATCACTTCTGTATTTGTAGCTGGAGCTAGTTGAAGGAAATGGGTGGTTGGTAACAGAAATGTATTTACTATCATCTTCTGCTTGGAATTTCAAGTAAGCATTGTTCATTAAGTTGATAGATAGAGCAGCGACGTGGAAGGGTTCTCCATTGTAGAGCGCGGTTAAATTGAAACCTCCTCCTTGAGGAAGAGTATTTATGGCCCCAGAAACCATGTAATTTTGCTTGAAATCAATCAATTTGTTGTTTCCAGCTATTAAAACTTCTTTCATGGGGTCATCGTTTAGCATGGCATTAGCTTTGTTTTGTTCCAAGACTTTTCTGTATTTATCCACAAAACTTTGTTCATTGCCAGAATAAAACGCTTTTGTGCTGCCAAAGATTTTATTCAAATTCAACGATAGTGAAGGATATTCCATGCCAGAAGCCGCAGCGATCGCTTTCATGCTAAGTAACAAAGCAACAGATGTCGCAATTGGCAAAAGAAATTGAAAAAGTAGGAAAGCTTTGTAACGTTTAGCATCGTGAAAACGTTTCAACCACAGTCCTTTAACACGAGACATAAACAGCGCAGCTCCTCTGAGTGGTTTATCAATTATGATACTTTCACCTTTAAATTATGTAAAAAGATTAATATATCACAACATTATTAAAATAATTACCACATTTCTGCCATTAACTCACGGGCATCATTCAATAAATTAGCATTTTCTTCACTGGATTTTACAACTTTGTTATCTAATGCTTTTTCCGAAAGCTGCCCAACTCTGACAGAATAAAAACATTTAAATTAACATAGTTCTACGAAGGAAATTCAATGCTAATGATATACTTCAAGAAAACATCCTCCATTGTAGTGATAGACAATCCAAATGAATTAAACCCTAATATCTCTTTTTGGTTTTCAATTTCATCAAACATATCCGCAAAGGGTTCAGCATCATTTGATGGAAGAATGTAACAAGCCTCTCTGTTAGTTTCACTGTTTAGAATGGCATTGTTGACGTGTCTCTTTATGATGTCTGTCAAATCATCAGTGTGGAAATTATCTCCTTTTGCAAATTTCAAGTTGTATCCAGCTCCTTATAAGTGGAAAAAAGTTTAATTTTTAAGTAGTCAGGGCTCATTTGTTCAAATAATCCACACTCACCAAAGGTTCTTTTCAAAAATAAAGGAGAACCAGCACATTGCACTTTACCCTCTGCCATAATAGCAATTCTGTCACCAAGAACATCAGCTTCCTCCATGTAGTGTGTAGTCAACAAAACAGTCCTTTCGTTACGAATTCTTTGGAGCAGATCCCAAACTGCTCTTCTCGCTTGAGGATCCATCCCAGAAGTTGGTTCATCGAGCACCAATACCTTCGAACCACCTACAATTGCAATTCCTAAGGAGAGTTTTCTCTTCATGCCACCAGACAATGCAGAAGACAAAGTAGTTCTTTTTGAGATCAAGTCTAGCAAATTAAGAACCAAAGTTATTTCACTCGGCATTGCTGAGAATGACATTCCTTTCAGCTGCAAAATTAAATATAATTAAAAAATGTGATGTCCTAGTTTATTCAAAATTCTTACCCCAGCAAAAAATTTCAGGTGTTCTTCAACAGTTAAGTTATCATAAAGAACATTGTGTTGTGGACATAAACCCAGACTTGTTCGAGCCTGTCTTGTTGACGTCAAAATGTCATATCCATCAATAAGAGCAGTACCAGAGGTCGGTACATAAAGTCCTGAAACGTTAAACTGTTACCTCACTGCATGTTGAACATTATTTCAATATATACTTTACCTGTTAAGACATTCATTGTTGTTGTTTTTCCTGCACCATTGTGACCTTCATTGAAACAAAAAATTTAAACAAAATATTTTATTGCATCACCAATTTCGATGAAACTCGGGGAGTATGTAGACCTTGGGGTAACATGAATTTTCACCAAGGGAAAAGTTACGCTGGGCTTCCGTTTTGCTATTGCAACCGAAAATGTTTTTGACAACATAAAATGAAAAAATGTACATTTAAAAAAGCATGGGATTTTCTCGGTTTCACAGGGGGGCTTGCTTGATGAATTTCACTTAAAATTGTTCAAATTTAGCATTTTAGTTGAAATTTTAATTTTAATTTTTTTTTGGGTTTTCAAAAATTTTCACAAGGTGAAACCGAGAAAATCCCATGCTTTTTTAAATGTAGATTTTTTCATTTTAAGTTGTCAAAAACATTTTCGGTTGCCATAGCAAAACGGAAGCCCAGCGTAACTTTTCCCTTCGTGAAAATTCATGTTACCCCAAGGTCTACATCAAAATCGGTGATTTACACCTCGGGTACACTCCTCGTAAGTTAATAATTACCTAATAAAACAGTTATTTGTCCTTTGTACATAGTTAGTGAGACTGAATCAACAGCCACTTTCCTTTGAGAACCCCTACCAAACACCTAAGTGAAAGGAAATAATTAAATTATTTTACCAAGCCAAATCTAATAGCGTTTTCCATTTGATTGCTCAACATTTGCTCTGAATCTGTCTCGGACGTCATAGATCTCGCCCCAATCGACTAGAGTAAAACCGCAAGTGGAACATTCCATTAAAATATTCCCGCGCTTTGTTGTTTTTCGTCTGCCAGTAATTTGAATTTTCGCGTCTTGGTCTGCCTATTTGGCCAAAAAATCTAAAAGGAATTGATCTTGTTCCGTTGATATGTCAAAATAAGCAGATCGGTTTTGGGCGATCTCGGAGCCCCAGAGAGCGGCAAATGGAAACTTGGTCGGAGCAGATCCGAGCACGCAAATGGAACATAAAATGTTGATCAGTGCGATCTAGAGCGTTCGAAAGCTGTCAAATGGAAAACGCTATAAATTTCTAATACATCTCCTTTAGAGCTAATTATATAACTACATGTTTGAATTTTAAAATTCTTTTGACAAGCTGTGACTCACACATTTGAAATGAATGAAAAATGACCAAAAGGTATTACATCAAAAAAAAAGGTTTTGAAATGTTTTCAAGATTGAAATGCTAAACAATAGGGGCAAAATGAACCTTATACGGTGCTTTCAATAAAGAAATTAGATACCAACTGTCTTGTACAGAGCATAAACACTAAAAAAGTCCAAAAATCTCATTCAAGAAGAAGTTTTAAAAATCATAAATTCAGATGACACTAGCTTCAGGATCTATTTTTCCAGGCAAACAAAGATTATTACACGTGTATTGTTCTTAACCATTGTGGTAAAAGGAATATTACTAGGCATGTGCGAGTACTCAATTTTGTTCGAGTACTCGATCAAGCTTCGAACCGAGTACTCAGCTTGAAGCTCAAAAATCATTTTTTGAAAAGTTCGAAAATGGTTCGAGCCTCAAATCGAGGCATAGGCTTAAATTTCAAGTACTCGAAACTATTATTCATACAAAGGCACTACTCGCAAGCTTGTAAAAATGACGGGAAAAGCTACAAAAAAATCTATAGTCCGGCCTTAAGATTTCTTATTGGGTGACGTACAAGTCCTAGTTGTTTCTGATTGGTCACCAATTTTAAATGTAGAAAACGAAACTAAAACCGTAAGTTACATAACGTATAGTGCCCTAGCTGTTTATTGTTAGTTTTTTGGCGGTTCATCAGTCCACTATTTTATTGTTGTAATCCCTTGTATGGCCAGTTATTAATTAAGACTTCTCAAATATGGCTTCAAATAAACGAAAAAGCTCTGATAGTAATTAATAAATATAGTTTATTTTTGAAAAATGTTTTACTTAATAAACCCAATTATTCAAAGCCTTTTTAAGCTAAATCTATCACGGAGTGCTCAAAACTCCCTTTATAAAGCTAGGTCTTAGTAATTATTCAAGTACTGAAACCCTCTTTTTAAGCTATGCCTAAAAGCTCGAAAGCTCGGTAAGATTTTAAAGCTTGGCTCGATACTCGAAAAGTGAAATTTTTAATACTCAAAGCTTGACTCGAAACCCAAAAATCAAGGCTCGCACATGCCTAGATATTACACATGTTAAACAAAATAAAGAAATGAGAAATTTAAGAATACCCACTTTTGATAATGATTTCAAAATTATTCCTTTAGCTTGCTCTTGGGGTTCAGATTCAAAATATTTTTCATTGTGGGTATATTCATCAAACGAAGTGCTATATGAACCCTTCATACGGGATCTGGTAGGACACCAATAACTCGGCTAAAAAAGCAAAATTAAAGGTCACATCTATGGTCTGTAAATGGGAAATAGCTAAAAGCAAAACCTACCATAAAAAGAAACGCAGCATTTTTGGGTATACCAGGTTGCCATGGCCACACATTATCAACATACCAAGTAATGAAAGAATAAATTACTATGGAAACTAACATCATTCCTCCAACCATTGCCAATGACAAATCATCATCTGGAGTGCTTCCTTTGTTGAAATTGCTCCACGAAGCACCAACCTCTAAACAATCGAGGGAAAAAAATTTAATTTCCTAGTCTTTACTAAACATTCGATCCTTATCTTACGGCTCCCTTCAAAGTTGCCTATGATTTTACAAATCCAATGTAAGGCGCAATTAGGTAGCAATGCACTGGCAAGTTTGGCACTCAGTTTCAATTGCGAGTATGGTTCAGAATCGCCAAGAGGATCCATTAAATTTGTGGGTATTGAGTGACTCACAACCCACAGAACCGATGTAACAATGGCACCCAACACAGCTAAAAACAAAAGGATAATAATAACAAGACGTTATAATAAACCATTGAAAATACTTTAACAAATTAAGCGAGCTAACATAAAACCAGCGTCACCACCACTGACTTCACTAACTGTTGAAACAATAGCATGTGGAACATTCTCAAAAATAATAATTAGGACAGATAATTTAAAACTATTTCGGCAAACAATTGTAGATCTAATAATTAAAAAATTTGGCACTACATATCGAGAAAGGCTTTCTAGTGGGTCAAAACTGTGAATTTTGCTCACTTAGGTCTTAATACCGTAATGACAGACAATTTTTTAAGTCACGGGAAGAAGAAAAGGTTTGTCCTTTTTAGGATATCTTATGTATTGTTTTCTTCCTCCTTACCTTTACTTTTTTTCTAAGTTTTAAATGAACCAATAAACTTCCTTTCAATGAATATTACAAGACTACACTACCTTATGAATACACTAATCAATGGAAAAAATAACAAACCTTTGTTAAAGAAAGTGGATATTGCCATGCAAAAGACAAGACCACTGATCATGTAGAGATTGAGAAGTAGAAAAAAGATAAAGCCATTGGAATAATGAAGCACTGCTCCTCCCTTTGTAAAACTTATGCTGAACAAAATACATGAAATGCTTGCAATGATGAAGAGCAAAAAATAAGTGTTTAGAAACACGCCAAAGAAATAAACAAAATTGTTTAATCCCATCATTCTCATCAGTTCCTAAAATAAATTATCTTTTTAAACATTAACCATCATAAGGCAAAGTGGCAAAATATCAACACACCAATGCATGTCAGTTTTTTTTTTATATATTTTTTGATACTTCTAACGAAATTATTTTGCAGAAATGAAAATTTGCGGAGATATTAATTTTGTAAAATTAACGTTTTCTAACGTTACCTTTCACCAAAATTCAGCCCGCTTAATTGTTGTAGATGAAGTAGGATACGAGATGGACTTGAAAGAAATTAATATGCAATAAAATAAATAAATAATTTGCGGAAATGGTTAAACTTACGTAAATTAAATGTTAGTTAAACTTTATACATTCAGAAGCTCATTTGCAAAATTTTGTTTAACTGCCTGCGTGCCCTCAGCAAATTTTGATAAAGCACATAAAAAGTATCATAAAATTACATTAGCTACACCCCATTCTTACTAATCACTATGGGCCGTTTAGCCTCGTAACTTAGAGGACATGTTACTAAGAAAATTAGAAAATACTTTGTCCCCGCCCAATATTTCACAAAACGAAAATTTTCGTGTACCTTACTATACTATAAACAGAGAAGTAACGTTAGAAAACGTGAATTTTGGTTAATTTTCAAAAATTAATACCTCCGCAAAATATTTTGACAAAGGAATGTTCAATATCATCTAAAGTATCCAAATATATATATATATATTAAGGCTGGGCGAATAACCGAATAATTCGATCGAATATCGAGACGAATAACCGTCTCGATATTCGCTTCACGCCTTTTTTGGTATTTGATCGAATATCGAATAGCATTTGTATTATTCGGTAATTATTATTCGTTAAATATTCGGCGAATATTCGTTAAATATTCGGGAAGATATTCGGCAAATATTCGGAAGATATTCGGCAAATATTCGGCGAATGTTCGGAAGATATTCGGCGAAAAAAAATTACCCTAAAAAGTTAAAATGTGATTTTCTTATTTAATACCGATATATACTTCAATATTGTAGTACCAAAGATTTGTACTCTAGTGATATTTTAAAATAAAATATATTTTTTATTTTGGGATGCTCAATGGTTTAAACTGATACAATTCTACCATTTAGATATTAACTGTTTTTTAATATTTAGACTATTAGATCTGTTATTCAACAAATATTTGGGTCAATATTCGGTATAGTATTCGGCGAATATTCGGTATAGTATTTGACGAATATTTGGGCCTATTATTCAACGAATATTCGATAAGGTAATATTTGTACTAAGCCTAACTATTCGGTATTTGGTTCAAAAACTACTATTCGTCTCGGTATTCGATTAGAAATTTATTGGGTATTCGATATTTGTCTCGATAGGCTAAAAATGCTATTCGCCCAGCCTTAATATTAGGGATGCACCGATATGGGTACAGCCGATATATCGACTAATCCGGGCCATATATATCGGCCGATATTATCGGCCTAGGATAGCCGATATATCAGCCGATATTAACAAAGTTACCTATCACAATATTATGCTTTTTTGTTTACTCTCGTAACCACCTGTTAAAAAATGATATGATCTAAGGCTTTTGGAGTGTAAAAACCACTTATGATTCCTTACCGTTTTGGACGCGAATAATTATTTCCTACAACAGCGATCAAAAAGAAACACTAGAAAATGTCTAATACCAGAAATATCGGCCGATACCGATATTTGAAAAATTAGCCGATATATCGGTGCATCCCTACTTAATATATATATATAAAATTGGACATGCGATGCGTGTGTTGATATTCACCATGCAATGTTTATCACTTTTTTACTTTGGCTCGATTAGTTTTTTCATCAATTATACGTTTTACGAAAATTGACATCATTATCCAAAGTCCATAGACTATGAATAATGGCATCAATGAAGTAAAGTTCATAAAGGACGTCATGTCAATGTATTCCGGATACGGATACCGTTGAAGAAAGAGTTTTGTTTCCTGCAGAAATAAAATTACTGAAGTGGGGGTGAAGAATTAAAACAAGATTTTTAATTTTTTTACCTTCTGCAGTTCTTTTTTAGTTTTATATTCAATAAAAGTTTTGTCAATGGCATTTTGCAATGATAAGAAACCAGAGTACTCATAGCCTGTGAAGGATTTCCTTATTAAATATGAATACTATTTTCACATTATCACAAAAATCAGAAAATTACCGTCCATTCTACTAGGGCCTTGACTTAGAAAGCTTGGAGGATACTTTGATCCAGTATAAAGACTTTGAGTAACACGTATTTGGTAGTCAAGCGATTCAGGAAGTTCATTTTTTACATTGTTCAACACAATTCCATAAAAATGAGCAGTAGATCCTTTCGCAGTTTCAGAAATATAGTAGAGTGCCATTTCATTATCAGAATCAAAGCCTTTATATTCTACTAAAACTGGGGAAAACAAATTTGAGTGCTATTGTATTTGAAAGATTAAGTGCGTGTTTCATTCATGATTCTCACGTTTACTACGAAATGATTTTGCGGCTACATTACTGATAAACTCTGCTGCCAGAGTGGTGTTTGGAACATGAAGTAAAGTAACGGGTGATTCTTCAATAGGTTGTAACTCTTTTGCTACAAAAAAAGTGGCATTGTGATATTTTGAGTCAATGT
Source organism: Leiobunum rupestre (assembly GCF_980474605.1). Lineage (NCBI taxonomy): Eukaryota > Metazoa > Arthropoda > Arachnida > Opiliones > Sclerosomatidae > Leiobunum > Leiobunum rupestre. The sequence continues at coordinate 42,186,930 of NC_143389.1, forward strand.
TCACTGATTGGTATTCCCTATTTGATTGTCCACCGAGTGTTCGTAAGTATGTGAAAAGGACAATCAAGAGCAAAGGAATCAACAATTCAAACCCTATGAAATAGTCATAATACTGTTAAACATAACACATATAAATGTTTTTTAATAAACCAACCTGTTATTATAAAATGACGTTTCCGTATTAGACCACCTTTCCATATAAAAAGCAAAAGTTGTCGAAAAATATACATCTTTCCGTTTGAAGGGTCTGGCCCGATACCTACAACAACAAAGCTTTAACCTCATAATTTAAATTAAATAAATTCAGCTAACTTAAAAAACAGCTATTTTCTTTTACAAAATATATCTCAAATTAACCTAAGATAAGCTTTAAAATGAACCTAAAGACCCGTTTCCATAAATTGTGGCCTTGGGATTCTTCTATCTCCAAAAACTCCAGATATAAATATGGATTTGCTTATCGATCTACCTTGACGAAGCCTTTGATAATGACAACTGGCGAAGCTAATATCTGGCATTCAGTAAAAGATAAGATAAGATAAGATAAAAGTATTGATAAAGGAAATCTTTTCCTAACTGACGATGACTCGTCCCGTGATTGCTTACTGTGCTTGTAATTGTAATTACGTAGCTGCTTGCATAACGTTGCGTTTGGTAGGCGTACATCCACCGACTTGTCACTTATGATTCTAGGGCGGAAACTATAATTCCCACTCTTGCTCCACGAAGTTACAACATAGAGGGTAGTCCTCTATGGTTACACCACTACGCAATATGTAGTTTCTTTTTGCCTGTACTCGGACTTAAAGTGTACTCTTTTTACTCTAACACGTTTTATTTGCCTGTTCCGGGGATGAGAATTACTCTGCCCCATAGAAAATATATATATCAGAGTTTAACTACCAGTGGCGTAATAACTGTTTTTTACCTCTCCGAGGGGACTTTGTACCCTAGGAGGGGTTATACAACCACCGTGTCTGTCTGTGGGTCAGTCTGTCAGGCCTGCGAATGCGTTCGCAATTTCGGGGCAAAGGGTTATCACTGCGTACGCAGTTTCTTAGAATCAGGGAAAACGTTTTTCCAAAAGCGCCCTCTTTTTTTAAACGGCCGGGATTCGAACCCGAGCCCCCTTGAACGACAGGTGAGTGTTCTACCGCAGAACCACGGATATTGTTACGCAATTACACGTATTAAAGGGTTATGATGAATGAAGTAGAAGGAATACAAGGTTAAAATTTGCATTTAATAATAATTTCACGCTGAATTGTGTTTCCTCCATTGTAACAAAGGGCAATTACGACATTCAGATTTAGGTATTTTCCTCTAATTTGATAAAAGAAGCTAGATCATAGGCGCTACCTCGGAACTTATTGGCCCATGCTCTTTTCACCCTACTCCGAAATCCAAAACCTGTGAAAAGAAACCACTAGTAGGTAATTTCGTTTCGCGGGTTCTCGGACTAAAAGTGTACAATTTTTACCCTAAAACGTTTAATTCGCCTGTTCCAGGTATGAGGTTTACTCGATACTACACTAGCAAGGTCGGGGTCGGGGATGGAAAATTCTTTGTATTTATTATGAATAGAAAAATTATAAAAATACCCCAATTTTACTGGTTTAGATTAGATAGTGTATCTTGTGTAAGCCAGACTCTGATATTAGGGACTATTAGCAAAAGTAGCATAAGACCCAGACTATAGACTAAATAGAAAGTTGCTAGTACTATTCCAACTAGTAGGTTATGTAGTCTATAGTGTGACTAGGTCTCACTAGAAAATTTAATAGGCGTGAAGGTACAGCCAAGGATCCTATATAGGATCCTTGGTACAGCTGACACACTTTAAGGTCTTATGCTACTTTTGCTATTAGTAATAGTAATAATAGATAAGATAGGTAGATATTAAAATAGAGGTCTATAATGTTTTTTTTTTTGTATTTTACATGCAAGATTTTTATACATGGATGATGGATGACAGGATAAGGGAGTCGAGTCACCTCGAGTGACATAATATGATTTTAACTGTATTTAACATCATTTTAATGATTTTATATTTTAAAATAAGTAAGCCTTACTCTAAACGTTTAGCCATAAACAAATTGAAATAACCAAAATGTGTTTAGTTAGTGTTTACTCAGTAGCCTCAGTGTTTGGCTCTTCAATGTCTTTCGTATACCCAATCCCATGGACTTACTCCACACTCCTTAGCTGAGACTGAGAGAGCCCGAAACAACGGCAATTATGAAACTAAAACTTAACAAGACGTACGACGGTCAGAATACTTCTAATGTGTTAAGTTTGTTTGAGCTATCCACAGCAATCTGCAACGCCGGTATCACAACCAATATATATCCACGGTCACACATAATTGTATTTACGCTTATTTGTTACTTCTAGTCATACTTTGAAAGCATCGAAGATTCCTTCGATCAGTGTCACTCTTATTTTTTACTTCTGATCACACTTATTTGTTACTACTAGTCAGCCGTTGAGTGTCACACTTATTTTTTCGGGTTATACGACAAAGACTAGTTCGATCAGTTTCACACAGTGGCGTAGCTAGCATGGGTGACACCCGGGGCGGATATCATGGTGGGCTACTTACTAGTCTCTATAGTTTGTGTTTTCACGGTCGGGTGTCACCCCCAAATCACGCCCAAACGGGTGTCACCCGGGGCGGACCACCCCCTCCCCCCCCTTAGCGACGCCACTGGTTTCACATACTTATTTGTTACTTCTGATCACACTTATTTGTTGCGTTAAGTGTCAAACTTATTACTTCTGGTCATACGCCGATGACTAAGTCGATCAGTGTCATACTTAATTGTTATTTCTGGTCATACGTTGAAAGCGCGGCGCACTCTGAAGGGCCTCGAAAAACGCTAGAGGGAAACGGGCGCGTAGACCTCTATCTAGGAATATGAAAACTCGGTTTACTTGAATCCTCCTAGCCTCTATAAACACCAAAGACTATATATACGCTTCGCTAACTAGACAGGCGTGTTCTATGGCTCAACTTGCATACCAATTGTGGCTCCATCGTCCCCTAGCTTGAGTTGGCGCCTCTATAGCCGCGGATCCAAATGCTAACCCAGCTTTTACAGTGCTACAGAGGTGTTAACAGGTTTTTCCTAGGAACACGCCTGTCTAGTAAGCGAAGCGTATAGTCTTTGACGAAAACTTAACCCCGAAAAATGGAAAACTCCGACTTAGTTTGCGAAAGGATTTCGTATAACTCCTTGGTTTGCGACAGTCGCGGTCGGGGACAAAAGACTTTCGGGGTCGAGCTCGGGGTCCCCGTACGAACACTACTTGTAGCCTTGTAGACGTACAGCCTGCACGTTCTACACGTTTTAGGGCTACTCACAAGGAGACATCCCTAACTCTAACAAGGAGACGACCCGAGGTGATAACCACCGATTTGGTTCAAACTCGGGTATAATGTACACCTCCCTGTAACTTGAAAAACCTGCAAGGAAAAAGTTGCGACGGTCTTTCGTGTTGCCATGTCAACCGAAAACGTTTTTGACAACACGATTTGGGATTTTTCCATTGAAAATAACATGGGAATCTGAAGGATTTTAACCTTCAAAAAAATAAAAAAATTAAAAAACGTTAAAAAAAATTTAAATTTATTTTAAAAATTAAATTTAATCAAGTTTAAATACAATTTGGTCAAATGGGGGACCCTTAAAATCCTTCAGATTCCCATGTTATTTTCTTCATTATTATTTTGGAGAAATTAGTCATTCCAATTTTCATGACAATCCTTATATAAAAAAGAAGACAAACCTTTGTTGTGGTATCGCCTCGGGTATCGCTAATGCAATTATCCCATACGCCTCATTCTTGTTGACTTGCGAATACTGCTCAAAAACCGGTTGTATGTTAAAAATCACGCCAAAAACCCATATTTACCAAAATCTAGGTAAACTATTAATTTTATTGCTCTCTTTTAACATTACACCAGTAATTAATGAAATTTTTAGATAAATTCGTGTTCAGAAATATATATTTAATAGCTGGGTAAGCCTGTCCGAGCTCTAAATAGTTGGGTTAATCGTATAATTCTTATAAGGTTGTCTAACATACATGATAAATAAATTTGACTCCTTTATTATTAACATAATTTCTACACATAATAATAATAATCAGCTTGGCTAATACCCAAGGCACCACCTTAGACCCAAGTCATCTAGTGACTTTTAATGCCTTTAAACAAGTAAGCAAAACTATACATAATATTTTCAGAGGTGAGCTGAACTACTACGAAATATTAATAAAGAGCTGTAAGTTACATATAGTACATGGTATAAACAACTTATTTTATGAAATGCACTAGCTAGGTAACTTTTATTTCATTGCAGAAGTATTTTAGAAACCGATATCGAAGCCTAAAGCCCTAAACCTTCCTTACTTTATTGATGCTGACAGGTTGACAGCCAAAAACACCACAAACTCATTTATTTAAATAACAAAGTAACAACAAAAAGTATTTAGAAGAAAATATATCACCCTATAAAGTACTAAGAACGTTATAAATAAATGGTTTATTTACCTTTCGAAACGTGGATCCTTAAATTAACAGCTTGCTCTAATAAGTAGTTACTTGTTATGTAATGCGAGCTAAATTCGTTGAACTCTGGTGTTAGAGGAAATGAAAAAGACCCCGATGAAACAATAACGCTTTTGCATAATTATTTATGAGTACCTACATTATAGAGAAGGCATGGACATTTACGAAAATGAACTTCCAAGGTACGAAAGAGATGGCGATACTTTCGTCATCCACCAAACAAAAAGCACGGTCAAAGCCAGGCTTGGAAATAAGGTTAATAATTATTTAAGTGGTCACGTAGACCAGTTGGTTAGTAATACGGTAGATAATTTTGAATTAATAAACTGGACACTGGACCAGTGAACCCCTAGCTTTTGAATAAAAAAACTGGTCCGAGCAATTAATAAACTGGTCTTTGACCCAGTGACCACCGCTTATTTCCAAGCCTGGTCAAAGCTACTTGGGCAGCTTCCCACCATTGGAATGAGCGTTCTAGTTATTTCTCCAATTTATATGATTTAGACACTAGAGGATTCTGTGCAGAATTAACCTTGATTGCGCTCTAACTTTTGAAATCAAACGTATAGTCCGGGCGTTAAGCGACAGAATTCAGCTAAACCTTGCACTTACAGGAGACGACCCGAGGTGTTACACACCGATTTCGTTCAAACTCGAGGGATTGGTAGACCTTCATGTAACTTGAAAAATCCTAAAGGGAATTTATTCAATGGGCAACGGTTTTGCCATGGCAACGAAAAATGTTTTTGACAACATAAAATGGAAATTTTTCCTATTTAAGCCATATCGATTCATTTTCACCCATTTGGTTCAAATTGATCAAAATGTGATCAATTTTGATTTTTTTCGTAAATTTTTAACAATTTTTTTTTATAATTTTGGTATTTTAAACTTTTTTCAATTTTTTAAAATGTTTCACAGGGGGGACCCCTGGAATCGGTCCAAATCCCATGTTATTTTCAATGGGAAAATTTCCATTTTATGTTGTCAAAAACATTTTTCGTTGCCATGGCAAAACCGTTGCCCATTGAATAAATTCCCTTTAGGATTTTTCAAGTTACATGAAGGTCTACCAATCCCCTGAATTCGAACAAAATCGGTGTGTAACACCTTGGGTCGTCTCCTTGTTAGTGACTAGTAAGTACCACTATGCACACGATATCTACACACCTTAAGACACAATATTAGATATGGCGCCATCAAATCTGCTCACAGGGGTACGTGTAATGCGGTGTTGCTTACCCATGGGGCAAGATTACCGAAAAACCGTTGTGGACGGTCTCCAAATCAAAATCGCTCGGATCATAAAGCTTTAAAATGTTAAAAATGTGTTCATCTTGTCTTGGCCTATGTTTGTTTTATTTCATTACAGTTTATTACGGCTTTTTTCATTTTGTTTTCCTCAAAAATAACATTTTGAACGCAATAATTTTAAGTTTTAAGTGATATATGAAGTGAATTATTGACAAGTGATGTTTTCAATTTAGTGCTAGTGACCTTTGTTAGTTTGTGCGAAGCGGTTCAGGTAAAGTCGAGACGTGAAGTGGACAGTAATTGTTATTAGAGACGTGAAGTGAACTTCTTTCTTTCTTTCTTTGTTTTAATGAGCATTAAACAAATACATTGTTTTGATTTAAGATCCTATTTTTTTGTTAGAATTCAGTTTAACCACGCTTAAACTACAACTTAAAGGGGCGGTTCTTTTTTTATTTTTTCTGCATTGTTTTCAGTCATGACTTCAAAATTTGTGGTGGTTGATCCTTCCCAAAGCGCCTCAAAATCAGCTCCTGTGATCGACTGGTCTTTGTGCATATTTTGCCAGAGAGCTACCCACGAAATTGTCGTAGTTCCTGACAATAGCAAAAGACACGACAAGTATGAAGGCTACAAATTGCTTGATACAGTCTTAACTGCTTTTAGTGACTTAGGCCAGTTGTCATCCCTTCCTTTTGAGCTCAATTTCAGTTCTTTAAATGACGGATCTGGAATTTTCAACACATTAAAAGAGAATAAGTTGGCAAGCCAAAATATACCTCTCCTCGGAAGAATTGTCCCTAGCGGTATTAATTTCTCGAGATGAACCTTAAAGATAGATCTCCGCAATTCAGAGTTATTTACTAAAAACGTAATCCAGGTTCAATCCCGCCCGGTATAAAATTTTAATTATAATTAAAATAATTGAGACGAAACAACCGAAATTAATTTATTCAGAATATTATAAATTAAGTAGTTACAACAGTGAGTTAGACGTACTAAAACAATGCACAATTGAATTTAGCCCTATTTACGGTACAAGTTTATCAGTTAAATATAATACGAAGCCAATTTTAATGAAATAAATATCTACAGAGGGTATTTGTATTTTTCTCGCTTACGAAATACTTGCCGCATCTTTAACGCTCATTTTATTTCAAATTAAACATCTTAATCAGTCGAGAACACGTTTAAAATAAATTACGAAGTAATGACGACCCAGTTAAAAATCAGATCAACATAAGTGTAAGCGCACGATGTATACAACTCGATGAAAATATGCGACTGAAAAAACGAAATAAAATACAAATAAAACGAAAGATATTTAAAATTAAAAAAATATCCTAATAAAACGTGAAAATACCCTCCACGTCACGCACATTCGAAATACGCAGAAGTAACATTATACTATATCCAGTTTAAAATATTAGAGTATTAAAAAAAAATAACGAATAGAAAAATACACAATAACAACCCAATCAATCAGACTTCAGAAACAAAACTCATATAAAAATATTATAACGCAGTCAAGCAATCAGACTTCAGAATCAAAATAATCCATAGAAAAATATTATAACGCAGTCAAGCAATAAATTAGTTCAAATACTTAGAAATCAAGCAATAGAAAATATAATATCAAGAAGCGCAACACCTTACCATTCACAAATACGATTTTTCACGTTATTATAATGAAACCGGATAAGCTTTTGGACATGACTTACGCTCTTAAAGGTTCCTCTAAGACTGGACGATTTTGCGGGAAAAAGGAAATAAACTTAAAAAATAGTAGATACAAATATAAGACAGAAAAAAACCAACAATACCAAAGATTAGACAAAAAAGAACGTAATCTCGATCAGTTAAAACACACAACAAAAAAGCGTATCCGAAAAAATAAACCTACTGACAATTAAAGAGTTTAACAATGTCATTGAATAATATATTACAGATTTATAACACAACGTAAAAAGAAACAATAACACAGCGGCAACGAATCAAAAACACAGCGACAACGAATCAAAGTCCTAAAACCGCGCTCCCGGTTCAATTCCCGACGAAATAAAAACAAGTTCACAAAAATAAAAAAACAAAGTTCAATAAAAAATATCCACAGATATTGTATTCATCCGTTTAGTAAAAAAACCCGCCTTATCATAATGGTTCCTTTACTTTAACATTTTCCTTAAAATATAAGATTAATATAATTTATTAATATTTAATAAAATATAAGATTAATATAATTTATTAATATTTAATAAAATATAAGATTAATATAATTTATAAATATTTAATTAAATATAAGATTAATATAATTTATAAATATTTAATTAAATATAAGATGTATATAATAACGAAATACCCAATCAAACTGAGTTAAAACCGTCACGACGGCGAGCGTTAACGAAAAAGCAACATCCAAACCAAACCCAACCGCAAATTAATCCGTTAACGCTCACCGTCGCACGGTGGTTTTGCCAACCTTTCGACAGTCCTAGCAACTGCGAACGCAGAGTATTCGAGAAACTGCGTACGCAATGATTAACCTTTGCATGGAAAATGCGAACGCGTTCGCAGGACAGACAGACAGACACGGTGATTGTATAACCCCTCCTAGAGGACATAGTCCCCTCGGAGAGGTAAAAAGGCCGTTTACCACAAAAGCTGCAAAAACCATTGCACTGAAAGCCGACTCGAAAGAGCAAGAAAAAGAGCTGACACAGAAAGCGCTAATGCCATTTCCCGCAAGAAAACAAGGAAATCGTGTGGAGCTTTTGACAAGAATGCTTGCATATTCTTGTTTTCTCCTGTTTTGTTGATCAGGAATGATCGGTCTGACGGAAAAGCAAGAGTCTCTGCAGAAGTGGCTTGTGGTCACACCAGAACTAGCGATGAGCGTCATCAAGTTCGAAGAAGCTGCCTTCAGTTTATCAACGAAGGACACCGATCACCACAGCGATAACCAAGCGTTCATAAACCTCTTCCGCAAAGATGTTTCGTCGCTACGAACTGCTTTCCAGACCTTGGGTTACCATTTTTCGAAGGATGGGATCGAATTATACAACATCGACAGCAAAATTATTGCTCCAGAAAAGGCACGATGGATAGTTCAGAGTATTGAAAATATTGGGAAAACTCAGTATCAAGATTTTGTACGTAACGCCTTGAATCTTCCATGAAGCATGTCTCCGAGACTATACCACAAAATAAGCTGTCATTGTTGACTGAAAATTCAAAGTCAGGTACAACCAAGGAATCAGCGAGAATGAAAGGCCCGAAGAATGACTGCGTGCTCTTCGGAAGACTGTACGTCCCTTGCCAACACAGAAACGGTGACCATGCAGAATTCTTTGCGCACGAGAATCAGCTGTGCCCTCCATCCTTGTCTTTGCTGGGACGAATCCGAAGTTGTACAAAGTCCGATGTAATCCAGTGCCTCACCAATGCATCGAAAGATGCGATCCTGGACCTAGACAGCCCCGTCCCACTGTTTGATGCCAAGCTTTTCGATGACGCCGCACTGGTCCACATGCTCCCTCCTGGGCCCTTGGGAACATTCCAAGAATACGTTGACCTTATTTTTGTGCCGTGTATCAAGAGATAATGTTCATTTGGAGTCAAGAGAATTGATGTACTCTAGGACAGGTACAGCAAGACAAGTTTGAAAAATGCTACCCGAGAAAATCGTGGACACGATCAGAGGTTACTCCTATCACCTGCGACGAAAATTCCCAAAGAGTCTTGGGCACTTTTTCTTCGACACTCCGAAAACAAAAGACAGCTGTTCGAACTACCCGCTCAAGCCTTGCAAAATCTACATGTAGATGGCGTCGAATTCTACACCAACATCGAGTCTGAAGCCATCAACAACTCGGGGGCAGCGTTGTTTGACATTACTCCATCAAACCATGAAGAAGCAAACACGAAGCTCATACTCCACGTTGCAGAGGCCTCCAAAAAAGGATTAACAAATTGCCTGATTAGAACTTCGGATAGCGATGTCCTCATCCTCGCTGTATCGTACTATCACCAAATTCCAGGACTCGATGGTTTGTGGGTCTCCAGTGGCACTGGTCAGCACCGCATTTTCGTAGATACAAAGACCATCTCGAACTACCTTGGTAAGTTTATCGTACGTCGTATCTCCCGCCAAAAGTCACTCACACTTGTATTTATTGCTTTTTACAGGTCCTGAAAAGTGTGAAGCGCTTCCAGTGTTCCATGCCTTGACAGGATGCGATGTGGTCTCCTCCTTCGCTCGAAAAGGCAAAAAACCGGCCTTTGAGGCATGGCTTTCCTGTCCAATGGCGACTGAAGGTTTTCTAGAAATCGTCAGAGGATATTTGTTGAGTGGATTGCCAAAAATCGAAGCCTTTGTGGTAGCTCTCTACGATCGCACGTCTGATGTCTCTTCTGTCCACGAATGTCGGAGAATGCTTCTCACCCGCAAAGGAAGAGTAGAGGTGGGCAAAACAAATAAATTAACTTCCAAAATATCGATTAACCATAAAAATTGCGGTTAACTGTTTATTTATAGATATTATCCACGGATGAAAAGGGATTTAACATGCAAAAAGTTATTTTATTTTTTGGATAATCGTCGAGTCGGCTGTGGATAAAAAGAGATAAAGTGATTAATTCTTATCCAAACGCCGACCCTTAAGGAAGAGCCTTAGAGGCGATACCTCCAACGCAAGACGCCTTAAGGCTGCACTGTCAACGAGTAGGTTACCAAGGCGGAAAGGTCTGGGGACAGTGGCTTACAGCGATGCAAGACCTCCCTGAACCAGCAGATTGGGGCTGGAAGCGTGCTTCCGAAGGGAACACCGTGTACTGGGAACCCGTATGGACGACACGCCCCGTCATCCAGGACAGCCTGCTGATTCTGGTAAAATGTAGGTGCAAACAGACATGCGGAGGCCGTTGCAATTGCAAGAAGGCAGAACTGGCGTGCACAGAAATGTGCTTGTATGGGGGTGATTGTGAAGATAAAAAAAATACTGTATTGACCCTCTTTTACCCTAAATGTGAATTTTCTCTGGATATTGTATTTTTACAAGTATTTTATAATTTTAAATAGACTTTTTTAATTATACTTATTTTATTTCGTTTGCTTGATCTTTGCTATTTAGGATTTCAACGATTCTGCGTCTTACATTCATCCCCGGAAACGTTCACGTATTAAAGTTTTAACCGTATTTAGATTTTATTAAATATACTTCGATCCGTTAAAGGATCGTAATAAATTTTCAGGTAAGTAATTACTTAATATTTGTGCTCTCATCAACACAGCGCCACCCTAATTTGGCAACAAAACAAAATCTCTAGATTTGGCGCCTAGGAGGTAGGCAACGCTACCTAATGGGGTACACTTGGCTAAAATCGAAGGTACAAAGGTAGGATAAAACCCATGGTGCACTTTTTGAACATTTAAATTGTTTTGAACCGAGCGATTATGATTTGGAGATCGTCCACAACGGTTTTTCGGTAATCTCGCCCCATGGGTAGGCAACACCGAATTACACGTACCCCCGTGAGCAGATTTGATGGCGCCATATCTAATATTGTGTCCTGGGGTGTCTAAAACACGTGCGCAAAGTGGTACTTAATAGTCACTAACAAGGAGACGACCCGAGGTGTTACACACCGATTTTGTTCAAACTCGGGGGATTGGTAGACCTTCATGTAACTTGAAAAATCCTAAAGGGAATTTATTCAATGGGCAACGGTTTTGCCATGGCAACGAAAAATGTTTTTGACAACATAAAATGGAAATTTTCCCATTGAAAATAACATGGGATTTGGACCGATTCCCTGTGAAAGATTTAAAAAAAAATTAAAAATTTTAAAATACCAAAATTATAAAAACAATTTAAAAATTGACGAAAAAAATTAATCACATTTTGATCAATTTTAACCAATGGATGAAAATGAACCGATATGGCTTAAATAGGAAAAATTTCAATTTTATGTTGTCAAAAACGAATCCCCCGAGTTTGAACGAAATCGGTGTGTAACACCTGGGGTCGTCTCCTTGTAAGTGCAAGGTTCTGACGCTTAACTCCCAGACGAGTATGTAGACGTTCGCATTAAACGCTGGTTGAAACTTGAAATGTTACATATTATAATAGGCAGTTTCAGGCTGAAACCGAGGGGCGGGTCACTAGGCCTTAGGGTGTCCTAATAATCATGATTAAATTATTAAAAATTTAATAACGATTTCATCATTTCAATTACGATTTCTTTATTTCAATCGCGGTTTAATCATTTCCATCGTGATTTAACCATTTTAATCATCATTTAATCAGGATTTAACCATAATTTAATCAGGATTTAACCATTTTAATCATGATTTAACCATTTTAATCATGATTTAACCATTTTAATCATGATTAAATTATTAAAAATTTAATAACGATTTCATCATTTCAATTACGATTTCTTCATTTCAATCGCAGTTTAATCATTTCCATCGTGATTTAACCATTTTAATCATCATTTAACCATTTTAATCATGATTGAATAATTTTTATCATTATTTTATCATTTTAATCTATTTATTCTTGATTTAATAATTTTATTCTTGATTTAACCTATTTATTCTTGATTTAATATTTTTATTCTTGATTTAATAATTTTAATTGTGATTTAACCTTCTGAGGGTGTCCTAATAATCATAATAGTGGCCCGCCCCTCAGCTGAAACTGTTTATTAGAAAATGTATCAATCACTCATGCCTCTGTACGGCATAGAAAAAAATTCCATGAGACCTTGTTTTACAAGGAACATACAATTAGTGGATATTAATTCTAAAATTATTATAAAACTTCTGCTATTTAAAAGGCTCAGTGGCGGCTTAAGAAGGCTGGGTCCCCGGGGCGGCGGCAGTGTTTTGTGGTACCCCCAGGACCGTACAGAAGATTTCACGGGTCCGTCTTCTTCAAGTTTAATCATTCTGATTTGCACCCCCCCCCCCACGAGCTTCTCCGATGGCACCCCCTGCTGCCCTGGTACCCGGGGCGGATCGCCCCCCCCCTTAGGCCGCCACTGAAAAGGCTACCTATATTACTACGTATAAAACAAAATCTCGCGATCATGAGGCACAAACTAGTCTATAGATTGTCAACGCCAGCAATGCACGAGAAATAATTATGCAGGTTTTCAATAGTGTCGATCTATAAAATTACTGATGCTTTCATTTGTGACAGAAATGGAATGGACGTAAGTTTCTTCATATCCAGTGAACAATGTTTAATTACGGATAAGTATGTCATATATTTTAAGGCGTGTTCTTTGGATACTTATGAGTCAAAAATGCCCTACGAACATGGGTCCTAAAATGCTATGTTTCAGAGTCTTAGGCGATAAACGAAATAGCAAATGCCAAAAAAGCATTATTGAATTAGCAGAAGTGTGATAAATCCTACAATGATTTTATTAATGCCAAGTTCCATTATTTCAAAAATAGAGTTTAATGGACACTGTGATAAATATTGGAAATAAGCAACTTGTACGAGGTGAATGCCAATTCAAAGTATTTTCCCCGATGAATGCTGCATGGTATAGTGCTTCTTATTTTGGAAAGCGCCGAAGAGCGAAATAAGAGTGTTAAGGAAACGGAAGGGTACTTTTACTGTTGATGACAGTGTCATAAATCCTACAATGGATTTAATAACACTTAGATAAAGTTTTTAAAGAATCGACATAAATATTAATATTAATTTACTTAGAATTGAAATTACAAACGCAAATTTGTTTTATTAAAAACATTACAAAAATGGTTCAAAATGGCCACCTCCAGCTCTAATACAGATACGAGCTCGAACTCTTTTAAAGATTCCAACTGTGTTGCGGATAGTTTCACAGCCATCAATTATGCGTTGTCACAGGTCGTCAACGTCCCGAACTTCAGTCTTGTAATCTTTAAGATAGCCCTAGAGGAAAAAGTCGCGTGGGTTTAAATCGGCCGATCATGCTGGTCACACAACTCAGCCAACTGGTCCAACACCACCTATCCACTTTAAAGGATAAGTCGCGTCAAGATGAGCTCTTACGTCACGGCTAAAATGAGGTCGAGCTCCATCGTGCAGAAACCACACGCGCCTTCTCGTTTCTAACGGCTCGTGTAACTTATCTTGCAGAGATTGTAAATATGCCTGATCATTTAACCTAGGGGTGAGGAAAGGACCAACTAAATGGTCATCAAAAATTAAGGCTTAACTACACTGGATGAGATCTAACACTAGTCCCGTGGGTGTTATCTTGACTCCACTGAGTTGAGTATACCGTCACGGGGAAAATTGGCTTAATCGGCTGTTAACAGAAAACTCGAGAACTGATGGTAAAGACCTACTTTGTCAACACACCACTGAGAAAAGTCAACTCGCCCAGGATAGTCTGCTTCGCTCAGAGCTTGAACCTTTTGATGATACGGATCATACGGGTGAAATTGATGACCATGCAGAATTCACTGAACCATAACGTGATTTACACCCAATTGTCTCCAACTCGCCGGGTACTTGTCCCACGATCGTTTTCGGCAATGTCAAGAACCTCAAGTAATTATTGTTTAAATCCACTTTGGTAAAATAACTTAACTAAATGGTAAGACGTATCATATCGAATAACATGTTTAATTTTTTTAATTTTAACTAATTGAATCAAATTGGTGTAAGCTAGGAGCAACTAACACAGCACCCCACATAAGGAAAACGCAACCAGTCAAAAGTCGTGCATTTTCTTGGGTACAGTTTTCATTGATTAGATGCTTTAGCGCCTGCTGCCGTCGGAAGGGGAATATTCGGGAAATTTTTTCCCTCCCCTGCCCGTCAGCGAAAAGGCTCGTCCAATGAAATTTGTCGATCTGGTAACGGTCTTTGTACTCGGTACAATCTTTGGGCTTCTAGACTATTTCCCTGAGTCCGCCCGTACATTAGGTACTCAGAATTAGTAAAATGCGCCATACTTGTCTGAAATTTGGACACAAAAGAATGAATTGTCGATACAGCGCTTTATTTGGTTATTTAAAAAGCACCCTGCCTTTAATAGTAAAGAACCAATTCTAAAGGGCCTCGCTGACTTTCAAAAAGTCAAGTAACGAAATGAAATTTATCCCCTGACCTAATGCGTTCAGAGGAGATAAAGTGAGATAACGCCTACACAACTAGTGTTTGGTTTCATTAAGTACAGCTTAGGCAAAATCGTCGGTGTGTACGTATTGTTCGTGTGATTTTGTTCTTCCGCCTAGGCTAAATGGTCAGGCTTTACGCCAATAAAACTGTATCAGTACCATTCTGTGTCTTCAACAGTTTCCTAAACACTCCTATTTTGCTCTTGTGTGCCCGGTATTTGATCATAGGACATTTTTGACTCATATAGGACCCAAAGAACAAGCCCTAAGATTTATGACAAACTTATTCGTAACACCCAGTATATGTATAAAATCAAAATTTGTCATGTTATAGACGAATCTGGTCTAGTTCCGCATAAAATCACGTTTTTAGATGGTTATAAAAAGAGCGCAGAAAGTTAGTGAACTTGTATTCGAAAAAAGTCGTATTGTTGTCGAAGTTTTCACTTAGATCGTCGTGAGTTAAAAATCTCGCCTGTAAACCCCGCCTATTTCTATCAGAATTATTAGGACCCCTATAGTCTTCCTTAGACATTCCATGTGTATATATATCGTTTCCTGGGTATACTTATGTGACTAAGTACGCTATTATTCAACGAATTGAAGTTGCTCCCTCCAACTATTTGGTCGGTTCAACCGTTCAAACCTTGAGGCCCTGATGATCGTCATAGAAACGGGCCTGGTTTCTATGAGGCGCCAAACCGGAAAAAAATAAAGATAAAAACTTCAATAAAATAAAACCTTTATAGAATAGAAACGAAAACATTTATAGAATAGGAAATAACACTTCTATGGAATGGAAACGAAAACATTTATGGAATAGAAACGAAAACTACTTTTATGGAATAGAAACGAAAACATTTATTAATCAGAACGAAAACATTTCTGTATAAAAAACGAAAACAATTATGTATAAGAAACGAAAACTATGTATAAGAAACGAAAACTATGTATAAGAAACGAAAACTTTTTTATACAAGAAATGAAAACTTTCTTTAATAATATGAAAACTGACAATTTCACATTTCTAAAAGATAGTGTTTGAGAAAAATGCCTGGGCCGATCAAATGAAGACACCCCGTATAAATGTTTTCGTTTCTATACTATAAAAGTGTTCTTTCCTATTCAATAAAAGGTTTCTTTCCTATTCTATAAAATGTTTCTTTCCTTTTCGATAAAAGTTTTGTTTCTATTCCATAAGTGCTCTTTCCTATTCCATAAAATATTTTGTTTCTATTCCATAAGTGTTCTTTCCTATTCCATAAAATATTTGGTTTCTATTTCATAAAAGTGTTCTTTCCTATTCCATCAAATATTTGGTTTCTATTCCATCAAATATTTGGTTTCTATTCCATAAAATATTTGGTTTCTATTCAATAAAAGTGTTCTTTCCTAGTCTATAAACGTTTTCGTTATTAACATTATACAGAAGTCTTCGTTCTTATTATACGAAAGTTTTCATTTTACAATTTTTTTCTTCCCTATTCTATAAAAGTGCTCCATACTATCGGGCGCCAAACCGGAAAAAACTTAATAACATTTCTAGGAATATTTAAAAATTTCTAGAACTGTTAAAATACTTCTAGAAATGTTAAAATATTTCTAGAGATGTTAAAATATTTCTAGAAATGTTAAAATATTTCTAGAAATGTTGCTGATCGAGTATTCGCAGTGGCGGCGCCAGGAATTTTCGCGAGGGTAGACAAACCAAATAAATGGGCCCCTGACCCGGTACCCCCCTTTTCTCAACGAAATGCTTCAATAAAATAAAGTAGCGATGTACATGACGAACAAAAAAGTTCTAACAACAGTAAAACGAGTCCAAATATAACATAACTGGGTTTATTTACTAGAAGATACCTGAAAAATGTCTAAATACATTATCGACAATTGTTTCATTGTTATTTATAAATTATTTTATCTCTTGGGACAATTTTGAGACCCTTTCTAGATCAATTTGGGGCCCCTTATAAGGTGATTTTGGGGCCCCTCAAAATTTTAAGGTAGGCAGTGGCCTACCTGGCCTACCCCCTAGCGCCGCCACTGAGTATTCGCACAGCCCTACCAGGTCGTGTAGGAACTCTGTCTTAATACAGGGTGACCACTGAAAAACCCCAAAAAATAGGAATAAAGTTAATTCAACAGTCGATTTATAGGAGAATATAGGAGTATTATCTTTGATAATATAGGCACATATACGAAAATTTTAATAAATAAAATTGAAGTTTGTTTTAATATAAAATGAACTTCTTTTAAGCAGACGACGATATTCATAATTCCGTTCAGTGCAGTTCTTTGGAGAAGCAGTTTACATTTTATCAAAGGGATTTAGTACATTGAGCGCCATCTGCATTACGAAAAGCGAACTAGGCACGCGGGAAATTAGAAAAAATCGTGTGAAATACAAAATAATATCTAATTATAGGAAAATGTCGGAAAAATGGTTAAATTATAGGAAAATAAATTAAAGCATTGAAATATAGGAAAAATTATAAAATAAAGGACAGGGTTGCCACGAAATTTTCAGATTCAAATTCCCTGACTATTCCCTGTTTTCCCTGACCATTTTAAGAGATTTTCCCTGACTTATTAAGGCCAAATTTGTTCTTTTATATTTTACTTTTATCAGAAGTTAATAAATTTAGATGGCCTTATATTTCAGTAAAAAGGTTATTGAAATGTTGAAAAAATTAGCCAAACTTTCAAGGAAATAAATGATAATCGTGGAATTTGTCATACATCTAGAGTTAAATTACCTTCAAAAAGTTCTCAGATAAAATTGAATTCCCTGACTTTTCCCTGGATTTTTACCAATTCTTAAAATTCCCTGACATTTCCTTGACTTTTTAGGCCCATTTTTAAATTCCCTGACTTTTCCCTGATTTCCCTGACGCGTGGCAACCCTGAAGGAAGAATGGTCACCCTATTAATAATATCAGAAATACTAGTGAATAACCGCGTCAAAGATTTAAATGGTTTTAATATAAATTGCTGTTTTGTCTCAAAAAAAAGTTGATCTTAACATTTCAAAAACCCCTTATTAGGTCCAGATCAGAGTGACATTTTTCGTAGATGCGAAGCGAAGAAACAAGTCGTCGCGGCGTTAACACGTACGGTGTACCCCCACTTGTCGTAGGCAACGTATTAAATTGAGTTTCCAATTTAATATTATTAAAATATTATTTTCGCGATATTCCTCGAAAAAGAATCTAATTAGATCCGTTACAAAAACAGATCACTTTTGTTTCCTAACCATGTTTTATTCTTAAAAAATAATTGCAATAAATGTATTACAATCATCTTGTAGAAGTATTTTTATTCACAATCATCGCGTCATTTTGCATAATACAAATATAAAATTCTTTTCATCAAATCAAGCTAAATGAATTGAAACCTCCTACATGTACGATGACTTTGAAGCTTCGAATCGTCACTACTACAGCCAAGAGCTTCACTCTGGGCTAAGACTTGGCTGAAGTATTGATGTCCTTGCCAAAGATTATCCATAGATTTGGTAACGCTAGCTAAGCTCAGATTTCGAGGAGGGTTTCCATATCCCTTACGTAAAATATCTTCTAACTTTTGACTAGTGTACAGCTTTAGCCTCTTGCTGGTCCCTTTTATTATTATGAATTTGCTAAAAAGATGTTTTTTTTTACTTTTCTAAAAACTACTTTGGTAATTGGGTATTTGGCCGTAGGTTTTCAAAACTGTAGGTAATAGTAACGCCGTTTAAAAAATGACTACAGAAATATAATAAAACTTTACAGTAAAGAGCTACTAGTTTCTTGCATTTTTTTCATAGAAGTCATTCTCAAATTTGTAACGCGATTTACAAGTAGCAAAAGTAACGTAACAAAAAGTTAGTCAGTTCCGAATCACACTATTACATTTCAATTATTCCGAGACCGAGGTAAATTTTAGCCCCACCCCCCCCCCCCCGCCCAGCACGGCCGTAAAATCTTGACATAAACTAGACCACTATCAACGTTTCGCCTTCAGCCCCGTCAAATGTGTATCTCGAAATTGACCGTTAAATATGTTACGATACTTTTGAAAATAGATAATTTGGTTAAATGATTCTTGGAAATATATTTCGGTCGTTTGCAGTTGACTTTCGGTGTAATTTGACACTTCTAGGTGAAAACTATTAGCCCGCCCTAGGCTGTCCGTAGCTACACCATTTACACTTTTTTCGTTCAGTTCCAGCTAAATCGTAGCTCGGAGGCGGACTAAAAGTTACATAATCAGAAGGCATATTCTCGTTCATGAAATTACAATAAAAATGAAAGCTAGTTAATAAAATACGGTTTTTATTTTCAGTGGGTTTTGTCATTATGCAAAATTGAAAATTATAGGAACATCTTTTTCACATATCGTAAACATATATTACTTTCTCCACTATTAAATATATTCATATTCGAGAAAAATGAAGTATCCTAATTTTTATAAAGTATGATGAAAGGCAACCACGTGCTAAATTTAAATTTTAAATCAGGCAGACCGATGTTAAAATCTGAACGCGCCATTTTATACGAATATATTGTCGTGGAAAAAAAATCGCGGCACCCATTTTACGGCGTAAAAGGCTAATAATGAAAATATACGATAATTGTCCGTGTCTGAAAAGTACATTGTGGTAAAGAACATTGGCGATGTGACTATACCGTCGTATTTGAACAGTAAACACGCTGAACAACGCGAAACGTCGTCGTCGGTGGTAAAATACGCGTGGAGAGTTCGTAATCATTTTCTAATAACGTTACAATATCAAAGTACCTTTCTTTTAAAGCGCGCAAATATACGAAAAAATCTTCTCTTAAATATTACAAAGCTATCATTTTAAATTCGTCAACATTTCCTATTTTTAAAGATAATTATATTTAATTTGGTACCTTTTCAATAGACTATTTCACCCGCTAATCCCGGTATTAGGTGGGTTTTGTCCTTGAAATACTTGATCCCTAATTGGTCGCCGACCTGGTCCACGCAAGTGAGTACGTAGTCCAACATTTCTTTGGTATGGGCCGCGGACAGGCAAAAGCGGACTCGCGATTCTAAGAGAGTAACGGCCGGGAAGCCCACTCCGACCGTGGCCACGTTCCTGGCTTGCATAAATCGCACGAAGGCCACCACTTTGGCGGGGACGTAGATGAGGACCGGCACGACGGGAGAGTCGTCGCTCCCGAAGACCATGTAGCCCATCTGCAGCAATTTCCGGCGGAAATAGCGCACGTTCCGGGCCAGTCGGTGAATGCGGAACCGGCCTTCGCCCGCGAGTAGCGAGCCCGTGATGACCCGCGTCGCCGAGATGATCTGTTCGACGATGGGCGCCGCCATGCTGGTCGCGTAGGTGAAGTTGTGACTAGTCCTCCTTAAATGCGCCGTCAATTTACGGGAGCCGGCGATGAAGCCACCGGCGGCGCCGAAACTCTTGGTGAAGGTGCCCATCATGATGTCCACGTCCGCGGGGTCGCAACCGAAGTAGTCGATGACGCCGCGCCCATTGGGTCCCAGCGAGCCGATGCTGTGGGCCTCGTCCAAGTAGAGATAAGCGCGGTATTTCCTTTTTAAGCGGATGATTTCGGGCAAGTTCACGATGGTGCCCTCCATGCTGTAGATGCCCTCGACGATGATTAAGATCTTTTTCCAAGGCACGATTCTGGCGTTCGGCGGCCGGTTGGTCTTGGCGCGGCACCCGAAGAGGAAGGCTTCGACCAGCCTCCGCTCCAAGTCGGCCATGTCGTTGTGCTTGAAGACGCGGACGACGGATCCCGACAAGCGACAACCCAGAACCAGAGAGGAATGGTTAAACTGGTCGCTGAGGACGAGACAGTCTTTCCCCGCGAAGGACGGAATGCACGTGGAATTGGTGGCGAACCCCATCCCGACCACGACCGAGTCTTCCGTCCCGGTGTACCAGGCGATCATTTGTTCCAGGTGCCGATGAATTTCCATGGTCCCCAGCTCGTTGCGACTGCTGCAGACGCCGACCGCGCTTCGCCGCAAGCACCTCTCCACCAAATCGGTACAAGGCCCGCTGTTCTCGGCGAAGCCCAAGTAGTTGTACGAGCCCATGTTGAGCGCCCGCGAGTGTCTGCCCGTCATTTCGAAGTGCCAGTTGCAATCGTAGGAGACGCGCTCGCTGACGTCGAAGTAGGCGGCCGGCACGCTGCAGATCGGCATGCTCCAACAATCGCGAACTCTGTTGAACATGTTGCGCCGCGAAAAACTCTCGAAACTATTGTACAGAGGCGTGTAGCCGTCGCGGTCGATTTCGACGGCGGCCTTGGAATCTTCCAGGCCCACCGAGCGCAGAAACTCGCGCAAGTAACCGAAGAGCGTCAGAATGGCGTAACTCAAGTAAGTTAAAAAGACGATCAAGAACGGCGGCTCCAAATGATGCTTGGTCAGACGCGACCGGCCTTTGTCGGCCTGCGCCTCCTTCAAGGCGCCGTTGGTCAACCTGACCGACGCCAGCGGCGACTGATGGTGGTAACCGTTGTGGCTGGAATGACGTCCATTCTGAATGGTACCTTCGGCTTTTTCCGGCGGCATTCTTCCGAGGGTGAGTCCGACGACTTCGACGTTGTTGACAATGACGGTGTATAGGGTGACGGTGGCTGCCGGTTCGGAAAGACTCTCTAGTAATGGAAGAACTGGAAGACACCTGCGGCGACACCGAACAAACGATAATTAATTCCTTTTCAAATAAAAACGGCGGCGCGACAAAGAAAACCAACCCGAAACGAAATACATCCGAAATGGAACTAAAGGCTCGTCGCGAAAATTGAGGGTAAAAAGCAACGGGTGCTCCTCGAAAGAGAGCGCTATCAATTAATGGACTTCGACTAGGCCTTCCCAAATATTCTTTTTTTTAACATATACAAACATTTCGGGGGTTCACGAACCGCGGGGGTCATTCCACCCTTTTATCGCGCGACCTTTTAAGAAGATTTCCCCCTCCCACAAAAGGAGGTTAAAACAGATTAGCGGGATAAATGACGTTCCTAAACTAACAAGCGACGTTTTTTTATTGGAAGTGTTCGGGGTAGATTTACAAGGGTATTGAAAAGCTGACGGCGGTGGAAGATTGTCTTCATTGCCACCAGGTAGCGTTTCGCCGCCTCGAAGGACGCTCTTTGGAATAGATTGATTTACAATTTTTAACGGGCAAAGACAACTTTAAAGGGGTAAAATTCATCCGAGGTAACTCGGTGATGGCGTTCTGATAGCAAAATGATGTAATAATTTTGATTTTCAACGATTGGTTGAAAGTTTTCAGTTTTTAGTGGAGAACGGTTTTGTCGAGATTGAAAATACAAAATTCTCTTCCCTGATTGGATAGTTTAAAATTGTATTATAGTGCCATCTATGGCGGAGAGTGTTAACTACTGTTAAAATTAATTGTTAATTTAAATTACAAAAATTATATATTTTTAATAAGAATTTAAAGTACTATAATTTAGTAATTAATTAATAACTTTTTAAAAAGTTTATTTTTCATAAACTTTATAGTGTCGCCAATCGCCATCTACCTCAAACATTATTAAATAGGAAGGTACCTCGGGTGGATTTCGCCCCCTTTTTGCATATTTCCCTGTAGGCAATATGTGAATGCATCTTTAGCGGGAGCTTTTAAAGCTACCCTTTTGAATTTCCCGCGGAAGAAACGAGCGAGTAGAGGCGGCGTTAAGACGTATAAATTATATCCTTCGCGCGAAATAAGCTTGATCTCTCATTAGAAAAGCGGCTCCATTCGCGTACGCTCGAAAGGTCAAGGATGCCGGCAAGAGGAAGACGTTACTTCCCGAGAATTAAAAATGTGGGCCGAGTCGAGATAGCGGTAGGCGTCTAGCGTAATCGGAAATGAAATACATTCCTTTTGATGAATCGAACGCGCTTTTCAACTGGATTTCGCAAAGAATCGACGAAAGGTCTTTGACATTGGAAAAGCAACGATACTAACGCGCGTATCGAGATAGACACAGACTCGTACGTTATTTACGACATCGAAAATCAAATATGGACAATAGCGCTAATGGATTAATTGTAAGTCGCTAGATGACTTAGGCCTAAAGTGGTGCCTTGGGTATTAAGCCTAGCTGATTATTATAATCATTATTATTAATAGTAGTAGTAATAACATTTTACAGTATTTCACGCAAAACGTCTCTGACGGTAAAGAGGTTGCAGGGTTGGCAATTTTTTGATTTAAAAAAAAAATCAAATAAATTTTATTTAAATCGGATTTTATTGATATTTTTAATTCAAATTTCAAAATTTATATAATTTAGTATCATAATTTTACCTAAAACAAATATGTTTTATTTTTTAAAGACTAATATGTATAATGAATTTATTAAAAGTAAGCTAATAATCATACCTATTTTGGTACTTTTACAAAAAAAATTCGACGAGATCTCCACCCACAGGTAGAATCCAATGCAACATTAGGATGAAGTACGAGAAAGATTATGTTTAAACCTAAATTATAGCAATTGGCGAGGTTTTTTCTTTTTCAAAAATACTTTATGAAAATTGATTTAAATCGTGATTAAAATCAAGTTGATTTAAATCAGCCAACCCTGCGAGGTTGGTTATTAAGGCAAATATCAATGTGAAACGACAAAAGCTAAACTAATTGAAAAAATTACTTCTCCTGGTGAACTTTGAAATGTACTCTAGATTTCTCAGATAATTCTTTAATTATTTTGTTTAAAAATCCCAAACACGGGCGAAATACTAAAAAAAAAAGCATTATTACTTCATTTTTCGGATAATTATGCAAGAGACTGGTCTTTAGGTTTTGTTTATTTTCCTAAATTGATTTTAGTCTTGGAATTATTTTTCTTTATTTAGGTTCTTAATATTTAAAAATATATATTTTATAGGCGTGTAAATGGTACATTGTAGCCCAATCGCTTATATCGCCTGTGAAATAGACCCATAACAAAAGAGGGGCCGCAGACGAGGCTTAAGTGAGACCTCTGGACGGAACATCCTGTCTGTGACGTTTTGAACCACGTGACCGCCATTGAAATATACAGTTCAAATGCTTAGTTGCCAGGTAAAAATGTTAATTTTCGCCCCCCCAACTTTCATCATGGGTCTATTATAACGCTTTCAACATGTTTAATTCATTTACTTTTTGTAGGCATTTATATTTAAAAGTAGAGGTTTTAGACGCGTACAAGTTCTTATTTTTCTTTTGTCGGAGTCAATTAAATTAAACATAACAAATACAACGCCAAGCTAAGTACTAAATAATAATACCTAAATAATAATTTAAATAGTTATTTTCATAAACTAAAACCATGAGTAACATAGTAAGAGTAATGTTAGCCAATTGTCATTCTTATCACCTAACCGATTTTCAGAATTTTTGGCATAAAAGTTCCGATAAGAAAATTAGCATTAACACAATAGGAAATGTGACGTGACTCATGTTAAGTTTTGATCTTAACGTCACGAGTGTTTTAATATTATGTTTCGTCGTGTCCTATTTGCATGTGCGCTAGAAACATTGACGTTGCTCGTACACGTAGGTAGCAACATTTTATCATTTCATAAAATCCACTATTAATTTTTAGAAAAAAATAGTTCTGAAATATAATAATCAGCTAATGTAATACCCAAGGCACCACCATAGGCCCAAGTCATCTATCGACTTTTTATGCCTTAAACAGGTGGCCGGGTTACATAGTCAAAGTTTAGAATTGAACACGTGTCAATACTATGTGGTTTCTTTTCGCTTGTTCCGGGATTTCGGAGTAGGGTAAGAAGAGTAACGCTATGACGTAATTTTACTCCGATCCTGTGCAGTGGCGAATAGTTCGAATCGGAGCAAAAACGTCATTTCAAAATGGCTGATAAATTCTGGCTGGCACACGACAAAATTCGATTTACTCCCTTAAACCACCTTTTCAGAAGGAGTAAAAAGTGTAGTCTTAATACTCCGGAACAAACGAATAGGTTTTGGAGCAGAGTAATTATCATCCCCGGAACAGGCGAATAAAACGTTTTAGGGTAATAAGAGTACACTTTGGGTCCGAGCACAGGCGAAAAGAAACCACCAAATAACTACCGGTCAATAATCGTCTATGAAGAAAATAAATTTCGATAGACAGGTTAAGCCACCCTTAGATAACGTGCAGAGGATAATTGTAACTGACAAGGAGACGACAAGAGGTGATAATCACCGATTTTGTTCAAAGTCGGGTATAATGTACACCTCCATGTAACTTGAAAAAGATGTAAGAGAAAAGTTGCGACGGGCTTTCGTTTTGCCATGGCAACCGAAAACGTTTTTGACAATATATGATTTGGAATTATTTCCATTGAAAATAACATGGGAATCTGAAGGATTTTAAGGGTCCCCCAATTGACCAAATTGCATTTAAACTTGATTAAATTTAATTTGTAAAATCAATTTAAATGTATTTTTAACGGTTTTTAAAAGGTTTCACAGGGGGGAAGTGTAGTCGTAGCTTTATCGTGTACAATCTAAACTCCGACACCTTATCGACGGGTGGCTTAACCTCTATAATAACTTTCGTACGTCGAAACAAATTTTCCTGTTTCCAAAAAAAGAGCTACTAGTTTATGTTTTTCTTTTCATCTTTAATTACAATCTTCAAAGATTTAAAGAAAACCAGGGAAGGACAATCGTTTCTATAGATAGTAGTTATCTTCATTGTATACCAGCCATTGTAATACCGTAGATTATGTTTTGTAATTCTTCGCTGATTTTTTCCCCAGGCTTTCTTAAAATCTTATTGCGAAACTAACATATTTATGTTCATTTAGACAATATTCAATATTGAATTTTCAACGAATTTGCAATAACATGTTTTGCGGAACTATAAACATAACCATATGTAACATATTTACTCATAAGTATGCCTCTTTATAACATTTTTGAAGAAACAAATTCAATGAAACCTTCTTTCACAAAGAATATGCAATAAGTTTTTCGTCACGGAGTTGGAATCGACGTAATTTACGTAATATCCCTTGAACAAGGTTTCAGTAAAGAAAATGCTTTTGTGGCATACTTATGAGTAATTATGTTACATATGACATAACTTAATAGAAAATAAAAAGGCGACAATATTAAGGTCGTATTTTTCTTAAATATGTTTTGGCAGTCGCGCAAAAATAACAATTTGTAAAAAAAGAATTATCGACAATATTCTTCGAATGAAGTTTTCCGGTTCAAAATAAATCACATTTATGTAGTGAAACATTTATTGAGCTTAAATTCATAAATGATTTATCTAAAAATGAAGCTCTCAACCCCGCTAATGTAATTCTTGTCTAACTGAAGGCAATTAGGATGTAAAGCCACCCTTTCCTATATAACATACCGTGGGCGTGTGTTAAAGCATTTCCCTCAATATAGCGAAATAAAAGTTATACCTAGAACTTTATTCTACTCTGGCAAAAATTATTATTATACAGCATCCGGCGGTGGAGACGGCGGGCGCGGTAGCGATTGTATCGATTGTGTACGAGAGGTTTTCATAAGAGCGAAGTCGCGTACGATCTGACTCATTCGGCGCAGCTACACCTGACGCGTCGCATTCCACTAGACTATACAAATCCGCGTTGCCAGCTCCTTCAAATTATCGATTTCGGTAAATAATTATTGTAGTTGATATTGAAAATTCAAAATTGAAACGTTTAAATCTTTACTAAAACAAAAAAGTAATATCAAGAATGTATTGAAGTTACTAAGAGTATTTCAGCATAGAATTAACTCCAGGTACCATCCTCACAGCTTTTGTGGAAAAGGTTCGTCAGCATTTAAGGCGCATTCAAGGTCATACCATATAGCAAACTTGAATGGGATAGCAGACGACTTTAAGCTACAAAGGCTGCGAGGATGGGAATCAGATTCCTGTAGTCCAATATTCTTAGTCACTTCAATACATTCTTGGTAATATTAATAGTGACAATTTTAACCCGTTTTAAGCTCAATTCTAAAATTATCGCGCATTATCATACGTTCGGGAAGAATTATCGAAAATAACGTTGAGTGGTTAGCACTTTCGCCTCGCAGCGAGAGGACCCGGGTTCGATCCCAGCTTGTGGCACTGTGTGAAAACTCGGAACAACTCCTTCCGCGTTGAGTTTGCAAGTTCTCTCCTCACCGGTTTAAGGGGTTTTTCCCCCGAGCTCTTCGGTTTCCCCTTCCATAAAACTTGTAGAGGTTAACGGTAATAGTTAGTGTAGAGAGCTGCCGGCTCGCGTGGCATGCAGGGCTTGCCGCCACCCTCTTGCGCATTGTAACCCGGCCACCTGAATTAATGACTTTAAAAGTCGCTTGATGACTTAGGCTAATACCCAAGGCACCACCTAAGGCCTAACTGATTATTATTATTATTATTAAAAAAATTATTGTGTACCCTTGAAATTATCCTACGGGATATATCGACGCCTACTATAATTATCGTCCGTCTGGCAACGTTGCCACAAACCAACTGGCGCGGAAAACGCTTCGAATCCAGGAAACCGATTCCGACCGCCGAAGAAACGAAAACAGTAAAATCCGGTTGTTTATTCCCCATAACAGCTCCATAAATATTATGGCCACGTAAAACATCGCGTGAGACCCGCACCCAATTCGAGCGACGGGGAGACAAAAACCGTATCGATTCAAAAATTAAACCCTACGCGTTTCAAGCGAGAAAGATCTGGCATTGACTAAAAGCCAACTATATAAAGCCCCTTATTCGCTTTCTGTTACAAAACGTCTGGAGAGAGTCGACAACGACCTATAGTCTCAGTTCCACTAATACTACTCGCACCGTGGTACAAATTACTGGCAAGTTAAGTGGACTCTTTAATATCGGTTAAGAAGTAAATGTACAAGGCTTAGCAAAGACCTATAATTTTTCCACTTATCTCACGAATGAACTTTTGACAGTAAAAAATAACTTTCTTTTGACAGCTTGTCTTTTAGAAATATAGGTTAAGAAAAAAATCAAACTTTTTTAGAAGGTATTCCTTCGATCCATTCTAGGTGTAAACATTAAGACACACCTTCGCGAACACACACACATTGTCAAAAAATAAGATTTCAGCAGACCGACATTTTAACGGGTTTAACATCGCGACATTAATACGAAATGAAAGGGAAAACTCGGCTTTAAATATATTTTTCAAGAACATTAGAAGACAAAGACTTTTTGCCAATTGTATTTTATTAATTTAAAAACTAAGATTTTTTTTTAAAAGAAAATTTACGTTTTCAACAGGAAAGTAATTCCGATTTTTATACGTAAATTTAGTCGTTTAGTATTTATATAATTCTTATTGACGTCGTTGGGGACGCGAAAGTGCAGAAGAAGTAACGCTTAATAAATTCAACAAGGAAAAGATTGTTGGAACAAGATAGCTATAAGATAGGCTTAAGAATCATTGTTCTTTGACCCCCTGGATATTATCGCCTCTCAAATATAAATTTGGAAAAATTCATTCATTCTATCGAAGAAGTTACATTTTTCAAGGTCGGAAGAGACTTAAAAATTACGTCATAAATCGCATTTTTAATTCCGAATATTTTTTTAATATTCGATAATAAATGAGATTTCACGGTGGAAACTTCAACATTCGCCGGCTTATCGGACAATAGTCACCAAAATAAAGTCATAGCCATTAGAAGCTAAAAAAAAGCCCAACATTATAGGATAATTATAGGATTAAAATATCGAAATAGATACCACTTTTCTGTGATATATAATTTTGGAATATTAGACAATCCGCCAAGGGCATCACCACAAGTTCAAGTCAGCGTACGACCTTTATTGTCATTATTCCAGGTGCTCTGTTATATCGCGCCAAGGGATAATGGCCAACAGTTCCCTATTACCGTTGACCCCGACAAGATTTTATTGAAAGGGGAAACCAAGGAACTCGAGGGAAAAACTCCTTGAACCAGTGGGGAGAGAACTTGCCAACCTTAGCAGTTTTTACCAGCGTTGCCAGACGTACTATAATTATGATAAAATTCATTAATTCTAGCTAGGAATTTGTGACGTACCATAATTTCACCCTAGTGCCATATGGTACGTATTTTTGCAATAATTTTAACAGAAAGTACCATATTTTCAATAATTTTCGAACTCACTAACATTTTGCACTCACGTTCAGCCCAAAAAGGTTATTAGTCGCCTTTGTTTAAATTAAATGTTTAAATTTACTTTTAATTTTTTAGAACTCGCCAAATTCCCGAAACAGGCCTACATAATGTTAGTGAAATAATTTGGCCAAAAGTTCAATAACTTTTGAGTTCGTATACCGTAATTACGCTGGTTTTTACCCAGTATGAAGTGTCTGGAATCGAACCGGGGTCCTCTTGTATTGCTGCGAGGGTCAAAGTGTTAAACTGTACACAAGAAAATAAACGACTTTTGACGGGTTGCGTTCTCCTTGTGTGGGGTGCTGTGTTTGTTGCTCCTAGCAGCCACGAAGAGAAGTCTACTCACAAGGAGACTACCCGAGGTGGTTATCACCGATTTTGTTGAAACTCGGGGATTAGGTAAGGGGACGAGAATACGCTCTGATTTTTAGACCCCATCACAGTCGCTTTGCGGCCAGCTGCAAGAGTTCGTGTCGATGCTAGGTCCCCAACTGAATAAAGACGGCCGTAGTTTAAAAACGGGAACTTTCAAGGTCATTTGAAGCTTACGTGTTTTCCCCCCTCTTTCAATAACAGAGCGTCCGTGAGAGAAACAGCGACGTTAATGCAGTGGCATGTAGGCGATTTCTCGTCCCCTTAGGGATATATACTGTCTATGGGTAAACCTTATCGTAGTATGAAAATCGAGGGGTCGGACATTTGCCTGTTTTGTGTACGAGATTTTGGATTTTTTAAAAATCCAGGATTTTTTATTGTGGATTTGTCATACAAAGTCTATGGGAGCGAAATTCGTGGATTTTGGATTTGTTGATTTTTTTCCAAATTTTGTACAGGATTTGGCCAAATGTCCGACCCCTCGATGAAAATTCCCAAAGGGAAAAGTTGCAATGGGTTTTAGTTTTCCTATGGCAACCGAAAATGTTTTTGACCTCTCCATTTAAAAAAGCATGGGATTTTCTCTGTTGTCCCAAAGCTAGGTTAAATTTATCTTTTCGAGCTTATTTTGAAATTTTAATTTTTTCAAATTTTTTAAACCGAGAAAATCCCATGCTTTTTTAAATGAAGATTTTTTTCTTTTGGGAGGTCGAAAAAGTTTTCGGTTGCCATGGGGAAACAAAAGCTTATTGCAACCTTTCCCTTTGCGAATTTTCATACTACCATAAGGTCTACCTAACCCCCGAGTTTCAACAAAATCGGTGATAACCACCTCGGGTAGTCTCCTCGTCAGCTAAGATTAGAATTCTTGGGGAGGAAGCCAGGCTTACTTAAACAAATTCCTAAATAAAGAAATCTACTGATAACGAATAATCTTTTTAGAATTTTATCGTTTTGATTTTCACTATTTTTTAAATATATATTAAATAAACCATAAATTAAATTATATAATTTTATAAAACCATTTCAGAATTAGAGGAAAACGTAAGAATTGCATGCTCGCTGCTTTTATTAATAAGGAAAAAATTGACATCAAAAATTTTAATTTTTTAACTTTAAAAATATTAATCGCAAAACTTACATAAAAATTATCGTAAAATTCACTATTAAAATAAGACGCCCCTTTTAATTCAAATTTTGGGGGAAAAAACTTCGTAATTTATCACATAAACGTTAACTCGTCCTAATCTGCCCATCCTATTACATTCTCTTTAAGGAGGCGGATAAGAAAGACAATGAGTTTTTAAAACAAGAGAGAGCGACTATCATCAGAGCGACGAGGAGAAAGGGAGGAGCGACGAACAAAAAACTGGGTTAAGAGGACCACCACCAGACCGCCACCCGAGCGAAAAAGAAAGTGGGACTATCTAGGCCATCTAGCGGCGGGGAAAAAAGTTATATCCTAAGGGGAGGGGAAACGCTAATTCCGGATCTACGGTCTCTTATGGGACAAAGAAATGGAAACCATTACAGTGCCGTAATTATCAGGGAAAAAAACGGTTAGACGCGAAAAAATCTTCAAGTGGATTATACGGAGGCAAGGCCTAGTGGCCAAGTTGTCATGGAGATGTAACTTTTACCAAGCCATTTATTCAGGGCGTCGAACGCCGTTACCATAGAAACCGGAAGAGTAACGTACGACGCATTTCCTGAGCACGTGGTGGAGTCATTTCCGAGCCTTATTTTTCTATTCCCCGCGTACGAGGTACGGTTTTTTTATTATTATGATTCGCGATTATTGAAGAGGTACGAAGTCGGCGAGGTGAGCCAAGAAGAATGGAGATAAGGGGTCCGCGTTAATCCGGAGGGGTAACCCGGGCCCAAATCACTACCGCCCTCTCAGAGACTTATCACGAACTAGAGAACTTCATTTATAATGCAAAAGAAACGAGGAAAGTGTATGGGCGGTGTCAGGTGACCCGAAACAATGGACGGCGGAGTCGATGGCGGAGGTAGTCGAGCGTGGCGAATCACCAGACAGGCTCGGCTCGGCTACGGACGCTGGGTGAAGTCTAAGCGGCGTTACGCGAAGACGCGCGTTATGGGATCATGGATTGGATGGCGTCCATTTTGATGGATTGGATTTTTGGGAAAATAAAAAGTGGGGGTATCATGGCGTACAAAATTCTTACTGGCTTAGTGAAATATCTTCATTAGAGGATCACCAAAGGTACTTTCCAACGAAACTTTCGGCGTAATACGAAAGGCACATCCCACCTGTTCCAGAAGCTATAAATACTTCAAATAATTTCTTCGGAACTTGACATTGCCGTTGAAATTTAACAATGGAACTTTTGACAATGGAGATAAATCTAAAGCTACAGATCGCGCGTTACAGATACCGGAAATTACATCTTTATATAGGTGGGCGTTCTACGGAATACTTTTAAACGGAGCATTTTACTTTCTAATTGAAAGGTATTTCTATGGAAGGAGGGAGGGAGGGGTAAGGATTGCCATGTAAATAAAATGTAATTATTATTTGATTAAATTAAATATTTATTGTTAAAATGACTAAACGAGGTTGCCACAGTTTTATCAGATTCCCTGACCAGTTGACGTAATAATTATTTGATTAAATACAATATTTATTATTAAAATAACTAAGCGAGGTTCAGGGTGACCAGGGCAAAGCTTTGAAAATTTTATAGGAAAAATAGGAATTTTAGGGGCGAGTTTTAGGTAAATATAGGAAACTAAATAGGCGAATTATAGGAAATAAAATGGGCTAAATATAAAATAGGCGTATTATAAGAAACTAAATAGGCTAAGAAAAATAAGGGAAAAATAATAAGGTAATTATTGCATATCGGTATACTTAGACTCGAATCAATATTGATAATGTTTTGTACACTGCTTTCTTGCATTATTGGATCACTTAGCGGATTTACAAAGCTCGTACATTTCAAGATTTTGTTCGAAAATGGCAGAATTTACACTAGTTGATGACACGTACAAAAACGTTCTTTCATTTTCAAAAGACCGTTAAATTATAGGAAAATAGGTAAGAATAAAGGAAATTATAGAAAGGCATTAAAAATATAGGGAAATATAGGAAGTCTGGTCACCCTGGAGGTTGCCACTGTTTTATCAGATTCCCTGACCAGTTGACGTAATAATTATTTGATTAAATACAATATTATTAAAATGACTAAACCAGGTTGCCACTGTTTTATCAGATTCCCTGACCAGTTGACGTAATAATTATTTGATTACATACAATATTATTAAAATGATTTATCGATGATGCTACAGTTTTATCAGATTTTTAATTCCCTGACTTTTTCATGTTTTCCCTGATAATATCTAGAGATTTTCAGTTGAAAATTTTAACACTTCTCAAATTAAATTCCTTGACTTTCGGAACATTTTCAAATTCCACGACTTCTCCAGGTTTCCCAGGTACCTTATAAATCGAAAATCGAAAAATAATAAGGGAAATTTAAAGTTAATTGTCTTCATGAATTGAATATAAAAAAGGTAGCATAAAATAACCCTTTTTAGAGAAATTTAAGGTCGTTAATTATCTTATAATTTTAAACACGGCGCAATTTTCCTTAACCGGCAGGTTTTTTTTTGAAAATTCTACCGCTAATTGGGGTACTTACAAGTACGTCTTGTTAAGCACGTTCCATTAACAAAGTACAGGGACAATTTGAATGTTTTATCTCGCTAAGCGTAAGGGGAAATTTAAATTCCGTATACTATGTTTAACCATTAACGTAAACTAAAATGGTTAAGAGTGATGTTCCTCAACACGATTTCGACAAAATTTGTAGTTTTTCATTAAGGAAGATAAACTCAATATTTCCACATTTTGCATATTGAAATGAGAAGTAAGTTTTCCGTTTAAACAAACGAATTAAATTGGGTAAAAAATAATTTTATCGATAAAAAAATTGGATAACAAAGGAAATAGTTTCTGAAAAGAGTAACCAAATAGGGACCAATGTAAAACAAAATTATATTTTATTTCAACTGAATTGGCCTTAAAACGATTCAGTTTTTAATTTTCGAGTCCCCAAATTGGTCTTGGATTTAAAAAAGAACGTTATCGTGCATTAGTTTCGATAAGTCTCAGCTTAGACCATTTCGTAAAGTGTTAATGAAAAACTTTTCCACGGAGTAATTGAAAATATGGTAATGTCAATTTTAGGGTAATTTTTTAATCTTTATTTCCGGTTCCTTAAAGGGCCACACCGACGTTTGAATTTGACCTGTTTCACGCGCTAGTTTCTACAATAGGATTGGTCGTATCTGCTACAACGTGCTAAATTCGGGACAATTTTTTCAAACGCAGGTATGGGTCTGTACAGTTCGTCATTTTAATTAGAAATAGCGATTGGTTTTTCTTTAACTTGGTGAAATTTTTAAATTAATAAACCAATTATAATGTTTGAGAACGCTACTCACAGGGTTCGTACAAAATTTTTTGAATGAAATTCCCGGACATTTCCAGGTTTTCCCTGACCAAATTGCCAAATTTTCCCTGACCATTTTTGTAGAATAAATGAATGGATTAAGGTAAAATTTTGAAAAATATTTATTACGTATTTCTAATACATCTTTCAAAAATTTATACGACTTATTTTTTGGGGGTTATTTTAAAATTCCTTTACTTTTTGGGACCATTTTAAAATTCCTTGACTTTTCCCTGACCTTAATTTTGGAATCATTTTCAAATTCTGATTTTCCCCTGACCTTTTGGAAACATTTTCAAATTCCCTGACTTTTCCACGTCGTGTACGAACCCTGTGTAACTCAGCTCGAGTTGAAGGGGTGGTTCACTTCCCGTAATCGGGGTACAAACAAGCCTGTAGCTTTGCCTGTACTAAGGTGAGTACGTAACTGATTACAAATTTAGCATAAGCAAAGGCTGTACTTAGTTCCTTACGCCTGTAATCTGCAGGGTTGGATAATTTAAATCAACTTGATTTTAATCACGATTTAAATCAATTTTTATATAGTATTTTTGAAAAATAAAAACCTCGCCAATTGCTATAATTTAGTTTTAAATATAATCTTTCTTGTACTTCCCCCTAATGTTGCATTGGATTGTACCTGTGGGTGGATATTCCGCCGAATTTGTTTTGTAAAAGTACCAAAATAGGTTTTAAAAAATAAAAACTTCTATATGATTATTAGCTTAAATTTAATAAATTCATTATACATATTAGTCTTTAAAAATTAAAACATATTTGTTTTAGGTAAAATTATTATACTAAATTATATAAAACTTTGAAATTTTAATTAAAATCATGATACTAAATTATATAAAACTTTGAAATTTTAATTAAAATCATGATACTAAATTATATAAACTTTGAAATTTTAATTAAAATCATATAAATCCAAAAAATCAATAAAAATCCGTTTAAAAAAAATCGATTTATTTGATTTTTTTTTTAAATAAAAAAATTGCCGACCTTGGTAATCGGTATACAGAAGTTATTCGCCCCTCGAATCGAGCACATTGGGACACCCTGTACATTAGCAATATTTATAAAAACTATTCGTATTTGTCGTAAAACATACAATACCAGAAATCCCCTTTTGTTTAACCAGCAGCCAACTAGTAACGTTAACCCATATATAAAGGTCCACAGAAAAAAGAAACCCAATTGTAAGGAGGGGTACGATAAACAATATTCTAAAAATAATCAGCCCCCCCCCCTCGCATAATGGCGTTGCGATCCATAGACGCGATTTATTAGGCGTAAAACGAAACCTCTGACGTCAGCATTAAAATATCCAACCATCTGAAACTTTATACATCTAAGCAAAAAAACTTAATCGCCGTGATCCAACCACTATATATATATATATATATATATGTATCGATACACGTGATAAATCTATGGTGACTCGTGTACAACGCAGACTTTACTTCTACTCTTACGCTTATATCCGAAGCGTCAACTAACGATTGTCCGCTAATATAAGACCCCTACAAAAAAAAAGAGCACGTGTAATCTAAATGTAAAAGTCATCCAAAAGGGTGGAGGGGAACCGGAGTATACCTCACGCGGGATCATCAGACGTCACGTGAATTTAATGGACGCCGTATTATCCAGGGCCGATTATTATCGCGAAGAGACGGGAACCCCCCCCCCCCCCTCCAGTAGAGGGCTATCTCTCTATAAAGGCGTACAAGACCCGAATTATGCCTTTTTTATTATTCCGACTTTATCAGGCCTTACGCAAAAACTCTTGGCGATAAAAATATCGCCGCTTGTAATCTCGTTGCTCGTTTCACTCTGATTAAGAGGTCAGCGTGCCAACAGAAACAAGGGAAAGTTGAAATTTCACAGATAGGAAGTCATTAACGTATTTCGAGATAAAAATTTGTCAATTTTAGAGGGTAGCTGTATTTAGTCTTGCGAAAAACTATTACTGTAGCTTTCCTCGAGAGACACCGGAATTATTATGTTTAGATAAATAAAATGAACTAGTGTTGTTAGTCGGAAAATGATGACCGAGGCCTTTTTTCCGGAAATTTTTCGTTATTTCCCGAAAAAAAAAAACATGATTAGTCTAAAATTGTTTGCAAATTTAAATAAAGCGGCATTTTCGACACATTTTTCCGAATCTAAAAGTAAAACTAAAACTCTAGTCTAGCTTTAAACTAATTAAGAATGTAACAAGTAATTTTTTGTAGTATGTTTACTGTTATTTTACATTTTATATCGATAAAAAGTTAAAAACATTAAAAAACCCGTAAAAAGTCATTTATGTTTCAATTTTTTATTTTTCCGATTCCGGATAATTTTCTGGAAATTTTTTCCCCATTTTATTTTTCCGGAATATTAACAACACTATAATGAACTAACGGGAAACAATCGTGGTTTCTTTTCAATAGGTGTTTTTTATAAATGAATGTGGCCATCTTGTTTGAATGTAGCTACTACGTCACAACTTTCACTTTGGTAATATTACGAGCGCGAGAAACTAGAATTTTCACGTGCGCGTGCAAACCGCGCGAGTCAAAACTATTCTAATAACGCTATGACATCGTGACGTAAAGCCACATAAAAACAAGTTCGGCAAGCGTAATTGAATTTATAATAAGAACTATTAAATGGATGCTTCACGTTGGCTGCGTTCAGTAACTCTCAACGAAGTACCCGAAAAATTATTTTCGTTGAGACCGTTGCTAACGTAACGTTAGCAACGTCTGTTGTGGCGTCTGCAGCTAGCCTTATTCAGTGCTGCAACGTCACGTGACCGTTGAGCAACGAAAAAACCTGCTCTTACAGCCGATGACTGTTGCAAAACGAACGGGCAACGTGACGTCAAAACCGGAAGTCAAAAATCCGATCAGTAAAAAACCACTGACCGTTGAGCTCTGTGCTGAGCTTTTTTAAGAGTTACTGAACGCAGCCTTTATAACTAAAGTTTTGGCACGCGCCAATAGTTGATTTTATAAAATGTCTTTACGCTTGCCCGACTTGTTGAAATGTTGCCCTGGAATAGTCCAGCCAATGCCTAAGAATGAGTTCATAAACTCTTTAGTGGGAGAGAAAACGGATCCACAGCTGAAGCGGGGTGACAAAATTTCAACAAGATGGCCAAGGTTATTTTACAAAAAGAACTATTCCTCGTGACTCGAGCACGCGCTTCTTGACTAAAGTAAAAGACAGTTATCTATGTAAGAGCTACAAGACCATGTTACTTTACTTTATGGAAAGGCATATTTAACGTAAAATTAAAATAATATTTCGTGTAAATGTATTATTTTCTACATTCGGTCTCTTTAATAGAAAGGTTCGATTAGCGTAATATTAAAATAAGCGCATTACGTATGAATTAGAGGTCGGTAACGGTTAATCATTATCCATGATTAAATTGATTTTTTGGGAAAAAAATGTAAACAAAGAAATTTACCGGTTAATATTCCGGGAAATTATTAAAAAATATGTATTATTCGTAAAATTTGAGCTTTATATCGAAAAAAAAACGTCGTTTTTCCGATTAATTTTACAAATTTATCAAAAAATTAATCGGATAATACAGAAATATAAATTTCTTGATCAAAACGTTTTACGAATAATTTTTTGAGAGCTTTATCTATTGAATAAAAGTTAACCATCCCCGACCTCTCGTATGAATTTATCTTTCACATATTTGGTCAATTTTTGACCTATTTCCGCCTGTAGAAGTGTTCCACACGCGGCACTCCGGAAAACGGCACGCTAGATAACTTCCAGGGGCAACGTTCTTATCCTTTCTCGAGGTACCGGTATCGCGATGGTTTGTTTATCCTATCCTGGGAAATAAAGTAATATATAACCTTAAAAGCCAAAGTTCGAGCGTTTTGTACTCTACGGCGTGTTTCTTTTTGCAAACAAACGGCGTTACGCTTCGGGAATTCGTAATATATAAAGCTATTCTCATTAGAAGGAGCGAAAAAGCTATTTTCATTTTCTTCTTACGACGAGACTGGCCACTTTAACGTTTCATATTGAAGCCGCCCATATAACGGTAGAAATAAACGACCCGCTAAGCCTAGACCTATGTTACAAACGTGGTGGCCATTCTTCGTCTACGTACACGTACCGGAGTAGACGTATATACCCGCCAATAGCAAATAAAATATCGGCACCTTATCTTCACGTTTCCGCCAAGTTTCAGAAATGGGCATTTCTGTCGATATATTCCGAGAAAAGGTAACCTTCGCTCTGATTTTTTTAAAAACACAATTTTATACTTCGCTATATTCTCTTTCGTAGCTTTATTCCCCCCTTTGCTCGAAAAAATACGACCAAAGAAAGTTTCCCCTCGAGAGTTTATCCGTTATCTTCTTCACCAGAATTTTTAGGTTCAAAGAAATACTTTTTTTTATATACGATTAAAATTGTTATCTATCAGAAAGTGATAAAAAATAATAAAATCAATCTTAACTATTTAACAATAGCGCCAAATAGAATTATGTAATAAAATTTATGGACGTGTGGCGTTGAAATAATTTATTAAAATTCATCGAAGTAGGCTTACTGATACCTTAGACCAAGAAACACAGGGACGTCGCACGGTAGATATTTCACACCCGAAGCTTCGTTGCGGCTGCCTTTTTCCTATTTATCTCGCGCTGTTTCGCTAGTAACGAAGGCGAGTCGATTTTTATTTACTATTTGAGTCACGTGCACAGCCCTACAATCTGTCAGCACGTGGCCTGCAACAGCGTGGCTCCAAAAAACGAAATTTCTTGTATGTTTTTGAATATTTGTGTCCCTAAAATATTATAAAAATATAAAATAATTTAAAAATATGTAACTCTTAGCTGATGTTTTTTTTCTTCAAGTTCTTTAAAAAACGTTATTTTTATCTCTCATGGATGGCGCCTATTGACTATCTGTATCACCTAACCCCCCTCTCCCTACCGCAGCCGCAACAAAGCCCCGCCGAAAAATAAAGCGTTGGGTATGCTATGAGCGAGACGTCCCTGTGTTTCTGGGTCTAAGCTGATACGTTATGTACATTAAAATCAAGGTAATAAATGATTCGTAATAATTTATGCAAATTTATATGATAATTACCCTACAAACCTTGAGAGGAAAAAGTAACTTATTTAACAAAAGATTTTAAAACGCGACGATGAATTTAAATCACGCTACTATGGATATGAAAACTAAAATAAAATTAATTTACATTTTTTCCTATTTTATGAACTCTCGCTTAATGTATGCGTAATCCGTTAGCGAGGCGAGCTTTATACCAAGTCACGAAGTATACCGCGGTGATACAGCTAAAAATCTGTCAACAAAACCTGTTTAGTAGTCGATTGATTAACCTAAAGCCCATGCTACGACTAAGCTATAAACGCTGAAGAAATCAGTTAGCGTTACAAGACATTATCTGTAGTATCATTCTTTATAAACGCTAACAATTA
This sequence comes from Leiobunum rupestre, assembly GCF_980474605.1. Lineage (NCBI taxonomy): Eukaryota > Metazoa > Arthropoda > Arachnida > Opiliones > Sclerosomatidae > Leiobunum > Leiobunum rupestre. Next base: position 42,226,354 of record NC_143389.1, read on the forward strand.
GGGTACGGTAATTATTAAACCAAATACAACGCGCTATTTTTAAAATACGCAATACCATATTTGTTCAAACGTAAAATCTATAATTTAATTAGTACATTTCTTAATCCTAACGAGAAAGAACTACTTTTCGTTAGTCCTAAAAAAGTACTGTTTTAAGGTAATATTGTACACGTTTTTCTCCACGTTTTACGGCCAAATTAGTCGGATTTTTGTCTGTCGTACCTTAGTCATATTAAAACTTGAATCGATTCAAACCGTTTCGAAGGAGTTGTGTTAACTGACAGGGAAAATGAAATCAAAGATTGGGATATTGGATGAAATAGATACAGGGCCAATAACTCAAAATTTGTTTTAGCTGGGAATTTGAAATTAATTTTCAGGACACATAGAACGTGAAGAGGGTCACTTGAAAACTGATATTTCCATGACCTTGAACCATGTCTTCAAGGAAACTTTCAATCGTCTTCTACAGGAATTTTATTGAAAACGAATTTTTCGAGTTACCTGGTTTTGGAAACAAGGTAGCGAAACGCGAACACGTTAATTTTAATTTTTAGACAAACCGAATTTTTCGAGTTACCTGGTTTTGGAAATGAGGTAGCGAAACGCGAACGAGTTGGATCAATTGGCACGCAATTCAGATATGACAATAGTGCGTACGCCGGTTGTGGGGTCTTGCAAATTGGCCAGACATCGCACTTAAAATTAAAAATTCTGAATGCAACATAGTTCAGAAATGATCAGTACTAATTAAAAATATAATTTTCAACTAAGTCGGTCTTAATTTAACAAAATTATGTACATTTAAAGTCGAAAATCGCCAAAACCACTAAAATGGGCAAATTTCCAACTTGTGTGGGCCTCCGATCTCCAAAATTCATAACGGACTACCGAGGGCATGATGTTTATGATTATGTGGAATACGGCAACGGCGGCATCGGCTACACTGTACGTAGAGGTTCAGTACACACAACTCTCGGAGATTGTGTGTAAAAACGTTACGTAACAAAAAACCATAAAAATATCCCATGTGATTCGCAGTGTTTTGGTCAGAATAAGGTAATCATAATTTATTAACAATGGAAATATATACGTCCCTTTTACAGTTTTATGCATTATTAAGTAAAAACGGTTGACCAACAACAGGAATCCATACTTCTACTTGGAATGCTTAACGTGGCAGATTTTCGTCTCGATGTGACTGACGTTTTTTTTGACGTCAGTATGTTAACTTAACAAACAACAACGTGAGAGGGGAGCGCGCGCAAAGGGGATTTTTTATCTCGTAGGCGGGGCCAAAGCCGTCAGAGTGATCTTACCATACGCGATACGGCAGGATAAGCATTCCAAGTAGAGGTATGGATTCCTGACAACAACCAAAACGAAAATGTATATCTCGAAATTGCACCGAATCGATCGGACATTTACGCAAATTAAAACGACAACACGAAGAAAAGATTCGCAACCTTTACAATTTTAGCTTCTAGGAAAAAGAGAGGCGAATGGGGGTAAAGTCTCCGGGGTAAAGTCTCCGAAACTAAACTCGAATAAAGAAAACGCGAGTGGCAAAGCCCTTGAGTCAGAGGCGATCACGCGACCAGGCAGAGACATAACTACGACCAAACTCGCTTATCGATTCAGGCTAAATAGAACTTAATAAAAGGGCCGAAATCTCTAGTACGTTTTCTTAATTTCGAGAGCCTCGTTACGAGGCGTAAATGCGAACTTACACGCGGACTGACGACGAGGCCGAGTTCATTAGCCTCCGTCTTCGATCCCAAGGTTCACGGGGGAGTGGTCGCTGAACGAGTAAACAACGCAAACATTGGATACGTCGCGTTGTTTTGCGTTTCTACTTCATTCGATGTTACGACTCTTACGTATAGAAGCTGTTCGTCGTTGAAAGACCCAATATCAAAAATGTATTTATTTGTTGAGACGATGTTTAGCGTCGTTCCGAAAAACCTCTAACAGTAAGCGCCTTTACCCCCCCCCCAAATCAAATCATACCGGAAATTCATTGGTTCCCTAAAACTTACGTCATCAGACGCGAATGAAGCGCACACTGGTGACGTTTTACCTCCCCCCCTCTCGTGCCGGTAGAAAATCCCACCATAATGCCTCCTTAAAGGAGAACTGTCACCAAAACCAAAATTTACGAGGTTTGTTTGCAGAAAATATATTAATAATTATGTCCCTGAAATTTTATAGTTATTGGAAAATTATTTAAAAAGTTACGCTACTTCTTCCGCAACCTACATCAAACGGCTTCAAAAATTTCAGAAATCGCGGTTGAACCTACGTGCAGCGCGAAAAGAATGAAGCGGCAAAAATTTGAGAAAGGGCGCCGTGTAAGTCGTATGAAAAACATGACTAACTACAATCTACCAATATAACTAGGTTAAAAAGCCAAGCAGAATGTCGTAGCAGACGGCAGTTCCGACCGAAAAACGATAAAACCGGGAATATTTCGTTCACGAGATGGCGCGGCAGGTAGGTTCAACCAAGCGGTTCTGAGATTCTCGAGTCGGGGGGGGATAAAACACGAAATTTGGTTGCTTATAATAAATCAAATACTGGAAATATTAACATGAAATTGTTGTATAACCATTTTCGGACGTCCTTTATCCATTTAAATAGTTTTTAACGAATTTTAGGGTGGTGACAGTTCTCCTTTAAGTATTTATAAATTCTTGGTAATATTATTAATTTTACTTTTACGAGTTTTCTTACTTCCAATATATAGATAATATTAAAAATATTAATTTTTGTATCTCGTTTCGGGGAATCATTACAGAGTACAATTTATTACGATTCATAACACAAAAGTCCTTCATTAAAAGGCAAACTAATAGCTTCAAAAATAAATTTTTAAATCGGATTATCTCACATGAATTGTTAATTTTTTAATTTATTAAAATGTTTATAATTTTTTTTTAAATATAAAATAAAAAAAATATAAAATCTGGGCGTGAGTTGTTCGCTTTCTCATCCACACCGAAAATATCCAACAATATAGGAAAAATAGGGAATTTGTAGGATTATAAAATCTTATAAAGTAAAATATAGAATAATTTCTGATGAAATTACGGTTTCAAATACTTGATTTTTAAATTTAATTTTGTTTAATAATGAATCTAAAAAAGCGACTTTAATTAATTGGAAAGCATTTTGTGAATGATTTCTAACGTTTTAGTTTTTGATTTCCGGCTATATCAACACAATTGCAACGGGTTGAAAACCCCGACACAATTTGGCAAGAATTCACTAACTAGCGCCAGAAATATCTAAAGCCTCAGAATGGATCGGTCAATATTTGGAATGTTCTATTTCCTTTAAGTACGAAAAATTCATGAAAAATAGCAAAATAAGTAATTATAGGAAAACTTTGCTAATATAGAAAAAAATTATAAAATTTAGGGAGGTGTCCTTCTAAAATATGCGTCCAAAACCTGGCTTTTTCAAATTTGAAAAGCCTTTGAAAACCCAGGCATATAATAAAGCCATAATTAACCCGCGTATTGGACACATACAGGAATATCAATAAGGTTTAAATTGTACAAATATTTGCGGAACAAAATTACCCCCAGAATACTAACTACATATTATATTATAAGGCCGCGAAAGGTCGATGCCGGGAAACCCGCAATATATCGGTGCAATGCGGGGTTGTGTATCGGCAAGGGGCCGACTATTATAAAGAGCGCGTTGCGGGTAATCTCCTACATATATTATACTTAAAAATTTAACATTGCATGACGAGTAAGGAGGGATAAATCGATGCATTGTTAAAGCGATAATTACTAATCAGTAAAAGCATACTACTACCACGCGCAAATTCAGCCAATATTTATCTACTATAAAACCAGAGCCGCTTCGATAGCGTTATCTTTAAGAGCTTACAATAGTTTGCGCATTGGCTCACTTAGTAGCTGAAAAAAAGTTGAAATTTCCATTTGCACAGACGGGAAACGCGTCAGTCGGTGCCAATTCGCCCCCCCCCCTCCGTCATTTCCACTTTGAATACATATTACAACTTGACCTAGTAACAACGTTACTATGGAGATTAGTCGTCCCCCCCCTTCTTAATCGAAATCCATATAAATCTCCTTGTTTCAGGCAATAGGTATTTTGAGACTCCCTTTACTATTAAATGTTAAAAAATTAAGCGACCAAACGCTGCCTGATTTACTTCATTTCGCAAACATTAAAAATTAATTCAATTTTTAAATCTTAAAAAATACGTTAAAATTAATAAATAGTACAAATACGTTTAATAAATAGTAAAAATACGTTTAATAAATAGTAAAAATAAGTTTAATAAATAGTAAAAAATACGTTAAAATTAATAAATAGTACAAATACGTTTAATAAATAGTAAAAATACGTTTAATAAATAGTAAAAATAAGTTTAATAAATAGTAAAAAATACGTTTAATAGTAAAAAATACGTTTAATGAATAGTAAAAAATACGTTTAATAAATAGTAAAAAAAACGTTTAATAAATAGTAAAAAAAACGTTTAATAAATAAAAAAATACGTTTAATAAATAAAAAAATACGTCTAATAAATAATAAAAAATACGTTAAAATTAATAAATAATAAAAAATACGTTAAAATTAATAAATAATAAAAAATACGTTAAAATTAATAAATAATAAAAATTAATCTTAGAAAATTAAAATAAAAATTAATCTTAGAAAATTAAAATAAAAATTAATCTTAGAAAATTAAAATAAAAATTAATCTTAGAAAATTAAAATAAAAATTAATCTTAGAAAATTAAATAATCAAAAATAATCTCAGAAAATTAAATAATTAAAAATAATCTTAGAAAATTAAAAATCAAAGATTATTATCATAAAATAATTATGAATCAATAGGTATTTTTAGAAATCGGGCTAATCTTTGGTAATCACTAAAAATCCAAAATAAATTTGAATATCTTTAATCTGAAAAATACAACATTTTAGAAATAATAACCTTGTATAATATCTTAAGAAATCAGTAAAAAATTAAGAAAATCATGGTTTTGACAAAAACAAATCGATAAATCTTTAAAATCTTAAAAATCCAAATTTATTTTTGATATCATGGAATTACTGGGAATTCCAATGAACTCTTTAGAGATCGAAGGACATCAGAAATCTGGTGCCCTCAAATTTTCCTTTATATTTTTAAATTTAAAAAGTGGTACTCTCGTAAACAGGGTTGCCACAGTTTTTTCACCATCAAATTCCCTGACTTTTCCAGGTTTTCCCTGACTTATTTTGTATTTTTTAACCAATATTTTAGTAAAAGTTTCCTATTTGCCACCGAAATTAAATACCCTGACATTTCCCTGATTTATAGACTAATTTTTAAAATTCCCTGACTTTTCCAGGAATTCCAGGTTTTCCAGATACCGTGGCAACCCTGAAACAGTCCCTACGACCGCTATTACGAAATCGTACGAGTATAGTACGATGTTAACTCTGTGACCTATTTTAAGAATTAGGGATGAAACTAAAACTCGAATTACGCAATTTTGGATAATTTTCTCATAATTATAAAAATGAAAATAGACACTAGAGGCGGTTCAATGACATACCACGTAAAGTCGTGTAAGTAACCAATGATCGTTGACCCCGTTAATGTCAGTCAGCGCAGACGTTACCTCCTCGCTCTGCTATTAACTGAACTTCCAACTTAGTCGGAAATTAAAAGGCGCGTCACAAAACAAAAGACATCCCACTTATAGTTACCCCCCCCCCCCCAAAGGCCTAAATTCAAGTGAACCCACCCGCCCTTCCGCCTAAATTATAACTTTTTATTTTGAAAGGGTTTCGCTATATGGGAAATGAACGAAATTTTTTCATATTTGGGTTCAGTACTCTAATATTCTCCAAACAGGGTTGCACCAATGTTTGCTAATTATATGACTTTTACAATATCATTTTTCGCTGAGAGAATTTCGCTGAACTTTTAATCGATTGAATATTTTACTTTTATCATAAGTACTGCAGCTTATATTTTCGTACTAATGTGACTGTACGGGAACGTTTAAAAAGCTTATTTTTATATCGCCTTCATAAAAGTTTTAGCCAAATTTAAAATAAATTTATAGTCTTTTTAGATTTAATTTAAGATAATTTTCCAGTCTTTTAAAGCCAAATTTAAAATAAATTTTAGTCTTTTTAGATTTAATTTAAGATAAATTTCCAGGCTTTTTAGGCCTACTTTAAGATAAATTTCCCGACTTTTTAGGCCTACTTTAAGATAAATTTCCCGACTTTTTAGGCCTACTTTAAGATAAATTTCCAGACATTTTAGGCCTAGTTTAAGATCGATTTCCTTTTTAGGCCTAATTTAAGATAAATTTCCAGACATTTTGAGCCTAGTTTAAGATCAATTTCCTTTTTAGGCCTTGTTTAAGATAAATTTCCAGACTTTTTAGGCCTAGTTTAAGATAAATTTCCAGACATTTTAGGCCTAGTTTAAGATAAATTTCCAGACATTTTAGGCCTAGTTTAAGATAATTTTCCAGATATTTTAGGCCTAGTTTAAGATAAATTTCCAGACATTTTAACTTCACTTAAAGATAAACTCCGTCTTTTAGCCCAATTTAAAGACAAAATTTAATGTCTTATTAGCCCAATTTTACGATAAATTTCATGTTTTTTTAGCCCAATTTTACGATAAAATTTTAAATTCCCAGACCTTTCCCTGATTGGTGGCAGCCTTGTATAAATTTAATCGACATACGTATAGTCAAAGTCTCCACAAAACAAACAAGAGTTAAGTCAAAACTAATATTACAAAATGTTATTTATATTCCGGAAAGTGTTCTAACCATTTTGAAAAGGAGTTTTATCACTTGTTTGTTCTAAGGAGAGTTTAAATATACCCCAAGGGGATAACTTGAGAGGGACACGGTCGTATCGCAGCAAGTTACAAATGTTTTCATTTTAAAGCGGTCGGACATTCGAAGAAATCCCGAAATCCTTCGAAAAATCGCAAAATCCAGTACACATTTATGGCAATTCCTTTTTAACTACACAAACAATTTGACTCGCATATTAGGGTTTTATACTATTGGACCGAATCCCATTAAACCGAGAAGTATTTTCGTTTATAGCCCAACATGGCGGGATTCAGTTGAATGGGAAATTTAAATCTGGTTCGTTTTCACTTCGGGTAGGTTAGTTCAGGTTGGGTTAGGTTAGGTTGGGTTGGGTTAGATATGGTAGGCAACTATTTAACGTCGGGTCTTATCAAGGTTATTTTCCAAAATTAAACCCGGAAAATATCAAATTTCAAGGGAAAAAAGTCTCAAAATACACGTCGGTACGAAATAATAAATATTTAAGACATAGTTTAGTCCAAATTAGATATACTATCGTCACGTAACCTACGATATATAAATATGTATCACTAACGGTATATTGAATGAAAACCGCGCAAAACGCGCTTTTCGGTCGATTGGAATTCGGTTGAATGGTATATTCGGACGAATGGGATTTCGGTCCAATGGTCTACAATCGCATATTAGCAGTTTTTAAGAAGGTTACATTTAAATACTTTTATCAACCTGAAAAGCAGTTTGGAGGTATTTGAATAAGCCAGTTTCGCTATGAACAACAATATTCTTCACTGGATAGCTTGACATAGTTGTACAAAACTATACATTTCTTTCAACAGTAAGTGGCGGGAAATATAGGTGGGTTTACTGATGTCCAACTGGGAAGTAAGCCGCAGGGGCAGGTCGGATGGTTTTTCATTTCGGAAGGTTAGGAGATGACGCCACTAGTACGTTTTCCTTGATAAACGTGAAAACGTCGTCTGATTTAAGTTATACCTTTTTTAGGCAGTAAGCCTTGTGAGTTTTAATTTTGTCTATGCTAAAATGAATGTTAATCCGCAGTTAAATGATCAAATAGTTTTTCCTATAACGGGAATGAACTAAATTTTAAAACTTTATCTAATAAATACCATATGATGTAACTACTGTAAAAAATCTAAAAACCGAATATCAAAGCTAACTGTGATATTTGACAGTTTGAAAATATTTCTTCACTTGTATCAATATTTTCAGTGGCCTCCCAAAAAACGATACTTTATTATCTAAATTGTTGAAAGCCCGGCTGTGAATTTCACTATCTTAAAAGTACCTGATACATTAGCATATAGAAAATTAAATAATTACCTCTCCGAGGGGACTGTACCCTAGGAGGGGTTTTACAATCACCGTGTCTGTCTGTCTGTCTGGGCTGCGATCGCGTACGCATTTTCGGGACAAAGTGTCATCACTGCGTTCGCCTTTCTTGGAAAAGCTTTTCCCAAAAGAGCCCTTTTTTGTCATTGGATGTAGTATATTTTGTTTCAATTTGCGGGATTCGAACCCGAGCCCTCCTGCACGACAAGTGAGCCTTCTACCACAGAACCACGATACATGTTACGCTTCGAGGAGAGCTATATTTTGCCTTGCCAAATTGTTTTAACTTCTGCCTACCTCCTAACTATCATGATTTTTTGGAATATTAAGACTGGAAGCGGCAACCTATTACCTTTAAAGAAAGTGTGAACTATTTCACAGTACCTTCACCAAAATAGGGAAAAAACGGAATTTTGTGATAAAAATACGCAGGGTGACCACTGAAAAACCCCAAAACATTTATAGGAATATAGGAAATTCAACAGTCGATTTATAGGAGAATATAGGAGTATTTTCTTCGACAATATAGGAACATATAGGAAAATTTGCATACATAAAATTTAAATTTGTTTTAATATAAAAGGAACTTCTTTTAAGCAGACGATGATTATCTAAATTCCGTTCAGTGCAGTTCTTTGGAGAAGCAGTTTACGTTAATTTTATCTGCATGCACGATTTATAAAAACCTTGAAATTTTATCAAAGGGATTTAGTACATTGAGCTTCATCTGTATTTCCTAAAAGCGAACTAGGTACGCGGGAAATTCGAAAAAACCGTGCGTAATACAAAATGATATCTAATTATAGGAAAATATAGGAAAAATGGTTAAATTATAGGAAAATAAAAGAAAGCATTGAAACATGGGAAAAATTATAAAATAAAGGAAGAATGGTCAGCCTGAAATACGGTAAATTAAAAAAAAAATATATCCTAACTGTCTCATAAAGAGTTTTTTTTAACTAAATTTCAAAACTCAGTCCTAGGATTCAATAATGTTTCCAAATTTGTGGTGCCACCTTTTGTACTATGTTCGAACTATTTTATCGTTAATCCTCAGCTTTGATTATTTGATAAACAGTCCTTGAACAGATTTATAAAATTAAATTAAGATTCCCTGGAAATAGGGCACTTTGGGTAGATTAGGGACTTGTTTTTACCGTAACTAGCGCCAATCATGCAAGGTTGCCGCCAATTTTTCCGATTCAAATTCCCTGTTTTCCCTGACACTTTTTTAAGACCAAAATGTTTGTAATATTTTACTTTTATCAGATTAATTTAAATGGACTTATATTTCAGTAAAAAGGTTATTGCAATGTTGAAAAAATTTGCCAACTTTCAAGGAAATAAATGATAATCAAAAACTTTGTCATGGATCTACAGTAAAATTACCTTCAAAAAGTGTCAATATAAAATTGAATTCCCCGACTTTTCCCTGAATATTTACAAATTCTTAAAATTCCCCAACTTTATAGGTCCATTTTAAAATTCCCTGACGTGTGGCAACCCTGTAACTAGCTTCGGTTAAACCTGGCCGCAGAAAATGTAGAATTCGTTTTTCCATAACTTTGACGCCCCTAAAGAATCGTCCAAATATGACTAAATTTTCCGAGTAATCTTTCTACATCGGTGCACCACGTGATATTTAAACGCGTCCTTTTGGCAAGGTTGTTCTCATTCAGCGAAAGAATTTGGAGCGCCCAAAACACTATTAAGACAAAAATTCCCAATTAGGGCCTGTGCCGTAATGTTTGATAGAGGACTGAAAATTGTCAGAGGCAAACCCTTCTCTTACTATTACCATAAGTAGCATAATCACTCATATGTATGCCTCTGTTAAACATTCCCATTTTAAAATTTAATTTAATTTAATTTAATTTAATTATTCACTCTAAGATCTATTTGGTCCGAGTTTCGCGTTTTTGTCCGCTCGAAGACCTATCGGTACGAGCTATTTGTAAGTTTTTAAATTTCTTCAAATTTGTTTAGGGTTTAGCTTTATTATCCCTTTTCATTATGGACTTATCTACTTATTCGCCAATTTTATCATCCCATAGAAAAAAAAAACAATGAGACCTTGTTTCACACGGACCCAAAAATGCACAAATTCTTACATAATCATTTAACTATTTAAAACGTTATCATGGAAACGAAATCACATGATCGCGGTGGCACCTATAAAAGCAACAAACACAACACCCTACACAAGGAGAACGCAAAACGTCAAAAGTCGCCTATTTTCTTGCGTACAATTTCCATTGGTTAGACGCTTTAGCGCCGGCAGGCGTCGGAAGGGGAAAATTCGGAAATTGTCTTCCCCCTCTGCCCTTAAGATGTTCAGCGTAAAGGTTCGTCCAATGAAATTTGTACACAACACTGCGTTAGCGTGTTTAAAGGCCTGCTTTAAAAAGCACGCGTGAATACTGTGAATAGAAAAAACAAGAGTTTATTTTAATTCAATGTGGACAAACTTGGCGTCACTGAAGCCGATTTCCAGAGTAGTTTCCTAGAGAAGCTGGAGCGTTCACGTTCAATTTTGACAAAATGGCGCCGTTGTTGTCGGTTAAATGATGAGGCTTAGTAAGTTTTAGACCTTTTATTTTTTAAATTGCTTCTTTAAAAGTTTAAGTAATGGTAATTAAATCATTGTGTTAAAAAAAACGTAATCAGCATATGTCTGAAGGTTTTTAATCAAATTAACTGGAATCCATTTAATTTCTAAACTTGATGAACTAAGCCTAACCTAACCTTATCGCACGTACTGTCGCCTAAGCCCCGACTAAGATTCTCGTAATGGTAGTTGAACAGAATTCTTGAGGCGCTTCAAAGTGGCTGGCGTACCTCAGCATGGATTAATCCATGACCTCAGTAAGCCTTCCGATTTAGTCCAAGCCTACCGTGTCAAAATATCGGGAATAGCGAGTCCCCTTAGATGCCTGGTCCAAAGCTGAACTATAGATTGTTAAGGGGGAAGAATACAGTAAAAGCCTCTTTTTCGTTCAAGCTGAACGTTTCTGTTTTAACAATTACACAATTGAATTATATTTTTCTTATTAGGCTCAACCTTCCTCTAGTGCTTAAAATAATTTTGATAATTCTAATATTAATAGTTAACGAGATATAAGGTCCTAACTAAAGGGTAGTTTGGGCACTTGCCCAACTTGTTTAGCTCCGGGGGTTCGAATTAAAACGTAATAACTTGATTACTTTTAAATTTAAAATTGTCAAAATTATTTTAAGCACTAAACAAGAGGCTGTTATACACTTAAATATTAATTTTATAAGTTAAAATACAAAATTAAAAGAGTTCAGCTTGAAATAGCGCGAAAGTAGATAATGGCCACTGTAGTGTTCCCCCTTAAAGTTAGAAACGCGCGTGTTCAAAATCCGCAGCACACTTAACTTCCGTTTCCCTTCTATAAATTTGATGACGCGTTTTTCGTCACGGGGTTGAAAGTGACGTAATTTATGTCATATCCCGTATACAAGGTTTCATTAAAAAATGCTTTTAGAGCATATATATGGTTCAAAATTCCAAGAAAAATATCGACTAGGAAATATTGAACGTCAAGTCAAAGTGCGTTTTGTTAAGGTTAAATAAAAATATGCAAATTACTCTGGAAAGAACCTGTTCCAGTTACCCCTAAATGAACCCAAATTTTGGTAAAAATTTAATTTCCAGTAGTCCTCAATATGTTAATTAAGATGGTTAATTTAATTAAGACGTAATGGACTACTTCCTTAATTTAATAGCGTCGACCCATTTTTATACCAGACGATATACTAAGACCGACTCAAATATCATAGATAAGAATTAGGTCCTAAATTGATAAAAATTCTACATTTATAAATATTAATATAGATCATAATTAGGTTCCAATTTAATTAAAATTAAACCGTGCGAATTTTTTAAATAAAAATTCATAGATCCTTTGAATAAATAAGCCATTTCAGTTTTCATGAGCCACGTTGCCGCCAACGCGAGAAGCTCAAACTGCTGGAATTTAGTCTGCTAAGCAGACGATAAATTACAAAAACGTCTGCTTAGACGAAAATCCAGCAGTTTAAGTGGCTCTGTGTAAATTAATTGTCTTTAATTGTTTTGAATTCAATTTCCAACGTATTGCAATAAAAAAGACTTTCAAAATGCAAGAGCTACAATTTATCGATGATTAGTATAAACACGATCAGAAATGTAGACTTAAAATCGACTATAAATCAATTTGAGTGGATAACTAAAAAAAGTCATAGCAGTCACTTTACTAGAGAAATTTGATAAGCCTTAACACACGTACGATTTATCGGTTGATAAGTCTAAAACGCAATACGCCAAATTTTTAACAATAAAATTGGAAGAAACGCGTAAGCAACGGAGCAAAAAGTGATTCTGGCGGGAGTTTGGGCTCGTCAGTCACAGCGGGTGACCGAAGTTTGGTATATATAGTAATCTGTAGCCAGGGTCCCTAAGTAAAACCAGCGCTCAGTACGAGGGCGTATCGATTGCACAGTGTGCTGACCGAGCAATTTCTGGAGTACTCTCCGTTATTAGAGTCTCGAGTGAATACGTCATTACTCTAATTAGAAATATTAAGTTTTTATAGAGCGGATCGCCAACTACAAACGTAGGAAAATCGAGAGCGGCAGTCGCACTGATAAAAATAGTCATCATTAGTGTTCCCACTCGCAGTGTTTAGAAAAAGCGGACAACGTACGTAACCTATTCTTTTTTTTTATTTTTATAATTTATACGAAGCGCTTTTTACGTCTTTATAGGTTACGTACGTATCGCAGTTTTATTCTTCTAAAACTAATAAACATTTGATTGGGTCGAATGAAGTGGGACGAGGAGGGCCTGATTTTGGCACTTTGCCATCGGGTCTCGGATGGTCCTAGGTCGTTATCAGTATCCCCCGAATACGCAATTTTTTTCTTACAAATGAAATTTCAAACCATTCCCTATTTTCGTATCTTTATTTAAATATACTAGATTGATAAGGACTCAAAATGGAAGAGCTTTAAAACTTTTACGATAGAATAAATAGGTCAAAAAATGGTTACATATCCATCGTCCGTTACTAACGCGTCTTCGATGACAATCCTTTTTTCCAGAGGCAAATTTACATAAAATGACGCGTTTATTTCAATCCCGCCGTAAAAGAAAACATTTAGCGATTTTGGGTTAAAGTCAGGAAGTCTATGTCGTTCGCGAAATGGAACGCGAATTATGGCCCTCAATGGGATTTTCCATACGTGTGGGTGGGACCGGCATAGTATTATAATCGAGGGGAAGACGCGTTTCTGACATCCAGCTAATTTAAATTTTTGCTTGGCAGCGAGGATAACGGTTGATTATGTAGGCCTAGGTTCTAGTTGCGTGTTTATTCAACTCGTTAAACACGTCAATAATGAAGACCCGTCGGTTTCACGATATTGGGTAAAAATTTTAAAATATTTCGCTTACCTTTTTAATCATGGCCAAATAGCATGCAACGCTCGATCTCACTCCCGCCTTCACTATGCCGGCATCATTTCCGAGAAACTCCTCTATTCCGAGAGCGCGACGCGAACGATAAACGAAAGTATCTGCTGGTATGCGCGTTGCGGACTGATCCGGCTGGCGGCGCTGCGGGCGGTTGCGCAAACACCGCAGCGCGGCGCTTAAACAAGAAAAAACTTTCGCCTATTTTTGGCCTAATAACTATATACCATTAACGACTTGGATACTTTTCTTATTAAATAAATTAGAAATATGTTGATATTTTGAGTTAAAATAAAGAATTTACAAAACTAGGATGGTATAAAAAATGATATTAATACTTTACCAATACATATATATTTACAAAACTGTTGCCTTTACTACAATTTAAGCATATTTACAAATCTATCAAGGTTTCCAGTTTAGGTGAGTGGATAAATACCTTGCGCTTTGGGAGTCATACATTTAGATTACACGGATGATTGCTTGTAATTTTTGATATCCAAAAGTTTTTTTCCACACATGGCACAAATGCCTTTTTTGTAGGCACATGCTAATAAAGAGAAACTAAATATTTAACTCAAACTTGTATTAAAACTATATTTAATCTTTACCTTGGCAATAATGTGATCCTACTTGGTGCACTTTTTGCTTGCAAATACGGCATTGCTCAAATTTAGCATAAGGTACAAACCTGAAATGAATATTCTCAAAGTTTTATCTACTTAATTATGATAATGGTAGTTCAATTTGCCATGTTTCAAGTTATGACATGAACTAGTTAGAGTATACTCTAATAATCCCCATAGTTATAACCTAAATGAGCAGTAGCGGCGCTAAGGTTTTTTCACAGGTGGGCTAATTATTTGGTGGCCCCTACAACCATGGAGTGTAGCTACACTCCATTTTACAAATTTAGTGACCCCTTATAAATTTTCCAGGAAGCGAGAAGAGCAAGGTCGTTTTCTTCGTGCGGCTCTCGTCGCGTTTACTGGACCCCTATGACGTTGTATCTGACCTGGAGGGGATACGTGCATGCCCGGGGTATTTCCCTAAATTCCCTTTCTTTTCTTACTATTGTCCATTCAACTTTCTATCAATTTCCGCTCCCTTCCTCCCGAATCTAAGTGTTTATGGTCTACTATTGAGTAAACAAATAGATTTTTTCTCAGAAATTTATTTTCGCAATAAAAACAATTTCTAGAGATAAAGAAAATTCATAAATTGAAATATGTGGCCTCTTAATTATAAATATGTGGCCCTTTTAATAGAAATATGTGGCCCCTATCAGAAAGGCAGGGGGGCTAAAGCCCACTTCAGCCCACCCTTAGCGCCGCTACTGTAAATGAGTAAAGTACACTTGGCTAAATTGAAGAATTTTGATCACAATAAATGGTACCATTTGATTCCTTCCTAGTCACCTTGACACTATATAGAAAAATAATTTAACTAGAAATTAAATTTACCATAGTTTTCCCTTTTACAAGGCAAAATGCCTAAGAAAGGTCCAAAATATTTAATGCACGGTAGACTGTCACCTTATTAAGCTGAAGTGTTACTTGATCTCTATTCAGTAGCGTAGCTAGAAATTTATCAAGATACTAGGGTCAAACTATGTAAAATTTAAGAGAATTACGTGATAATTTAATACAATCAAAGCTACGAGCCTACGGCCAAGGGAGGCTTTTCTATATAACTGTTTCTTTCATATCATTTGATATGTTACCTAACTCAGTTTAAGTTACGTAATGTGAGGTGAGCTGATATTACTTAAGTTTAGATTATGTTACGCTTAAGATAAAGGCTTTCTACGGATTAATCTAATTATTAAATACAGTAAATGATACATATATTTATGCATTTATTAAGTCATTTGACCTTATTAAAAATAACCATAATATTTAACAAAGAGTAAGAAATAGCAAATCATTGAATGGTACTGTTTATTTAGTGATCTAAGGAACGGTTGCTATTAGTGAATTTTATCATACCTTGCTTTCTTGGCCGTTAATGCTTTGTTTTCATTAACCATTCTCCCACCACCTTCTGTGGTATTTCGAGCACCGGCTTTCCATGGATCTGGTGTTATAACCTTCCCAAGTTTCTTCTGACCTAAACACCATAATGATACAATTATTTTAATGTTATCTTAAGCTTAAAATAATAACAATAATAATAATAATGTTACCATGTACTAATTAATTAGTTAATAATGATACTTAAGCTTAAATAAAACAACTAAGCCTTTTCACAATTAAAAACCAAATACTTACATTTTTCACAAACCATGTTAGGAGTTCCGTGAATATAACTTTAGACTTTTTGTTTTGATATAAAGTATTCAAACACTATTTGATTTGTTTACATATATCATAAATTAAAGTCAAAGTATACTTCCTATGTCTATGAGTCAAATATATAAAATATTATTAGTGGTGACTGGCGAAGGACAAAAATATTGTCGTCTGCAATCATGAAAACGACGATGCGGTATCGCCATCTGTCGAATATCTTTATCCCCCGGGAATGTTTTTTTTTCCTTCCAAAGTCACAAGGTGGTGTCATAGACATTGTCTATGGTGGTGTCCATTGAGTTGGGAATATTAAGATTACCTCTGTAATATAGTAAATGTGTAATATTGGGGTGGGGTGCATTTGGCCGACTCCGCATTTGGCCGACTCCTCATTTGACCGACTTTTCATTTGGCCGACTGCTCATATGTCCGAATGCCCATTTGGCCGACAGCTCATTTGGTCGACTTTTTGGTTTGAAAATAATGCAAAAACCTAAAATAATGCGTTTTGCAACAAGTCATTTCTATAACAAGGAGAGTACCCGAGGTGTTTATTTCCGATTTTGTTCAAAGTCGGTCTTAATGTAGATCTATATGAGAGATGAAATTTCCCAAAAGGAGATGTTGCACTACCCATTCAATTTGCCATGGCAACCGAAAATGTTTTTGATCACTTAAAACAAAAAAATCTCCATTTAAAAAAGCATGGAATTTTCTCGGTTTCACAGGGTCCTATCTACGAATTTTTGTTTTAAATATTAAAATCACGAAATGTGTTATTTGAACCACATTTAGGTAAATTTCATCAAGTTTGGGTAAATTGGAACAATTTTGGGGTAAAAGTGAAACAATGTTTGGGTAAAATAAGTAAAAAATCTTATTTTTGTTTTAAGTGGTCAAAAACATTTTCGGTTGCCATGGCAAATCGAATGGGTAGTGCAACGTCTACATTACGCCCGATTTGAACCAAATCGGAAATAAACACCTCGGGTACTCTCCTTGTAAGAACAAAAATTTTTAATTCGAAAATTAGTTCAAAATTGAATTTAACGTATAAAATAAGGTGAAATAATGAATAAAACCAAAATCTGTAAATCGAAAATTTGGTCGTTAATGCTTTTGTGCTTTGCACGGCAGTGCCGTCTGCTCCCAAGTGACGAGGGCACATTCTTAATTTTCTATAACAGAGCAGATTTGATTGGATCTCTAGATTAATATTCCCAACTCAATGGTGGTGTCGGTCACCAACCCAAAAATAAAACACCCTATCCCTAAGTGCGGAAAATGCCAACAAGGACGGTATGGTTGGACCGAAAGACGAAGGGAAACCAACCTCCCGGAAAGCCCGGCGAAACTTAGACCGGTGTACCACAAAACCCGGACAGGATACGGCAAACAACCCCACATCCAAAACGAAACGATACGGTATGTCCGGGGGACCAGAGGGAGAAAGAGTCTGGGGAACAACGCTATGGAACAGGTCCTCCAAATACCACCGCTGGGCCTGTTAAGTAACAGTACCACGAAGATGTAAGGCAGGGCAAGTTCACGGAACAAACCCTGGGCCAAATGAGAAGGCTGGGCACGAAGACCATACAGGGCGTATTGCAAACACAGAATCCTTCCGAAGAGAGAGCGGAGGTACGTACGCTTTGACTTCCATTGCCGATACTGCCTTCGACCGAGGGACTCCCAAGATCAAACGCAGTGCTGCAATTTGTATCACGTATAGACGCCGGAGAACAGATCTGAAGGTGCCGCTGTCCGATAGACAACAGCAGCATAATCAAGTAAGCTGCGAATCAACGCGGAATTAAAAAAACGCATGGTGACCTGATCAGGCCCCCAATGAGCACCCACAACGCACGAAGTAGTGACAGACGCCGAAGGCAAAGAGCCCACAAGCCATCAAAAATGACTCAAGTAACACTGAGGTCAAAAAGGGAGAACAGCATCAAAAACTCGCAACGGAACCACCGCGAAGATATCGCGTTTCTTCGAGAAAAAGCCAGTCATAAACAAAAGAATATCATCCACATAGATGGCAATAAGTATACCATCAGGGAGAGCCGCTGGAAGGTCATCGAGGAACAAACTAAAGAGAAGAGGGCTAAGAACCGCCCCTGGGGCACCCCAAGGGTGACAGCAAAGTCGGGGGACAAAGTACCCACCAGCATAACTCGAGACGACCGAATAGCCAAATAGGAAACGAAGACCCGACATCGAAAGCTTGAGAAGAAGATGGGAATGCCGGACACTACGAAAAGCGTCTTTAATGTAAAAAAAACTGCAAGACAAGCATCCTAAAGGGAAACTGCGTGACGAGCGGTGTGAAAAAGATACATTAGAATATCACCCCCGACGACCGTGGCGGAAACCAGACTGGAACGGCGTACGCTTATCATTAGCATTTAACCACCAGTCCAGACGTTAAATGAGTTTGCCAAGAACGGAAAGCAAAGTTATCGGGCGATAAGCTGACACCCAACCAGGATCCTTCCCCAGGTTTAAGAAGCGCCAGCACAGCACCAGATTCCCAGCGAGAATGCATATAAGTCGAACGCCAACATAAGTTATAAAGAGAGAGCAAGGCGTCCTGCGCCTGCGAAGGGAGATTACGGAGCAACAGCGCCATATCCATATCCGCGCCCGGGGCAGTATTATTCAACCGCCCAAGGGTAGCAATAAACCCCGAAGGAGAAAACGAATGCTCCGGGCTAGACTCAGCCGAACTCACAGGAGGCGGGTGATGATCAACTTACAGCCGAAGCCATTTGAGCATAATGATGATTAAAAGACGAAGTAGCAGACGCCACAGAAACGACGCGAACGCCATCATATGGACCTGCAAATCACCCCAGAAGGAATTATGCGCGTTGAAATCTTCAAAAACACAATAAGTGTCATTCAAGAATGGAGTCAATGCCGCATAGTCAGAAGCCTGAGCTCTACCATAAGGATTGTATGTATTGACAAAGGTACACCAGCCAAAAGACACATGGACCAGAACAACAATCAGCTCCAAAACCTAAAGAAACCGACAAGCTAAACGATACCGAGGAAAATAACTATGGACAAGAAGCGCCACACCTCCATGGCTACGACGCGGGCAATCCTACCGATGACACGCCAAAACTCAAATTCAACCGAGACGCGCTATGAAGACCACAACAGGAGATTCCTCCAAAACGAAGTTAGCCAGAGCCCTGAAGTGCGTACCAACGCCAGCCACATTCCACTGCAACAAAGAAAGTAATGAACCGTCCATGATTAAGAATAAAGGCCACGGAGAGGGGCACAAAAACTTATCAGCACAAGCAGTAATGTGCGAGGATCGTTTGGGGGGGGTCACTCGAGGACGTGTGCTCAGCAAAAACAGCGTCTAAAAAGGAGAGAAGAGCCGACATAAAAGCCGGAGGAATAGAGGCAGCTACATACGGAACATCTGTAAGAACCTGTGGAGATACGGAAGAGACAGAAGAAAGCACATGCGTTAAAGAGACAGACGGAAAAACAGGATAAGTGGTCACCGAAATCACAGAGGCATAAGACGCAAGAGCCCTAGCCTCAGGAAACGAAACCCAACGCTCCGACTATATAAGTTTAATGTCCATTTCCTTCTGAAAAACTGGAACGGGATGTAACGGAATGAATACCATCAAAATGGACACGGTAGCCGTGCAGCCGACAGAACCATGAGAGCCTCCACAACAGGAACAACGGCGCCACGAGCGACAATTACGAACCGAATGAACATAGCGGAGACACTGGGGGCATTGCAGAGGTCGTTCTTCAAAGGGAAGAACCGCAAAGCGCTGACGTAAGATAGAGACAATCAAAAATGGCCGTTTCCAATGAAAAACCCAAAAGGACCAGATTAATAGTAGTGCCAAGACGTCGGAATTCCTTAGGAGATCCGTTCTCGCTAGTATCCAATCCAGTGGACAAATGGACCTGCGAATAAGACACCGGGACGCCAATAATCTTACGCCGAAATAAACGAGGAAAATCCTCGGAAGACACAACAAAAACCAAATCTCCAACTAACTGAGGAAGCTTAAGAATAGCCTGCCACTGCTCTTCAGTAAAAGGCAGAACAGAAACACGACCACCAGAAAGTGAAGGAATATCAGAAACCTTACCCACATTGTCTGCGACAAAAGTTGCACAAATCGCAGTAATTTCAGCAGAACTGGAGGATTGAATCGTCAAAAGCACAGGCGTAAGAAAAAGAGAAGCCAAATAACCAAAATGAAAGTGAACAGGAACACAAATAGAACAAACGGTACAAAGCCTAAAGAAAACACAAGCTATTATATAGGAACAAGGGAGACAAACACGCCACGAACTGACACGAAGACAGTCAAAGCACGAATCCCCTGGCAATTTTTAAGTCGTTTAAGGACGGGTCCTACATCTCCGAACACCCCTCGTACCTTTTTACTGTATTAAGTTAAAATTAAAGTTTTGAAATATTTTGAGAAAACATAGAGAATGGAATTTTAATTATATTTTTACTGAAAAATCTATTGTCCGTATTATGAACCAAAAATAAATTTAAAAAACTTGACAGTTAGTGAAAAATTAGATATACAATGTTTTTAAACTCGGGTAATGATTTCAGACCCTTTAAAATCCTTAAAGGATTCCACCAGCCACGTTTGTTTTGTTATTTCCCGCCAACTGAGAATGGCGCTGCAACACAGACCAGAATAATTACAAATGTATACCCAGAGTGATGACTGATGAAGCGACCATGCAACCTAAACGCTGGTATTCCTCTGACAGGTCTTGGAGGGAAAAAGAGTGTCTCCCCTCCCCCTTACGAGGCTGTTATTGTGTAATTATTACATATTTAGATATAATAAAGTCCGTCGAGGTGCCATTTAAATAATACCTGTTAATTGCATTTCTGGCTAAACCACTGTAACAAAACCCATAGCAGTCCAATGATGATCATAAATCATCTGATTGTGAAATATATATGCAAAATATAATTAAGACATGGGTTATCAAATATCACATCTGTTTAATGTCAAAAACTTTGACAGCTGGGGGTGTATCTCTAAAAATTACATACAATGGGCACATTTTATTTAGCAACCATTTATAGGATTATATCCATTCACTATGAAGTCTTTTATGCTAGTTGTTTTTTTTATTTCTTTAGGAGGTATAATCTACCAAATTTCTTCTAATACAATCATAAATTATAACAAAAAATTATCTTTAATTAAAAAGTTACCAAATCAGCAATTAAAACATGGAGTATCACTACAAATTTTGAGAAAGAGACAAACTGGGATACAGGACGTCTTCCTTGCTCCAAGGATAAAGTTTTCTTTCATTCAGATTCTTCAGCAGCGCTGCTTTTATCTTCAAGTTTTTCATTTCACGAAGTGGTGATTATATAACCCTAAATTTTAAAAATTATAAAATATTAAGTTTATTTTTATAATAGGTATTTCCTAGAAATGGAGAAATAATACTAACTGACGATGCCAGTATAGGAACCACTTCTAGTTCCACTTGCAAGGGTGAAGGTATAGTGTCATTTGACAGTAAATTATATGCACAAAACTTTCAGATTATTAATTAAGAGATTAGTTAAAATTCCAAATTTTGGTTTTCATATCTTGATTGGTGTTATTAAACAATTCCAGATGTACATTATATTGCCGATGGAGCGAGAGAGTGGTTAAATCCATCAAATTGGAAGATTGATTCGGAGTTTTTACTCAATAGTAAATTATCACCAGCTCCAATCCCTCATATTGAGCGCGTTCCTTGTGAATATGACACTGTTATTTTTCCCAATAACTCTTCTTTCCAAGTGGCATTACCTGAAATAGATCAAAGCTTAAAAATAAGCTCCTTAAAATTAAATGGAGAGGTTGATTAAATTAACAGATTAAAATATATGAATCCCTAATAAAATATTAATAATCAATAGAGTTATACTACTGAAGATTTTAACAGTTTCCGTCAAACTGAAACTGGAAAAAGGTTCTTTAAAGGGGCAGGGAAACTAACAGTTCTAAAAGAAACATGTCAGGATGTAACTGGTTGTGTGTGTACAACTACCGAAGTAATATTTTTCAGTTTAACAATGCGATCGCTATATAAAAATAATAAAATATTTTAGATTCAATCAGCAATTTGCCATAATGTTCGGTGTGAAGTCCCAGCTTGCACAGATCCCTTAAATTTAGGAGGGCATTGCTGTCCAATTTGCGGTAATGCATTAATTTGCCGGATTATGTTTATAATTAAGTTATAAAATTATTTCTAGGATCCAGTATTGAAGTCAAATATAAATATAAGTCTTCCAAATATAACTTAAGAAACACCGCATATTTCATGAGTTCAGTATTACCAAATGTGGGTTTACAGAAGAATTTAGAACACCTGAGCTGAATTATAAGAAATTGGTTTTTCACAGCCTCAGTACAAAAATGTTGTCTGTTATATATGGAAAACTAAACAACCAGATTCCGTTTGGATATTATGCTTGGATGGAAATTCTGATAGAAAATCCCAGGAGTTAATCAATAGAGTTTACAAAAAGCTTCTTGAGGGTTTGTAATTAAAGTTTAACATATTGATTTTTGGTAAAAAAAAATACTTTTAAACTTTTAAAGATATGCCTGAGGACAAACTTATTATGAGTGTGTCAACAGATTTTAAAGAATCAACTAATAAAAATGGTAGGGAATATCTATTTCCCACATATTATAGTTCTTAAATATTTTCTTCTACAGATACAGGAGTCATTGCTATATTAGGAATGTTGCTGGGGATATTTTTTTGCATATTCCTTATAATAGGGTCATTTTTTGTCTATCGCAAATATAGGTAAAATATAATGCGTATCAGTGGCTAAAATAAGGATTTTCTAGAACTGCCCAAACACGAACCGAACCCCAAAAACATAATTTCGATGAGCTATAAAAGCTCAGAATTCAGAATTTGTAGCAGCTTAAACAGCTATTTAGAATTTTCCATACATTTTTGCGATAAATTGCACTGCCCAAATCCAATTTTAGAACTGCCCACTATTTTAGGCCCTGTTGTGTATATAAAAGTATATGTTGGAAAAATCTGGATTTTCGAATAGATACCCAGCACTAAACTTCGTAAGATTTGATAAAGAAGTTAGCAAAGTGGTTATGGAGCTAGGTACAACACCGCACGAAGATTTGCAACCGACTGACACGCCTACGGAAGGGGCAGCTTCTTCACAGTCAGCAATGCCAGAAAAGAAAATGTTTAAAAACCCCATGTTTAGTTTCAAAGCTAAACCTACACCAGTAAGTTTAATAATTTCCAATTATGGGGAAACTTTTTAAGATTTGGTAATCCTTCATTGGTTTCAGTTCAAAGGCTATACTGATATGTCAAATCCAATTTACGGAATTGAAGAAGAAATTGAGGGGGAGTAAAATAGCGATATATTTAAAAAAACTGTATTCTTACAATAAATATGAATAATTTATACAATACAATATATTCTCACCTAATCGCATGAGCAAATATTTCCACACTCTTTGTACAGTTTCTCAGCTCTTGAAAAATCCTCAATACTTAGCTGGGCCCGTACGTAACTGTTTCTCGTACACTGAGCATCGCAGCTCCATTTCTCATCCTAGAATATTAAATATACAATTAATAACTATTGACACGCGATACAAAAATAGATAGTTGTCTTACATCAACAAACTCAGGATTAAGTCCACTCAACCAAATTCCAAGAGAAACATCTTCACCCTGACATTTAATAAACCAATTAATTTGTTATTAATGATACCTAAATTAGTATTTAATGTACTTGAAACTGATGTAAATATTCATGATTTGTTGCTAACCATGAAACCAAGTAGCTTGATAAAACATTGCCAGATCCACAGGCAAACCAAGGATATATCGATGATGGAAAATCACCATCTGCCCATTTTCCAATTCTATTTACTGGCCACTCTTTACGAAAATTTCCCCACCACAATTTTAATCTCTTAGATTTGTCAAAAGTTTGCAAATTCTGTAATATTTCTTGGATATTCAAGATGCAGTCATCATCTGTCTTCAAAAAATAATCAAAGCTACGAGTTGCATCCAACCATTGGGCAAATTTAATAACTTTCCTGGGTAGATTACGATAGACATCAATCACATCTACAAACACCAAATCATTGTATTTGGCTTGTTCTTCAAGTAACTGTGAATTAATGCGAGCTGTTTTGTTTCTCCAATCGCTCATTCGTTCCAATTGTTGGTTGCTATGAACTTTAAGTTCAGTTGCATCTATAAGATTAAAGGAAATGATGAGGTCTTAGTAATAATTCCATTTAGGCCTAAATATGTGGCAATTACTGTGGATTATGTAGCCAATAGCAGGAATAGCAATTATTTTTGGTGAGTTAAAACTTATAAGATTTCCTGCTGAATCCCAAACAATGTTATGATTGCATAGGGTTACATTGCTTGAGGTTCGTCCCTTTATTGTCAAACGACCTTTAAAATTCTTTGAAAAGAATGATAATAAGTTAAACTTTGAAACTACAATTTACATGAACTTTCACTTACAGCAGGATAAATATACTCGTGAACTGGTTTGTATAAGTATGTTGGAGTCCCATTTTTGTAGTCAACTAAAAATTTTACTCTGGCATAAACTTCCTATATAAAATAAATACTTAATGACCATAAAAGCGCAAGATAATATAATATAATTACATTAGTAATTTCGTCAGTTAATATAACAAAAACTGGTTCATTGACAATCAAAGCGGAAGACAGTATTCCTAATTTTCCAATTCTAATGGAAAGTTTACCAACCTATGATAAATACCAAAAAAAAAATTAATCAACAATGATGAAAGCCAATAATGCGACAGTTACTTCAAATGAATAAGTTTGGGATAGAGTCGCTATGCATGAAATATTTGGCTTTCCGCTGACAATGTTCAAGTTTAAGACTTCAGTAAATTTAAGATCTAATTGAGCATAGCAATCTTATGAACTCCTGGCAAATAATTAATATTTAAATAACGTACCTTTGGGCTTTATATTCCATTTTGTACATGAATATTTATATACTCTATCATTGTATGGGTACATGCAATCTTTACTTCCAATAATAAAATAGAAAGTAACATTTTCATTATTTAAACTTTTAATTTGACGGTTCAATGTGCTCCGTAGAAAATTTCTGAAATCAAAATTCTCTCGGCTTGATAAAACCCCAATAATTATAGTGGAATGATTTTTTTCTGTAACATAACATCGAAAAAATTTTGTGCTTAAATCTTTAATCAATGCCAAAAACCTAAGCTTAGGATTATCAAGATAACAAGAACTTACCGAAACCCCTATTATAACACCAGAAACTTAATAGAGACACTATTACAGCAGTTATAGTTGATTTGAATTCCATTAAAAGGCATCTACATTTTTATCAACACAATAATCTGATTAATATGAGTCCTAATAAAGTTTTTTGCCTTGCCTTTAAGGTCTATGGTCTATCGGCCGAAGTACCGCATATTTTTCCCCAATAAAGCTTGGTTTTCTCCCCCACTTCTTGGTCTCTTTACCAGCCTTGGAAATAGCGGTGGTCAAGTGGTCAAAGACCAGTTTATTAATTGCCCAGACCAGTTTATTTATTCAAAATTTGGGGGGTCACTAGTCACCGTGTCCAGTTTATTAATTCGAAATAATAACAAAAAAATAGAAATAATATAAAATAATAGGACATGACCAGTTTATTAATTCAAGGTATCTATTAATTTTGATTTCCCTATAAACCGTATTTCTATGTACCGTGACTCCGCGTAGTACCGCAGCGGCCACACGTCGAGGCTTTATGCAGAGTCCCTCGAAACTGTCGAACCCCCTCTGCCCTCAAACCCTCAATCCTCTAGTTCCCTTTCCCCCGAGTACGGTAGGCTACGCGGTAACGGACCGGGGACTCTGGAGCTACGGGGCCTAGAGTAGAGAGAGATAATACGGTAAATTACGAGGGTCTACTAGACTATGGCAGTATTCTTAGGTGAGATAGTACTATATTGTACTATTCTTGTATACTCATAAAATAAGTTAACTATTTTTAATACGTGTAAAATTAATGTTACCAACATAATCTAACTTCTAAACACGTAGTATAGGTTTTTTAGGCTTATAAAATGACATTAGAACATTTTATATGAGACCAGTTCAATAATTCATAAGGTAGGGGGTCACTGGTCACAAGGACCAGTTTAATAATTAATAATCTAAGGGGTGACTGGTCATAAGGACCAGTTAAAAAAATAGCTTATTTCAAAGGCTGCTCTTTACTTGTTCGCGTTTTTATCGGTGTTGACCCAAGGCCTTAGACACCAGCACACAATAACTGATTAATCAGAGTGAGATATGTGTAACGGCCACGCCAACGGGGGGATACGTGGGGACAAGGGTGGGGACACCCGCGGCGGAAGTATCCCGACCACCCGTTGGGGGATTGGTGGTCGTCCTCACATGGAAAAGGTAAACAAAACCATAGAGATAGAAAAGAAATAGAGGGAAGAGTACCGCGTTAAGGCACCCCTGTTTTTGACCGGCAAAATTCATCCCCCCCCCACGCATGTATGAAAGCAGAGATGGGCAGTTAACGTTCGAGTAGCCGCGGACCCCGTATCAAACTTCCCAGTTCGCTTTCTTCCACCAATGAGAGGGGAAAGAGCGAGAGATTGGGAAAGCGGAGATGGGCAGAATTTGCAAAGCCATCTATCCTTCCTTTGTTTACATCAAATGACAGTTGATTTGTCAGAAGGCATAATGTATTTCATTTCACCGCGCGTCGAGGGCGCCACGTAATCTGCCCATCTCATGGCTTCCTACATTAGCGAAAAGGGGTCGGCACTCGCGGTCAACTTCGCCAGATACAATAGTGCCTCTATTTCTTTTCTATCTCTATGAACAAAACACGTGGACATGAAAGATGAAACTCAATTCAATTTACTATAAGATTGTGGTGTCTATGGCTTTTGGCAGACATCAAATATTTAGTTGTTCAAAACTTCAAATAACCTATTTACGTAAATAGGTTCCTCGTTCTAGACAAAGAAAACCCGTTCTTGGACGGGAATTTGGGCGATTTTGGGATTTTGGTTTGGACGAGAATTTGGGCTCGTTTTCTAAGTGGTTTGTGCGAGATCCAAAAAAATATTCTGGCAACTCTGCTTCAATCTTACAAAAAAAATTCGTTAAAAGTAGATTTCTCATTGGTTAGCTTTAAGCACATGTGAACTTGTCAAAAGGCGTAAGAAAACAGCGCGTACTGTTTTAGTTTTGGTTCTACCCTTTTTAGTCAGGGGATTTTTATAGTACAATTAAATAAAATCAAAATGAATAACATCTATTTTTTTATTATAGTTTTTATTTTACTGAAATTTTGCCATTTCGGAAAATCTGATTTTGTCGATGTTAGGGAGATGGGGGGATTTAGAATACGAAAAAAAGTTGCCACTGGAATAAAGTATAATACTGATGACACTGAAAGTAATTGTGAATGCCACCAAGATCCTATTCACTGCGATATGCTCTATCGTTTTGTTAACAAAATTCCTCTAGCAGCATTAATCCAAGTTGAAAATGAAGAATCTATAGATATCAAAATGAAATTTGGAGTTGGTGAGCTTAAGATTTTGAAGGAATTTACTCAAAGGTCATGTCAACCAAATAATGAAGCATACCGAATCATGAACTCAGCCATACGTAAAATGGAAATTATCACAAACAATAACCAAGTAAACTGGACTATGCTTATATACGAGTTTCTGAATCACAATCAAGAAATGCTTGTTTTTGTCTCAATTATCTTGTCAATATTCTTGCTGTTAATTTGGTGGTGGACATTCTCCAAATCATGGAGCCAAGTTATCATTAAAGGATTTGTGCTTTTGTTAGTTGCTGGTTCGGTGTGGAATTGGATGCGAATGTACAAAGATGCTCAGGCAGCAAAGATTGCTGTTATGGAAAAAGCTAAAGGAGAGATTCCACTCGATTGCAGACCTAAAGATATGGGAATATGGGACAAATTAGTTAAGTGGTACAAAGGATCATTCACCTTTAGTGATGACGAGTGTCAAAAATACTACAAACATTTTACAGTAGATGTGTTTTGGGATGTCAATCCTGTAACTGCTGTGTCTGATATCTTGAGTAGAATGACATTACATCCACTCAAGGTAATAGGAGAATACACTGCTGTTTTTATCAGAGAATTATTCTCCAGGTTACCAGTTCAGTTTTGGCTTCCCGTTGGTTTATTCATGTGCTTTGTCATATTCTTTTGCATCATTGCCTGTTTTAAATACCGTGTACGATTACCACTCTTCTTTGTTATCGAACCAGCATTCCCATCAGCATCCCAACATAACCATATTAATAGTTCACCACAACAACCAATTTTGCCACAACAAAACTTCTTCATTCAACCATTACCGCAACAAATGAACCAAATAAATGATCCTCAACTACCTTCTCTATCACAAAGCCAGAACAATCCCGCAACTGAAACGCTACAACTGAATAAATCAGAAACTTTAAATACTGCAAATGAAACTACATTGAGACAAGATATTGTAACTAAATGTGACGAAAGTACCCAAGAATGCTTGGAAAAATATCAAAATTGCAGCACAAAAAAAAACTTAATCAAGCCCATAACTGTTGAAGAGAAAATTGAAAAAAATTGTAAAGAAAATCAGAACATAGATTCAGTAGAACCTACTGAAATATCTAAAACTGTTAAAACTGGTGATCAGTTAATTCCTACAAAGAATATTCTATTATCAAGTGGACAATTAATCCCACCTGGCAACAAAATTTCCAGTTTGTGAAGGAAATCCTTAATTTGTATTTAATAATATATTTTGATTTTAACAATTTTACCGTGTAAATGGTAAAACATTATGCCTACAGAATAAAATCGCTTTACTATTTCTGTATTAAAACATTCAATTTTATTTTGATGTGCTGCATTCAACAATAACGTTTTGTTAATATATTTAAGCAAACTTAACCGCCTTGAAAGGCACCGGCTAGTCACTATTATCATGAATAAAATGAATAATTCATGCTATTATTAGTCGAAAAAGGAGCCCAATTAAGTATATTAAGATTTATAGAACAAGGCAGATGATTTTGAAGGGGACAAGCAAATTCCAAAAGAGGTTGAACATAACAATCATTGAATTTAGTTAACATACAAGAATTAATTCCAAAAAAATAAGCTTTGATCATAGCTAATAGACCATTGGCTCTCAAGGTTTTTAAAATCGTCTCTAACACACTTAAGCAATGTGGTCATGAAAGAGAGATCATATGAAATAATTGCACCTAAATTCATTCATTGACACTACGAGAAACTTTTATTTTAGAATAGAGATAACTACTCGTTTAAAGTAATTAAAATTTGGATCATTCTGAAAAGACCATATGATTTGATGGTACGAAACATTTTAATATAATGTTAGGTACGAAAGAGGGTTTATTCAAACTTCCCACCATCCGTTGTATTCGTAAAAATCAAAAGATTTATTTAATCTGAACAAAGATGGCGCCAGCATTCCATAGACCCAAGCAGGGGTCGACCTCACCAGTGCTTCCACTTTGAGGGTATTTTACCCTTTTTCGCGTAAAATGGACCTCGAGAGGGATTTTTTTTCGAGATTGAGGGTAATGGGTAAAATGAGGGTATTTTGAACATTTCATGGGAAATTTAAGGGTATTTAAAAATTTTGAAAATAATCTACCATGAAATATAATTTCCCTTTTTGACAAAGTGTAACTAAGTTGGCCGTAAGTAAAAAACTGGTTTTGCTTATGTCGAGACCTTTTTAGGTTCTTTCTCTGTTGTCAGCTTTGCCGATTGGAGTAGACAAAAATATTGTTTTCGTCCCTAATATAGCGAATTGCATACCTACCATTAATATTAGTGTCTTTTTCTTTGTAAAAATTAAAGAAAAAAACTGTGATAATTAAACTACATTTTTTAAATCGGTGTTTTTTATGGGAATTTTAATGGTATTTTTAAATTAAAAATGGGTATAAGTGGGTATTTTATTGTTTGATTCTTGTGGGAATTTTAAGGGTATTTTGGAAATTTGGAAAGGGTAAAAGTGGGTATTTTTCAGCTTATGTCTGGGTAAAATGATCTTTTGGAAGTGGAAGCACTGGACCTCACATCTCCGAATTCTCCTTTCTCAGGTAGGGCTTCAGATTCCTTGGCCAAATGCACCCCCATTTTGCCTGGTAATGTACCGTAATTTACCATTAATATCATTAACCGACGTCGTTCAGTGATACTTATGATTATTATGTTAATTATGATATTATATTAAATCATATATTTTATTCAGTTGAGTGGTAATCAGCTTATTTTAATAACAAGTTTTTAACAATAAAAATATTTCGGTACAAGCTAGAGCAGTACAATTAGAATAATTAGGCGGCGAATTGAACTAGCGACGAAATAGATTAAGTGAGACCTCTGGACGGAACATCCTGTTTGTGACGTTTTGAACCACGTGACCACCCTTGAAATATACAGGCGGAAGTAAGGAAACGGATGTTCCGTCCAAATGCTGAGTTGCCAGCTAAAAATGTTAATTTTCGGCCCCCCAACTTTCATCATGGGTCTATAGGGGTAAACCCTTGCATAACCAATCTCTTGTCCACTCTGTGACTCCGTGTCAGGCCGCTCAGCAGAGAGGGGCTTGCCCCACCCCTGTTCATTTTGTTTGGCCCCAAACATAGTCTTTCATATAAACATCGTTAGGATTTGAATTGACAACAATTTCCCAGCATTAAAGAAATTTGAATAGTCGAACTATAATTTGGATAATCATGGTTCCGTTGTTTCTTCCTTTAAGTGGGTGCTATGGCTTCGTCTTAGAGGGGTAGGGCGAAAAGTTAGGTTTTTGCATAGTCAAATAGATAAAGGTTGGTTTTTGGGTTCAAACAGTGTTCAAATAGAGAGGAGCATGCAGTGGCATAGCCAGGTGGGTGGACCAAGGGGCAAGTTGTATGGCTTTTTTATTTTGGTTTCTCATTGTGTGCTCCCTCCGAAATCAATTCCAGGCTACGCTACTGAGAGCATGGACGCCGGCAGAAATTATTTCAAGGGGGGAGTCATATAGTGAACTCGCTCGATGGTATATACCACATTTACACATAAAACGATCCGATGAATGAACGAGCTATAACTAAAACTTAGTAGGAATAGGGATAAAAGTTTCCCGTAACTGATGTAACACATATTTCAAGTAACTGGATCACTCTTCTTCGTCACTGCACTCCCCAAAAAGTTTGACAGAAAGAACAACAGGGCAAGGCCCGATTCGAGGGGGGGGGGGGTGGTGAAGAGGTATGGCTAATAAAACGACCATGGAAAAAACCCATTTCCCATTTTCAAAATGATCATTGGGTCAACTCTAGAAAAAGTTGGTTTTGTTAGCTACCCTCTTACGCCATCCTTGAGTCCTCTACCCAAGGGTCTTAATCCGGCACTGGGGCCACCAAGAGCGGGCCCGGGCCCGGGCCAGGTAAAAACGTATACTTCCGTGCCCTAAGACATAGCTTTTTCCTAGAAATATCAATGTTTCACGGTAGAAGCCTAGTACATAAGTATATGTATTTGTACCCCGCTTAAGCACTACAGCGGCCACCTAAAACAACCAGCCCCGGACAAAAGTGCGCTTTTCGAAACAACGTTCGGCCAGTGAGACAGCCATCTTGACTGCCTCACATATAGCAAACAAACGCCCTCATCATGGCCCAACAAAAGGCGACACCATGGGCTGCCCGAGACCCACCTCGCACAGCTGAGGACTAGAGTGGCTTCCTCTTCCACTGCAAACTACCCTCCTTAGTAGGTCACAGAATGACGAATATGGAACACCCATGAGGTTCCAGTGAACCAGCGCCCCGATCACATGACCTTGAGAGCCGGGTATGGAGCCCCCCACAGGCTCCAGTGACCCCATCACACCACTAGATAGGGACAGTGGGAAAGAAGCCTAGTACAGGGGTTCCGACCCGGACCCGGCCCAAGGTTGTACGGGACCCGGTAATTTGTACCGGCTTCCCCCCTCTTTTGTCGGGCCTGGACGCTAACCTTGATAAATCCATTTTACTTCTGTAGAATTCTAAACACGAAACGCCGATATAGGTCGGTTTACAGTTCGTTCGACTCAGAGTTTGCTTTACAGAGGTACGCAAAAACTCGGATTTTTTTAGCTTCTTTCAACCGAGAGATGGTGCCAATAGTTCCTAAATTGTAGCGAAAACGTACTAGTGGCGCCATCTCAAGAACTTCTGAAATTAAAAACAAAATTCTAACATCGCCCTGCCCCTGTGACTTACTACCCAATTATACATCGGTAAACCCACCTATTGGCATTTGACTTAATTATTTAAAAATAAAAACAAATATTACACAATCGAGATTTAACAACTTCGAAAAATACCAAAAAATGAAAAATAACTGTCTAATGTCTCATAGATATTAGTTTCCATAGAAACTGTTAAAGTTTAATTAACTTTTTAAAATAGTACGGGATAAAAAGGTAAACCCTTATATCTTTGAGATATAAGGTTTTATGAAACTTATCACTTTGTAGTACTACAACTTCAAATAATTTAAAATCATTTCCTCAAACAGAATGCGGTAACAACGAAATTTCAGTCGTTACAAATTTACTTTATAATCTTTTTTAGGCGAAAAAAACATTTAGTCTACTACAATATGACACTGATACTCTCTTCAAGCTGCGACTTGGATTCGCAACTTACCGTTCTTGGGGAATAATTTTCTTTAAAGATATAAGCCTAATATCGGAGAGCACATTCTGGAGTAGCGATGAACTTTGGCTTTGTTTTGAAGCCCGCGTGCGAATCACGCGTGCCAAAAAAAACATAATTGGGCTCCTGCAACCGATAATTTTTTTATATTACCAATTAAGTGTAATATTCCGCCGATCTATCGGAAACCAGATATTTCGGTTTAGGCGGAAGTCTCGCGTGTTTTAGACACTAGGGGGCTCTGTGCTGATAAAACATCTGAATTGCTCAATAGCTATGAAAATCAGTTCCGTTGTAAATCTCGTTAATTGTCATATTTACTGTTATTATGTTACTTATGATATGGTCTATTGAATCTTTCCATTATTTCAGTTAATTATAGTCCTTTTTTCATCATTTATTTGACATCAACACGCTTTCTCCTATTCACTTCCGCTAGAGAGCTTTACATCGAAAACAAACTTCACCATTGAGTTGAGAAGATTAAGTAGCATTTCCGTACCCAAAAAGCTACTATTCGAAGTTATGGGAATTCGGAGATATGGGAATTTTGTATTCGAGGTTGTGGTTCGAAGATATGAGAATTCTACGTAATGGGTTCTGAAATGAGCACTGCGTAGCATTAATAGATAATAACTTTTCCATCTTCTCCAGAACCCATCTGTGAGCGTTTGTTGATATCTACGCCGACGTTCGAGATCTCTTTTTGTGGAGTTCTGAATTTTATTCTGTGTAGCCGTTCGCGGTGGTATACCGGTTAAATGGTCTCCTATTAAGAAATGAGCGGGCGTCAATGGATAGGGTTCACCTGGGTCTTCTGACACGTAGGTCAAAGGGCGAGAGTTAATTGTTGCTTCTGCCTCAACAAGAGTTGTCTCAAGAAAGTCGTGCTCGACCTAGAACTTTTCGGAGCGCGGTCTTTACGGACTTGATAAGTCTTTCATAAAAGCCGCCCCACCAAGGCGCCCTGTCCACGATGAATACCCATGAAATTTGGGCGTTTGCTAAATACTGCGCTACTTTAGGTGACCTGGCTTGATTCCAGAGCTCGCGTAATTCTACGTCGGCACGCTTGAAAGTTTTGGCGTTGTCTGATACTATTTTCTGCACCATTCCTCGACGACTCACGAATCGCCTAAAGGTTAGAAGGAAATTATCAGTGGTCTGATCACTGACTAGCTCAAGATGCACCGCGCGTGTCACTGCACATGTAAATATGACAATATAGCACTTCGACCCGTCACGCGTATACAGCGGACCAGCGAAGTCCAAGCCCGTTGTATTGAACACCGGCGCTGGAGTGATGCGATAGTCAGGTAGCGGTGCCATTACCGCGTCCGATGGCTTGGCTCGGAAGTATTTGCATATGACGCACTGTTTAAGTATGAGTGTGACAGCTAAGCGACCTTTAATTAACCAGAATTTTTCGCGTATAGCGACGAGGGTTTGATTAGTTCCTCCGTGCATAATTTTTTCGTGGGCAGCGAGTACTATTAATTCGGCCAAATGATGGGTTGGTGATAAAAGCCATGGATGACGCTCTTCGTATGAAAGATCGCTTTAATGCAACCTTCCTCCTAAACAGAGTATTCCGTTGATATCCAATTTAGGATGAAGCTTTAGAATCGGTGACTGTTTTGGAATGCTTTCCCCGCTTCTACGCCTTTACAGTGATGCCAACTTGCCTGGTCAGATATATTTGAATGTCTCTCACTCTGTTCTGAATGAAGGTTTTCCATTTCTCAGCTGGGCTTTGTATCCAGCCCAAAGCTATTCTGAAATCAGTCCCCATGAAGATTTCACTTGGTTTGGTTCTTAATGTTTTCGTCAAGTGATTGACTAGCTCTGCACCCAGCAACGCTCCCATTAGTTCCAGACCTGGAATGGTTAGGGGTTTGACTGGCGCGACTCTTGACTTGGAGGTGATGAAGCTTGCTTTTATCTTTCCGTCTGCAGTTTGAAACCGGAAGTATACCATGGCTGCGTAGGCGCGCGGGCTTGCATCGGTGAAACAGTGGATTTCTAAACTAAAGAGTTATCAGTTTCGCTCTTGTCTCTGAAGTAGTAACGAGCAACCTTGATTTGCGCTAAATCTTTTAGCTCGGCGCACCAAGCGTTGAAAGTCGCCAGGTGTTTGGATAATTCGTTGTCCCAGCTGAGGTCATTTTCTTTCCATAGTTGCTGGAACAAGATCTTTCCACGAATAGTGAATGGTGTAAGGAGCCCCAAAGGATCAAATATTCGTGCTACTGATTTGAGCACCCATCTCTTGGTGTTTCGTCTCTGTTGTATGAACTGTAATAGTGGATTTATGTCGAAGGTCCACAAATCGTCCGTACTGTTCCATGCGAGCCTTGCACTTTTTTTTCGGCAAAGGCGGTTATTTTTGGGCCATAAACGATTTCCATACTGTTCTCAGAGAGGAAATGTCGTAACTCTGGAGAATTGGATTTCCATTTTCGCAGCTCCATACCGGCGGAACTCATGATTTCTATGCAATCTTTAATTAACAGATATGCTTTGGCGGCATCGCTTGCTCCCGAGACCATATCATCAACGTACATTGAGTCTGCTAGGATAGGGCTTGCGTCTGGTTTTGCCGTCTGGAATTTTCTAGCGTGCAATCGGATGACTGCAGCCAATAGGAATGGAGAGCACTTAACCCCAAAAGGAACGCTTGTTAGTCGGTATAGTTCCAAACTGGAGCTGGTTTCTGGCTTGTCCAAATCTATCCATAGGAAACGCAATACATCTCTGTCTTCTTCTCTAATTCGAATTTGGAGAAAGGCTTTGGCAATGTCTCCCGTGAACGCCACTTTATGTTCGCGAAATCGAATGAGGACGTCATACAATTCTGGGTTCAAGTTAGGTCCGACCTCGAGACATTCATTCAGGGACGGAATTCCAACGGCGTGGGCAGATGCGTCATAGACGATACGCGTACGCGTGGTTTCACTATTTTCCCTCACTACTGTACTGAACGGCATGTGATATACGTGGTCAGCTGACTTAGCTGCCGGTTGAGCCTTTTCGATGACTTGAGATTCGAGTTGTTCTTTGAAGATTGCATTGCATTCTTGTAAGAGGGCTTTATTACGTTTAAGTCTCTGGAATTGGTTCTGCGAACGAATAGATGCGATTTGATAATTATCGCCGAGCTCCGAAACGTTC
Organism: Leiobunum rupestre; assembly: GCF_980474605.1. Lineage (NCBI taxonomy): Eukaryota > Metazoa > Arthropoda > Arachnida > Opiliones > Sclerosomatidae > Leiobunum > Leiobunum rupestre. The sequence goes on from NC_143389.1 coordinate 42,262,332, forward strand.
GAGTTAAAAGGTAGCGCGGTTGTATAGCGCTAATTTTCATAAACAGTCGTTTTTTCAAGGATCTGGTGATCGGTGTTCACATCATTATCTTGATCTTTTACGCCGAAGGACTCTATTTTTCAAAACCTTTCGAGACTGTTGGATAGGTCTTCTTCTAGATCGATGTTTACTGAGACTCGCATGATTGCTACTGTGTTTACGACTACCATGGAAGAACTGGCCGTCGTCGGACCTTGCACCGTCCATCCGAAAATGGTTTCCATTCCAATTAGCGTTGGTCCGAAGAGTTCTATTTTGCCACTTGATACCAAAACCTTGCCAATGTAATCCGCTCCAATAAGAACGTCGATAGAGGACGAGTCACGTCTCTTGTTTTCGAGTCCTACTTGGTCTGCCATTACTAACCCTCTGTCCCTAAATTGTTGCGCGATTTCCGAGCTTGGAACTGTGAACACTGATCCACAGATTTCTGGGATTTCATACGCTTCGATGCATAAATGTTGATAAGGATCGTGGTGACTCTTCATTTTGAGGAGTACCTTTCTTCTATTGCTTCTTACAGCGTGGCGTGCACCGAAACTATGCAAGTCTAGCGTTACTTCGCCGATTACTTCGAGTCCGAGTATCTTCGAAATGCTTTCCTTGACAAAGGTCACGTGGCTTCCAGAGTCTAATAGACAGCGCACTGGACGAGATTTGCCATTTGACGGGCTCTCGGCGATCGCTACGGCCGTCTGTAGCAAGATTGACCCGGCGCTAACTCCGGTGGCGCTAGCCACTACTTTTAAACCAGCTGTCTCCGATTCGCTGGTCTTCTTTAGATCAGGATCTGGTGGTTTGTCACAGATCAAATGGTGATGCCTATGACCGCACTTCCGTAGGCAAAGAAAACAGCGTCTTTTAGATATGAGTGCATTCTTTTTATCTTCTAGGGACAACTTGTCGCAGCTAGAAGTCATATGCTCGCTGGCGTCGCAAAATAAACAGGGACGCGGCGTAAATCCTGTTGTTAAAGCACCTGCGCTGGATATGGGTTTCGGTGACGGGCGTTGGATGCGACTGGTAGGATGGTCGCGCGAGCTTGACTTTTCGGGTAACGTCGACGGCTTCAATTTTTGCACCGATTCCGATTTCCCCATAATTTTAGCGCGTTCTCGGCTGGTGATTTCCTTTTGGAGGAAAGCTAACAAATCTTCTACTTTTAGGTGATTGACGTCTGCATACGCTCTGCTGAAAGCTAAGTTGATCTCCGCTGGGAGGCGCTTCGTTATAATAGGGCATAACAGACTACCGTAGGTGTCGTTTAGAAGGCCTAATGATTTTAGACTTCTTATCTGGATTCTGCATGAATCGTGCAGTTTTCGTAGGTCTGTTATGTCGCTAGCTTCTTTTACGTCTGGGAGCTTTAGAAGATTATCCATGTGCTTTCCAATTAAAACAGCTGGGTTACCGAACTCCTCCTTCAATATTTTGATGGCTTCATCGTAGTTTGCCGCGGTTGCGGGCAGCCCTTCTATTGCCCTAGAGGCATCCCCTTCCAAAAGAGAAACTAAGTACTGGTACTTAACCACTTTGTCGTAATCACAGTTGTTATGAATTTGATTTTCGAAAGTGCTCCAAAAGTTTTGCCAATCGCTGGATTTTCCGTCGTAATTAGGGATTGCAATCCAGCAGGGTTTTCAATCCAGCTGGATTTTTGCTGGACCGACATCAATCCAGCTGGATCCAACGCGGATCCAGCAATTTATATATTTTTCCAAAAAACAAAGAATTTTATCAAAAATGCCCAACAAGTTAGAAATATCGTTGTAACATAATTTACCGTAACCCTAAGCACTCGGCCCGTCTCAAAAGTAAAAACAAAATTAGGAGTTGGAGAGAAGAAGCCCCATACATGTACATACAGAACACACGCAACATTCGTCCATGTTTAAACACAAACACAGTAAACAAAACATTACAAAAACACGAATTCGAATTCAAAAGTTCAAAAGCTGGATTACACTAACAAGTAAGTCAAAACCGTCGTTACGGTGGGCATTAACGTTAAAAAAATATATCAGATGTAACGGGGATTTTAGCCGTTACACCGGTTTTGCCCTGGTGAACCTTTTCCAAAGTTGATGAAACTGCCGACGCGGTGAATACACTTTGCCAACAGTCACACCAAAAAATGGTAAAACCCCTCCTTGGGAACTCTGTTATGGTAAAGTCTTATTAGAATTAGGAGCTATAAAATATTAGTCTTGAAGTATTTTAAAGGATTGAATCACTCACGTTTGTATAATTTGAAACGCACGTGGGTTGGGGTTTCTATCTACACCAACTAGTTAAGGAGATTCTTGTTCACATCTTGGAATAATAAGGCAGACAATTACAAATACACCAGACTATTGTAAATACTGGCAACTAGCTGCATTTTATTAAATATTAAACCACAAGAGGCCTTTTTTTATACTTTTCTGAAAGTACAATCTCAAGAAACAAATGGTATTGATGGTCTTGTCTCACGCAGGGCCGTAGCCCACCTATCGAAGCGGCAACGTTCACCTTTGTGCCATTCGCGGCGCCCGAATCGCGATTCACCTCCCAATTATTTAAAAGTTAATTACTTGCGAATCCGCATCGCTGGATCCAGCACGTGGTGCTGGATCCAGCAGACCGAGAAATGCGCTGGATCCAGCTGGATTGCTGGATGAGGGATCCAGCAATTGCAATCCCTAGTCGTAATGCTTGATGTGCAATTTTGGAAGTTTTACCGTCGGTGGTCGATGTGTCAGTTGAGCGGGAGGCTGATATGCCCTCGCCGCTTGGTCTGCTTCAGTTACGAACCGCGTGGCTCGTACCATCGTTACGGTCATCTCGTGCATGTAATCTTGAGAGGATAATAATTCTTTTTCGAGTTCTTTTTCATCCGTTATTTGTAGCTCAATTTGCTCGAAAATCAGCTTGAGATCGGGTTCTTTTCTCTCTAGCACCTTCAAGTTTCCTTCGACTATACCCACGTCGGGTTTTGCTTTGTTTAGCTCAGCATCTAAATTGTCTTTCACCTTTGTAGTGGCTTGCTTCGTACTCTTGCACTTTGCTTTTAACCTAACGGTCCCGGGTTTCGGCACCAAATTGTGAAATGCGATCCGATATATTGTACTGAAAATCTAAAGGTCTATCTCTGATGGTTCGGTTAATGTAGCAACGCGCAGTAGCGCCGCTAAGGTTTTTTCACAGGTGGGCTAAGACTTTAGTGGCCCTTACAACTTTAGTGACCCCTTATAATTTTGGGGCTTGCCCTCCCAAATGTCTCTTATAACGTATACATATTTAAAAATTTAACTCGAAGTATAAATTGCACTCTTCTCTTTTTTTTACTAAACTCGTCAAGAACCAACAAAGGATTGTCTCTCAGCCTATTAGATAAATCTCTATTTATAGAGAGCAAGGCTAAATTTGTTAATTGATTTTCAGACATAGTTGTTCTTAAAAATGATTCGAGTCTATTAAGTGTACTAAAACGATATAAGTTATATAGTCTTTGGTGGGAACCTTGGATTGACCATATTTCGCAAAAGTGGTGAAATCGAAAAAACCCAAAATTTTCCAGGAAGCGAGAAGAGCAAGGTCGTTTTATTGTTGCAGCTCTCATCGCGTTTACTGGACCCCCTACTGACCTTGTATTCGTCCTGGAGGGAACACGTGCATGCCAGGGGTATTTCCCTAAATTTCCTTCAACCCCTTTCTTTTCTTTCTATTGTCCATTTAACTTTCTCTCAATTTCTGCTCCCTTCCTCTATCTGTTTATGGTCTACTAATACTATCTTCTTGAGTAAACGAATTGATTTTGAAATATTTTACCCCAGAAAACGTTTCCAAACAAATTTCTAGAGATAAAGAAAATTCATTAATTGAAATATGTGGCCTCTTAATCATAAATATGTGGCCCTTTTAATATAAATATGTGGCCCCTCTCAGAAATGCAGGGGGGCTAAAGCCCACTTCAGCCCACCCTTAGCGCCGCTACTGGCAACGCGTATAGAACGAATGCACGATTACAATTTGATACAAAACTTTATTTACAAGAGGGGAAAATTAAAATAGAAAAGGCATTACAAAATTACTGGTTCGCCGCGACTATTTCTAAAATCGCGGGACAGATTCTTGGGCGCGGTCGACCCGTTTCAACAGAAAAGTGAATCTGCCGTTTTAAGGACGCGCGCGAAGGCGCGTTACAAAAAGAGTTGAAATATCATTCTTGGAAAAAAACCGTGCCGGACAAAGCTTTACTGAAAGCCGGGGCAACAGTTATTTCTACAGTAAAAAGGGGGGAACGGTCCGGCCCGTGAAAGAATGTGGCTACAAAAGAGGTATTTTAAGCTTGTAAAATAAAATGTACAAGGTGACGCACTTATATAAAGGGGTTCAAACACTAAATACTAAATACAGACAAATAAAATGGAAAATATAAAAAGAAGGGGTTTTGTGATTCAACATGGCTGCAGGCCATCTCTCCTTGTAGCGCCGCATTCGCAGCCATAGGACCCGCATTTAGCGCGGTGCGACCTACTTCACGCTGTTTCGAATAGCAAATCACCTCATTGGCATACGTAACCGCTGGAACAGCCACTGTCTTCCATAGAGTGCGTCCTACCGAATATTTATTATATGACACCTCAGCTAGATTTCTGACAGTCCATCTCAGTCTGTTACACTTAGTAACCTGGAGTTTTTCCATTTCTTCAAGTAGTTCTTCATGCGCCATCAAGGTGACTCCAAGGTAGGTATAGCTTGAGACTCTCTTCATGGGCTGTCCTTGTAGGTTATATATGGGTTCAGGCTGTGATGGCGGTGTGCTACTTATGTAGTTGGACTTATCAATACTGAAGGGCGGCAAATGAAGTGCAAATGTCGAGTAACTGACGCATATCGGAAGGATTGTTAGAAAAAAGAACTATGTCATCGGCGTACAACGGACAGGTTAGCTTTAACTGATAATTTGGGCCATTCAGCACTGCTCCCACCCCTGTACGACGTAGTTCTAGGTCTAGATCATCCAGATACAGAATGAAAAGCAAGGGCGTTTGACTTCTTGTTTTCCGACGCGTCTAAGCTTCTTCATGAATTGCCAAAATTTACGGCCGCGATCCTTTGCTGATTGTTCAATATTCTTCTCTAGCCTATATAGCGTGATAGTGCTTGATTTTCTGGGCGATAAGCGTTTTGGCATTCGATTTCTCGGTCTGGTACTCTATCCATTTACCCCTTACTACATCGGTGTCTTCCTTTGCACGTAAGGCCATACGGTGTGTCTTACTAGCGGTCTTCCGGGCAGAGACAGCTTGTGCAACCTCTTGGTCCCACCATTTATTTAGCTCACTTGCCGTTCTTTTCTTGGGAATTGTTAATTCCATTGTTGCATGAATAGCAGAGATAAAATCTTCATACGATGCCAGACCAGCTTCTGCACGTTCTTCCATTGTCCTCGAGAAGTTAGTAAGCGCGTCTTTATTTTCAAAATTCCAGAACACCTTCGGTGTCCCACGGTCGCCCTTAGCACGGTACCTGTAGTCAGATGCGAAATTATATTCTAAGAGGATGGCATTATGGTCGCTACAGACACCTTTATCACAGTCTTCATCTATATACATATTAACAAGGTTATCAGTATTAAGGCATTCGGATTGTAGGACACCGTTGAAACTGACTTAGGGCCACGCCAAGTAGTACAGCCATGGCATTTGGATGGTAAGTTGGCAATCGCTAAAGCGTTAGGTTCTCCATTAATTTTCCACTCTCATCTTCGGCCCCAAACTTTGATGTATAAATCGCTGCCTACGTTAATCAAGGCCCGTGTGCGACTCCCATTTCCTATTTTTTTTTTGGCAATTTAAGTCGCCGTATTCTCTCACCGCGAGCGCTGTTTATTGGACCTTCGTGACGTCACACATTTTAAATCCTAGTTTTCCCGCCGTTTGCTGTAGAAAGTTAGGTTGCGTCGACTGCTAGCGTTTTATACGCAAATTAATTAGGTAAGGTAATATTTCTTGGTCTAATTTTTAATTGATCTACTGTAACGTGATAAAATATAACTGTATTTTTATTTAGGAGTGAAAAGGTAATATAATAATTAATATGCCAAGGCTTCACGATGGTGGTATGCATTGTACCTGGTTGCAATGAAAGTGAAAAGAAGAGAAATAGAAGAAACCGGACGGAAATAATGAAATCCCTATTAGTTTTCACATTGTACCTAAAGACAAAGCGTTGCAATGAAAATGGATTTGCAGTATTCTTAATAAAAGAGACTGTGATGATATCAGTGAGTACATAAAAGAGACTGATGATGTCAGTGAGAACATAAAAGAATTTGCTGCCAACAGAGAATCTAAGGTGTGTTGCCTGCATTTTACAAAGGAATATTTTAGTATTATCATTCTAAAAACACGCCTACTACCCCATGGAATACCAACTGTGATTAACAAATGTGATATTTCAAGTTTGCGTGATATAAACTCAAACCAAAAAAACTGTGATTAGATATCTTCCCAAAATTCAACTAAAAGAAACTGTACAATTGCATTAATTGGTGGTTATCTTGTAAAGGTAGCAGAGGAGCGTACAGAATGTTACGACTGTTTAAAAAGACTTATTCAGCCAAATTCAAATGCGCCTTTGCTGAAGTTAATAAGAGTACAGGACAATGGAGGTCTTAAGTACCCCAGCAAGCTACTAATTTCACTAATGGACCAACTAAAACAACTACAAGTAGAAAGCACTTCGCATTCCCATAACTTCGAATTCCCATAACTTCGAATTCCCATAACTTCGAATTCCCATAACTTTGAATTCCCATAACTTTGAATTCCCATAACTTTGAATCCCCATAACTTTGAATTCCTATAACTTTGAATTCCCATAACTTTGAATTCCCATAACTTCGAATTCCCATAACTTCGAATTCCCATAACTTTGAATTCCCATAACTTCGAAATCCCATAACTTCGAATTCCCATAACTTCGAATTCCCATAACTTCGAATTCCCATAACTTCGAATTCCCATAACTTCGAATTCCCATAACTTCGAATTCCCATAACTTTGAATTCCCATAACTTCGAATTCCCATAACTTTGAATTCCCATAACTTTGAATTCCCATAACTTTGAATTCCCATAACTTTGAATTCCCATAACTTTGAATTCCCATAACTTCGAATTCCCATAACTTCGAATTCCCATAACTTCGAATTCCCATAACTTTGAATTCCCATAACTTTGAATTCCCATAACTTCGAAATCCCATAACTTCGAATAGTAGTTTTTTGGGTACGGAAATGCTAATTATTATTCTCAACTCAATCTTGAAGTTGGTTTTCGTTGTAAAGCTCTCTTGCGGAAGTGAATAGGAGAAAGCGTGTTGATTTCAAATAAATGATGAAAAAAGGACTATAATTAACGGAAATAATGGAAAGATTCAATAGGCCATATCATAAGTAACATAATAACAGTAAATATGACAATTAACGAGATTTACAATGGAACTGATTTTCATAGCTATTGCGCAATCCAGATGTTTTATCAGCACAGAGCCCCCTAGTGTCTAAAACACGCGAGACTTCCGCCTAAGCCAAAATATCTGGTTTCCGATAGATCGGCGGAATATTACACTTAAGGCTGGTTTACACTAAGGCAAAACCGCCGTGACGGCGGGCGCTAACTTTTGAAATCCTCGTTAGGCCTAATAGAAATTTTTTGCGTTCACGCCCGCCGTCACGACGGTTTTGCGCTAGTGAAAACCAACCCTTAATTGATAAAATAAAAAATAAAATTCGGCGGCACGAGCCCAAATATGTTTTTTGGCACGCGTGATTCGCACACGGGCTTCAAAACAAAGGCAAAGTTCCTCACGACTCCAGAACGGGCTCTCCGATATTATGATTATATTCTTAAAGAAAATTATTCACCAAGGACGGTAACTTCAAGAGAGTATCTTTGTCGCAAAAAGGTTCTGTAAGGAAATTAGAATTAAAGCAATAGAAAGGGTCCTATGGCTATATCTAGTTATATATTTGAAACTCAGGTATTATAAATATCATACGTCTATAATATTTTTCAATAAGTATATAACTTTGGAAAATATTTTACTAACGTCTCGTAAGAACTAATCACAGAGTGACGTCATCATGGTACGAAAATCGCCCGGCTAGACACGATAAGGAGCAGACGCAAAACGTCACCGAAGTCCATTATAAAGTCTCTCGTATCTAGCTCTCAGTAAAAGTTTTGCATGTAAAAGGAAGTGACAGACTTATGTAAAATATTATAAACTTATGTAAATATGTACTGGTGAAATAACATCACCCGAGTTCAACTGATAAATTACCTATACTTGAAAATTATCATTAATGATTATTTGTAATTTAAGATTAAATCTTGTCACGTCAGGGACGTGCCGAGCTTTCGTTGGGCTTCGATTTGCACCCCCCCCCCCCCTTGAACTTTTCCCGTGGGCACCTTCAGCTCGCGGGCCCCCTAACAGTCCCTCATGGGCCCTTTTCAACGGGACAATGGGTTTTTTGCCCCCCCCTCCCACTTTCCCCCCGTCTGCACGGCCCTGTGTCCCATATCAACTTATTTCATATCTCAATCTAATAATCACCTCGATAATCATCCCCGATCATTGCCAATTTATTTGTTGAGAATTCGGAAGACGTTTTATGGACGATATATTCTTTGTGTGGTCAGGCAATAGACAAAATTTAGACGCTTTTCACCAATCTATTAATAATATTAATTCGAAAATTAAATTTACTTTAGAATTAGAAAACTCTGGTCGATTATCGTTTTTAGATATTAATATTGAGAAAAAACAAAATGCCTTATGTTTCACGATGTACCAAAAACCAACTCATTCAAAACCGTTTCTAAATTTCAATTCCAATCATCCTCACCAGGTGAAAACATCAGTGATAAAGGGTCTTAAAAGCCACATTGAGAAAATATCTGATAATCCCATTTTAGATAAACAAACTATAACTAATCAATGAACAAGCTCGGACTATCCTAAAAATTTGGTGACTTCTATTCTGAATAAAAATATAGTTCAAAATTTAAAACCAGTTGATTCTGGAAAATTAAAAACATTGGTTCTCCTATACATGAAGAACACGACGGAAAAATTAAAACTTATTATAAAACCATTTGGTATAAACCTAGCTTCGAAAACCACTATCTCATTAGGAAAACAACTTTCAAAATTAAAACTAAAAATTTCCGAAGAAAATTTACGAGGTGTAATTTATGAAATTCCCTGCTCGTGTTCTAATGTATACATTGCAGAAAGCAAACGTTCAATTACCGATAGAATTAAAGAACATAAAATTTGTATAAAGAACTGTGATTTGACAAATGGTATTGCGAAGCATATTTGGGAAAATGACTCTCACTCGATAAAAATGGGATGCTTTCAAAATTCTAAGGAGAGAATCAAATTGGTATAAGAGAAAATTCGTAGAAGGCATATTTATTTGAAAAAAGGGTACTTTAAATTTAGATAGAGGCTGTTCAGAAATAAATAACTGGGGTCTACCTAATGTTTAAAATTATATTTTTATTGTAGTATTTATTTCATTTGGTATCTGTTTTGTTTCACGTTCTTTCTTTTTTTTGTCACACATGCGCCTCACGCGACATGCTTTAAAATCTCGTGTTTTTTAAATTTATATTAATAGGCTTAAAATAATGGATTGATAAAGGGCCACGGCTCGAAACGTCTCCAGTTTCATTGTTTCTTAATCACAGTAATCTCTTTTAATCAGTCATTTAAATTTCCATGAAAAAGATTTGACCATTATTTCAAATAATAATTTAGAACATTGTTATTTTGTCATATATTTTTTAAACTCACAATATGATTATAAAAATTTTACTTGCGTTACGTATTATTTTGTACCCTTTGACGTTTTCAGTATAGGGACGTCACCACTGCCTTAATTAGCGAAAACGCATCAAGGACCGAAAGTCCATTTCGAGAAAATCATTGAAATTCATTTGGAAAAACCATTTAATACGTTTTTGCTTAATTAATTAATAGACCTTCATTCAAAAAAATGCTATTTGCAAATTTTGTTACTATCTAGTTTATACCAATTAATGTGTTATTGCACAGTAATTTTAAAATATCATAACTGATGACGCGTCTATATCTAAAAAATATTCAAGCTAGGTTTGTTGATTTAATAATAATATTTCGCAAAATAAAACTCTGCAGGCAACCACAGAGGCCTATACGAGGTGGTTAGATTCCATTAAAAATTAGATTAAAGATTTGAAAGCTCTACAAAAAAGGTTTAAATAGATAAAACCAAATTTAAAAAAAATTAAATTTAACATAAGAAATTAAGAATTTTGCGGAAGCCAAATGCCAAAAAAGAATTCCGTTACTCAAGAACGAAATAGCGGAATATTGAATTCTAAGTGACATTCTCCCTGATTCCAGCCCAGCACCGTAACCAGGATTTGATTTCGGAGGGAGCACACAATGGGAAACAAAAAAAGCCATACGTTTCGGGGGAGGTGGACTTGCCCCTTGGCCCACCCATCTGGCTATACCACTGCATGCTCCTCTCTATTTGAACTCTGAACCCAAAAACCAACCTTTTTCTATTTGACTAGGCAAAAACCTAACTTTTCACCCTACCCCTCTAAGACCGAGGGGTAAGACAGTCTCATATAATCTGTACACCGAGTTCGCGAGTTCCATTTAGCACTGTCAAAGGTACGGCAGTGTACACCGAGTTCGCAGAGTGTATTACCCCTCGTCTAAGACGAAGCACTTAATTACATACGTTCCTGATTTCAAAGTTATTGATTGTTTTCATTTTGAAAAAGCATGGGGTAAAACTGTTATTCAATTTAAATAAGCTTAATGTTATTTTGAACTAGCGTATTGACGTGGGATCTTTCGGGGCCCCCTGACCCAGGAACTCTAAGTCCGCCCCTTTGCGTCTTTGCGTAATACAGCAAACCGGAAGCTGTCAAACATGCATTGAAACCGGGTAAATCGATATTGTTTCCACAAATTACAATTAAAGATTTTGTAAAATTGCGATGTTTAAATCGGGCGTCGAATTCGTGAGGTTACCGGCGATCCGCGATCGGTGGAATTTCTCACGCAAAGAATTGCTATTGCGCTTCAAAGAGGGAACGCAGCATCAGTTCTTAACTCGCTCCCCCTGGTGCTTCGCTTGCCGATTACCTGGCAACCTTGTGCTAATTTATTTTATTTTATTTTGGTTCACCATAAACATTCTATGTAACTTTGTTTAAGTGCTTAAAGTGAATAAATCTATTACTAATAGTACGAAGCGCTCTTCTATCATACGTTTAAAGAAGAGTAAAAAATTCGCCATTTTGGAAAATGACGACCAAAGTTATAAAAAAGCTACATATTCACATACTGAGTAATACCATAAGTAACATAATACTGTAAGTATGACACTTCCTATTCTCCTAATGATAAATTTCTTAATGATAGTCTGTCTCGGCAATGACCATATAAATCATTAATAATAATAATAATAATAATATTTATTTCGCAACACAAAGTTTGCAGGCAACCACAGAGGCAAAGCCTATACAGGGTGGTTACCAAAACAGTACAAACAATTAAAATAAATAATTTAAAAACAAGTACACAACATAAATTATACCAGATATAAATTAAATTATAAATAAATAAATTAAGAATTTTGCAGAAGCCAATCCGAAAAGAAGAACTCCGAGACCAAAGACCGAAAATGTTGAATTGAAAGACAAGTGGCATTCTACCGGATGTCAGTTGGCAAAAAAGATTCAAAGTCCGTGCACTTCTGAAGAAAAAAAGCCAAGCATCTAGCAAATGTCATTTTTTTCATCTGTATTAAAGGTCGGTGACTTGACAATTTTCAAGAGTGTGACCACATCCGAAACACTTCTACGAACGGAGAGTGGCTCGATTGCTAGCGTAATTAATGTGGGAGGTCCACTTTAGATCTCTTGAAACGACGACACCGAGAATCTTCATAGAGTACACACGGTTAAGTGGAACGCCATTAATATTATAGGTGACATCATCATGGGACTTCCTCCTTGTAATTACCATGAAGTTGCATTTTTTAATATTGAGGGAAATGTTGTTGGCTACACACCAATTGAAAATACTAGTGATGTTATCTTGCAAGTTCAAAAGATCCGCGGAAGATCTAATTGCGAGAGATATATAGCTGTCATCCGCATACTGATATTGATAACATTTTGAAGTCAACACAGATGGCAGATCAGACACAAAGACGTTGAAAAGTAATGGTCCCAAAATTGAGCCTTGAGGCACTCCAGAACGCGCTGGAAGGTACGTGCTGAATTCACCACGATAGGTCACTCGTTGAAAGCGATTGGATAAAAAATCCCGAAGCCAAAGCAATACCTCTCCAGTGATCCCGATTCTTTGAAGTTTAAAAATAAGCCGCTTGTGGCAAACGGAGTCAAATGCTTTTGACAAGTCAAACGACACTACGTGAATGTCAGGTGGGTTACGCTCATCGAGAAAGGAAGACCACTCGTGGAAAGACTTCAGAAGCTGGTGCGTGCAAGAGCGACCCTTCGAAATCCATACTGCGAGGTAGGTATTAAGAAACTGTCTTCCGAGAACTTATTCAGCTTCTCGTAATCAATCGATTCCAGTAATTTTCCAACGACAGACGTGAGTGATATAGGTCGATAATTTGAAAGATCGTTACGCTTGCCCGACCCTTTGAAGACCGGCACAACATTAGCAAGCTTCCAACCAGAAGGCAGAGAAGACATCGATAGTGATAACTTAAACATTTTCACCATCGGGTCAATTATGGCAGGAGGCATCAATTTAAGAAGCCTAGGATGTAATACCATCCGGCCCACAGGACGATCCATTCTTCGAACGTTTCAAGGCGTTTTTTCTGGTGTCGAAACGGATGGTAGAGTTAAGGCAGTGTCTGACGTGCTAAAGCTTCGGTAGAAGAATTCACCAAAGGCCTTAGCTATGGCCAAAGGACATCATATTTGCCCATTCTTTACTTTAAACGAAGACGGTGGAGGGAGTTGGGACTTTGAGCGGACGAAACTCCAAAACCGCGTAGGATAAGTAGCAATGGTATCATGCAAATTTGACACAAATATATCATATGCACCTCTAGTCTTAGTTCTCAAAGTGTTGTTAAAATCCCGATACTTCTTCCAATCAAAATCTCTTCCCAACCATTTGGCCTTCCTAAAAAGAGAATTCTTCACGTGGCTCGCGTGAACAAGACTAGCCGTAATCCAGGGCGGACGCTTCTTTCCATGAATGGTTATACTCGGAACATTGTCCCTAACTCATGCCCAAAAGAGATCAAGCCAAAGTTCCCAAGTCACATCAATATCAATTGAAGAAAAAACAATGTCCCAAGGAGCGTAGTACAAAGTGCCTGCAACATCATTTTTAGACCGATCTTTGTAATTGAGAATAGTTCGATGAATTCTCTGAACAAAATACCGAGGTAAGTTCAGGCTTCCAGCAACCGCAAAGTGATCACAACCTGGTAGGCTGTCTCTAGTGTGAATCTCAGTGAGTAAACGTTCGTCATTTATGAAAACCAAGTCAAGGAAGTTATTTCCGCGTGTGGGATTTGTTATACCGTCTGTTGAAGTCCAAGGCCAAACACAGTATCGCAAAAAATTTGCTCCTGGGCTGTACGAGGGGACGGATTCGACCAGTCAACATGTAGGTTAAAATCTCCCATTAAGAAGAAAACATCGTGCGGTGGAAGAGTCTCGTGTAAGAAACCAAGAAGGCCACTTACATCCTAAGGACTGACAACTCTTCGCGAGTTGAATCGGAACACATTTTAAACTTTATTTTTGTTTCTGAAGGTAGTTTTGTTCGAATTTGAGACCCAAACCTTGCCCAAACGTGCTTTGGCTCGTATATACAGCCGTAAAAATAATCTTTAGACGAATTTCCGGTTAGGAATCCTCCGATTACGCAATCATCCCATGACAGACCATCATTAATATCATTAACCGACGTCTTTCAGTGTCATAATAATGGTTATTATGTTAGTTATGATATTATATATTAAATGGTATATTTTATTATTAATAATAAAAATATTTTGGTACGCCCTTAAAGCAAAGAGTGTTTATGTAGTATCAGGGGATTTTAGCGTGTTTTACAATTGTTCTCTTTCTGTAAAATGAATAGCATCGCTCTTCGATTAGGAAAGCCCCAAAATTTGTCATAATTTAGAAAAAAGGCTCCGTTGAAAATTCGTAGTTTTTAGGTTTGGCCCGAGGGTCAGTTCACTCGAATGATTAAATCTGCACTCTTGGTTGATTAAATCTGATTAAATTTCATGTCTGTAGCTTTGGCTGTATTAAATTTAATCCAAATAAATTTTTAACCTTGATTACTTCTGCACTCTACGAAGGAGTGAACTGCCCCTCGGTTTGGCCTCGGGTTTGGCCCCGTTGGACGCATTTCATTTCGCCGTCTAGCTTACCTGCAAAAAGTTCCGATTCCTCGTCTGCTTTTATTTTTTGTTGACGTGCTTCGGTTAAGCTAAATTGTATCCAAAAAATTCCAAATTCGATTTCAAAGAACAAAATGAGCAGAAATGTTTAAAAAAATTAAGACTCGATGCAATGAAGTGAATAAACGACTACAGGCCAGCCCTTATTTTCAAGGAGTCGGATTCTACCTAACCTAACGTACATAATCTCAGAATGTTATAGACTTTTAGGAACGTGTGAAAAGTATGGGAGACGTCACACTGATACTACTCTATTTCCCATTTTCTGTATTTCTGCTTGAAATACTTTAACACAGTAATAATAATCTAAACTACTAACGCCCCCATTCCAAGTGAAAATGGACTGCAATTTCTTGAAAGCAATATAATAACTTACGAAAGTTAGTTCCGCCATTTAGATCCCCAGATTTAATTTTCATAAAGGAGAGTACCCGAGGTGTTTTTTCTGATTTTGTTCGAAGTCGGGCGCAATGTAAACCAATATGAAATTTGAAATTTCCCAAAATGAAACGGTGGGCTATCCATTGGTTTTGCCATGGCAACCGAAAATGTTTTTGACCACTTAAAACAGAAATTAGATTTTTTCCTTATTTTACCCAAAAAATATTTACAACGTTAACCCAAAAATGTAAAAATGTACCCAAAAATGTTCCAATTTACCTAAACGTGGTCGAAATTACCTATTTCGTGATTTTAATTTTTTTTTTAAATTTTCGCAGGTAAAACCGAAAACATTCCATGCTTTTTAAAATGGAGATTTTTGTTTAAAGTGGTCAAAACATTTTCAGCTTCCATGGCAAATCGAAAAGGAAGTGCAACGTCTCCTTTGGGAATAGTTTATTTAAGTTTGAAACCGTCTGGATCAAATTGACTAATTAGCTGAAGTGCTGAATTTCTGGACCGGAAAATTTTACTTTATTTTCGAATAGTTTCTTTAATTTTCAAACCGTCTGGACCAAATTGACTAATTAGCTGAAGTGCTGAATTTCTGGACCGGAAAATTTTACTTTATTTTCGAATAGTTTCTTTAATTTTCAAACCGTCTGGACCAAATTGACAAATTTGTTGAAGTGCTGAATTTCTGGACCAGAAAATTTTACTTTATTTTCGAATAGTTTCTTTAATTTTCAAACCGTCTGGACCAAATTGACAAATTTGTTGAAGTGCTGAATTTCTGGACCAGAAAATTTTTCTTTATTTTCGAATAGTTTCTTTAATTTTGAAACCGTCTGGACAAAATTGACTTATTTGCTGAAGTGCTGAATTTCTGGACCGGAAAATTTTACTTTGTTTTCGAATAGTTTCTTTAAGTTTGAAACCGTCTGGACAAAATTGACTTATTTGCTGAAGTGCTGAATTTCTGGACCGGAAAATTTTACTTTATTTTCGAATAGTTTATTTAAGTTTGAAACCGTCTGGACAAATATGACTTATTTGCTGAAGTGCTGAATTTCTGGACCGGAAAATTTTACTTTGTTTTCGAATAGTTTCTTTAAGTTTGAAACCGTCTGGACAAAATTGACTTATTTGCTGAAGTGCTGAATTTCTGGACCGGAAAAATTTACTTTGTTTTCGAATAGTTTCTTTAAGTTTGAAACCGTCTGGACAAAGTTGACTTATTTGCTGAAGTGCTGAATTTCTGGACCGGAAAATTTTACTTTGTTTTCGAATAGTTTCTTTAAGTTTGAAACCGTCTGGACAAAATTGACTTATTTGCTGAAGTGCTGAATTTCTGGACCAGAAAATTTTACTTTATTTTCGAATAGTTTCTTTAAGTTTGAAACCGTCTGGACAAAATTGACTAATTTGCTGAAGTGTTGAATTTCTGGACCGGAAAATTTTACTTTATTTTCGAATAGTTTCTTTAAGTTTGAAACCGTCTGGACAAAATTGACTTATTTGCTGAAGTGCTGAATTTCTGGACCGGAAAATTTTACTTTATTTTCGAATAGTTTCTTTAAGTTTGAAACCGTCTGGACAAAATTGACTAATTTGCTGAAGTGTTGAATTTCTGGACCGGAAAATTTTACTTTATTTTCGAATAGTTTCTTTAAGTTTGAAACCGTCTGGACAAAATTGACTTATTTGCTGAAGTGCTGAATTTCTGGACCCGAAAATTTTACTTTATTTTCGAATAGTTTCTTTAAGTTTGAAACCGTCTGGACAAAATTGACTTATTTGCTGAAGTGCCGAATTTCTGGACCGGAAAATTTTACTTTATTTTCGAATAGTTTCTTTAAGCTTGAAACCGTCTGGACAAAATTGACTAATTTGCTGAAGTGTTGAATTTCTGGACCGGAAAATTTTACTTTATTTTCGAATAGTTTATTTAAGTTTGAAACCGTCTGGATCAAATTGACTAATTAGCTGAAGTGCTGAATTTCTGGACCGGAAAATTTTACTTTATTTTCGAAAAGTTTCTTTAATTTTCAAACCGTCTGGACCAAATTGACAAATTTGTTGAAGTGCTGAATTTTTGGACCAGAAAATTTTTCTTTATTTTCGAATAGTTTCTTTAAGTTTGAAACCGTCTGGACAAAATTGACTTATTTGCTGAAGTGCTGAATTTCTGGACCGGAAAATTTTACTTTGTTTTCGAATAGTTTCTTTAAGCTTGAAACCGTCTGGACAAAATTGACTAATTTGCTGAAGTGCTTAATTTCTGGACCGGAAAATTTTACTTTGTTTTCGAATAGTTTCTTTAAGTTTGAAACCGTCTGGACAAAATTGACTTATTTGCTGAAGTGCTGAATTTCTGGACCGGAAAATTTTACTTTATTTTCGAATAGTTTCTTTAAGTTTGAAACCGTCTGGACAAAATTGACTAATTTGCTGAAGTGTTGAATTTCTGGCCCGGAAAATTTTACTTTATTTTCGAATAGTTTATTTAAGTTTGAAACCGTCTGGACAAAATTGACTAATTTGCTGAAGTGTTGAATTTCTGGACCGGAAAATTTTACTTTATTTTCGAATAGTTTATTTAAGTTTGAAACCGTCTGGATCAAATTAACTAATTAGCTGAAGTGCTGAATTTTTGGACCGGAAAATTTTACTTTATTTTCGAATAGTTTCTTTAATTTTCAAACCGTCTGGACAAAATTGACTTATTTGCTGAAGTGCTGAGTTTCTGGACCGGAAAATTTTACTTTGTTTTCGAATAGTTTCTTTAAGTTTGAAACCGTCTGGACAAAATTGACTTATTTGCTGAAGTGCTGAATTTCTGGACCGGAAAATTTTACTTTATTTTCGAATAGTTTCTTTAAGTTTGAAACCGTCTGGACAAAATTGACTTATTTGCTGAAGTGCTGAATTTCTGGACCAGAAAATTTTACTTTATTTTCGAATAGTTTCTTTAAGTTTGAAACCGTCTGGACAAAATTGACTAATTTGCTGAAGTGTTGAATTTCTGGACCGGAAAATTTTACTTTATTTTCGAATAGTTTCTTTAAGTTTGAAACCGTCTGGACAAAATTGACTTATTTGCTGAAGTGCTGAATTTCTGGACCGGAAAATTTTACTTTATTTTCGAATAGTTTCTTTAAGTTTGAAACCGTCTGGACAAAATTGACTAATTTGCTGAAGTGTTGAATTTCTGGACGGAAAATTTTACTTTATTTTCGAATAGTTTCTTTAAGTTTGAAACCGTCTGGACAAAATTGACTTATTTGCTGAAGTGCTGAATTTCTGGACCCGAAAATTTTACTTTATTTTCGAATAGTTTCTTTAAGTTTGAAACCGTCTGGACAAAATTGACTTATTTGCTGAAGTGCCGAATTTCTGGACCGGAAAATTTTACTTTATTTTCGAATAGTTTCTTTAAGCTTGAAACCGTCTGGACAAAATTGACTAATTTGCTGAAGTGTTGAATTTCTGGACCGGAAAATTTTACTTTATTTTCGAATAGTTTATTTAAGTTTGAAACCGTCTGGATCAAATTGACTAATTAGCTGAAGTGCTGAATTTCTGGACCGGAAAATTTTACTTTATTTTCGAATAGTTTCTTTAATTTTCAAACCGTCTGGACAAAATTGACTTATTTGCTGAAGTGCTGAGTTTCTGGACCGGAAAATTTTACTTTGTTTTCGAATAGTTTCTTTAAGTTTGAAACCGTCTGGACAAAATTGACTTATTTGCTGAAGTGCTGAATTTCTGGACCGGAAAATTTTACTTTATTTTCGAATAGTTTATTTAAGTTTGAAACCGTCTGGACAAAATTGACTAATTTGCTGAAGTGCTGAATTTCTGGACCGGAAAATTTTAATTTATTTTCGAATAGTTTCTTTAATTTTCAAACCGTCTGGACCAAATTGACAAATTTGTTGAAGTGCTGAATTTCTGGACCAGAAAATTTTTCTTTATTTTCGAATAGTTTCTTTAAGTTTGAAACCGTCTGGACAAAATTGACTTATTTGCTGAAGTGCTGAATTTCTGGACCGGAAAATTTTACTTTGTTTTCGAATAGTTTCTTTAAGTTTGAAACCGTCTGGACAAAATTGACTTATTTGCTGAAGTGTTGAATTTCTGGACCGGAATATTTTACTTTATTTTCGAATAGTTTCTTTAAGTTTGAAACCGTCTGGACAAAATTGACTAATTTGCTGAAGTGCTGAATTTCTGGACCGGAAAATTTTACTTTGTTTTCGAATAGTTTCTTTAAGTTTGAAACCGTCTGGACAAAATTGACTTATTTGCTGAAGTGCTGAATTTCTGGACCGGAAAATTTTACTTTGTTTTCGAATAGTTTCTTTAAGTTTGAAACCGTCTGGACAAAATTGACTTATTTGCTGAAGTGCTGAATTTCTGGACCGGAAAATTTTACTTTGTTTTCGAATAGTTTCTTTTAGCTTGAAACCGTCTGGACAAAATTGACTAATTTGCTGAAGTGTTGAATTTCTGGACCGGAAAATTTTACTTTATTTTCGAATAGTTTATTTAAGTTTGAAACCGTCTGGACAAATATGACTTATTTGCTGAAGTGCTGAATTTCTGGACCGGAAAATTTTACTTTGTTTTCGAATAGTTTCTTTAAGTTTGAAACCGTCTGGACAAAATTGACTTATTTGCTGAAGTGCTGAATTTCTGGACCGGAAAATTTTACTTTATTTTCGAATAGTTTCTTTAAGCTTGAACCCGTCTGGACAAAATTGACTAATTTGCTGAAGTGTTGAATTTCTGGACCGGAAAATTTTACTTTATTTTCGAATAGTTTATTTAAGTTTGAAACCGTCTGGACAAAATTGACTTATTTGCTGAAGTGCTGAATTTCTGGACCGGAAAATTTTACTTTGTTTTCGAATAGTTTATTTAAGTTTGAAACCGTATGGATCAAATTGACTAATTAGCTGAAGTGCTTAATTTCTGGACCGGAAAATTTTACTTTATTTTCGAATAGTTTCTTTAAGTTTGAAACCGTCTGGACAAAATTGACTTATTTGCTGAAGTGCTGAATTTATGGACCCGAAAATTTTACTTTATTTTCGAATAGTTTCTTTAAGTTTGAAACCGTCTGGACAAAATTGATTTATTTGCTGAAGTGCTGAATTTCTGGACCGGAAAATTTTACTTTATTTTCGAATAGTTTCTTTAAGTTTGAAACCGTCTGGACAAAATTGACTTATTTGCTGAAGTGCTGAATTTCTGGACCCGAAAATTTTACTTTATTTTCGAATAGTTTCTTTAAGTTTGAAACCGTCTGGACAAAATTGATTTATTTGCTGAAGTGCTGAATTTCTGGACCGGAAAAGTTTACTTTGTTTTCGAATAGTTTCTTTAAGTTTGAAACCGTCTGGACAAATATGACTTATTTGCTGAAGTGCTGAATTTCTGGACCGGAAAATTTTACTTTGTTTTCGAATAGTTTCTTTAAGCTTGAAACCGTCTGGACAAAATTGACTAATTTGCTGAAGTGTTGAATTTCTGGACCGGAAAATTTTACTTTATTTTCGAATAGTTTATTTAAGTTTGAAACCGTCTGGATCAAATTGACTTATTTGCTGAAGTGCTGAATTTCTGGACCGGAAAATTTTACTTTGTTTTCGAATAGTTTCTTTAAGTTTGAAACCGTCTGGACAAAATTGACTTATTTGCTGAAGTGTTGAATTTCTGGACCGGAAAATTTTACTTTATTTTCGAATAGTTTCTTTAAGTTTGAAACCGTCTGGACAAATATGACTTATTTGCTGAAGTGCTGAATTTCTGGACCGGAAAATTTTACTTTGTTTTCGAATAGTTTCTTTAAGCTTGAAACCGTCTGGACAAAATTGACTAATTTGCTGAAGTGTTGAATTTCTGGACCGGAAAATTTTACTTTATTTTCGAATAGTTTATTTAAGTTTGAAACCGTCTGGATCAAATTGACTTATTTGCTGAAGTGCTGAATTTCTGGACCGGAAAATTTTACTTTGTTTTCGAATAGTTTCTTTAAGTTTGAAACCGTCTGGACAAAATTGACTTATTTGCTGAAGTGTTGAATTTCTGGACCGGAATATTTTACTTTATTTTCGAATAGTTTATTTAAGTTTGAAACCGTCTGGATCAAATTGACTTATTTGCTGAAGTGCTGAATTTCTGGACCGGAAAATTTTACTTTGTTTTCGAATAGTTTCTTTAAGTTTGAAACCGTCTGGACAAAATTGACTAATTTGCTGAAGTGTTGAATTTCTGGACCGGAAAATTTTACTTTATTTTCGAATAGTTTATTTAAGTTTGAAACCGTCTGGATCAAATTGACTAATTAGCTGAAGTGCTGAATTTCTGGACCGGAAAATTTTACTTTATTTTCGAATAGTTTCTTTAAGTTTGAAACCGTCTGGACAAAATTGACTAATTTGCTGAAGTGCTGAATTTCTGGACCGGAAAATTTTACTTTATTTTCGAATAGTTTCTTTAAGTTTGAAACCGTCTGGACAAAATTTGACTTATTTGCTGAAGTGCTTAATTTCTGGACCGGAAAATTTTACTTTGTTTTCGAATAGTTTCTTTAAGTTTGAAACCGTCTGGACAAAATTGACTTATTTGCTGAAGTGCTGAATTTCTGGACCGGAAAAGTTTACTTTGTTTTCGAATAGTTTCTTTAAGTTTGAAACCGTCTGGACAAAATTGACTTATTTGCTGAAGTGCTGAATTTCTGGACCGGAAAATTTTACTTTGTTTTCGAATAGTTTCTTTAAGTTTGAAACCGTCTGGACAAAATTGACTTATTTACTGAAGTGCTGAATTTCTGGACCAGAAAATTTTACTTTGTTTTCGAATAGTTTCTTTAAGTTTGAAACCGTCTGGACAAAATTGACTTATTTGCTGAAGTGCTGAATTTCTGGACCGGAAAATTTTACTTTATTTTCGAATAGTTTCTTTAAGCTTGAAACCGTCTGGACAAAATTGACTAATTTGCTGAAGTGTTGAATTTCTGGACCGGAAAATTTTACTTTATTTTCGAATAGTTTATTTAAGTTTGAAACCGTCTGGATCAAATTGACTAATTAGCTGAAGTGCTGAATTTCTGGACCGGAAAATTTTACTTTATTTTCGAAAAATTTCTTTAATTTTCAAACCGTCTGGACCAAATTGACAAATTTGTTGAAGTGCTGAATTTTTGGACCAGAAAATTTTTCTTTATTTTCGAATAGTTTCTTTAAGTTTGAAACCGTCTGGACAAAATTGACTTATTTGCTGAAGTGCTGAATTTCTGGACCGGAAAATTTTACTTTGTTTTCGAATAGTTTCTTTAAGCTTGAAACCGTCTGGACAAAATTGACTAATTTGCTGAAGTGCTTAATTTCTGGACCGGAAAATTTTACTTTGTTTTCGAATAGTTTCTTTAAGTTTGAAACCGTCTGGACAAAATTGACTTATTTGCTGAAGTGCTGAATTTCTGGACCGGAAAATTTTACTTTATTTTCGAATAGTTTCTTTAAGTTTGAAACCGTCTGGACAAAATTGACTAATTTGCTGAAGTGTTGAATTTCTGGCCCGGAAAATTTTACTTTATTTTCGAAAAGTTTCTTTAATTTTCAAACCGTCTGGACAAAATTGACTAATTTGCTGAAGTGCTTAATTTCTGGACCGGAAAATTTTACTTTGTTTTCGCATAGTTTCTTTAAGTTTGAAACCGTCTGGACAAAATTGACTTATTTGCTGAAGTGCTGAATTTCTGGACCGGAAAATTTTACTTTGTTTTCGAATAGTTTCTTTAAGTTTGAAACCGTCTGGACAAAATTGACTAATTTGCTGAAGTGGTGAATTTCTGGACCGGAAAATTTTACTTGGTTTTCGAATAGTTTCTTTAAGTTTGAAACCGTCTGGACAAAATTGACTTATTTGCTGAAGTGCTGAATTTCTGGACCGGAAAATTTTACTTTATTTTCGAATAGTTTCTTTAAGTTTGAAACCGTCTGGACAAAATTGACTAATTTGCTGAAGTGGTGAATTTCTGGACCGGAAAATTTTACGTTATTTTCGAATAGTTTCTTTAAGTTTAAAACCGTCTGGATCTAATTGACTAATTAGCTGAAGTGCTGAATTTCTGGACCGGAAAATTTTACTTTATTTTCGAATAGTTTCTTTAATTTTCAAACCGTCTGGACCAAATGGACTTATTTGCTGAAGTGCTGAATTTCTGGACCGGAAAATTTTACTTTGTTTTCGCATAGTTTCTTTAAGTTTGAAACCGTCTGGACAAAATTGACTTATTTGCTGAAGTGCTGAATTTCTGGACCGGAAAATTTTACTTTGTTTTCGAATAGTTTCTTTAAGTTTGAAACCGTCTGGACAAAATTGACTAATTTGCTGAAGTGCTGAATTTCTGGACCAGAAAATGTTTCTTTATTTTCGAATAGTTTCTTTAAGTTTGAAACCGTCTGGACAAAATTGACTTATTTGCTGAAGTGCTGAATTTCTGGACCGGAAAATTTTACTTTGTTTTCGAATAGTTTCTTTAAGTTTGAAACCGTCTGGACAAAATTGACTTATTTGCTGAAGTGCTGAATTTCTGGACCGGAAAATTTTACTTTGTTTTCGAATAGTTTATTTAAGTTTGAAACCGTCTGGATCAAATTGACTAATTAGCTGAAGTGCTGAATTTCTGGACCGGAAAATTTTACTTTATTTTCGAATAGTTTCTTTAAGTTTGAAACCGTCTGGACAAAATTGACTAATTTGCTGAAGTGTTGAATTTCTGGACCGGAAAATTTTACTTTATTTTCGAATAGTTTATTTAAGTTTGAAACCGTCTGGATCAAATTGACTAATTAGCTGAAGTGCTGAATTTCTAGACCGGAAAATTTTACTTTATTTTCGAATAGTTTCTTTAAGTTTGAAACCGTCTGGACAAAATTGACTTATTTGCTGAAGTGCTGAATTTCTGGACCCGAAAATTTAACTTTATTTTCGAATAGTTTCTTTAAGTTTGAAACCGTCTGGACAAAATTGATTTATTTGCTGAAGTGCTGAATTTCTGGACCGGAAAATTTTACTTTATTTTCGAATAGTTTCTTTTAGCTTGAAACCGTCTGGACAAAATTGACTAATTTGCTGAAGTGTTGAATTTCTGGACCGGAAAATTTTACTTTATTTTCGAATAGTTTATTTAAGTTTGAAACCGTCTGGACAAATATGACTTATTTGCTGAAGTGCTGAATTTCTGGACCGGAAAATTTTACTTTGTTTTCGAATAGTTTCTTTAAGTTTGAAACCGTCTGGACAAAATTGACTTATTTGCTGAAGTGCTGAATTTCTGGACCGGAAAATTTTACTTTATTTTCGAATAGTTTCTTTAAGCTTGAACCCGTCTGGACCAAATTGACTAATTTGCTGAAGTGTTGAATTTCTGGACCGGAAAATTTTACTTTGTTTTCGAATAGTTTATTTAAGTTTGAAACCGTCTGGATCAAATTGACTAATTAGCTGAAGTGCTTAATTTCTGGACCGGAAAATTTTACTTTATTTTCGAATAGTTTCTTTAAGTTTGAAACCGTCTGGACAAAATTGACTTATTTGCTGAAGTGCTGAATTTCTGGACCCGAAAATTAAACTTTATTTTCGAATAGTTTCTTTAAGTTTGAAACCGTCTGGACAAAATTGATTTATTTGCTGAAGTGCTGAATTTCTGGACCGGAAAATTTTACTTTATTTTCGAATAGTTTCTTTAAGTTTGAAACCGTCTGGACCAAATTGACTTATTTGCTGAAGTGCTGAATTTCTGGCCCGGAAAATTTTACTTTATTTTCGAAAAGTTTCTTTAATTTTCAAACCGTCTGGACAAAATTGACTAATTTGCTGAAGTGCTTAATTTCTGGACCGGAAAATTTTACTTTGTTTTCGCATAGTTTCTTTAAGTTTGAAACCGTCTGGACAAAATTGACTTATTTGCTGAAGTGCTGAATTTCTGGACCGGAAAATTTTACTTTGTTTTCGAATAGTTTCTTTAAGTTTGAAACCGTCTGGACAAAATTGACTAATTTGCTGAAGTGGTGAATTTCTGGACCGGAAAATTTTACTTGGTTTTCGAATAGTTTCTTTAAGTTTGAAACCGTCTGGACAAAATTGACTTATTTGCTGAAGTGCTGAATTTCTGGACCGGAAAATTTTACTTTATTTTCGAATAGTTTCTTTAAGTTTGAAACCGTCTGGACAAAATTGACTAATTTGCTGAAGTGGTGAATTTCTGGACCGGAAAATTTTACGTTATTTTCGAATAGTTTCTTTAAGTTTAAAACCGTCTGGATCTAATTGACTAATTAGCTGAAGTGCTGAATTTCTGGACCGGAAAATTTTACTTTATTTTCGAATAGTTTCTTTAATTTTCAAACCGTCTGGACCAAATGGACTTATTTGCTGAAGTGCTGAATTTCTGGACCGGAAAATTTTACTTTGTTTTCGCATAGCTTCTTTAAGTTTGAAACCGTCTGGACAAAATTGACTTATTTGCTGAAGTGCTGAATTTCTGGACCGGAAAATTTTACTTTGTTTTCGAATAGTTTCTTTAAGTTTGAAACCGTCTGGACAAAATTGACTAATTTGCTGAAGTGCTGAATTTCTGGACCAGAAAATGTTTCTTTATTTTCGAATAGTTTCTTTAAGTTTGAAACCGTCTGGACAAAATTGACTTATTTGCTGAAGTGCTGAATTTCTGGACCGGAAAATTTTACTTTGTTTTCGAATAGTTTCTTTAAGTTTGAAACCGTCTGGACAAAATTGACTTATTTGCTGAAGTGCTGAATTTCTGGACCGGAAAATTTTACTTTGTTTTCGAATAGTTTCTTTAAGTTTGAAACCGTCTGGACAAAATTGACTTATTTGCTGAAGTGCTGAATTTCTGGACCGGAAAATTTTACTTTGTTTTCGAATAGTTTATTTAAGTTTGAAACCGTCTGGATCAAATTGACTAATTAGCTGAAGTGCTGAATTTCTGGACCGGAAAATTTGACTTTATTTTCGAATAGTTTCTTTAAGCTTGAAACCGTCTGGACAAAATTGACTAATTTGCTGAAGTGTTGAATTTCTGGACCGAAAAATTTTACTTTATTTTCGAATAGTTTATTTAAGTTTGAAACCGTCTGGATCAAATTGACTAATTAGCTGAAGTGCTGAATTTCTGGACCGGAAAATTTTACTTTATTTTCGAATAGTTTCTTTAAGTTTGAAACCGTCTGGACAAAATTGACTTATTTGCTGAAGTGCTGAATTTCTGGACCCGAAAATTTTACTTTATTTTCGAATAGTTTCTTTAAGTTTGAAACCGTCTGGACAAAATTGATTTATTTGCTGAAGTGCTGAATTTCTGGACCGGAAAATTTTACTTTATTTTCGAATAGTTTCTTTTAGCTTGAAACCGTCTGGACAAAATTGACTAATTTGCTGAAGTGTTGAATTTCTGGACCGGAAAATTTTACTTTATTTTCGAATAGTTTATTTAAGTTTGAAACCGTCTGGACAAATATGACTTATTTGCTGAAGTGCTGAATTTCTGGACCGGAAAATTTTACTTTGTTTTCGAATAGTTTCTTTAAGTTTGAAACCGTCTGGACAAAATTGACTTATTTGCTGAAGTGCTGAATTTCTGGACCGGAAAATTTTACTTTATTTTCGAATAGTTTCTTTAAGCTTGAACCCGTCTGGACCAAATTGACTAATTTGCTGAAGTGTTGAATTTCTGGACCGGAAAATTTTACTTTATTTTCGAATAGTTTATTTAAGTTTGAAACCGTCTGGACAAAATTGACTTATTTGCTGAAGTGCTGAATTTCTGGACCGGAAAATTTTACTTTGTTTTCGAATAGTTTATTTAAGTTTGAAACCGTCTGGATCAAATTGACTAATTAGCTGAAGTGCTTAATTTCTGGACCGGAAAATTTTACTTTATTTTCGAATAGTTTCTTTAAGTTTGAAACCGTCTGGACAAAATTGACTTATTTGCTGAAGTGCTGAATTTCTGGACCCGAAAATTTTACTTTATTTTCGAATAGTTTCTTTAAGTTTGAAACCGTCTGGACAAAATTGACTTATTTGCTGAAGTGTTGAATTTCTGGACCGGAATATTTTACTTTATTTTCGAATAGTTTCTTTAAGTTTGAAACCGTCTGGACAAAATTGACTTATTTGCTGAAGTGCTGAATTTCTGGACCGGAAAATTTTACTTTGTTTTCGAATAGTTTCTTTAAGTTTGAAACCGTCTGGACAAATATGACTTATTTGCTGAAGTGCTGAATTTCTGGACCGGAAAATTTTACTTTGTTTTCGAATAGTTTCTTTAAGCTTGAAACCGTCTGGACAAAATTGACTAATTTGCTGAAGTGTTGAATTTCTGGACCGGAAAATTTTACTTTATTTTCGAATAGTTTCTTTAAGTTTGAAACCGTCTGGACAAAATTGACTTATTTGCTGAAGTGTTGAATTTCTGGACCGGAATATTTTACTTTATTTTCGAATAGTTTCTTTAAGTTTGAAACCGTCTGGACAAAATTGACTTATTTGCTGAAGTGCTGAATTTCTGGACCGGAAAATTTTACTTTGTTTTCGAATAGTTTCTTTAAGTTTGAAACCGTCTGGACAAATATGACTTATTTGCTGAAGTGCTGAATTTCTGGACCGGAAAATTTTACTTTGTTTTCGAATAGTTTCTTTAAGCTTGAAACCGTCTGGACAAAATTGACTAATTTGCTGAAGTGTTGAATTTCTGGACCGGAAAATTTTACTTTATTTTCGAATAGTTTATTTAAGTTTGAAACCGTCTGGATCAAATTGACTTATTTGCTGAAGTGCTGAATTTCTGGACCGGAAAATTTTACTTTGTTTTCGAATAGTTTCTTTAAGTTTGAAACCGTCTGGACAAAATTGACTTATTTGCTGAAGTGTTGAATTTCTGGACCGGAAAATTTTACTTTATTTTCGAATAGTTTCTTTAAGTTTGAAACCGTCTGGACAAATATGACTTATTTGCTGAAGTGCTGAATTTCTGGACCGGAAAATTTTACTTTGTTTTCGAATAGTTTCTTTAAGCTTGAAACCGTCTGGACAAAATTGACTAATTTGCTGAAGTGTTGAATTTCTGGACCGGAAAATTTTACTTTATTTTCGAATAGTTTATTTAAGTTTGAAACCGTCTGGATCAAATTGACTTATTTGCTGAAGTGCTGAATTTCTGGACCGGAAAATTTTACTTTGTTTTCGAATAGTTTCTTTAAGTTTGAAACCGTCTGGACAAAATTGACTTATTTGCTGAAGTGTTGAATTTCTGGACCGGAATATTTTACTTTATTTTCGAATAGTTTCTTTAAGTTTGAAACCGTCTGGACAAAATTGACTTATTTGCTGAAGTGCTGAATTTCTGGACCGGAAAATTTTACTTTGTTTTCGAATAGTTTCTTTAAGTTTGAAACCGTCTGGACAAAATTGACTTATTTGCTGAAGTGCTGAATTTCTGGACCGGAAAATTTTACTTTGTTTTCGAATAGTTTCTTTAAGTTTGAAACCGTCTGGACAAAATTGACTTATTTGCTGAAGTGCTGAATTTCTGGACCGGAAAATTTTACTTTGTTTTCGAATAGTTTCTTTAAGTTTGAAACCGTCTGGACAAAATTGACTTATTTGCTGAAGTGCTGAATTTCTGGACCGGAAAATTTTACTTTATTTTCGAATAGTTTCTTTTAGCTTGAAACCGTCTGGACAAAATTGACTAATTTGCTGAAGTGTTGAATTTCTGGACCGGAAAATTTTACTTTATTTTCGAATAGTTTATTTAAGTTTGAAACCGTCTGGATCAAATTGACTAATTAGCTGAAGTGCTGAATTTCTGGACCGGAAAATTTTACTTTATTTTCGAATAGTTTCTTTAAGTTTGAAACCGTCTGGACAAAATTGACTAATTTGCTGAAGTGCTGAATTTCTGGACCGGAAAATTTTACTTTATTTTCGAATAGTTTCTTTAAGTTTGAAACCGTCTGGACAAAATTGACTTATTTGCTGAAGTGCTTAATTTCTGGACCGGAAAATTTTACTTTGTTTTCGAATAGTTTCTTTAAGTTTGAAACCGTCTGGACAAAATTGACTTATTTGCTGAAGTGCTGAATTTCTGGACCGGAAAAGTTTACTTTGTTTTCGAATAGTTTCTTTAAGTTTGAAACCGTCTGGACAAAATTGACTTATTTGCTGAAGTGCTGAATTTCTGGACCGGAAAATTTTACTTTGTTTTCGAATAGTTTCTTTAAGTTTGAAACCGTCTGGACAAAATTGACTTATTTACTGAAGTGCTGAATTTCTGGACCGGAAAATTTTACTTTGTTTTCGAATAGTTTCTTTAAGTTTGAAACCGTCTGGACAAAATTGACTTATTTGCTGAAGTGCTGAATTTCTGGACCGGAAAATTTTACTTTATTTTCGAATAGTTTCTTTAAGCTTGAAACCGTCTGGACAAAATTGACTAATTTGCTGAAGTGTTGAATTTCTGGACCGGAAAATTTTACTTTATTTTCGAATAGTTTATTTAAGTTTGAAACCGTCTGGATCAAATTGACTAATTAGCTGAAGTGCTGAATTTCTGGACCGGAAAATTTTACTTTATTTTCGAAAAGTTTCTTTAATTTTCAAACCGTCTGGACCAAATTGACAAATTTGTTGAAGTGCTGAATTTTTGGACCAGAAAATTTTTCTTTATTTTCGAATAGTTTCTTTAAGTTTGAAACCGTCTGGACAAAATTGACTTATTTGCTGAAGTGCTGAATTTCTGGACCGGAAAATTTTACTTTGTTTTCGAATAGTTTCTTTAAGCTTGAAACCGTCTGGACAAAATTGACTAATTTGCTGAAGTGCTTAATTTCTGGACCGGAAAATTTTACTTTTTTTTCGAATAGTTTCTTTAAGTTTGAAACCGTCTGGACAAAATTGACTTATTTGCTGAAGTGCTGAATTTCTGGACCCGAAAATTTTACTTTATTTTCGAATAGTTTCTTTAAGTTTGAAACCGTCTGGATCAAATTAACTAATTAGCTGAAGTGCTGAATTTTTGGACCGGAAAATTTTACTTTATTTTCGAATAGTTTCTTTAATTTTCAAACCGTCTGGACAAAATTGACTTATTTGCTGAAGTGCTGAGTTTCTGGACCGGAAAATTTTACTTTGTTTTCGAATAGTTTCTTTAAGTTTGAAACCGTCTGGACAAAATTGACTTATTTGCTGAAGTGCTGAATTTCTGGACCGGAAAATTTTACTTTGTTTTCGCATAGTTTCTTTAAGTTTGAAACCGTCTGGACAAAATTGACTTATTTGCTGAAGTGCTGAATTTCTGGACCGGAAAATTTTACTTTGTTTTCGAATAGTTTCTTTAAGTTTGAAACCGTCTGGACAAAATTGACTAATTTGCTGAAGTGGTGAATTTCTGGACCGGAAAATTTTACTTGGTTTTCGAATAGTTTCTTTAAGTTTGAAACCGTCTGGACAAAATTGACTTATTTGCTGAAGTGCTGAATTTCTGGACCGGAAAATTTTACTTTATTTTCGAATAGTTTCTTTAAGTTTGAAACCGTCTGGACAAAATTGACTAATTTGCTGAAGTGGTGAATTTCTGGACCGGAAAATTTTACGTTATTTTCGAATAGTTTCTTTAAGTTTAAAACCGTCTGGATCTAATTGACTAATTAGCTGAAGTGCTGAATTTCTGGACCGGAAAATTTTACTTTATTTTCGAATAGTTTCTTTAATTTTCAAACCGTCTGGACCAAATGGACTTATTTGCTGAAGTGCTGAATTTCTGGACCGGAAAATTTTACTTTGTTTTCGCATAGTTTCTTTAAGTTTGAAACCGTCTGGACAAAATTGACTTATTTGCTGAAGTGCTGAATTTCTGGACCGGAAAATTTTACTTTGTTTTCGAATAGTTTCTTTAAGTTTGAAACCGTCTGGACAAAATTGACTAATTTGCTGAAGTGCTGAATTTCTGGACCAGAAAATGTTTCTTTATTTTCGAATAGTTTCTTTAAGTTTGAAACCGTCTGGACAAAATTGACTTATTTGCTGAAGTGCTGAATTTCTGGACCGGAAAATTTTACTTTGTTTTCGAATAGTTTCTTTAAGTTTGAAACCGTCTGGACAAAATTGACTTATTTGCTGAAGTGCTGAATTTCTGGACCGGAAAATTTTACTTTGTTTTCGAATAGTTTCTTTAAGTTTGAAACCGTCTGGACAAAATTGACTTATTTGCTGAAGTGCTGAATTTCTGGACCGGAAAATTTTACTTTGTTTTCGAATAGTTTCTTTAAGTTTGAAACCGTCTGGACAAAATTGACTTATTTGCTGAAGTGCTGAATTTCTGGACCGGAAAATTTTACTTTGTTTTCGAATAGTTTCTTTAAGTTTGAAACCGTCTGGACAAAATTGACTTATTTGCTGAAGTGCCGAATTTCTGGACCGGAAAATTTTACTTTATTTTCGAATAGTTTCTTTAAGTTTGAAACCGTCTGGACAAAATTGACTAATTTGCTGAAGTGGTGAATTTCTGGACCGGAAAATTTTACGTTATTTTCGAATAGTTTCTTTAAGTTTAAAACCGTCTGGATCTAATTGACTAATTAGCTGAAGTGCTGAATTTCTGGACCGGAAAATTTTACTTTATTTTCGAATAGTTTATTTAAGTTTGAAACCGTCTGGATCAAATTAACTAATTAGCTGAAGTGCTGAATTTTTGGACCGGAAAATTTTACTTTATTTTCGAATAGTTTCTTTAATTTTCAAACCGTCTGGACAAAATTGACTTATTTGCTGAAGTGCTGAGTTTCTGGACCGGAAAATTTTACTTTGTTTTCGAATAGTTTCTTTAAGTTTGAAACCGTCTGGACAAAATTGACTTATTTGCTGAAGTGCTGAATTTCTGGACCGGAAAATTTTACTTTGTTTTCGCATAGTTTCTTTAAGTTTGAAACCGTCTGGACAAAATTGACTTATTTGCTGAAGTGCTGAATTTCTGGACCGGAAAATTTTACTTTGTTTTCGAATAGTTTCTTTAAGTTTGAAACCGTCTGGACAAAATTGACTAATTTGCTGAAGTGGTGAATTTCTGGACCGGAAAATTTTACTTGGTTTTCGAATAGTTTCTTTAAGTTTGAAACCGTCTGGACAAAATTGACTTATTTGCTGAAGTGCTGAATTTCTGGACCGGAAAATTTTACTTTATTTTCGAATAGTTTCTTTAAGTTTGAAACCGTCTGGACAAAATTGACTAATTTGCTGAAGTGGTGAATTTCTGGACCGGAAAATTTTACGTTATTTTCGAATAGTTTCTTTAAGTTTAAAACCGTCTGGATCTAATTGACTAATTAGCTGAAGTGCTGAATTTCTGGACCGGAAAATTTTACTTTATTTTCGAATAGTTTCTTTAATTTTCAAACCGTCTGGACCAAATGGACTTATTTGCTGAAGTGCTGAATTTCTGGACCGGAAAATTTTACTTTGTTTTCGCATAGTTTCTTTAAGTTTGAAACCGTCTGGACAAAATTGACTTATTTGCTGAAGTGCTGAATTTCTGGACCGGAAAATTTTACTTTGTTTTCGAATAGTTTCTTTAAGTTTGAAACCGTCTGGACAAAATTGACTAATTTGCTGAAGTGCTGAATTTCTGGACCAGAAAATGTTTCTTTATTTTCGAATAGTTTCTTTAAGTTTGAAACCGTCTGGACAAAATTGACTTATTTGCTGAAGTGCTGAATTTCTGGACCGGAAAATTTTACTTTGTTTTCGAATAGTTTCTTTAAGTTTGAAACCGTCTGGACAAAATTGACTTATTTGCTGAAGTGCTGAATTTCTGGACCGGAAAATTTTACTTTGTTTTCGAATAGTTTCTTTAAGTTTGAAACCGTCTGGACAAAATTGACTTATTTGCTGAAGTGCTGAATTTCTGGACCGGAAAATTTTACTTTGTTTTCGAATAGTTTCTTTAAGTTTGAAACCGTCTGGACAAAATTGACTTATTTGCTGAAGTGCTGAATTTCTGGACCGGAAAATTTTACTTTGTTTTCGAATAGTTTCTTTAAGTTTGAAACCGTCTGGACAAAATTGACTTATTTGCTGAAGTGCTGAATTTCTGGACCGGAAAATTTTACTTTATTTTCGAATAGTTTCTTTAAGTTTGAAACCGTCTGGACAAAATTGACTAATTTGCTGAAGTGGTGAATTTCTGGACCGGAAAATTTTACGTTATTTTCGAATAGTTTCTTTAAGTTTAAAACCGTCTGGATCTAATTGACTAATTAGCTGAAGTGCTGAATTTCTGGACCGGAAAATTTTACTTTATTTTCGAATAGTTTATTTAAGTTTGAAACCGTCTGGATCAAATTAACTAATTAGCTGAAGTGCTGAATTTTTGGACCGGAAAATTTTACTTTATTTTCGAATAGTTTCTTTAATTTTCAAACCGTCTGGACAAAATTGACTTATTTGCTGAAGTGCTGAGTTTCTGGACCGGAAAATTTTACTTTGTTTTCGAATAGTTTCTTTAAGTTTGAAACCGTCTGGACAAAATTGACTTATTTGCTGAAGTGCTGAATTTCTGGACCGGAAAATTTTACTTTGTTTTCGCATAGTTTCTTTAAGTTTGAAACCGTCTGGACAAAATTGACTTATTTGCTGAAGTGCTGAATTTCTGGACCGGAAAATTTTACTTTGTTTTCGAATAGTTTCTTTAAGTTTGAAACCGTCTGGACAAAATTGACTAATTTGCTGAAGTGGTGAATTTCTGGACCGGAAAATTTTACTTGGTTTTCGAATAGTTTCTTTAAGTTTGAAACCGTCTGGACAAAATTGACTTATTTGCTGAAGTGCTGAATTTCTGGACCGGAAAATTTTACTTTATTTTCGAATAGTTTCTTTAAGTTTGAAACCGTCTGGACAAAATTGACTAATTTGCTGAAGTGGTGAATTTCTGGACCGGAAAATTTTACGTTATTTTCGAATAGTTTCTTTAAGTTTAAAACCGTCTGGATCTAATTGACTAATTAGCTGAAGTGCTGAATTTCTGGACCGGAAAATTTTACTTTATTTTCGAATAGTTTCTTTAATTTTCAAACCGTCTGGACCAAATGGACTTATTTGCTGAAGTGCTGAATTTCTGGACCGGAAAATTTTACTTTGTTTTCGCATAGTTTCTTTAAGTTTGAAACCGTCTGGACAAAATTGACTTATTTGCTGAAGTGCTGAATTTCTGGACCGGAAAATTTTACTTTGTTTTCGAATAGTTTCTTTAAGTTTGAAACCGTCTGGACAAAATTGACTAATTTGCTGAAGTGCTGAATTTCTGGACCAGAAAATGTTTCTTTATTTTCGAATAGTTTCTTTAAGTTTGAAACCGTCTGGACAAAATTGACTTATTTGCTGAAGTGCTGAATTTCTGGACCGGAAAATTTTACTTTGTTTTCGAATAGTTTCTTTAAGTTTGAAACCGTCTGGACAAAATTGACTTATTTGCTGAAGTGCTGAATTTCTGGACCGGAAAATTTTACTTTGTTTTCGAATAGTTTCTTTAAGTTTGAAACTGTCTGGACAAAATTGATTTATTTGCTGAAGTGCTGAATTTCTGGACCGGAAAATTTTACTTTGTTTTCGAATAGTTTCTTTAAGTTTGAAACCGTCTGGACAAAATTGACTTATTTGCTGAAGTGCTGAATTTCTGGACCGGAAAATTTTACTTTGTTTTCGAATAGTTTCTTTAAGTTTGAAACCGTCTGGACAAAATTGACTTATTTGCTGAAGTGCTGAATTTCTGGACCGGAAAATTTTACTTTATTTTCGAATAGTTTCTTTAAGTTTGAAACCGTCTGGACAAAATTGACTAATTTGCTGAAGTGGTGAATTTCTGGACCGGAAAATTTTACGTTATTTTCGAATAGTTTCTTTAAGTTTAAAACCGTCTGGATCTAATTGACTAATTAGCTGAAGTGCTGAATTTCTGGACCGGAAAATTTTACTTTATTTTCGAATAGTTTCTTTAATTTTCAAACCGTCTGGACCAAATGGACTTATTTGCTGAAGTGCTGAATTTCTGGACCGGAAAATTTTACTTTGTTTTCGCATAGTTTCTTTAAGTTTGAAACCGTCTGGACAAAATTGACTTATTTGCTGAAGTGCTGAATTTCTGGACCGGAAAATTTTACTTTGTTTTCGAATAGTTTCTTTAAGTTTGAAACCGTCTGGACAAAATTGACTAATTTGCTGAAGTGCTGAATTTCTGGACCAGAAAATGTTTCTTTATTTTCGAATAGTTTCTTTAAGTTTGAAACCGTCTGGACAAAATTGACTTATTTGCTGAAGTGCTGAATTTCTGGACCGGAAAATTTTACTTTGTTTTCGAATAGTTTCTTTAAGTTTGAAACCGTCTGGACAAAATTGACTTATTTGCTGAAGTGCTGAATTTCTGGACCGGAAAATTTTACTTTGTTTTCGAATAGTTTCTTTAAGTTTGAAACCGTCTGGACAAAATTGACTTATTTGCTGAAGTGCTGAATTTCTGGACCGGAAAATTTTACTTTGTTTTCGAATAGTTTCTTTAAGTTTGAAACCGTCTGGACAAAATTGACTTATTTGCTGAAGTGCTGAATTTCTGGACCGGAAAATTTTACTTTGTTTTCGAATAGTTTCTTTAAGTTTGAAACCGTCTGGACAAAATTGACTTATTTGCTGAAGTGCTGAATTTCTGGACCTGAAAATTTTACTTTGTTTTTGATTTTGTTGGCTTCCTATTGGCCAATTTACATCGGTTCAGAGTTGAGTCACTTGGACACACCTTTCAAATTGAAACCGATTCTCTAAGCCCAATGGTTCTCAGGATAAATTTGAATGACTTTGAGGACATGGTTCAAGGTCATTGAGTTTCGTATCATCTAAAGATCCCCTGCGCGTGCTTACACGATCTGAAAATTTCAAATTCCTAGGAACAAAAGTAGAATAAGGTCTTATTCTACTTTTGCTAGTAATAATAGCTTTTCGATTATTAGCACTGGATCGTTTTTAGTGGACACCCTGTATTTCGATGTGGAACTAAAAAGGCTTTAAGCGCGTTTCAAGAATGTATTTATTTATATTTAGGTATAAATAAATACATTCTTGCGCGTTTCTAGTGTGAAAAGATATAGCACATATAGGATAAGATCTTGGATTTATACAACCACTATACATGTATATGTAGAAGCATACAACAGTTATCTTATCCAAAGTATAGTTTTAGTTTGCTTTTGATCATTAATTTTTTATAACATTTTAAATGAATTATTCATCAAAATGAATAACTTCTATTCAAATTCTTTG
Source organism: Leiobunum rupestre (assembly GCF_980474605.1). NCBI lineage: Eukaryota > Metazoa > Arthropoda > Arachnida > Opiliones > Sclerosomatidae > Leiobunum > Leiobunum rupestre. The sequence goes on from NC_143389.1 coordinate 42,298,686, forward strand.
TTTCTAGTTTTAATTTTAATCAATTTTCGCCATTATGTTAAATGTAATTTGGTTGATGTAAAAAAGTATAATAGTGATGACAAAGAAAGTAATTGTGAAAGCCACCAATATTCTATACACTGCGATATACTCCATCGTTTTGTCAACAAGATTCCTTTAGCTGCATTAATGCAAGCTAAAAATGAAGAATCTGTAGATATCAAAATTAAATTTGAAGTTGGTGATCTTAAGATTTTGGAAAAATTTACTCAAAGGTCATGTCAACCAAATAATGAAGCATACCGAATAATGAACTCAGCCATACGTAAAATGGAAATTATCACAAACAAAAACCAAGTAAACTGGACTACAGTTATATACGAGTTTCTGAATCACAATCAAGAAATGCTTGTTTTGGTCTCATTTATCTTGATATTCTTGCTGGTCATTCGATGGTGGGCATTATCCAAGTCATGGAGCCAAGTTCTCTATAAGGGATTTGCACTTCTGTTAGTTACTGGTACATTTTGGAATTGGATGCGAATGTACAAAGATGCTCAGGCATCAATGATGGAAAAAGTTAAACTTGCTTGCAGACCAAAGGATATGGGAATATGGAACTATTTAGTCCAGTGGTATGAAGTATCATCATTCACCCTAAGTGATGATGAGTGTCAAAAATACTTCAAACATTTCACAGTATATGTGTTTTGGAATGTGAATCCTGTGATTGCCATGTTGGATATCTTGAGTAGAATGGCATTTCATCCACTCAGTGTGACAGGAGAATACTTTGCTATATTTATTAGAGAATTATTCTCCAGGTTACCATTTCAATTTTGGATTCCTGTTGGTTTTTTCTTGTGCACTGTCATATTCTTTTCCATCATTGCCGGTTTCAAATACTGTGTATGGTTATCATTCTTCTTTGTTACGGAACCAGTATTATCACCACAACAAAACCATACCAGTACACCACAAAAAAAGAAAAAAACAAAAGTACCCAAGAAGGTTTGCAAAAATGTCAAAACTGCAGCTACAAAAAATTCCCAATCCAGACCAAAAATGCTGATAAGAAAATTGACAAAAATTATAGAAAAAACAGAAACAAAGAGTCAGTAGAATCTAATGGAAGGCCCAAAAATTAAAAACTGATTATCACTTATTCAAACAATGAATATTCTAACATCAAAGGCACAATTAATTCTACAAAATTTCCAATTTGTGAAGGAAACCCTCAATTTTTACTTGGTAAAACATTATTCCTACAAAATAAAATCACTTTATTTCTGTATAAAAACATTAAAATTGTTTTATTTTGATGATCTGCATTCAACAAGCATTATTTTTTGTATTAAATACATACAGACAGAAATTTAAAGATTCCTTCCGTTCAAAAAATTGGGGAAAAAATTTGTTCCAACTAAGTGATAAAAGAACAATACTTGGAGGAATAACTAGTTTTTTTTTAAAACCAATATAAAAGTTATATTTTTTAAAATATTAAAACTCTCTTTAAATACTATTTATTAAGATCATAGCTGCCTCGTATTACGCAAGCACCCTCTCATTCATGAAATAATTTAACAATATTATAATGGACGGAAGCATTTCCTTTTTAAGTCTTAGTCTAAAAATAACTATTCCCTACACCTAAGACTTAGTTTTTTCCTAAATTAGCCGCGAATTCTTCAAATATTGAATAAGAACAGAGTAGACAAACTTATATTGAGCCAAAGTCTGTATCGTCAACATGCGCTGATAGCGTAATTGTGTCAAAAGTTTGGCCATGTCCAGTGTCTGCCATAAATATACAACACATTAACTGCTGCTAAATATTCTGAAATTAGTTACTTGACAGTTCATTTTAAGTTACTTAATTCCTTTATCTAAGCTGAATGGAACTGTCAGTTGACTGCCCCCTTAAAGAAAACAAGAGCCTACCTCCGTTGCATGGTCCAAAGAATAGAGCATTATGTCACATAAAATTGTGACTCCAGACCGGCCAACTCCAGCACTGCAATGGACTAGGACAGGAGAATTTCTTCCTCTACCTGGAGGTTGTTCGTTCATAGCTAAACGTCTAACTGCATCTATTTCTTCCATAAAACCTACAATTTGCATTAAATTTCTTGTAAATAAAATCCAAGAAATTTACATGCAGATACAACTCACTAAGAAAGCCTTGTAGGTCTTGAGGACAACGATGGTCAGGCCAATCAGTGTACTGAATATGCCAAACTGAGCGTTGTGTTCGACTAGGGCCGTGGCTCAATACCAATGAACAAGTAACATAAGTAGATGAAGATACGCTAAAACTCCTCACAATTTGAAACTAAAACCAAAATAATCAAAATGTTTGTTTATAACGACAAATTAAAAAGGTATTTCTTACTTCATTAACTTGAATTTTGGCATGATCAGTGAGAGGCCAATAAGGGGTACACTTATCTTTGCCTTGCTCCTGAGTTTCAGTAAGCATCACGATAAGACTAACATGGTTTTCCCAAACCATTTGCCAAAAGTTATGAACCGTATTTGGAAGAGGGCCTTGCGCTTTTAAGGAAATATTGACAATAAGTAATGGGTAAAAACCGAAATCAGTTATAATTACCTGCTATGTAAAAACGTTGATTATTACCCACACTGACGCTAATATGCGAGGCATTGATATAACCAGTTCGATTATCTTTTGTGGGTGTTAAATGAACTCTATTTTCTTCATAAGGGAGAACATCTCTAAAACGATTTCTGTCATTATTTTCAGGCAGCAAAGCAGTATCAAATGAAGCCATTGGTTTCCTCTTGGGGATTTGTTCAAATTCCAGAAAGAACTGTCCTTCAGCTAACCTAGCTTCTAGCAGTTGTATCTAAAAGTGGCGATTTTAATTATTAAAAAGTAGGTCAAACAAATATAAGTACCAATTTATTACCCTGGAATCTCTTGATAAGGGTCTCTTGTCACTGGGAATTCCAACAACATCAGGAGGAGAGAGAGTTAGACCATTCATAGCCGCTATCAACATTGGCCCCATTGAGGGAGGAGCATTTGGATTTGATTGATTTTGAGAATTGCGGGTTTCGTGGCGCGAATTATTATAATTCACAGGCTGTTGTTGGGGTTGCTGGGTACCATTGACAGGTATGTAAGGAGGAGGAGGTCGAGGGATTAAATTTAGAGAGCTTGAGGCGGGCAGTTGATTTTCGGAACCCACTTTCTGTGTATTAGTGTTAGTGGTATAAGCTGGACTCGGATGAGAGTTCTGTCTGCTCATAGCTTGTAATGAAGCCAGTTCTACACGATTTACAATGTTATCGGTTGAGTGTGCTGGTACAGGCCTTCTTGAGACCAAATCGGGGGTAGCAGTCGTGATATTGATAGAATTGTTGTTTCGCGTCAAATCGGGTGTGCTGGCACTGGGTCTCTGAACATTGAATGGGTATGGGGGTGGTGATTTACATTGATGGTAGGCATTCATCTGAATACTAGCCAGAAGCTGTTCAGTAGAGAGATCAGATTGCATAGCTTGTGTGTGAAGTTCTGGAGTACTGTACGTTTGTGTCGGAGGCATCAATAAACTAAAAAATAAAACCAAAGTTAATCCAAAATTATTAAATGCAAAAAGCCAGATAAATAAAAAGTATGAGTACTTAGAATAATGTTGAGGAAGACCATTAGTATTTTGAAGCAAATGCCCATCAGTTATAGAATTCATGCTTTCAATGTGACTTAAATCTACGTAATTTCTGTAATGAGTGTAAAGCTGCGGGTTTTTGACACCCCCAAGACTAGGTTGACTGTCAGTCAGAACTGCAGAGTTCCTACCGTAGCTACTAGATACAGAAATATCACCAACGCTAGAGCTAAAATAACACGCGAAGGGTTATTATTTTTTTGGAGCTTAAATTTACATAAAATTGCAGAACAAACCTTTGAAAGAATTTTTGTCTGATAGCAGTCTCGTAGTCTGGAGCTTGTCGATATGATGGTAGAGTTAGTCTTCTGCCATAGTCAGGAACAACAAGATCCCCCATACTTCCATGTTGAAGATTTTGAAGACTAATTTGACTATTGCTGATAACCGATTGTGGTAAATCTTCAATACGCGGATGACCATTTAATTCCTGAGATGAATGGAAGTTTTGAGGGTTAGGTTGGAAGTTGTAATTCTCTTCCCTGTTCATTTGTGAGGGTAAATGCAACTGAGTGGCACTTGAATGATGCTGAACACTGTGGTGATGAGGTAGGTTGTGAGTGGACGTTTGATTGAGGTTTGCCTCTTGGCTCAATCGTAGCAATTGATTTTGCTGTTCATTGAAGCGGGATTGACTGGTGTTTAAGTGCTGATCAGAGAGGTGTCTTGAGTCAATAAGAGATATCCTCACGTCTTCAGGTCTAGCTACATTTTCTCTGTGTTCTTCTGTATGGTAAACACCCAACTCGTCTATAAGAGAAAATTATCATAAACTGAACTGAAATTTATTTAATTTTTCAACAATACCCAACGATTCTTGACTGGCTAACATCTGATTAGAGTTCTCAACATTTGCACAGTGACTGGACAGTGTTGAATTATTGCTTATTTGCGAAATTAATTTATTATATACATTGTTAGTCAAATATACATGAATAATTACATGTTATACCCGTAAACAATGGTATTCTTGGGAAACTGGGTGGTCCTCTGTCCACTATAAAACCTATGTTGTTGAGCACACATTTTCCAAACATATTTGGCAACATCAATATCTTCAAGATGACATTGCACGGTTTTCTCACTCTGATGACATTCTATCCCAAAATGCCTTCGATGGTGAATTAAATTAACTATTTCCTGCCACCTGAAGAAGGTTGGTTGCTGGGAAGAACTACCCATTGGTTTAAGGAAGATACCATTCATGGAAGCGCCAATATATAAAACTGCCCCAGCGTGATCCTGAACAAATGATAATACACTTCAGATAAGTAAATAACAAACTGAAAATATAGTTACTTTTGTGCTAAATATTTGTTGTCCATAGCCTTCCAAATTCTGAGATTCAGCGATGTAATAAATCTCTGCCAATGAAGTTGTCAACCCTTGAAGGTTACGATGGGACAATATAACCCTTTCCAATAAAGCCTCCCTTGCTTCTTTACTAGTTATTAATGACTATTGAAGATGGTGAAACATTACACAATACCCTAAAGGAAAATTATCTCAAAATCATACTTTTGGTAAAATTGCAAAATTTGTCAGGTACTCAGTTGTGTGGCGTTCAGGGTCATGGTCAGAAAATTCAGCTAAAACATTTTCATTTAATTGTGGAAAATATTAGAAAAAATCAGGGTTTAAAGACATTACCCTGCAAGCTGTATCCTGCTAATAAAACTGCTTGTTCCGGTGTGCATTTTAAATGGCCTTCAACAAAATCCGTTTTTAATTGTAGAAAATAATGGTTTCTATAAAAATAAGAAAATATCAATTACTACATTCCAAAGCTTTGAAAATGACATGCAAATGTTGGAAATAGACCTAGTAACTTCGTCATGTAACAAAGTAACGTCTGACACAAAATACATGACTCCCAAATGCAGTCTTGGTGTTAAAGATTCTTGAGAGTAGCGGTCAAGTTGTTTCTTTAAAGGTCTCTCAAGATCAACCCACCATAGAGAGCCATATTTAGAAAAATACTTAAGTCCAAAGTATTCGGGCTAAATTAGCAGCTTTACGTGAGTTAAATAAAAATAAATGTTTTAAATTTAAATAAATAAACTACCTGTTGAAGACCCAATCGCTGACAAAGGCTACCAAGGCATTCTTTGCCCAAACTCTGAGAAGACAATGTGCATTCTACAACAGTGTTATCTAACATTTCAACGGAAATAACAAAAACGTTCTTGGAAGCCACATTATACTGTCGACTCTTTTTCAACTTTAGTTTAAAAGGCATTTCGATACTATTTTTCTATGCTTGAAAAGAAAATATGTATTAGTAACGCAACCTAGCAGAAAGATAAAAACATTGTGAACTTACAACTTTTATTGCGAGAAAATAAGGCAAGACATTTTGAATTGTAATTAGTTAGAAAACTTCGAATTCCACCCAGTTTTAAATATTTAAAAATAATACCAAAATGACTTTAAAAGTTCAGAGCAAAATTGTCCTTCCTCAGCAAAGGCTTATAGGCAGACATTTTATACGTATTTCGTCATGGAAAATACCTCATTAAAATCATCCTAAATTTCCTAATCGGTGCCAATGATATGTACCGGTTGGGTGATTCTCAGTTTTTCGGCTCCTTAACGCCCAAGAAAATCATTCTGCTAAAATTTGCAAAAATTTTCTCTCGTCCAGTCGTCAGACTCGTCCTTGCTTTCGGCCTTTCGCGACTTTAGTCACTGTCATTTGCACAACAGCCTGCGTCTAGTCACTAGTGGTAGAGTAAGGGAAAGGAAAAGTGGTGCCAGGGTTGTTTCAGTTCAACTTTATTAGGTTAGAATTACGGAAGCATTCGAATGGAGCCCATAAGTCAGATCATGGGCCAAATAATGATAAATACAGGACATACCTTTTGTCCTTAACTCAGTCGTCCAACAAAATAAACAGGAGTCTTGATGCGACTGCTGCGGAAGGGGGGTAGAAAAGGGGTAAATACCAAATTGGGGGCAAATTTCGCCGGCAAGTCCTGGATTTATCATTATTTGACCCATGGTCAGATTTGCTTTCCACAAATTGCTCCTCTTTTATCGTTATTACACGAGAAATATACTGAAACATTTATTTTATAAGTTATAAATAAACTTTATTAAATTATTTTCATAATGAGCTGTTATTTATTAATTTAGTTAAGGACTGCTCAAGAAGCCATTGGGCTTATATTTGAGCTTCGGCAGTGGCGTAAACAAGGGGAGGGTTTCCGCGTCAACACCCCCCCTTGAGTGTAACTTTGGTTGTACTAAAATTGAACACCCTTCTCTACCCCCCCCCCCCCTTAGGTATTTTACATAGTTTGGCCACACCACTGAGCTTCGATACCCATTAAAACCATACAACAAAAATCTAGGAACTTTGCGTAGTTTAAATTTTGCTCAGAAGTATCGCCGCCTACCGACCGAGTTTTAAATTGAATATATGAAAGCTGTCTGCTCGTTCAAAATTATCTCTGCACAACAGCTGAAAGTTCCAACCGAACAACATTTTAATTCAAAAGTCGTCTGCTATTTCTACACATATTTAGTTCACGGATATTAAGGCAGATGGCACTATATTTCCTAAGCTCGAAGCCTATATGATAAAGTTTTTTCCCGCAAACATAGTTTCAGAAATACATGAACCGAAATTATCAGCGAACAAATTTTTCTCGGGCGGAAATTTCCCCGTGCGACAGGGGAGGGTTAAATAGGGAGGCCTTGTTAATTTTCCGCCTCCCGCGACTACAGGGAAAATTTCGAATGCACCACGGGTAACTAGACCGCCATCTAGTGAGGCTAAGAGAAATTATTTCATCGAAGAAAATCTTGAGAAACGTGGTCTGCAGACCTAGGCTTAGCCGTGTTTTGTTTTTGATAAAGGTCAGTGGAACTGTGGAACGCGGTAGCTACAGCTAAAAGTAGATAAATTAAAACCTTTTTAACTATTCTTACCAGACCATTTGCTATTCAGTTTTATATTTCAAATAAAACAAGTACAATTATTTTAACAAATTAATACAAATATTTATTGTTTATAATTCTTAACGTAGTCAAGTTAGTCTACTTTTTATTAGTCGTTAACTGGGCTTTATTAATTAATAACAACTGATTACGATGATATTTGTTTGAGCGATTCTTGCCTTGGACGTTTCTTCTAATAGTGACAGCCTTTCTTCCACTGACACATGATGCACTTGTAATTTTTCCCCAGCAACATATTATATTTATTTGTTTTTCGAGAAAGTTTCGCTCGGCCGTCGCCAAGTAGCGTATTCAAACCTTCGCCGCGGAGGTGGGTAGGTTCTCTTATCGAGGAGGGGAAGGTAGCGGCCACTAAGGTGGGAGAAAACGGGGAACTTGCCTCCCGTGTTAGAGGAATAGGACGCTGATAATTTCGGTTCATGTATTTCTGATAGTTTTAAATGTATTTATTTCTATTTATCAACTATTATAGAGGTCCATATTGACACATCAAAATCATAAAATGAATCTCCCCCTTTGCCCAGCAGGCACGACACGAGAGAGGGGAGCCAGTAAAATTACCGGGGCCCATGTTTGAACAAATGAGGTATACTTCTCCCGGGTTTTTCTCTGAAAAAGTATAGCTATCTCCAAAGTCCAGAATTAGATAGTTGACATCAAAACGAAGAGTTAATTCACCCTTACCGAATCAGTGGTAGTTGGGACACGAGTTTGTGATAATTCAAAGATGATCAATTTTTATCATCATGTAGAATTAAATTATAAAGTAAGTAAATTTGTATTTAGGAATTTTGCCATTAAAGATAAATAAAAAATGTATAGAGTATTGAATTAGCATATGTTTTAAATAACGCAGTTCTTGATTGAACAAATAAACGTACATCTTTTTTAAATATATTAGTTACTTAGGTAAATAGGTGTCATCGCAGTCTCACCCTTCCATGTCTAACAACACTTAATATCTAAACCTCGTAAAACCTGTCTCTTTCTCCATGGTAAAACGTACGATATATCAGACGATATTTTCATTTCGTTAGTTCACGTTAGATGGCGGTATCGTTACCCAGCGTCCCTCGAGAATCTTCTCTCCTTGTGAAGGGGGTGGCATTTTCAACGAGAAACAAACTTACCCACCACGCTTTTGGAAGGCATTTGCGCTTTCAGAATTTCAGGCTCTGTAGTAAGTTCTCCTAATCTAATTCTGCTATCTCCAGTAGAAACGGCTCTCTTGGGGTCCGGAACTTAAATTTTACAGGGGCCCGAGCCCGCTTTCTGTGGTCCTGTTGCCTAGGTGAGGGTATACCAAAGTCTGATTTCATGTGGGACATGCGTTAATATTACTGGAATCATAATATAATCCTTTATTAGCGTCTCTAGCAATATTGTCGGAATCTAACCTCCTAAAAGTTGAATAACGATGGTGGTGCTGTACGCGATACCAGTCGGAGAGTGGGGACCCGGACCACTAATAGTGAGGATGACACCGCGCTCGCGTTGACGTCATCACGAGTAAAAAAGACCCAATGTCGGCCCTCTTTTTGTTATCATGCTGCAATCACGGTGAAGCGTTAGGTTGTTTTACTAGTATCCCTCCATACTTTTACTCTATGGCTAAGTCCGGATAAATTTTACAATACAAATTTAGTCCCCGATTAAAGGGAATAGAACCTCCAACGCGTTCTTTATGGAAGACCCCATCAATTTCCTTTATTCCCTTCACAATCAGCGATTGTCAGCGCCGCAGGTGTGAAAAGCCATGGGAGGACAATATTGGAACCCTCGGAGGGCGACAGAAATATCAGAGGTTATATTCCCTTTAAGGAACTCGAAATTGTTCTGAAATACCAAAAGAATTCGCCTACAATTGGTGTTGTAGTGTCATACCCGTTTTATTTTAATTATGTTATCAAGGCTTTTGTACAGAGATCGATCGAGATAGGCACCGTGCGAACAATAAATCTCGTTAAAACAGTGGTGGCGCCAGGTTTTTTGGGAAGGTAGGCTAAGAAAATAAATAGACCCCCTTTTTATTATACATGGTGTTTTTTATGCTCGAAAATTTAATTTATATCAGAAACTATAATCGCTAGAATATTGAAATTTTTATGGTTCGTTATTCATCCCGGTGGGCACTGTTTTCTTAAAATATTTTAACAATTTTCCAAATACCATTTTTTCACCACTAGGTGTTAGATCAAATTTGCCATTGAGAAAGTTGTAGAGCGTCATCGAAAACGTACAAAAATCGTTAGTTCGGTGAAAAAAGACCAATTTTTCACTGAAAACCCCAAATTGAAAAATTGACAAGTTGGGCAAGCTAAAATACACATTTATTTCTAAATACAAAGAATTTAACAGGGTAGGGTGTCTTAACCCATAGTTTAAACTTTGGTTTATGTCAAAAGTTTTCAGTTGTTATTGTTTTATTTAAAGCATGTTTCTCTTCAACACTTGTTTGATTGCAATTTTTAGGGAGTCAATAGGCGAAAATTATTCGTTTATCCGGGGCATACAGCATAGGGCAAAAGGTGTAAATTGAATTTCGAAGATGTCATCAGAGTGTACCATGGAGTGTACCCTAAAATGTTCAATCGAATAATTCGTAAAAGTACAATTTTGGGGACCATTTTTAAAACCAAAATGGCGGAACTTAACACGCTAATGGAATTTTTAAGCTGATCTTTATCACTTGAGGAAGAAAATGAAATAATTGATACAATTTTTCTAATTTCCCGCAACTTTAGTATGATTATTTTAAATTACGAAGCAAATGTAGTTAAAAATTATACCTCTTAAGAAGTTAAGAGTTTAAAACCTTTTTTCATGTTAAGCCTCGCGTATTCGAAAGCTTAGCAACCCGTTTCGGTGAATCAGTTTCATCAAAAGTAGCATAAGACCCAAAAGTGAGTCAGCTGTACCTTCGCGCCTATTAAATTTTCTATTGAGACCTAGTCACTATAGACTACATAACCTACTAGTTGGAATAGTACTAGCAATTTTACATTTAGTCTTTAGTCTGGCGCGATTTTCTCTCTTCGATTTACTCGCCCGTAGACATACGTTCTAAAACGCCTCACTCGGCGGCGCTGGAGTAACTCGATTTTGATGACGTATTTTCCGACCCCCTCTTCGTTTCTCTTTTTTACTTTGCCACAAACTCTCATTAACAACTATACCGTTCTGACACACTTTTGGGTCTTATGCTACTTTTGGTTTCATGGATAAATTTTGGCCATTGAAAGCAGGAACTCAAAAGGATGTCTTTTGACGGCCAAAATAAAACCTTAAACCTCAACGGGTAATTCATTGATATCAATCGCGGTAATCGGAACAATATAGGTTTCTCCATCTAAGTTGGAAATACTATCCCCTTAACAATAATTCAGAAAAACTACTAAGCAAACCGTATTACCCTCTCCAATGATAAAATAATTATTATTTTCAATGTAAATAAAACCATTAACAGTCTTTGGAAAACAATTAATATAGTTGGTCTTTGATCATTAAATTCGTGAAACACTTCTGTGTTTTAGTTATCGCTAGCAGCCGAATTAGTCGGTGCAGACTACAAATCAGACGTGTTTTTTACACCTATTGCCTCTACTACAGAGGAGGGGTAAAATACACTTCATCGTAAACTATTGGTAGAGTTTCGGTGTATTTGGGACTTTTGGTGCTACACGGCCTTGACTAAACAGCACAAAAAAAACACCATTCACAACGACACATCGTTTCCTTCTCCAAACTGCCAGGCTAAAAATCACAATAAACACACCAGACACACCGTTCACAACTTTTTGTTTCTATCTCTTTCGATTTTCCTCCCCGTTTAGACATTTTTGCACAACATGTCGGCAACATCACCGCGGTTTTAAAGTAAAGGTTCAGGACTATGCTTAGACCTCGATTACGAGCTCAGATCGTTTCGACGGAATTTCGGAAAAAGTTGTGCGCCGTAAAACGAGCTGTGTGTCGCGGCTAGGAAAAAGCACAACTTTGCGTAAAAGTACCGTGAAGCTGTTAAATTTGACGGAGGCGCCTAGGCTTATCGCTCTAAAAAAATTGAAAAAAACCTCGTAATTTAATGATGTACTAAAACATTAAAGTTCATTAGAATGAATTTTTGTGTCTTATCAGTTGAAGAAAATTGAAAAAAAAACTTAATTTAATGATGCATTAAAACATTAAAACATTTCTTTTATGACTAAAAAGCACAAAGAAACACCGGACACACCGCGTTCACAACGTTTTGAAATCGACGGTGATTCCGAAAAAGTTGTGCGCCGTAAAACGAGCTGTGTGTCGCGGCTTGGAACAAGTTGGCAAGCCAAAATATACCTCTCCTCGGAAGAATTGTCCCTAGTGGTATTAATTTCTCGAGATAACCTTTAAAGATATATCTCCGCAATTTAGAGTTATTTGTTAAACATATTAACCCATTTCTATCCCGCCCGGTATAAAATTTTAATTATAATTAAAATAATTGAGACGAAACGACCAATTTTAATTTATTCAGAATATCATAAGTTAAGTAGTTACAACAGTAAGTTAGACGTACTATAACAATGCACAATTGAATTAAACCCTTTTACAGAACAAGTTTATCAGTTAAATATAATACGAAGCAAATTTTAATGAAATATCTACAGAGGCTTTTTGGAATTACTCGCTTACGAAATACTTGCCGCATCTTTAACGCTCATTTTATTTCAACACTCGCCCTTGATGAAGATACCGTAGATATCTGGTAGTGGACGACTCGTTCACTTCCTGTTGACGTTGTGACGCATACCACATGAAAAAGACCAATGCCGTCCAATTTCCAATATCATATAATGACTCGCACACCCAAGAAATCATTGACTGCGTTAGAAATCGTAGATATCCAAATATCCACACCAAATGTATTTACAAGAAGCAAAAACCTTACCATCAACAAAGCACAGAGAGCCACTTGACTAACCGCCAGCTTTTAAAGCAATTAACGTTAAATTATCTCCTTTGAATTAACAGAACTATATATAGGTCGTTAAGAAAGTGGACCACCCACAGGGTCTACCCTTTAACCCTCTAATCTCGGCTGACTGCGCTAAAACAAGATTTAACCTTTAAAAAATACCAGATTAGGCCTTCATAAATTCATTAATAAAAAAAGACTTTATTACCTATTATGCTTACGATGCCTGTCTTAATTTCAGTGAATCTAAGCAGCTATCGGTGGTTCTGTGGTAGAGCGCTCGACTGCCAAGCCGAATGGTCTGGGTTCGAAACCTGGGTGGCGCATTTGTTTTTAATCAATAGAGAAACGCTAAATTAGAATTTCTTCGATGCAATAATTTCAATTTCAATTCTATTTCAATTAAACCAAAATTTCGTACTCTATTAAATACGCTTCCGATAAAGCTGAAGGTCTAATTTTCAATAAGGCGTAACAAGTGTCGGTGGTTCTGTGGTAGAACGTCCGCCTGTCTATCAGGAGGTCTCGGGTTCAAATCCCGCCCGATGCGATCGCAAATTGATACTAAGACGAATACCGTGTACAACTGGTGGAAACGCTGCCATTGGACGTTGAGAGGTAGCATTACACTCAGCACTCGGTCCGTCCCAAAGTCATTAAGAAGAAGTTGGAGAGAAAACGCCCATATAAACACAACAGACTCAACATGCACATCCATCAGAACACAAACACAACAAATTCAACACTCACAACCTACGCATAAACATTACAAAAACCGTAATACACCAAACCGTCACGACGGTGAGCGAAAAAACACCATCCAAACCAAACCGCAAATGCATCCGTTAACGCTCACCGTCACACGGTGGTTTTGCCAACCCTTTGAGAAACTGCGTACGCAGTGATTACACTTTGCACCGAAAATGCGAACGCGTTCGCAGTCCTGACAGACAGACACACCCACAGACCCACCCACAGACCCACCCACAGACAGACACGGTCGTTGTATAACCCCTCCTAGGGGACTTTGTCCCCTCGGAGAGGTAAAAAGCACAACTTTGCGTCGACTAGGCCTGTACGGTAAATTTCTTTCATGACTAAAAAGCACAAAAGACACACTGGACACAACTTTTTAGGAGGGGTTATACAATCACCGTGTCTGTCTGTGTGTCTGTCCTGCGAACGCGTTCGCATTTTCCGTGCAAAGGTTAATCATTGCGTACGAAGTTTCTAGAAATATCTGCGTTCGCAGTTGCTAGGAATTAGGGAACGAAGTCGAAGGGTTGGCAAAACCACCGTGCGACGGTTAGCGTTAACGGATTAATTTGCGGTTGGGTTTGGTTTGGATGTTTTTTTTTTCGTTAACGCTCACCGTCGCGACAGTTTTAACTCAGTTTGATTGGATATTTCGTTATTGTAATGTTTATGTGTAGGGTGTGAATGTTGAGTTTGTGATATGACGGTTGTGGGTGTTGAGTTTGTTGTGTTGGTGTTACGACGGTTGAGTCTGTTGTGTTTGTGTTTGTGTTTGTTGAGTCTGTTGTGTTTGTGTTTGTGTTTGTGTTTGTGATTTTTTATCTTAGGCGCCTAGGAGGAATGGAAAACCTTTTCCCCTAAATTCCGATAAAGGTTATACTCCCTTTAACTGGGTCGTCATTACTTCGTAATTTATTTTAAACGTTTTCTCGACGGATTAAGATGTTTAATGCAGTTCATCAATTGGGTTCGTTTGTTTTATTTATAAAGAGCCCTAACTATTCCGTCTACGGTCATTTATTGATATACGAGCTGTCGTTCAGTCAAGTGGCTTTCTGTGCTTTGTGAATGGTAAGTTTTTCGCTTCTTGTTAATACATTGTTTATTGGTGTGGATATTTGGACATCTACGATTCCTAATGCAGTGATTGATTTCCTGGGTGTGCGAGTCATTATATGATATTGGAAATTGGACGGTATTGGTCTTTTTCATGCGGTATGTGTCACAACGTCAACAGGAAGTCTACGAGTCGACGGAGTCGTCCACTACCAGATGTCTAATATAGCTATTCTACGGTAACTTTTTCAAGGGTGAGTGTTGAAATAAAATGAGCGTTAAAGATGCGGCAAGTATGTCGTAAGCGAGAAAAATACAAAAACCCTCTGTAGATATTTCTTTCATAAAAATTTGCTTCGTATTATATTTAACTGATAAACTTGTTCTGTAAATAGGGTTAAATTCAATTGTGCATTGTTTTAGTACGTCTAACTCGCTGTTGTAATTTTATATTATTCTGAATAAATTATACTCGGTTGTTTCGTCTCAATTATTTTAATTAAAATTAAAATTTTATACCGGGCGGGATTGAACCGGGATTACGCTTTTAGTAAATAACTCTGAATTGCGGAGATATCTTTAAGGGACGTCTCGAGAAATTAATACCACTAGGGAAATTCTTCCGAGGAGAGGTATATTTTGGCTTGCCAACTTGTTTTTTCAATGTTCTTCAACTGATAAGACATAAAAATAAATTTTAATAAACTTTATTTTTTTAATACATCATTAAATTAAGGTTTTTTCAATGTTCTTCAACTGATAAGACACAAAAATACATTTTAATAAACTTTAATGTTTTAAAATATCATTAAATTAAGTTTTTTTTCAATTTTGTTCAACTGATAAGACACGAAAATACACTTTAATAGTTTTGGAAAATTTAAAAGAATTTTAAAAATATAAGTACTTTGAATATCCTACAATCTAGAGCGATAAGCCTAGGCACATCCATCAAATTTAACAGCTTCACGGTACTTCCGCAAAGTTGTGCTTTTTCCTAGCCGCGACACACAGCTCGTTTTACGGCGCACATCTTTTTCCGAAATTTCGTCGAAACGATCTGAGCTCGCAATCGAGGTCTAAGCATAGTCCTGAGGGTCGGTTAAGTTGCCCCCCCCCTAACGCCATTTACAAAAATTAACTAGTTGATTAAAATGCACAATTATGCACCATCAATGCCCCTTTACGCACCCATTCGGTTCGGAAAAAAATTACGATTTTAAAGTGGGGGCCAGCTTTATCCGTGCCCCCCCACTTCCACTTTTCATAAAACCTTGTTAACCAAACAAACGCACCCCTTACGCACCATTATGCACCACAGTCGAATCATTACGCACCATACTAGTTAAGGAAATAACTTAATTTTTTAATTTTGGACTTTCAAATTTTTGAATAAAAAAAGTGGGGCTAGGTTAACACCAGCTCCCCCTTTCACCATAGGCATCGAAAATGGTGCCATTCAAACGCACCTATTACGCACCATTATGCACCACAGTCGAATCATTACGCACCATTATCTCTAAAGAATTAACTTAAATTCTAAGCGATTTACCAATCGCGCAAACTGTGGTGTCATTTGAACGTACTTATTGCGCACCATATTGCTCACCATACTAATTAACCAAAAATCTTAATTTTTTTAAATTTAAGTTTGACCTTTCGACGATAATGCTAAAAATGTTGTCAATCAAGCGCACCCTTTACACACGATTAAGCACAACATTATAGGTATTGGGAACGGCTTACGAAATTTTTAGCTTCCACAGTGCCTTAAATCCTATAGAAACGTTCGCCGGCCCCTTAAATCGCTGGATCTAGCGAGCTAATTTAATTACGCCCCTAACGTTTTAACGATCAATGAAATGTTTAATAGACGTAATCAGGAATTCATACCTCGAACTTCGAGATATGAATTCCTGACGTAATAAATTATAACTATACATTAATATATATCTATATATATATATATATATGGTTAGTTATCATTGAAAGAATGTCTGTAGACAAAATAAATTTTAAAATTCAAAATTTGAATAAATTAGTCAATGAAATTGGTTATTAATAGAATAAAATAAATTTACGCATTAAAACGATTATATGGTTAGTTTAAAAGAAAATATCTAATGACAAAAAAGTCGGACAAATGAGTCAATGAAATGGGTAATTGGCGTAATAAACAATAATAATACAATAAATGAATAATATGGTCAGACATAATTTCTCCAAAATTCTTTGTAATATATACGCTAAAAATGTATCTTGGTTTCAGTAATGTGAAAATACTAGTCTTTATTTAAAAAATGTACATCGAAAAAATATTTAGTTCTTAAAATGGTATTTTAAGTTGAATTGTTACTGGTCAGAAGTCAGCCTGTTTTTAACGAAAATTGTCATTTTAATCTTTTTAACTTAAATGATTTAACTATTGAGTTAAAAATTTAAATAAAGCAAATTCAAAAATAATAATTCTAATTAGAGTTTAATTAAAATGAAAAATATATCAAATGAGGGCAAACAATCGTGGTATCTGAAGCTTCTTTTTGGCCAAGTCGTCGT
Organism: Leiobunum rupestre; assembly: GCF_980474605.1. Taxonomy (NCBI): domain Eukaryota; kingdom Metazoa; phylum Arthropoda; class Arachnida; order Opiliones; family Sclerosomatidae; genus Leiobunum; species Leiobunum rupestre. Next base: position 42,315,648 of record NC_143389.1, read on the forward strand.
ACATTTCCCATTGGTCGTTGGGACGAAGACCGAAACAAACGTAATGGCCAATTATTCCCATTGGTCGTTGGGACGAAGACCGAAACAAACGTAATGGCCAATTATTCCCATTGGTCGTTGGGACGAAGACCGAAACAAACGTAATGGCCAATTATTCCCATTGGTCGTTGGGACGAAGACCGAAACAAACGTAATGGCCAATTATTCCCATTGGTCGTTGGGACGAAGACCGAAACAAACGTAATGGCCAATTATTCCCGGGGGAATTGACTCCTTGAAACGATACGACGCGACGGCCCGCGCGAAATATAAGCCGTGTTCACACTAGACACTTTGGAACCGTTTTAAAACGGTTTCGAAAGATAAAATTGAACACTTTCGGTGTCAACTGTATTAATAGCCATACAATAAATACATTCGATAGCAAAATTTTACAATTTGATCTTTCGAAACCGTTTCAAAACGGTTCCAAAGTGGCTAGTGTGAACGCGGCTTTAAGGTATTTAATTCGATTGTTTTTGGTATTTGTGAAAGTTTTATTTCGGAGAATTTGGTTTCAACAAGATGGTGCCTCACTTCATTATCACCATCTTCCTAAACCAAGAGTTCTTAAAATTTTGGATCAGCAGAAACGGTGTCTTTCATTGGTCCCCAGATCTTACGCCGCTGGAGTTTTTCCTTCGGGGATTTATCAAAAAAGGGTTTACGTAACTAACGTGTTCAAAGTCAAGATGAACTTCATCAACGAATTATAAATGCTTGCCGTGAAGTAACTCCAGAAATGATCGAACGTGCGTTTGATAACCCCGATGATTTTATGTTTCTCAACCGATGAGCTTTTTCGTCATAATGACGCTTTTATTCAGTCATCCGTGTTTTTTCGCGTTTCCGGTTTTGACGTCACGATGGTCATCGGCTGGAAGAGCTGGTTTTTCCGATGACTGACGTCATTACTGACGTAAAACTACTTTAAATTCAACGCCATTTTAAAAATCACCGATGACTGAATAAAAGCGTTCAACACTCGGTTCAACAACTTACGACGTCATTATGACGAAAAAGCTCATCGGTTGAAAACATAAAACCATCGGGTTTTTTCCGTTGACTGTTACTGAACGTACCCATGGCGTTGAATTTATAGTAGTTTTAAGTCAGTAAGGACGTCAGTCATCGTAAAACCGGGGTATGTTCAGCACCGCGCATCGAACTTACCGATTAGTAATCGCTGACATCGGTTTCCTACTGTACGCTTTTTCGCGTTTCCGGTTTTGACGTCACGATGGTCATCGGTTACTCACCGAAGTCCTCGGCTGGAGGAACCGGGGTACGTTCAGTAAAGAAAAAAAAAACAATGTAAGCGATTACTAATCAGTGAGTCCGATGAGCGCTGCTGAACGTACCCAATAGGCGCTTAAATAAAACATCTTCCCAGAAATTGCCAAGAAGTAATATTTCCGACAGCCAGAACTCATAAGGTACTATCATATGTAACATAATTACTCATAAGTATGCCTCTGTATAACATTTCCATTGAAAAAAATTCAATGAGACCTTGTTTCACGCGGAACATACATTAAGCGGACCCAAAAATGCAAAAATGCTTATAATCCTTGCGCTATTGAAAAGGTTACCAAGGAAACAAAATCTCGTGATCGCGAGACACGAGCTAAACTTGACATGGGGCACGTCAAAATTCTAAGAATTCTTCCCTTGATAGTGAGAATTCTCACTCCTGAAAATTTTGACGGTCATTCTCACAGGAGGTGACGTCATCTCTTCTCACGAGTTCTCTTGAGAAGAGTGAGAATGCCTCCGAGCATTCTCACTCGGTCAAATTACAAATAAAAATGGCAGCTAATATTCTAATAAGTTTACTTGATTCTGAAGAAAATAAACAATATTATATTTTTGTGGACGAAAATTAATTTTAGAGAATATAGAATGGTTAGTTAATTTCCTATGAAACCTTTCCTTTTAAATTATAAATAAAATCTTTCCTTCCTTCATATATTATCGTGAAATCGTGTAAAAATAATATTTATTGTCAAAGGCTTAGTTTACTACGTTCGTGGGATTATCGTAACTTCGCAAACCGCCATCGTTAGAAGAATCTTTTTACATTTGACGCATTTTAGCGAGTTCTCACGGGGAGAAAATTCTCACGAAGAACTCTTCTCAAGAGAAGAATTCCTTCTCAGAATTTTGACGCGGCCATGGGAGCGCGAGGAATTCTCACTAACCTCCGTTTCCAATCAGTAAAGTTGATGACGAGTATTTCGTCACCGATTTGTAAGTGACGTAATTTTCGTCATATCCCGTGAACAAGGTTTCATTAACGAAAATACTTTTATGGCATACTTATGAGTGATTATGTTACATATGGTACTATTTATATAGTGCTTGTTGAAATATTAGAAAGCTGGAAACTTTTCTCGAACGTAACATCGGTTTTTTGCTAAGCCTTAACATGCCAAAAAAAGGTACCTGGTTAAAAGGAAACACTTGTTGCATACCGTACTGCAAAAACAATACGTTTAGTTCTAAAGGAATTAGTTTTCATCTTTTTCCGAAAGATAATTTTATACGAAATGAATTATCTCTGCCTCCATGAGAAGCCTTAAAATTGCCCGGTAATATAAAAATGTTCCGTATAATTTTAATTATTTATACCATAAGAGGATGATAATAATACTAATATTATCTTCTTATACTTAGTTTTAGTAACATTATATATTTTACCTTAAAATATATTATCGAAAATTAACATTAGTATGTTAGCCGACGCGTTTCTTATCTGACGCAAAATTCTCATAAGGGCAAAAACGCGTCTCCATTTGGCTTAAATATGACTTTTTGGCTAGCGATTCTAACCGTTTAACCGACCGACCGGAAATAGTTCCTTCCCAGAAACTGATGAATTTGGAGAGGGGAGTAAAAACCGAGTATCTTTTATTGAAGCGTCCATTACTCCGCCCCATTAACTATTCGCTTGTTCCGGAGTATTAGGGATACTCTTTTTACTCCTTCTGAAAAGGAGAAGTAAATCGGATTTTGTCGTCTGTTAGTTAGAATTTATCTGCTAAAAAGGACGCAAGCCGGCTTTGGAAAAACGTTTTTACTCAGAGACACTATTCGTCACCACAGAATCGGAGTAAAATGACGTCATAGCCTTACTACTCCGAAATCCCGGAACAAGCGAAAAGAAACCACCAAGAGAGACAGCGCTCATCGGACACACCGATTAGTAGTCGCTGACATCGGTTTCCTACTGTACGCTTTTTCGCGTTTCCGGTTTTGACGTCACGATAGTCATCGGTTACTCACATAGAAATCTCATAGGTAACTAGAATGCTGCCGTGTAACTGGCAAATGGACCAAACGCCGTCGCAGACGATAGCCAGATCTCAGCCAATCAGAGCTCAAAAAGTGGTTCTGCCAAGAATTTAATGTCACCAGAGAGAATGACGTCACCCATCTCCCACTATAGTAGCAGAATCAAGAAGGATTATTATCCTCCTTGGCGGTACCACTCTACGGCCTCTCATTGGCTGAAGGTTCAAAATGAACTGGCGTCAAGCTCGGCCGTAGGCGGCAGCATTCTAGTTACCTATGAGATTTCTATGGTTACTCATCGAAGTCATCGGCTGGAAGAGTCGGTTTTTCCGATGACTGACGTAGTTACTGACGTAAAACTAGTATAAAAGCTACGCCATTTTAAAAAACACCGATGACTGAATAAAAGCGTTCAGCAACTTACGACGTCATTATGACGAGAAAGCTCATCGGTGGAAAAAATCAAATCCATCGGGTTTTTTTCCGTTGATAGTTACTGAACCAAAGGCTATATATACGCTTCGCTTTCTAGACAGGCGTGTTCCTAGGAAAAACCTGTTAACACCTCTGTAGCACTGTAAAAGCTGGGGTAATATTTTGACCCGCGGCTAGAGGCGCCACTAGTAACACAGCTCAAGCTAGGGGAAAATTGTGACCAGCGTCGAGATGGAGCCACAATCGGTGTCGTGCGCAGCGAAATAAAAGACGAGAACTTCTCCGACATAAAATCCATTAAACCTTTTTTCCTCTTATTTCAAAACAGAACTGGCCGTTAATTTATTTTTACACGCGCAAAATAACACCTTTTTTAACAGCAACCAAAAACTCACTTTCACGCGCGCGTGCGCTATATAAACATTTGAAAACGAATATAGGTACATGTACTATACAAAATTACGATGTGTACAACCGAACATTCCGCCCGCCTTGAAATAACGAATTTCAAATGAGATAGTAAAAGTCCGAAAAGTTACATTTGCATACATAAATAACCCTTAGTAAACAGTTTGAATACAATTAAAATCAGTCTAGTGGTAACTGGCATAATTTAACTACGGGTCTTTTCAGTGATTTGTCAGAGGTTCTGACAGTTACGACGCGAACTTGATTGTCTTGTCCTGGATGAAGTTCAGTGATTCTTGCCATTCTCCACTTGGTTGGAGGTAAATCTTCATCTTTGAGCAAGACCAAGTCGCCGACTCGTAGATTCGGTTTTGGTGTAGTCCACTTTGGACGTTGTTGAAGGCGAGAGAGGAATTCATTTCGCCAACGGTTCCAAAAGTGCTGCAGTACTTGTTGGCCCAATTGCCAACGTGACAGGCGGTTGACGTTTTCAGAAGTGAGATCGGGTTCGGGTATTGCGGTGAGCGCATCTCCGATTAGGAAATGTCCAGGTGTCAACGCATTGAAGTCGTTTGGATCCGAGCTTAACGCCGTTAAAGGACGTGAATTTAAGCAAGCTTCGATTTGGCAAAGAAGCGTTTGCATTTCTTCAAAGTTTAGAACCCTGGTGCCAAGAACTCGTTTCAGATGATACTTGACGGACTTCACCCCGGCTTCCCAGAGGCCTCCAAAATGTGGCGCTGCAGGCGGGTTGAAGTGCCAATTAATTCCTTCGTCTGCGAGCCATCGTGACACTTGATCGTTGTTGTTTGTAGAGACTATGAATTTGATGAATGTTTTCATCTCTCGATCGGCTCCTGTAAAGTTGGTTCCACAGTCGCTGTAAATGTCGGCGCATTTTCCTCGTCGAGCAACAAAGCGTTTCAATGCTGCCAGAAATGCTTCGGTGGTCATGTCACTGACAAGTTCAAGATGAATTGATCTTGTGGTAAAGCAAGCGAAGACGGCAATGTATCCCTTAAACCTGAGGTGACTTCGTCCCTTCATTAGTTTAAGGGTAAATGGTCCTGCGTAGTCGACTCCACACTTCAAAAATGGCCGAGCAGGATTTACTCTCGCTGGTGGTAAATCGCCCATAAGTTGCTTTACAGTGACTGCCTGCTGTCGTACACATGAAACACATCTTCTGATATGGAAACGTATGGCATCACGAAGACCGACGATCCAATAACGTTTCTGTAAGACAGAAGTTAGTAGTTGAGCACCTCCGTGAAAATGTTTTTCGTGCTCGTGTTGTATTAGAAGTTCTGTTAATTTGCTCTGTCTCGGTAACAGTGCCGGATGCCTTTGTTCGTATGGTAAGTTGGAGTGGCAAAGTCTGCCACCAACTCTAAGAATCCCATCTTGATCGATGTACGGACGCATCGAAAGGATTTTACTTTTCCGTGGTAATTCCTTGTTTTGTTTAAGGCAAGCTATCTCTTCGTTAAAACTGTTGCTTTGGACGACCCGAATCCAATGGGATAGCGCCTTTTCGTTCTCTTCCTTCGATAAAGGTCCAGTAATCCTCAATTCTGTCGCATTTCGCGAATTGAAGACAAAACGTAGAATGTAGGCGGTGATATGAATGAGTTTTTTACGCGCTGATATGAATGAGTTTTTTACGCGCTGAAAATTTGGAAAGGAGCGTGAAATCCATTTGATGATGTGTTACTAACGAAATAATTCGTCTTTCCTCGGATAAACATTCATTTGGCTCTGAGAGTTCATGTAGTTCTTGCGTTGTTGCGGCGAAAATAAGGCACTGCGGTCCATGCCACCAGAGACCATGATTTCCCAGTTCGCTAGCGGATATTCCTCGAGAAGCGCAATCTGCAGGGTTGCTGTCTCCTGAAATGTGATGCCATTGCGCTCTCGGTAGTTTCTCGTGGATTTCTGACACTTGATTGACTACGAACGTTTTCCAACGTTGCGGTGGAGCTTTCAACCAAGCTAGGACGATTGTTGAGTCCGACCAGCAATGAACATCAGCTATATCCAATCTCAATGACTCCCTGATCAGTTGAATCAGAGAAGCCAAAAGTAATGCACCAGATAATTCCAGTCTCGGAAGTGTGATTTGTTTGAGCGGAGCGACTCTTTTTTTCGCAGCGATCAGTTGTATTTTGATTTGTCCGTTGTTATTCACCGTCTTCAGGTATACGGCAGCTGCGTACGCTTTCTCCGATGCGTCACAAAATCCATGCAGGCTAATGTCTGTAGCATTAGCTTGCGAAATGTGCCGTTGAACCGTAATGTTTTCAATTTCTGGTAAATCGGTTCGAAACGACCTCCATTTAGCTTCAAGTGGTTGGGGAAGTTGCTCATCCCAATTCAATTTTAGCTGCCACATTTCCTGTAACATCAGTTTCGCTCGAACGGTTACTGGTGCCAACAGTCCCAGAGGATCGAATATCCTTGCTGTATCCGAAAGAATCGTACGTTTAGTGATTGAACTTCTTGACGCTGGAGAAGTAACCATAAACGAGAAATTATCAGCCGAAGGAGTCCAATATAGGCCGAGAGTCTTGACTGATTCGTCGTTCTCGATGCATAGTGGCTTTTGTAAATCCTTCATGTTGGCTGGTAGTGTATCCAATAATGCAGCTTCATTCGACGCCCATTTCCTTATTTCAAATCCTGCTTGAGATGTAGCTTGAATGATTTCTGACTGAAGTCTTAAAACGTTCTCAATCGTTTCGTCTCCTGTCATTAGATCGTCCATGTAGAAGTCATTTTGTAAAGCCGAAGATGCCAACGGAAGTGTCTCTTTCACGTCATGGCCGAGTTGCTTCAAGACTTTAGTTGCTAGGTATGGCGCTGATGCGGTTCCATATGTAACCGTTAGCAAACGGTATTCGAGCAAGGGTTCGTGTGAGTTGTTTCGCCAAACAATTCTTTGAAGATCGGAGTCGTCTGGATGTACTCTAATTTGACGAAACATTTTGGCAAGGTCTGCTTTCATTACAATGCGATGTTGACGAAAGCGAATAAGGAGGTTGACCAAATCATCTTGAAGTTTTGACCCCACTAGCAGATGATCGTTTAGGGAAACTCCAGTTGTAGATTTGGCAGAGGCGTCGAACACCACACGAACTCTCGTGGTGGTACTGTCTTCTTTGAATACCGCATGATGAGGCACGTAGTAAGATGGATTGGTTTCGATTTTTATTTCATTCGAGGGAATGAGTTCCATATGTCCAAGGGCAATGTATTCCCCCATGAACTTGCGGTACTCCTCATAGAGATTCGGGTTAACACGTAGACGTCGTTCTAAGTGAGAGAATCGACGGATTGCCATTTGTTTAGAATCTCCAAGTTTTGGTGCATCGTTTATCTTTGGTAATCGTACAGTGAATCTTCCTGTAGAGTCACGTGTATGTGATTCTTCAAAGTTCTTTTCACATTGAATTTCTGTTGGAGATAGTATTCTTCGAGGCTGGATGTCTTCTAGCTCCCAAAGATGTTTCAAATCTGCTTCCAATGTACAATGGTGGACCTTTATTTTCGAACTTCTTCCGGCCATCAGCAATGGACCGGAAACTGCCCATCCGAAAAGAGTATTAAAGGCACCTGGAAGACCTTCTTTCCCCTTGCAAATGCCATCTTGTAAGAGCTCTAGATACACGTCAGCACCTAGTAAAATATCCACTTGTCCAGGGCTATGAAAAGTTGGATCAGCAAGTGTTAAGCCTTTCAAGTGTAGACAATTTCCAGGATCGAACGGACTGTTAGGTAAATAATCCGTGACCTTTTTCAGGACGATTGCCTCGACGATGACCTCCGACGTGTTAATGATATTTGACTGAATATTCACCATGACACTGCCTTGAGAGGTGTTCATTCCGGTTGCTCCAATTCCGTCAACTGAGACGTTGAAACGTGTTCGCTTCAATCTTAGTTTCCTCGTGAATTGTTCCGTGATGAAACTGGCTTGAGAACCCGAGTCCAGAAGCGCTCGGGCTGGATAAAGTTGCTCGTCAAGTCCCTTGACTTGGACCATTGCGGTTGCCAAGATAACTTGGGTTGATCCAATTATTTCACGAGATGGGCATGAAACTACACCGGAGGTTGCCTTCGTCTTCGTTAATTCCTTCTCTTGATGTAGAAGTGTGTTATGTCGTGCGTTGCATTTCCTACAATGACCAGATTTGCAGTCATTGCTTTGATGACCGGTTCGTAAGCAATTGAAACACATGGCACTCCTCTTGACCATGTTCCAACGCTCGTCCGAAGATGCATTCAGAAAATTGGTACATTTGTATACCGAGTGCGTTTCGTTGCAAAAGTGACACGTCTCGCTCAGAGCACCATGATGAGCCTTTGTACTCGGTCTCTGATGTAATGGAGGCTTCGACTTGATTGCAGTAGTTGTAGGCGGAGCTGCTGCTAAGGCTCTGGCCCGTTGTTCAAGAAATGTAACGAGATCCTCGAAAGTTGGTCTTTCGGTCCCCCTCAGGGAAAGTTCCCATTGTCGGCGAGATTCTGAATCCAGTTTTTCCTTTACAAGATGAAGTAGTATGGAGTCCCAATGTTGTACTGGTTCTTTGAGAACCTTAAGCGCCCTTATGCATTCGGCGGTGGTATCGATGAGCGTTCGTAAAGCGGATGAAGATTCTTGGATGACGTTAGTTTGACTGAAGAGACGTTTTACGTGTGCATCGATGATTTCCCGGGTATTGTTGAACCGATTGTTTAAGATATCCCAAGCTTCCAGATAATTAGCGTCAGTTACCGGAATAGATTGAACTAGGAGCGCTGCTTCGTTTCGTAATGATGACTTCAAATACTGAAACTTCTGAGCTCCGGTGAGCGATTCGTTGCTGTGTACGGTGGCCGTGAAGAGATCATGAAATGGAAGCCAATCGACGTAACCACCGCTGAATGATGGAAGTTCCAGCTTAGGTAAACGTACATCACTAGCTGGTCTGACTTGTCTCACTGGAATGTTTGCTGCTCTTTCATTTGATTCAGTGACGAGTAGGATTGTCAGATCTTCGAGTCGAGCGACTAGAGGGTTGTATTCATCTTCGTGATCCGCGAAGTCGTCGTCGTCGGGATCGATATTTGCAACTACGGCATCGTGAACCTCATCCAAGTCTTTCGATAGTTTTTCCACCTTGTCTACATACAGCTTCAAGGCGACGTCAGATAGATTCGTTGCTGTTTGACCCACCGCATTTTCAATCCTGGTGATCTGTCCCTTGATAGCTGCTCTTCTTCTCACCAGAACATCCATGATGACTTATGTTGATTCGTTTACGATCGGGATATGATCGATGGTTTAAACGGTTTCCAACGGAGAATCCACGCTAATTTTCACTGTCTCTCACGGAAAGATAGCCGATTCGATGATTAGTTGAGGAACATAATCAAGTTGACGAATGTATCCGGCTCGACGGACCAAAAAATGTCGTGCGCAGCGAAATAAAAGACGAGAACTTCTCCGACATAAAATCCATTAAACCTTTTTTCCTCTTATTTCAAAACAGAACTGGCCGTTAATTTATTTTTACACGCGCAAAATAACACCTTTTTTAACAGCAACCAAAAACTCACTTTCACGCGCGCGTGCGCTATATAAACATTTGAAAACGAATATAGGTACATGTACTATACAAAATTACGATGTGTACAACCGAACAATCGGTATGCAAGTTGAGCCCTAGAACACGCCTGTCTATTAAGCGAAGCGTATATATAGTCTTTGTTACTGAACGTACCCCATATAACAATGAGGTAGAATAAATAGAGATCCAAATAAATCTGGGATTCGTGCAGGGCCGTGCTTTGGGGTGGCGAGCCGGGCCGTCGCCCAGGGCCGCTAAAAACTTACCATAGGGATGTATATACCGGAGGGCCGCTACACTCACGCGTTAGTTTCGCCCATGCATTTCGCCCGGGGCCGCGAGACCTCTAAGCACGGCCCTGGATTCGTGGGACACGTTTCATTTGAGTAGGAGTTTCAACTTTATCCAATCGTGTTGGCGCCATCTAATTCTATAAGCAGACACTTTTGCAAAGTATATAAACGTTTATTTCTTCCAATAACACGATAGATCGCGACAACACGATTTGATTAAGCTCATTTACTAGGGCTTAACTCTCCAACTCATCAAATACTGTCCCGGGAAACGGTAGGTCCTGGACATAGAGATAGAAAAGAAATAGAGGCATTATTGTATCTGGCGAAGTTGACTGCGAGTGCCGACCTCCTTTTCGCCAATGTAGGAAGCCGTGAGATGGGCAGATTACGTGGCGCCGTCGACGCGCGGTGAAATGAAATACATTATGCCTTTTTGAAAATCAACTGTCATTTGATGTAAACAAAACAAGTTTAGATGGCGTTGCAAATTCTGCCCATCTCCGCTTTCATGCATGCACGGGGGGGGGGGATGAATTTTCCCGGTCAAAAACAGGGGTGTCTTAACGCGTTAATCTTCCCTCTATTTCTTTTCTATCTCTATGGTCCTGGAAGGCGGATTTGGATCTCTATTTATTCTACCTCATAATCCTCATTGGTCATTTGGTCCAGTGTTACCATATCGTGGGAAATTTCCCATATTGTGGGAATCTATGGGTCCATTTTGGCTCTGTGGGAAAAAGGTAATTTTTTTTCAAAAACGTTGATTTTGTGGGAATTTTCATGTCTGCGGGTATTTATCCTGTTTTTTTTAATTTGGCTATCAATAGAAAGCCCGAAATTATCTAGAGTGTATTTTCGTGAATCTTGGTTTTTATAAATAATATAAAGGAGGTGCCTCTTAATACTACAATCAATCAATGCATAGGCCTAACAACCACAATGTTTAAACATTTTAATTTCAATAAAATTTAATTTTAAAAATTAAATTTTTCAAAAATTTTGAAAATTATGGCATGTTTTCCGTTTAGTTTTCGTTGGGGGCGGGTGTCGTGTTTTCCTGTTATTAGGCTTTGTAAGGTTTTGGAGTGAAATAAAACTAATCCGTTCGGTTCTATATTTTAATAATCAACTAACTTTTTACAATTTCCAACCGCGTGCTTTTCGAATTCTCGCGTCTTTCCGCGCGCCATTTCGAAAAGCCCCAATTATAAGCAATAGGATATTACATTCAATACAATTTCTTAGGGCCTTGGTGTTTCATTGGAGCATTTTGATAAACCTTGGTACTCAACCACAGTTCTTATGCCTTTTCCCACTTATCTAATTCACCAACAAGAGATATTTTCGCATCATCACGTTTCCGTTTTATATTTGAATTAAACTCGTTCATTATAAATAAATAGTTAAATACATATTAAAATACTAGAACCAAAACCACGTCCACAATGGCCCGAATATCTTAGCTCGCGTATGAATACCTCTCACTAGTCTGTCTCGGGTCGCTCCTCACTATTTTCAAAACATCTCCGTCAGAGCCAAATTCCTCGAGCGGTGAAAAAAGAAAATAAAGCAGGGTCCGAATTGTTTTGGAGATACCACGTCACTAGACGATTTCAAAACCCCACTTTCCAGCTCCTTTAACTATTGGTGTATCGTTTAGGGGGTTTTGTGTTTTCTCGTAAGTACCGGTACATATTTGAGGATATTACAGCGGGGCTAAATAGGGGTGTGGGAATTTGTGGGAAATTTACTACCCAGCAATGGGAATTTCAACTTTCAAACAATAGGTGGTTTTTTTCGCCTGTTCTGGGTTTTTTGAGGAGGTTCAAAAGTGTAGCCCTATTACGTCATTTACTCCAATTCTATCCATAGAAATAGAAATTAGACTAGAAGCACTGCCCTTTCCGCCAATCCCAAGGGAAACAGGCGAGCTAGAAGCAGCGTTGCCAGATCGAAAATCTGAAATTATCGTATCTAAGCCAAAATATTATCGATTTTCCTGGAAAATTATCGTACATTTCTTTTTGGCGATAAATTTTAATTCATACATAAATGCGTTGAATTTAGATGATTTTTTAAAGCACTACAGGAGTTTTATTTCAGGGAAATAAACAAAATGTCTATTATCATTATTAACTGAACTTAGTATGTTTAAAAATGTTTTAAAAAATGCGGTAATAGCTAGGAGTAATAAACTCACACTCTGGACTACACGTACAGAAAATGTATATCATTCATTTTTAAGTAGAAAAGTTATATAAATTAATAATAAAATATAAATCGTTCGTAGGTTTTTAAAAAAATCTAAAGATTATCGTACATTATAGTACGTTGAGGCAGAATTATCGAAATAATGGTACGATATCGTACGCCATGAAAATTATAGTACGCCCTAAAAATTTTGATTAAATTATCGCACTGTGCGATAATTATCGTACGTCTGGCAACGCTGGCTAGAAGGCTGACATTAGGGTGGAATCGCGATGTACGCGCCATCTGACAAACGCATTAAACATTGTCGCCATGGCTACGACGCGCATTTCGAAGATTGAAAAAAAAGGCGATCCACTGCGCATCACGACCAGCCTTGGAAATAAGGATTTTTTTTAAACTGGTCCTTATGACCAGTGACCCCATAGCATATGAATTATTAAACTGGTCCTTATGACCAGTGACCCCCTAGCTTATGAATTATTAAACTGGTCTTATATAAAATGTTCCAATGTCATTTATAAGCCTAAAAAAACCTATACTACATGTTTAGAGGTTAGATTATGTTGGTAGCATTAACTTTACACGTATTCAAAATAGTTAACTTTATTTTATGAGTACCACAAGAATAGTACAATATAGTACTATCTCACCTAAGACTACTACCATAGCCTAGAAGACCCTCGTAATTTACCGTATTATCTCTCTTTCTCTAGGCCCCGTAACTCCAGAGTCCCCGGTCCGTTACCCCGTAGCCAGGTACTACCGTACTCCGGGGAAAGCGAGGCTAGAGGATTGAGGCATTAAATTTAGAGTCCATGATTGAGGGTTTGAGACCAGAGGGGGGTTAGACAATTCGACTCGTTCGAGGGATGCGAGCGAAGGGACTCTACATAAAACCTCGACGTGCGGCCGCGGCGGTAGTAAGCGGAGTCGCTGTACATAGAAATCCAGTCAATAGGGAAATCAAAATTGATATAAACCTTGGGTTAATAGGTCATCTCCCATTATTTGGAATTATTAAACTGGTCACCTTCTGTTTTTTGTTATTATTTCGAATTAATAAACTGGACACGGTGACCAGTGACCCCCCAAATTTGAATAAATAAACAGGTCTGAGCAATTAATTAACTGGTCTTTGACCACCTGACCACCGTTATTTCCAAGGCTGATCACGACGTGCGTAGCGGCGGTCTTTTAGTGTTTAAATTTTTGCGTCTAAAAGCATATCCGCAAAAATTGTTAAAAACTGCGCTTTTTCACATTGTATAGAGAGATCTGGGAACGAAATAAAATTCTCATTTCATAAGTATGTAATATTATAGTAAATATTTTATAATAATCTCGGAATAAGAGATTTTTTTTTACACTAAGATTTCCTCTGAGAAATGCTGAATTACTAGGAAAATGGGTTTTAGCGGTAAATCGCGAAAATTGAACTCAATCTTCAATTACTCCATATGACTTTGTGTGTAGTAAACATTAGCTGAAAACTATTCGTGAGTTCTGAACCGTTAAGAGAACCATAGAAATCTCATAGGTAACTAGAATGCTGCCGTGTAACTGGCAAATGGACCAAACGCCGTGGCAGACGATAGCCAGATCTCAGCCAATCAGAGCTCAAAGAGTGGTTCTGCCAAGAGTTTAACGTCACCGGAGATAATGACGTCACCTAGCTTCCGCGAATCCCGTGATAGTAGCGGATTATTATCCTCCTTGGCAGAACCACTCTACTGAGCTGTGACGTCACGCAAAAGTTCTGGATAGTTCAGAACTTTGGTACGAATAGTTGGGATTCAAATTAGGATCGTACGATTTGACGTACGCAGCCCGATGTGCAGACGAATTTTAGAGATTTCAACCTTGAGTTCCGGCCAGTACTTGCTCTTGAGCAGGTACCATTTAGAACGGTTCCGAACGGTTCAACAAGAGGTTCTTGTATGCGAATAGTTTGCATTTGGGTAGTTCTAGAATTTTTTTGCCGAATAGTGCGCATGGGGACTGGTTGAACGGTTCAGAACTCACGAATAGTTTTCAGCTATTTTCTGCCGGATGAAATTTACTTTCAAAATGGAAGGCACCATTTGAAAGCAAATGCTGTACCCACACAAGTAAAAATTACCGTATACATTCTGAAATATGAATAATTTCTTTATTAAAACAAGAATTTGAAAGAGGTCCCAAAAATATCTATTCCAGAACAAAGCATATTTACATCTTCTAGAGTATGCCAATTTATTGATTTTAGTAATTGTTATTAAGTTTCCCTATTTATCAGAGGTTATTTCAGAAAACTTACGGAAAAAGTGAACTACCGGAAACCACACAATTTGACTTGACTAATACTGATGTTAGTTTAAAAGACACTGAAACCAAGATTTTGGAATCTCAAGTAGGTATATTTTAAACCACACTGAAATAATTAAAATTTAGTTAAACTGCGATGATTTGTGGTATTTCAGACTTACAATGATTGCGCAAAGTTAACGTGTGACTTTAAGGGTGACACAGTAGATATAGTAGATTCTTGAGATTTTTATGATTTTCCTAAAGCTGTTTAAATAACTTAATATAATGTCAGATAAATAAAAAAAAGTTTTCAATACGTTGCCTACGATCTGTTTTATGTTATTCCACGTGACCATATTGAATTATTTAGTTTAAATTGTTTCTATGAGATGGCGCGACTATCGCGATTCCACTCTGATAGCAGCCTTCTAGCTGGTACGTCCCCGCCCAATCCAATCTAATCTAGTCTAATTTATTTTCTATGATTCTATCTTGACGAAAAAACGAGTTGGAGTAAGAAGGGAATAGTTAGAGGTTAAAGGTTGTATATTTGTTTTGTTTTTAAGATGGCGACCGGTGGTGAGATCATCAATATAGGACTTATGTTTTATTTATTTAATAATAATAATAATCAGCTAGGCTAATACCCAAGACACCACCTTAGGTCTAAGTCATCAAGCAACTTTTAAAGTCATTAAATAGCATTTAACAATTGGATATTCGTTATTAAAAGCTTGCCACATGTGAAGATGTTCAAAACCCGTTGTTTTCGTGAAACGAAATTTAAGCAGACGAATTTTCTATATAAGCTAGATTACTCCCTCTACACCTCCTTTCGAGGAGGAGTAAAAAGTGTAACGTTTGAGCTCTGGAACAATCCAAAGATAATTTAAACTCGTACCCTAGATTCGAATACTGAGAGCTTTCCCATTGACGGTTTTGTTACGAAGCGTTTACCCTTTTCCGGCACGTTACCTCAGAAAAATCGGGCTCCATCGGTTACGGAAAGGCGCAAACCATGGAGCGTGAGAGAGTGATTTCGAATCTAGGGTATGAGTTTAAATTATCTTTGAACAAGCGAACAAAATTCGGGACAGGGTAAATCTTACCCCGAGAACAGGCGGATAAAACTTTTTGGGGTAAAGAGTTTACACTTTTTGTACTCGGACAGGCGAAAAAAAAACACCTATTGGCAACCAGCCTTGGAAATAAGGTTTTTTTTTAAACTGGTCCTCATGACCAGTGATCCCCTAACATATGAATGATTAAACTGGTCCTTATGACCAGTAACCACCTAGCTTATGAATTATTAAACTGGTCTTATATAAAATGTTCTAATGTCGTTTATAAGCCTAAAAAAACCTATACTACATGTTTAGAAGTTAGATTATGTTGGTAACATTAACTTAACATGGATTCAAAATAGTTAACTTTATTTTATGAGTACCACAAGAATAGTACAATATAGTACTATCTCACCTAAGACTAAGACTACTACCATAGCCCCGTAACTCCAGAGTCCCCGGTCCGTTACCGCGTAGCCAGGTAGCCTACCGTGCTCGGGGGAAAGCGAGACTAGAGGATTAAGGGTTTTTGAGGCCAAAGGGGGGTTAGACAGTTCGTCTCGTTCGAGGGATGCGAGCGAAGGGACTCTACATAAAACATCGACGTGCGGCCGCGGCGGTAGTAAGCGGAGTCGCTGTACAAAGAAATCCAGTGAATAGGGAAATCAAAATTTATATAAACCTTGAATTAATACAGTAGGTCAACACCATAGATATAGGAAATGTATATAAAGGTCTAGATAAAATATGTCTAAGGGAGTGAATACGGAGGTGACAGCTAGCAGAAACGGTTAATTTCTGCAGGCTATACTTATAAGGCGCTATCTATCGGTAAGAAAGCTCGTGCTATCGTCGCGAGAGCCATGGTCTCCTGCTTAAAAATTTTACTAAAAGTCACTAACAGATGGTGTCTAAAGACTACGGCCTGCGGAAAGGTCAAACACTTAGTACTAAAATGCTAAGAGAGCTCGCGCTCTTGGTCACGTGCCTTCCTCGGGGTCTGCTAGGTGTCAATTCCGTATTTTATGTTAGGCTTAGACGCCCCGAAATTTATCTAGACCTTTATACAGGGTGTCTCAATTTGCTCGATCAGGCCATTGTTCGCAAAATGTATTTATGCTAGCGTTCTGAAATTTTCAAGGTTTATTTTTTAGGTATGGAAGGCTTTGGTTACTAAATTTCAGAAAAATCGAACGATTTTGTGCCGTTTTGGAAAATTTATTTTTTCACAGGTAGGTGTCACGCAAAATGTTTCAATAGAAAAGTTGTATGGCATAGTCGAAAGTGTAAAAATAATTTTGGTTCGTTTGAAAAAGACCTATTTTTCACTGAGTTTGGAGGTCGGGGGAAAAACAAGTTGTACTAGCAGGCAATAGCCTTTAACGAATTGTATATAACATGCATTTCAGTTATAAGATTTCGAAAAATAAACAAATAATAACTAGCCCAAGTGACAAATGTTTTTTAATTACTTCTACAAAATGTTTTCAAAAATGCCACCTTCTGATGCAATGCACAAATATGCACGATGTTGCATATTGCGAAATGCTCCCCGAACCATTTCTGGAGTCACCCGGCGACATGCTTCGATGATTCTTTGTCGTAAATCTTCAACGCTCGTCACAGGTGTTTGGTATACGCAGTCCTTTACGAATCCCCAAAGAAAAAAGTCGAGTGGTGTTAGATCAGGGGATCTTGCAGGCCAACGAACAAGACCAGTTCTTCCGATCCATCTTCCAGGAAACTCGTCGTTTAGATATGCAACCACGTCACGATATTGGTGAGGTGGCGCCCCATCTTGCTGGAACCAGATGCGTCTGTACTTGGCCAGAGGAATGTCGTCCAACACGTTGGATATTTCATTTTGAAGGAACTCCAAAGTAGTTTTGACCGTTCAGACGATTTGGCAGGAAGAACGGGCCAATAATTCTGTCACCTAACAGACCAGCCCACACATTTAAGCGAAACTGCACTTGGTGGCGGTGAGGAAATCCCCAGTGTGGATTCTCGTAGTCCCACATATGTTGGTTTTGACGGTCGAAAGGCCCATCTCTTCCGAATGAACATTCGTCGGACATCAGTAGTTGATCGTGAAAATCCTGGTGTGCGTCAGCCATGAGGCAAAACCAATTGCAGAAGTTGAGTCGGCGCTGTCTATCACCGTCATGCAGTCCTTGGTGAAGTGTCGCTCGATAAGGATGAAAATGGTGTCTTTTGAGTGTTCTCCAAACGTAGTTTCGATTCAACCCTAAGTCAAAGCTGGCAGTCCTGACGCTCGCTCGAGGATAGGCGACGAAGTAGGCAAGTATGGTGTTTTCCATGTCGATGTCCTGGAGACCACGACCATGAAACCTCGGATTGATATTACCCCAGTTGTCGAAGTCGCGGACCACTCTAAGAACCGTCGTATGACTTGGTCTGCAATTGCGAAATCTTCGTCTAAATAACTGACTTACTAGAGTAGCATTACGACGACCTTCTCCGTAAAATAATTCTAGCATATGAGCGCGCTGATCTCGAGTGTAAAGAGGCATACTGGACAACGATCGGCCAGGCTGAGATAATGTTTTAACTTTGAAATGTAAACGCTTTAAATACTACTCGGACAATTGATATTTCACGTTAAAAAACAACAAAAGAAAAATAAGCGTAATTTTTGGTCTACAAATCTTTGTTTGATGATCTTACTCGTAACCACGTCGAAATGGAAGACGCGGTCTTTGTCTACTTTGTCTAATTAGGTGTTGAACGTAATAATTTTCTTTAACAATAACTTTTTGCAGATCTGATTATTAACTACATAGCTGAAAGCATAAGTTCCCTAAAATAAATGTACATGTGTGTTGTGATTATGTACGATTGTTTACGTTAAGGCTATTGCCTGCTAGTACGACTTGTTTTTTCCCCCGACCGCCAAACTCAGTGAAAAATAGTTCTTTTTCAACCGAACCAAAATTATTTTTACACTTTCGACTATGCCCTACTACTTTTCTATTGAAACATTTTGCGTGACACCTACCGGTGAAAAAATAAATTTTCCAAAACGGCACAAAATCGTTCGATTTTTCTGAAATTTAGTAACCAAAGCCTTCCATACCTAACAAATAAACCCTGAAAATTTCAGAACCCTAGCATAAATACATTTTGAGAACAATGGCCTGATCGAGCTAATTGAGACACCCTGTATACATTTCTTATATCTATGGTCATCTCCTATTATTTGGAATTATTAAACTGGTCACCTTCTGTTTTTTTGTTATTATTTAGAATTAATAAACTGGACATTGTGACCAGTGACCCCACAAATTTTGAATAAATAAACTGGTCTGAGCAATTAATTAACTGGTCTTTGACCAACTGACCACCATTATTTCCAAGGCTGTTGGCAACACTGATTTGGTCCATAACGAGTCGGTTTTTTGCGCAAGCATGTTAGGTTACAAAGTTGACGTACTTCTCAGTGTCTTTTGGGATTATTAGATTAGTTTCTCAATGGTTAAAACTGTGCCCTTTAACTAATTTCCGCAAATAAATGTACTCTTAAAATCTAATTATCTTAATTATATTCAAGGTAGTATATATTTTTTTTTTGTATGTTTATATCTTAACCCTTGGTTGGTTCATTTCTTAGGGTAGTCTTAAAAGGGGGAGTTGAAGCTGCTGAGAACTTGACTTCATGGTGATACTTTAATGAAACGTAAATTTTATGTGTAGTGTTTTAAGATCAAATACTGTCATGCTTCATGGTAGTCCTCGTCCTCGAACTCTCAGTGTGGGTTCAGATACTTCAGATCATTTTAATACAATCAATGACCGTGCTGTAGATGACATTTCTATAGAGTTTTTCTACAAACCCCATACAATCACGCTATTAGCCGTTTCAATTGGGGCTCTTTTGTATTCTGCATTCACCAGGTATTTCAATTTTGGGGGATTTGCCGTAAATAATATTGATAATGAAAATTTGTTTTATGTAGAAATGATGAAGTGGCTGTTGAAAATAATATATGGAGTGGCATATGTTGTGTTATATTTTTCTTCCTCATCGTCAGTGTCTTAGCATTCCCCAATGGACCTTTCACCAGGCCTCATCCGGCTCTATGGCGGATGGTCTTTGGTCTGAGTGTGCTATACCTCTTGGGTTTATTATTCTTACTGTTTCAAAACTATAAAACAGTCAAATCGATTCTTTACTTCTTTGATCCTGAGCTTAGAAGCTTTAAAATAGACAATGAGAAAGTAAGTTTATACATTTTCTACTAGAAGATTAAGAGTAATAATTTTGCAGTTTTATGCTTTAAAATTGGCCTTTTATGTAAATAGCGTTCCAAAAGAATAGAGTAATAGCACTACGTAGCTTTGGTCATGGCCGCCATTGTGCAGGGTTCGTACGGAACCTGGATAAGTCAGGGATCTGTAAAATGGAGGAAAAATGTCAGGGATTTAAATAATTTCGTAGAAAGTCAGGGATTTAAGTTAGTCAACCAAACCACACATTAACAAATAATTTTTGACCTAAAATCATAAAAAAATTTCCAAAAAATAACCAAAAAGGTCAGGAATATTGCCAAAAATTGGTCAGGGATAACCTGGAAAAGTCAGGGATTTTAGATCAGAAATTTTCGTACGAACCCTGTTGTGGGCGCAAATTTTTTATGAATAGCAAAAAGCATGGGTGACGTCGCACTGCCATCACTCTATGAGGTGCCCCCCATAAAACTAATATAAATATTCCAATGATAGGGTAGGTCCATAAACGAGTTTTGTGGGTGGACCCTACATACCTTGGTTACAACATTGGTCATGGCTTAACTGTAATCTACAATATACATACATTTTAGTCATGCAGTATAGTGTCTATGCAATAGATTTGAAATAATACATTTACTTACTTCAGGAGTATGGCGTGAATTGCTCAGACATAACAGTTGATCGTTTATGGAGCCATGTAGATGTATTTGCCTTTGGCCATTTTTTTGGTTGGACCATGAAAGCCATGCTAGTTAGACATTATGGAATATGTTGGACCATTAGCGTAATGTGGGAAATAACAGAGGTATATTTATTTGATGATAAGATACATTAGACTTATTAAACTTGTTGTTTTATCCAGGTTGCCTTTGCCCATTTATTGCCAAATTTTGTGGAGTGTTGGTGGGATGCTTTAGTTCTCGATGTTATTCTTTGCAATGGACTAGGTATTTACTTTGGAATGTATATTTGCAAGAAACTGGAAATTAGAACTTATAATTGGGAGAGCATCAAGTAATTTTAGTAAAATCTTTTGATTATAATGAGTAAACTATAATCCTATCTGCCTTTTTGTAGAGACATTCAAAGTACAACTGGTAAAATCAGAAGAGCAGCTTTGCAATTTACCCCAGCCAGGTATAAAGGCTCTATTATTATTCTCCTATTTTCATGGTTTCATACTATTTTCTTCATCTATAGTTGGACCCATGTTCGATGGCTAGACCCTAACTGTACTTATATGAGGTTTCTAGCAGTTTCTGAACTTGTGATATTTTGGCAGGTATATAGGGATAGAAAATTGTGTATTTTTTCATTTACTAAATGTAATAATTTGTCCATTAATTACAGATAACCGAGTTGAATACATTCTTTTTAAAGCATATTTTTGAAGTTCCCCCTGGCCACGCTATTAGTGTTGCTAGATTAATAATGTAAATTTCATTAATATCCTCTAATATTATAAGGTAGCGAATCTCTTGATCAAGTGAAATAATCCAATATACCAATTATACACATTTAGAATTGGACTAATTGTGGCTCCAACACTTAGACAGTATTATCGATACGTCACTGATACTCGTTGTAAGAGAGTAGGAACCCAGTGTTGGGTATTTGGGTATGTAGAAAGTACACCAATTTAAAATTTACTGTCTTAAGTTTTTCACTACAGTATATTTTTATTTGTAGAGCAATTACTCTAACAGAGTTTAGTCTGTGCATAAAGTTTGGACTTACTCTATTTGCACAAACGCAAATTAAAAATATTTTATTATGGCTCATTGTTCAGGTAAATATTCAGTTTTTTTAATTATGAGAATTCTATTAAGCCTGAAATTTTTATTATTAGATGCTACTGAGTGTGATTTGCGTTTATTTTTGCGTACTCTATGCCAAATACCAAAGAAAAGTAAATAGTTATTAATATATTTGTGTTACCTTATAAAAATTGACAATTATTATTATTCAGTGGCTGTCTAAAGATGACATTTATAGTGAGAGATGGAACGCTGATGACAAAGAAAAGAGTGACACCCCAGAACCTTTAATAGACAGACCTTTAGAATTCTTTACAGGTTTCGAAAAAACGCGGAAAAGAAAATTTAAGGTTAAAAACGGCAATATGGAAAGTTAGTGTTTAGAAATGAAAAGATCAAAGAACAAGTTGAGCTTTAATTTTGATATAATAAATTTATAATTTAAATAGTTTTAAAGCAAAAATAATATGTAAAAATAAATTAAAAATATAGCTTTCTAGTACAAACAAGTTTGCTTAGAAAAAGGTGCTATTTTTTAGTTGTACTAGAAATGTGCAAAAACGCTTTGACTTGGAACAATTTATTACAAACTATATCGAACATAAGTAACTAAAATTTATTATTATGGAAACCTAAACTAAAATTTCAAACTGTGCCATTTTTGAAAAATTCCATTGAGTTTTATTAATTTATAAAATTATTTTAAATACTAATGTTTTTAAATACAAGCCAAAGTTATCAGTGGTATTTAGTTATATTAAATGTTTGAAACTGCTCAATCTAAGTCAAAAAGAAAAAGTGGTAAATAATAAGTATGCAAAAATTGCATACAAAGTTTAAAGACACAGTTTCCTAATGAGCAAAAGACATTTAATTCATTATCAGTTAAATTACCTTTAAAATTAGTTTTCAACAGTTTAGAGGCTATTGTTTTGGGATCTCTTAATTTTTTTGTGAAATTATTATTGTTGAATGTACTTGTATCAGTTCAAATGTTTTGTTATTGTAAAATTTGTAAAACTACTTTTAGATGTATATTCTACACATTCCTGATTCAGGTGTGTTTCTCTATGGAGTCAACAAAAAGTATAAGAACAAATTTTTTTTTGTGCATGCCTAACATTTAGGTTTTATTATTTTGATAATTATTTTGGGGCGTTATTGATCAATGTAATTGTTGTCTACAAGTATAAACTTTATTCATATTAATTGTACATGTTACAAAGGTTTTTAACCGAAAGTACAGTGTTATCCACAGATAAATTAGCAATTACCAGAAGTTTATACTAAACAACATTTGGGGAAGAGGGATATACACATAATGTATGTATTAGCCTTTGAATTGTTTATTGATGAGAAATTTGAAAAACTGAAATGTGTATTTATCAATGCACTATTTTTTGCCATTTTTGGGTCCTTTCAAATGTGTAGGTTGTTAATCACGACTCTTCTATCTTAATATTAGTCAGATGTTTCCAACCTCAGATGGCATTTGTTAAAAACTTCTCATTTTACTTCAAAAAATTGTACTTTGTTCCACACCAAAAAGTAGGCGCTGCCGTTTTGGGCAAACGTGGTTGTTTGTCAGTAAGCAGTTTCTTTGCTAGTTACAGCAAGAAAACACTATTTTCGTTTTTGACTATTTTTTCCGTGTATAGCCAAGGTATTATACTTAAATAAGGTATATTTTCAAATAGAGCAATATTATAAATGGGAAATTTACACAATGATATGTCCTTATATCACTGTACAGAACTGTTTTTTTTTTTAAACATTTGACACATAAAGTTGTGTAAGGTTTCGCATTGTAATTAAATCTGACCAAAGGCAGGAAACATGCTAACCTGTTGGATGATTATATTAACGGGATGAATTTGCGAAAATCGCCGCCAACAATATTAATTTACTACCTAGTGGTGGAGAATGCCAGCAATAGAAGCGCCCATTGTTTGGTGTGAAACAGGGTCTATTTTTAGAATATAACACTTTCTATATAAATATGGTCCACTTTTCCAAAATATTTAGTCAGAGAAATGACTGTCTAGATAACATATAGTTTGTTACAGAGTAACTAGTCATTGAAAGGTTTTTGTAATAAAATCTTCGAACTAAGTATAGTTTCCTCAGTTTTATATTTAATAAACATTTTTGTGTAAAGGTGTTTGGGGCATCATTGGTAGGGTCATTTTTGCTGGAACCAGAGGTAAATAATTGGTTCCGTTGTAGCTCTGTGCAACATGGTGCAGCTTAGCACACTAAGCACAGGCGAATAGTTTATTATTAAATGTCACAGCTTCGAAAATGGTAAATATTTCATAGTTCTTTTTCTCGTTTACAGTAGGTGGATACTTATCGCTTGTTCTGGGATTTCCGAGTAGGTTAAGATTATCGATTCTGTGGTGGCGAATAGTTCGAATCGGGGTAAAAATATTTTCCCAAAATGGCTGCCTGTGGCCATTTTAGTAGATAAGCAGACGATTTTATCATTTTACTCTCTTTAATGGCGTTTTCCATTGCGACTGCTCCGAGCGTGATCCGGATTTGCCTTCTACGTCATCGCTCTACCACGGAGAACTCCGCTAGGTGCTCCGAGGACTAGACTTCCAGCCCTCCCAATGGAATACGAATCTTTCTCGGAGTCACTTTGCTTAAAAATTGCTCTTTTTTGGTTGCCCCGTCCCTCGAGTTGGGGCAGCTCGGATCAATCCGCGAGGGAGCAACAGTGCTATTGGAAGACGTGTCTCCTTTTTGGAGTTGCCCTTTTGGTCCCAATGGAACACGTTTTATATTTAGGAGCGCTCAGAGGACTCCAATGGAAAACGCCATAAACCTCCTTTTCAGGAATAAAAAGAGTAGCCCTAAATCCTGGAACCGACGAGACGAATGCTTTATGGTGTAGTCGCGACCGAAACGAGTCTAGATGACGTAATAGCGCGAGCTAATCCGAGGTAGCGCCTATGATCCAGGGGCATTTCATGTGAAATCAAACCACTCATTTAACCCGACCCAGTAGCCCCGCCAGGATTTTTTCGCGAGTAGGCACTGCGTGATTAAGAGGCCCCCATAAAAAACTCCTTTGTAATTTTTGTTGTTCTTTAACTAGCCAAATTGTATATAATTATTTAAAAATTTTATTATTATTAAATCAATAAAATTTTTATTATTATTAAATTAAAAATTTTATTATTATTAAATTAATAAAAAATGTTATCATTATTAAATTAATAAAAATGTTATTATTGTTAAATTAATAAAAATTTTATCATTATTAAATTAATAAAAATGTTATTATTATTAAATTAATAAAAGTTTTATTATTAAGTATATTATTTACAAATAAATATTACCAACTTTACTTTTAATCGAAGAATTCCACCCTACGATTACCTCTTTACCCAAATTCATCAACTACTTATTTAGGCTTGTCTCCCCCATTGCTAAGGGGGAAGACTACAGTGGCCATTGTCTAGTTTCGCGCTATTTCAAGCTGAACTGTTTTATTGTTGTGTTTTAACTTATTAAATTAATATTGATGTGTAAAACCGCCTCTTGTTTAGTGCTTAAAATAATTTTGACAATTTCAAATTTCAAAGTAATCTAATTATTACGTTTTAATTCGGACCCCCGGAGCTAAACACGTTGGGCAAGCGCCCAAACTACCCTATAGTAGTTGACCTCTTGAACAATAATTTTTCTCACTAAACTTGCTTTTAAATCATGACATTTTTTTAAAATATCTAATATTGCAATAAAGTTTCCCCTATTCCCAATATTGTCGGCGGATGTGTAAGTGTTCCCCTGAAGTGCTAAATCTTGTTGGGCACATAAAATAATAACTTCCACGTGTGTAGATAGGACCTCTCTGTTTCTAATAACGTCTAGTCTATGAGTCTATGGTGGTCGTTAACTGGCAAACTATTGATCCGCGGGATTTGGATTCCATGTAGTCAAAGTACATTGTCCCGACCATCTCGGATTTTTACGGAATTTCGCATATAGATAGTTTGTCTGGACAAGAAGAAAATGTAAAGTTTTATTTAATTGTCTCAAACGGTTTTCAAAATATGGGCAAAAGTGAAAAACAGCCCCCCCCCCCCACCTTTTGTTTGTTTGTTTTTTTTTAGTTACCGCAAATGAGAATTAGTGAAGTGAACGCGTTTTGAAAATCGCCAATTTCAATGCATTTTCGTAACTAGTTTAATGGAAGTTCTATACTTTTCCCCCCGAGATAGAGCAGGACACGTGAAATCAAAATGTATGTTTGGTGTGTACTAAGTAGTAATACTGAAAATGAAATTTGTAATGGTAGTAGGTTACATGACGTAGAAATAAGTGTAGACTATACCTAACTCTTACAAATAAGGGATTTGGGTGTTAACTGAATATGCAAGTGATATGTACCTCAAAGTATTTCGTTTTCCGCGTTTTGAGCACTTGGAACACGTTATGCACGTGCCGTTTTTTGAGCATCGACATTTAGCTGGAATTTTTTTAAATTTCCGCAAATGGTTATTAGTGAAGTTAACGCGTGTTGAAAATCTATAATTTCAAAGCATTTTATTGAAAGAAATTTTTTGGCCAAAGAATTAATGCACAACAGTGCCAAAGTGAGAGAAAAACATCTCAACTTGTGCAATCGAAAACAGAATATTGGCGCCTGACGGCGCCGCGCACTCACTTCGCTCGAGCGCTGGGGGCGCGCGGCGCCACCCCAACCCCATTCTTGCTATCACGATGGGCCGTCTATAACGCGACCTTGAGGACAGTACCTAGCCATAACGCATCAAGTATTGTGCAAATTCCCGTTAACGTTTTCAAGTGTTCAATACGCGGAAAACGAAAAGCTCCCAATAACTTTTCCAAGTGCTCAATACGCGGAAAACGAAAATAGTTAATTGATGTTCAATTCTTCACATTGGCCCAAATAATTAATTGGTGTTCAATTAGTATAGACCAAAATGAAATTTTGTTTTCGTGTGTCCTACTCTATCTCGGGGCAGAAGTATAGAACAGCCAGTGAAATCTCAAATTCTCGATAACTTTTTATTTACATGTTTGCGGATAATAATTAATGCACCATTAAATTCAGTGTAAAAAAATGCTATCAATAAATAGTAAAAAAAACTAAAAATAATAGGGGGGGGGGCTATTCTTCACATCACTGCCTTCTATAATAGAAGGCAGTGTTCACATTGACCAAAATGGGGCTATTTAAAGTTTTAAAAAAATGTCCAAAATCACGTGACATGACTTGAATATTTTCTAATCCTCATAGCAGCTGTTCTAATTAAGCTACCGAGTAGCGTGTCATTTTACTCAGCTGTGTATGCCCTTTCCAACGATATACACCATATGTACATTATTTAAATAAAATATTTTTCAAAATTCAAATAAGGTTTTTGAATTTAATTATTTTAAAAGTGCATCTTCAAATATTAAAAAAATAATACAATGAATAGTTTGTACTTACATTAAGTGATTGTCCAAATATAAAAGTGGGAGGTTCATGGGTTCATATTTAAAAATTATTTTAAAAAAGGTAATTTTTCAAAAATGATAGCCTTTAATATGTATACATATATATACGTATATAATAAATACATATATGCTTATTATAAATGTAATATACACTTATATGCATGTGTACATACATAATATATACATGTATGCACGTGTACATACATTATATATACATGTATGCATGTGTACATACATTATATATATGTATGCATGTGTACATACATTATATATACATGTATGCATGTGTACATACATTATATATATGTATGCATGTGTACATACATAAAATATACATATATATATATTACTTATTACATCAGTGCGAGCTACCCCAGCAGATCAAATACTTTCGCCTCCCACGTGACCGTCCTTCGCTCTTAGGTCATCCTAGGCCTTTCAAACTATTATTTGACAACGAACATCATAAATCTAAGTTCCTTCAACATATATACCACCTCTGCCGTGAATGAATTACAGCGAAGCCTCCAAAATGGTGAAAAAAATCTCCGCGTTTGGAATTACAAAGTTGTACCAATACCTTTAGCCTCCAAACCCCATCGAAATGTTACACCACGTCTCCCATTTCCCCCTACTCATACAACCGGCGCTATCCCCAAAGTACCTTCCCACCGGAACCATATACACTTCAACTCTCAAAAACCTCAACAATTAGGGATACATTCGTCACCTACTCCCTTTCCACAAAGTCCCCAATGGTCCCAGCGTGCATCGCACCTGCCTCAACACCTATCAAAACTCCCATAATTAGTCTTGCCTAACATTCCTCAACCACAAAGTGACTGCTCAACTATTTCCCCAAATTTTGTACCCTTGAGGCACCAACAATACTCACTCCCGTCGGCATCTTTCAACTCAGGGCAACAATGCCCCCCTCAACATTACTGACAACCATTTCATCAAACAACCATTACTGCACCACATTCATTTCCTCAAACAACCATTCCTGCGCCACATTCGCACGCGATGTGTAACCTTACTTCTGCCCCTTTCCCTTACCCAAACTGTCTACTTTTAATAAATAAAAATAATAATAATAATCAGCTGGGCTAATACCCAAGGCACCACCTTAGGCCTAAGTCATCAAGCGACTTTTAAAGGCTCGAAGCCTCCGTACATGTACATGTGAAAAGCGAAAATGAGCTGTCATTTTCGACAACTTTACTAAATTGCCCGGAAACTAATTGGATTTCTCTAACTAGACCTGTGGATTTGTCTAAACACGATAATGTTCTTCTCGCGGCACTTGATTCGACTCAGGACGGTTGTCTTCCTGCGGTTCCTGTAAATATTGCTAATACTTCTCAATCTTCTCAACTGAGGCTGCCGCAGTTTACTATATTCCGCTTCGACCTCTCTGGCTTCCAAAAGGGAGGGGGTGTCGCTCTCATGTTTCCTACTTCCTGCACTGTGAAGCAGCACCATGTCCTGACACCATTTGACTCAGACACCCTCTCCTCCCAGCACGGGCTGGATTTCCTGATTATTCAATGTTCCATCCCGGGACGACCGTTCCTGTTCTGCCTTCTTTACCGCTCTCCCTCCTTTGACAACCACACTAATCTGCTAGACATCCTGCTAGCCACTCTCCGCTTCAATGCAACCCTTCGCCCTTTGTTAATACTGCTGGGGGACTTTAACTATCCCTACGTAAACTGGTTCTTAGGACGCATTGTTCCCCCAGCTGATGCCGCCACTAAGCTTTTTTTTCGAAATGGTCCCTGACGCCAACTTAATACAGTCCATCTACTGTCACACCCGTTTGGGATATGTCTTTCAGCGCCCTAGTATCCTGGACCTTGTCTTCTCTATTGAAGAACCCCTTGTCTACGATGTCAAACAGCTCCCTCCGCTGGGTAAAAGTGACCACAATGTCATTCTCTTATGCATCGCCTGCCCAACGCCAACGGTGACTCACCGCCAATGTCGTGACTTCTTACGAGGGGACTACGACTGGGACCAGGTAACGACTCGTTCGGGACCTTTCTCTCCCAGGTCGACTGGCGAGCCGAATTTGGCTCTGGTGATGTTGAATTCTGCTGGTCCCGTTTCGCGGCCATCCTTCATGACGGTATCCAGCGTTTTGTTTCTTTTCGGGTCATCCATCCTATTCGTCCGGCTCATTTCTCTGCACGCTTCCAGAAATCCCGCCAATTTAAACCACTGCCTGGGACCGGTACGTGCGTTCTAAACGCCATGGGCACTCCCAATCTCGGGTTGAAAAGGACTATATTAATAATAATAATAATAATAATAATAATAATAATAATAATAAATTTTATTTCTCGTTTCGATTTATAATAATTATGTGCAGGTCTAACTCTACAATCGACTTTTAAGCCCGGTTAACACAGCAGTAATATTAGTTTAATCACATTTCGATAAACATAATATATGAAGAATGGCTATGAGATTAAGCAAAATTAAATGTTATAATTAACAGAGGTTTTTTACATATTCGCGCGCAGTTTTTTTTTATGTTCTTATATTCAATGAGTTAAAAAGATTGACTCCTTTATGAAATACAGAATTTAGTCTGCGACTTAGCTTTGATTACTAGTTTATTTATATTTCTGAAATCATATATGGTGTCGGTATTGAAATAGAATTCGTTGTGTACTTCATTGTTAATAGACTTCTAGATAAAAACAAGTGAACTATAATTGATTATTTGTGACCTGGTTAACAAGTTCAATGAAGAAAATATTGGGCCTGTGTGTTCGGGAAAACCATTATTGTCTATCTTTCGTATAATTCGTTTTTGAAGTAGAAGTAATCGGTTTACGTTATCTTTGGATGTGTTACCCCAGATAAAAGTACAATAATTTAAGTACGAAAATATTATAGTGTAGTAAAGATTTATCAAAATTTTTTTATTAAACATGAGATGATTTCGTGAGGTGACGTATATACTTCTAGAAATTTTCATTGCGACATAGTCCACATGTTTATTCCAACTTAATAATTCATCCAACAACCTGCCCAAGTACTTATATTGCGTACACCTCTATAGTGGGTGACCATCGATTTCTATAATGCTTGGGGTGTAACTAATATTTTTGTTCGATATATACCTACTAGCCGAGAAGCCCGCCTTACAGGCGGGCCCTCAGCTAGTTCTGTGTTTCGAGGCGCTCCACTCCAGTACGCCCACCCAACCCCTTTTTCTCCATAGTCGATCCACTGCAGTAAGGCACCCTCCCCCTTTTACCCATGCGAGAATTTCCGTGGCACCCTTTACCCCATAGTCGAACCACCGCAGTAAGGCCCTTCCTCCCCCTTTTTTACATTTGATAGTTACCGGGGTACCCCTCCCCATTTTCCCCAGGTAATAATTACCGTGGTACCCCCTCTCCGCTTTTCCCCATGTGATAATTACCATGGTGCTCTTTTACCCATAGTAAAACCACCCCAGTAAGGCCCTTCCTCCCCCTTTTCCCCATGTGATAATTACCGAGGTACCCCTCCCCATTTTCCCCAGGTAATAATTACCGTGGTACCCCCTCTCCGCTTTTCCCATGTGATAATTACCGTGGTACCCCTCCCCACTTTTCCCATGCGAGAATTTCCGTAGTACTCCCCTCCCCCTTTCCAACGCGAGAATTTCCGTGGCCTCCTTTACCCAATAGTCGAGACACCGCAGTAAGGCCCTTCCTCCCCTTTTTTCCCATGTGATAATTACCGCGGTACCCCCTCCCCATTTTTCCCATGTGATAATTACCGTTCCTCCCCCTTTTTCCATATGATAATTACCGTTCCTCCCCCTTTTTCCATATGATAATTACCGTGGTACCCTCTCCCCTTTTTCTCCATGCAATAATTTCCGTAGTATTCCCCTCCCCCTTTCCAGTGCGAGAATTTCCGTGGTACCCTTTTCCCCGCAAAAATAACTCAAACTCGCAGTCGTACCAAACCCCTCTGTACCCCTATACACCCCCTGTATCCAATGGCTGATGCATAAAGGCCACGGGACTAACGTACGCCGAGAGACCACGGGACTTTCAAATCGGAACGAACCCGAACCCCCTCTCCCCCCCCCGTTTCCGAAACACACAGGCTTTCTGATACAACCACCGCACGATCCCCCCCCCCCCCCCTCCGAAATTCGCGGCTGCAAGAGAGAAAATTTTCGGGTGTATTGCGTGTTGGGACAAACACGGCCCAACTCTCAGGGGTGACAGAACTGACATTTGCGTCACTTTAGAAAATTTGTAATAAAAAAACTAAAAACCAAATCGGAAATCGAAGCCGACTCGATGCGAAAACTATGGCACGCCAAACAGGACAAAATTCGACTTTGCTCTCTCTCAGTCGCACAATGCGTAAACATCGAAAAACAGCCCTCACTCGGACATCGTTCACCCTCTCTCTGTCTTAGATTGCGATCACATCGTATACCCTCTCTCTGGCGTCGTTATACACCCTCTCTCTGTCTTCGTGTTTGACCCTCGCACTGACGTCGTCTAGCGGTCTCTCTCTGACTTCGTGTTTAACCCTCGCACTAACGTCGTCTAGCGGTCTCTCTCTGACTTCGTGTTTCACCCTCGCTCTGACTTCGTGTTTCACCCTCGCTCTGATTTCGTGTTTCACCCTCGCTCTGATTTCGTGTTTCACCCTCGCTCTGACTTCGTGTTTCACCCTCGCTCTGATTTCGTGTTTCACCCTCGTTCAGACTTCGTGTTTCACCCTCGCTCTGATTTCGTGTTTCACCCTCGCTCTGACTTCGTGTTTCACCCTCGCTCTGACTTCGTGTTTCACCCTCGCTCTGATTTCGTGTTTCACCCTCGCTCAGACTTCGTGTTTCACCCTCGCTCTGATTTCGTGTTTCACCCTCGCTCTGACTTCGTGTTTCACCCTCGCTCTGACTTCGTGTTTCACCCTCGCTCTGATTTCGTGTTTCACCCTCGCTCTGACTTCGTGTTTCACCCTCGCTCTGATTTCGTGTTTCACCCTCGCTCTGACTTCGTGTTTGACCCTCGCACTGACGTCGTCTAGCAGTCTCTCTCTGACTTCGTGTTTAACCCTAGCACTAACGTCGTCTAGCGGTCTCTCTCTGACTTCGTGTTTCACCCTCGCTCAGTGCCCCCGCCAGCAGTAGGCACAAGTAGGCACGTGCCTATGTTAAAAAAATTTAGGCCTATTTTAGGGGCCTCTAAAAGTTTAAAAAAATTGCCTCTGCGGCCTCCAAATGTGATTTTTAAATTTTATTTATTTTTAAAAATTGGTCATCTAGCCCCCTAAAAAAAGAACTCCCATTCAATTCCAATTTCCAAGAGTCCTAAATGGCCCTAACAAAACGTTCCCTTTTGAACCACCTATACTCGAAATAAATATTACTTGAGTACACAAACAAAGGCAGCGAACTCTGTGGTTTCTGCTTTGGTAGTGTACTCTGTTAACATTGATATAGAGTATATGACAAAAGACTGGCCCGGGATGGGGAAGTCCGTTGTGCAAGGAAAGCAGCAAAAAAAAACCACCTGTTCGCCTCAGTGATAACTTAGCTCCAACCAACACAATAAACATAAGCTTAGTTTCTAGGAATTCTACAAAAGGGGGCATAAAGTGAGAAACTGGATTTCGTTAATACGACTTAAACCGTTGCAACGCTTAAACGAAGGGAAATCCCAGCGGAGCTGAAGTCGAAGCGTAAAGCATCGTACCAGTCACTACTTTGAATAGAGAGCGTCCTGGGGATTAGGGTTTTTTATTTTTTACTCCTTGTCCCTTTTGCGAAATCACGTGATATCAGTCCAGTGACCACTGATCGTAGAGAAAGGACCTAGACCTTCGGTGGTCGGACTTGTCCCAGATAACGCGCGTTTCTTCATTTTGTTTTCTGCTCCTGAACAAACAGGTAGTTCTCAATTTAGATTCTCTCCCAGTCAAATTTTTTCTAAGTCTCTTCCGAGACTAACTTTGCCAATACAGACTTTTTAAAGGCTATTTAGCTGTTTTAAGCTAATTTTTAAACAGCCTTTTTCAAGGCTAATTAGCTATTCTAGCTAAATTATTCAAAACGCCCTTTTCAAGGCTAATTAGCTATTCTAGCTAAATTATTCAAAAAGCCTTTTTCAAGGCTAATTAGCTATTCTAGAAAAAATATTCAAACCGCTTTTTTCAGGGCTTTGATATAGCTGGTATTATTAAAAAGTCTGTTTGAAGACTACATAGCTTTAACTAAGCTTTATTTTCTTAAACCTTTTTAAGGTTATTTCGCTATTAGTATATAATAGTAGCATTTTCAAATATGAGTACCCGAAAATTTTTATCTGGGTCCCAAAAATGAAAAAAATGGAAAAGGGAAGATAGTTTCGTTAGTAATCAGAAAGGTGCAATGACACGTTTTTTGAAATCGTCGGCGCAAAGCCATAACTATAGTTCTGAGAAAAACCTAGTCAAAGAATTGGGAAAGGGTTTAGAATCCTTGGAGACTGATAACAGTCACTGTTTTAGTAATACTGCTGAAGTTCTTCCAAACGTCAGTACTGATATGGAAATGGAACTGACTCATGAAGGAGAAATTGCAGAAGTAATTGCAAACCCCAACTCTAACCACGCACAAAATACATCAAACAACGTGTCCAATTCAAAATAAATGGGCTTACACGCGTTGAATAACTTGGATATTAGTCTAGATAAAGATTGCCTTCCAGTTCAGCCTAAACTAAATCCTTTTCCTAAAAGATTAATTGGCGGTAAAAATCGAGGTTTCAATTCTTCTTGGTATGACAAATATCAAATGATTGAATATTCAGTTGCAAAGGATGCAGTGTATTGTTTTTGTTCCCGTCATTTTTTAGGCAGTAGAAACACTGCATTTATAAAGAGATTTTCGGATTGGAAAAACATGGGGACACAATTCGAAGAACACTTCACTTCCAACAAATATTCTCACCAACTAGCCTACAAAATGTACTTAGACTACATGGAATCCAAATCCCGTGGATCAATAGTTTGCCAGGTTAACGACCACCATAGACTAGACGTTATTAGAAACAGAGAGGTCCTACCTACACACGTGGAAGTTATTATTTTATGTGCCCAACAAGATTTAGCACTTCAGGGGAACACTTAAGGCCTTTTCACACGAGCCAACATTTTGATCCAACTAGATGAGTCAACTTGAGTTGAGTCAACTAGTTGGCTCGTGTGAATAAAAGTTCGATGAGTTGATCCACCAAAAATGTGCGCGAGAAAAAAATGGATCACTGATCCATTTTTGCTGACTCAGCATTTTGATTTAAAAAGTTGGCTCGTGTGAAAAGATCTTTACACATCCGCCGACAATATTGGGAATAGGGGAAACTTTATTGCAATATTAGATATTTAAAAAAAATGTCATGATTTAAAAGCAAGTTTAGTGAGAAAAATTATTGTTCAAGAGGTCAACTACTATAGGGTAGTTTGGGCGCTTGCCCAACGTGTTTAGCTCCGGGGGTCCGAATTAAAACGTAATAATTAGATTACTTTGAAATTTAAAATTGTCAAAATTATTTTAAGCACTAAACAAGAGGCTGTTTTACACATCAATTTTAATTTAATAAGTTAAAACACAACAATAAAACAGTTCAGCTTGAAATAGCGCGAAACTAGACAATGGCCTTTGTAGTCTTCCCCCTTAACAATGGGGGAGACAAGCCTAAATAAGTAGTTGATGAATTTGGGTAAAGAGGTAATCGTAGGGTGGAATTCTTCGATTACAAGTAAAGTTGGTAATATTTATTTGTAAATAATATACTTAATAATAAAAAATTTATTAATTTAATAATAATAAAACTTTTATTAATTTAATAATAATAACATTTTTATTAATTTAATAATGATAACATTTTTATTAATTTAATAATAATAAAATTTTTATTAATTTAATAATAATAAAAATTTTATTGATTTAATAATAATAAAATTTTTAAATAATTATATACAATTTGGCTAGTTAAAGAACAACAAAAATTACAAAGGAGTTTTTTATGGGGGCCTCTTAATCACGCAGTGCCTACTCGCGAAAAAATCCTGGCGGGGCTACTGCCCTCGCTCTGACTTCGTGTTTCACCCTCGCACTGACGTCGTCTAGCGGTCTCTCTCTGATTTCGTGTTTAACCCTCGCACTGACCTCTTGTGTAATTTGTACATTTTGTAGGAAGTGATTTACTCCCCCCTGCTTGCAGCGAGACGAGGGTCTTAGTTAGAGCATAGCGCCGAACCAATTTTCAACGGCGGCGGCGGCGGGAACGATAATTAGTTCGGCGGCGGCGTGGCGCGCCGATTTTCAGAAAATAATCGGCGGCGTTGAAAAAAATCGGCGGCGGCGGCGCCTAAGGGGAAAAACTCCCCCCCCTCAGAAATAGCGCCAGCCTTTTAATAGACCGCTAGAACTTAAATTGTTAAACACATTTAAAAAATACATGTTTAATAGAATGTATTTTATTAAAATAGGAACCACTTGTTTCCAAAACAAAGAAGAGGTAACTTTGGTTACATACTATCAGATGTAACTTATTTAATCATAAGTGTGCCTGAAAGAATTTTTTCATAATGATACCTTGTTGCAAGGATATGACGTTATTGACGTCACTTCCCAGTCGATGACGGTTTTATCGTCATCAAAACTAGTTCTCGCGTAGGGGGGGGGGGGGAGTTAAAACCAGTTTTACGCGACGTTAGTGCTGTATTTTCTTTTGTGGCTGTCAAAGACTATATAAAGTTACGCGTAGCTTTATATAGTCTTTGGTGGCTGTGAAACAAGGTCTCATTTAAATTTTTAATACAGATATGTTAAACAGAGGCACACTTATGAGTAACTATGTCACATATGATACTATTAAACTAAAACATTTACGCTAGTAATAACAATACTATACTAATTTACTACCATTTCACTAGTATTATTATCTATACACTCTTTTTAGAAACTTTTGCTGGGTGCCGCCATTATCGTACAGACAACCAACGAGCCAGCCCTCTACCGCATAAATTTCATCCCCCCAAATCCGGTTTTCCCCGCGCATTTAAGTCTATTATCACAATTTATTTTATCTTTGTATCAAAGGAATTTTTAAAATGTAATAGAATAGTTATTGCTGAATGCAGCCAATGCAGCTGATACGTTTCTGTACTTATTACAAAATACGAGGCGAGGCAACTACAAAGCCGTTTTCGTTTTTCTCTCTCTCCTATCCCAGCTATCTGCTGCAGAAAATCTTGGTGCGCGCGGTGCCGTGGTGCCAGATCTTTTGGAAATTATTAATTGTTTTTAATTTTATAACGCTAGTACGGTGCACCCAACAGCCTAGGAATCGTAGCACTACCAAAAGAAAAATCTATGTAGTTTAGATCTCAAAACGTTATTATTATACTTTAATAATGGAAATTAATTCGGCGGCGAAATGAAAATGTTTCGGCGGCGGCGGCGGCGTTTCGGCGTTATCTAAATAATCGGCGGCGGCGGCGTTTGATCGGCGGCGCTATCCTCTAGGTCTTAGTACTATAGTAGCCCCTATCACAGCTTTTGGTAGTATTCTACGGAAATGTAGTAGTCTACAATGAAATTCCAAAGTCGTCTCGAAATTAGTTAAAACGTGCGAACGCAAGGGGGGCGCATTCAATATACAGGTTTTCAACGATTTTCCGAAGAGTGATTATATTATTTTCTATCATATCAGAAATACATGAATTTCTGATTATATATTATATACTATTTATTTTTATATATTATTTTCTATACCGTCCTAAATAATTTAAAAAATATTTAATGCTTTTTAATACTTTTTATTAGTTTGATAGTTTATGGTATGGTTACATATGAGGTTTGAGTTCAATATATTTTGGTTTAATATCCTTTTAATCAAGAGTACATTTTAATATAAAAACATTATGGATGTGCTCATCAGATAATATTAAATCTTTAGCAATTTAAAAAATACTGCACGTTTCAATCAAATGAGATGGCAAAATCACTAACAAAACATTTCCTATAGGATTAAAAATGTATTAATTTCCAATTACAATCATTTACAAAATTACAGTTCTTAATAAAAATAGCCAAAATACATGTGATAAAATAACTGGTTAAAAAGTTGAGAACATTTGATTGATTTATCACAGTCATTTTTATTCAGGTTGTTTATTTATTTATATATTTTGGTATTTACTTTAATTTAATTTAATCTGGGACCCCCTTGTAAAACAGTTTTAACTGAATGGGAATATCCTAATAAAGCTTTTTATGATTATTATTATTCCGTGATACTAGGAACTTCATTCGTAACATATTTGGTTTGTATTAAGCGACTCAAATTTCGTAAAATTATTAACCAATATTTGAGTAGAACTTTAACCAAATTTTGAGTAAAAACAAAAAAAAAACCCCAAGTTTGGTTTACATTAAACAACAAACATTTTGTTAAATTATTAACCAATGTTTTGTTAGAAGTATAACAAAATTTTGTGTTATGGAAGGTTTAACCAAATATTTGGTTAAATTATTAACAACCCAATATTTAATTGGGTGTATAGAGACCCAGAATTAGAATGCCAAATCTACTTAAATTTTCTTTAAAATAACTAAATCGTTTTAAGAGTGTAAATAAATAGATAGATAGTGCGTGCATGATTTAACAACCTTGGTTAAAAAGAAAATTCTAATTGCATTCAGAATTTTTTAAGGTCTTTAATGCCAGTGTTGATACTTAAGTTTGCCTAAATTTTAGTGAAAATAGTGACCAAAAAGAGACGAAATAGTAATCGAAACGTCACTAAAATTAGTTTAGTAAAGTAAAAATCACAACAGTAACTTTCTACCAGAGTAGAGATATAATGAGACTGCGAAGACAAAATATTTCCAATTATAGGGATAGAAATAAGGGAATCGAACTTGAAAGGAAAATGTTCTAACTAAAAAGTTGTCTTATTTTGGAGTTAATCTTACAAATAATGCTAGATTATTAGTAATGTTATCTATGAAAAGTAACTCTGAAAAATATTTAGTAAAGAAAACCTACCAAATTTGAAAAAAGTGAATTTTGGTAAGATTTAACTTTTAGTTAAAAAAGTGACTCAGTATCTGCACTGTACTGACAAAACGGTTTTTTAACCTTTCCTTTAAAAAAACACTAGAACATCTCAAGACTTTCGTTTAAAGTTTGTAAATGTTTTGGCATTTATACATAGAAGAAAGTCTGTTTAAAACGCACTAATTAGAAAAAGAGTCGACGAAACAATCATTGATTAATTAAAATATTTTTAAATATTAAGTGCAATTTTGTCTTAACATATTCTTAATTTCTTTGCGTAAATAAAAATTAACCATATTTAAAAATATTAGAGTCGTTTAATGTAGAATTTATTATTAATTATTTCAACAGCTTCCAACTTTTCACCGACATAATATAATGTCAGAAGTTCAGAACTAGAAAATCAGAATTATGCGGTTTGTAATACAAGTTGATAATTTTTCCGCGGTTTTCCACAGTAAAATCCTTGACATTTACACTACTTTTCCCTTCGAATAAATTAATGTTGTTGGTTTTTAGAAAAACACCTTACTCAAAATGCACTATAAAAGTATAAATCAAGCCACCTTATAAATATTTTACGTCAATATACCTAAATAAATTAAACCAATATTTAGGTGTAACAGTTTAATTAAAAAAGAGGTCTAAAATTTTAGTTAGGGTTATAAAATGACGAAGAGTTTAATTAAACATAGTGATTTTTCATCACGAACCTAGTGATAAATTCGTAAATTGGTTGGTCGTTGAAGAAATGAAGCGAAATTGCGCCATGTACGTTAGAACTTTTTAACTAATTTCGAGACGACTTTGGAATTTCATTGTAGACTACTACATTTCCGTAGAATACTACCAAAAGCTGTGATAGGGGCTACTATAGTACTAAGACCCTCGTCTCGCTGCAAGCAGGGGGGGGGGAGTAAATATCTTCCTACAAAATGTACAAATTACACAAGAGGTCCGCTAGACGACGTCAGTGCGAGGGTGTATAACGAAGTCAGACAGAGGGTGAAACACGAAGTCAGAGGGTGAAACACGAAGTCAGAGAGACCGCTAGACGACGTTAGTGCGAGGGTTAAACACGAAGTCAGAGAGACCGCTAGACGACGTTAGTGCGAGGGTTAAACACGAAGTCAGAGAGAGACCGGTAGACGACGTCAGTGCGAGGGTCAAACACGAAGACAGAGAGAGAGGGTGTATAACCAAGGTTCGTAAAAGAAAACGACGCCAGAGAGAGGGTATACGATGTGATCGCAAGACAGAGAGAGGGTGAACGATGTCCGAGTGAGGGCTGTTTTTCGATGTTTACGCATTCTGAGACTGAGAGAGAGCAAAGTCGAATTTTGTCCTGTTTGGCGTGCCATAGAAAACGCAAATCGTACGTAAAAAAATGCCACGCGACGCTAGCGCCCGTAACGCGCGTGCGAAAAGCGTCCGAAAATCGAGAAATAAATCGCCAAAATTGGTTGACGAACGTACCACCCAACCAACAGCTTTTGATTATATAGATATACAGTTTTAGACTTTTTAGCTCGAGTAAGTTTTTCTTCAGCCATGTGCTTGTAGTTTCGAGATTGTCATTGGTTTTCGCTATAGCTAAATGAATCGTCCGCGTAGAGTGTGACAGAGTCGTCATTAAATAGCATTAGGATATCATTAAAATATAGATTGAACAAAATGGGAGAGAGTATTCACCTTTGTGGAAGGCTGCGTTGTGGGGAGTTCTTGTTTGATGGTACATAGTTAATCTTTGTTTCCACTACTCTATTAAATAAATAAGTTTTTAACCAGTCTAGAGGTATTCCTCTAATTCACATTAAATTACATTTTTTAAGTAATATTGATTCAAGATTGATAAAATCAAAAGCTTTTTTTAAATCAAGAAATACGGCTATAGAGATTTTAGAGGAGTCTAGGGCAGTTAGAAGTTTATTATACACATGGCCATTAGCGTAGTCGACTCCACATTTTCCCCTAAAACCATATTGTCTCTCAGATAGAAGATTAAATTAATTGACAAATTTGTTTAAACGTTTGTAGAAACACTTGTCAATTATTTAGATATAGCGGAAATTAGTGAAATTGGCCTATAATTGGCGGGATCATTGATATCGCCTTTTTTAAAATCGGAATGATTATGGTATTTTTTAAACAGTTTGGATATATTCCTAATTTAAAAGGATAAATTAAAGTGTTGGTTGCACGAAAAATCGATAGTAATAAAAACGAATGAATGCGGGCTTGTTTTGAAGCCCAGGACAAATTTCCAAGCCTGAGTAAGTGTATTAACTTTGAGTCCGAAACTGACCTTTTTCGCTCCCCAAAATCCTGAAATTTTCGGCGAATTTCTCTCCTCCGTAGCACGAGCAATTTACAGCAAATCAAAGCTGTAGTTTTAGTCCTAAAATAGAAGGAACTGAAGTGGAGGGATTCTGTTTACTTGTAGAAGTTTTCAAACCAGAGGTTTTTAATCATAATATTAGGCTTATTATCGAAATAAAAAATATTTTTTTACGCGCGCACTAAGCGGCGCGCACGATTGGCTGCCGGTCGCACATAAATTCTGGACGACAAAATCCAATTTACTCCTTTACACCTCCTTTTCAGAAGGAGTAAAAAGAGTAGCCCTAATACTCCGGAACAAGCGAATATTTTATGGGGCGGAGTAATTCTCATCCCCGGAACAGGCGAATAACACGTTTTAGGGTAAATTCAGAATTTACCCTAAAACGTGAGCTTCTGCGTAGAATTTAAAATTCTACGCAGAAGCTCAAGGCGGCCGCGGGTTTCCATAATGACGAAAGATTAACCTTTGAAGACTGAAATCTACTCGTCGGGACGTTATAAACTTTAATCTGGACTGGCTAGCATGTAAAACCTGTAACTATTGGGAACATTTTGAAAATTATTTTAGATACGATAGATGGCGATACCCTCCACGCAAACAATCCCACGATTTACCTCTACTTTTTAGTTTTTTTTTTATTCCCTTTCTAGTCTACGTGAAGAAACGAGGCTCGTTGGTGGAGATTAGTCAGATTACTCCGTTTTGAACACCGAAGTCGCGCCGCTCGCGCGGATGTACTCGCCAAGTAACTATTGTATATTTGCATATTAAACTTATTCTTGTAAAACTAAAACCAAACGTGTTTATGCCTGATACGAAAATACACGATAACAATTCCCCTCTTTTTGGAACAATACAATTTGAAGATGTCAGTGATGCTATGCCTTTCACCTGTAAATTTTGTTATTTTCTCGCTACTCAGGACAAACTCGCTGTTGATCTTACCGCCCTACGAAATGAAACATTATTGCATCTTAAAACTGACTCTGTTATCACTACAAGCATATGTAACTTAATTACTCATAAGTATGCCACTGTACTTTTATTCCATTCAAAAATCTTCACTAACGGTTTGTTTCACCACGAACCAGTAAAAAGGTGGACTACGTTAGATTTTAACCTTTTTATTCATCCTAGTAATTTTGGGAGTCACACTATTGACTACTAACATATTTATTTAAGCCAATGGAAAAGCTCTAAATTGAGAAGGAAATTTTTGCGTCGCAATTTTAGTCAGCCCAATGTAGCTTTATTGAAATTTATAAACTCGCTCGGTTTGTGCGGACAAAGATTCGAAATCTCGGCGTTTCTCGATAGCCCGTTTTCTCGCGAGGCTTTTACTGACGAGGAGTGGCCGGGAGTAGTGGCTCAATCCTGTAATCCCAGGCGTCCGGGAGGCAGAGTTTGTGGAAGGCCGTGTGAGGACGAGTACCAATCCCCCAACGGGTGGTCGGGATACTTCCGCCACGGGTGTCCCCACCCCTGTCCCCACGTATCCCCCCGTTGGCGTGGCCGTTACGCATATCTCACCCTGATTAATCAGTTATTGTGTGTGTGCTGGTGTCTAAGGCCTCGGGTCGACACCGATGTTTGTGTATCTCAAAAAAAAAAAAAAAACCCTGCTATGGAGCCCGATTTTTCCGACTTCCGGCGCGAACTCACGAGGAGTGTACCCGAGGTGTAAACCACCGATTTTGATGAAACTCGGGGAGTATGTAGACCTTAGAGTAACTTGAATTTTCACCAAGGGAAAAGTTACGCTGGGCTTCCGTTTTGCTATGGCAACCGAAAATGTTTTTGACAACTTAAAATGAAAAAATCTACATTTTAAAAAAGCATGGGATTTTCTCGGTTTCACAGGGGGTACCATATGAAAATTTTTGAAAATTTTGGGAGTAATTTGAGCAGTGCCGTAACTAGGCATTGGCGGGGTTGGCCCCCGCCAAGGGCGCGCGAGGGTAAGGGGCGCCGTTTGGTGTTCAAAAAGCTTAAACCTATTGCCAAGACGACCCACTTTAAGCCAGGGATCTGTAGAAAAACCGTGGTGGGGTTGGCTCCCGCCAAGGGCGCCAGAACACCTAGTTACGGCTCTGAATTTGAGAAAATTGAGTAAAACAGCCAAAAATTAATAAAATTGAATAAAATTTTGGGGGTAATTGGAGAAAATTGAGTAAAACAGCCAAAAATTAATAAAATTGAATAAAATTGTGTTAATCCAACTACTATCGGATAAAATTGGGTAAAATGATAAAATTTGAGTATAACTATAAAATTTGGGAAAAATAATCAAAATTCATCCAAATGACAAAAATTGGGTAGAATTGTGTTAAGACTACTAATATCGGCTACATTTGGGGTATTTTGGATGTGAACGAAAGGGAGGTTTTTAACTAAAGAATCTTTAAGTTATAGTAGTTTTCGTTATTAATTACGGTTTACGAAATTACAACGAAATCGATAACCTTTTAGTTTCTAATTAACCTTATTTTGTAGGCTAAGCAAACCAACTTTTTCTAGAGTTGACACAATGACCATTTTGAAAATGGGAAATGGTTTTTTTCCATGGGCGCCCGCAGAGGTGGGCAAACGGGGAAATTGCTCCACCACCCCTTTCTTTAGTCATACCTCTTTTTTCTGTCGAACTTTTTGGGGAGTGCAGTGACGAAGAAGAGTGATCCAGTTACTTGAAATGTGTGTTACATCAATTTCGGGAAACTTATATCCCTATTCCTACTAAGCTTTAGCTATTCTGCCG
This sequence comes from Leiobunum rupestre, assembly GCF_980474605.1. Classification (NCBI taxonomy): domain Eukaryota; kingdom Metazoa; phylum Arthropoda; class Arachnida; order Opiliones; family Sclerosomatidae; genus Leiobunum; species Leiobunum rupestre. Next base: position 42,358,953 of record NC_143389.1, read on the forward strand.
TGATTTGCACAAAGGAATTAACGACCAAAACTTAATTTTAAGAAAAACTCAGTTTTGTTGCTTTTTTTTATCAATGAAAAACTTTACCTCGGATTTTTCTGGAAAATATCCTATCCAGTTTTTTTTGGTTATATATTTTCACAAAAGCATTAACGCTTTTGCGCAGATTATTTAAAGGTAATCTCATATTACTTAAATTATTAGCACAAAAGCATTTAATGCTTTTTAGCAGACGATATCAATAGCACGTGTACCAAATACACAATCGCTGATTGGATAAACCCAAAAAATGCTTTTGTGATAAGTAAAGGATGGCGCTTAATGCCTATTTGTGAAGTATTTCCGTGAAAGTACCGAAATAATGCTTTTGTGACAAGCGTATATCTTTTAACCTAAGAGGGCTAGAAACAAACTGATTTCAGATTCAGAATCAGCACCACCAACTTACCCAAATAAAACTAAAACATAAAAATGTCAAAAATGGTCGTTAATGCCTTTGTGCAAATCACGGCAGTATAGCTCGTTCATTTATCGGATCGTTGTATGTGTAAAGGTTGTATATTTCATCGGGCCAGTTCGCTATATGACTTGAAATAATTTCTGCCGGCGTCCATGCTCTCAGTAGCGTAGGGGGTGGACTTGCCCCTTGGTCCACCCATCTGGCTATGCCACTGCATGCTCCTCTCTATTTGAACTTTGTTTGAACCCAAAAACCAACCTTTTTCTATTTGACTAGGCAAAACACTAACTTTTCGCCCTACCCCTCTAAGACGAAGCACTTAATTACATACGTTCCTGAATTCCATAAGTGACAATTCACAACGTAACTTAAACCAAAAAATAAATAAAAATGCCATAGCACCCACTTAAAGGAAGTAATAACTGGACCATGATTATCCAAATTATAGTTAGACTATTCATATTTGTTTAATGCTGGGAAAATGTTGTCAATTCAAATCCTAACGATGTTTATATAAAAAACTATGCTGGGGCCAAACAAAATGAACAAGGGTGGGGCAACCCCGTCTATGCTGAGCAGCCGGACACGGAGTCACAGAGTGGACAAGAGATTGGTTATGCAAGGTTACAAGGTAGTCGTTTTGGTACGGTTCTACCTCTATAGATCACCGTAAAACGAAATAGAGGCTACGCGGCAGTGGCGGACTGGGTCTAAAAATGTGGACTGCCAGGGGTCAAAGGGGGCCCACCCAAAACCAGAGGCGTAGACAGGGGGAGACACCCTCCGAAAAAGGAACATTCCCCCCTGAAATATTTTTTTATGTTAATAATTTTTTCGCTTTAATTATTTTTACTCAATTGTGTGCGAACTACGCTACTGCCGAAAACTAGAAGGATAAATGCTATAATATTTTTAATTAAATAAAGGAATACCACTGGGCATGCCTCAGGCTGGAATCAAACCAGCGACCTGTGGGTTGCGGTCCCAACGCATCTTCCTTTTGGACTACTAAGCCCACAATATAGGTGTTCCCTTGTCTCGCGTAAAATATATCCCGATTTTTTATTAAGCCATAGCATTTTATATATCACCTAGTTGTAACAGTTCCTTTCAATTGGAATACTCTTTGAAACGGCAACTCATAGGTCGCTGGTTCGTCGCCATTTATAAAAGAAATGTTTTAGCTATATAATGTTTTTAATAATTACAGATAACATATTAAAGGCAATATACAGTCGATACTAAATGTAAACATAATTATACAGATTGTTATTTTTAGTTTATATTTTAGACAAATGCCGAAATTTTACTTATTAACCGGTTGTTTAAAAGCATGTTTCATGTTCCACAATATTTTGAGTAATCGTTGGAATACACTAGATGACTGTGCGAATCTGTCAATAATTGCTTCTACATCCAATTCATCTAACAATTCCTTTTCAATTAAGCAATAATTTTAATACGTCGAAGTTCGAAGCAAAAGAAAGCAATTCCAACATAACTTCATCTTTACTGATTCGTGGAGAAAGCTTAACACCATCCAAGGCGTCATCTTCTAGGCCCTTCTCTGTAATATTTTTAAAATTTGCTGTGTCCATGCAAGATAAATCTTTATACAACTTTTTGTGTTGTAAAAAACGTGAATCTAGTGACTGGACAATGCGGTCCATTATTAGGTTAAACACATTTACTCTTAAATCAGCGGGACCCTGCCAAATATAAGACGTAACTTCTTTCGTCGGGTACTTGGGCTTAGCCAAACTTTTTAAAATGTGTTAAAAATGGTTAAAATTGTTTTGAAAATGAATCCACGCTGAACCGCCAGCGCTTCGGCACCCCGACGATGTCATTGGAACTTTTTTTTATAAATAAAATATTAATTTATTCAGTAAAAATATAATTTAATATTGAAAGTTTTGGAACTTCTATTATATTTTGAAGCTATTATAATGTTGACATATTGTTGAAGGTTTAAGGTGTCCCACTGACCAAATTTATCATGGGGCCCACCTGCCATCGGTTAGGCCCAGTCTATGGCCAGTCCGTCACTGCTACGCGGTACCTTATCTCGACTTACTCGAATTCGTTTTTTAGTGTTTTTCGGAATAGTATTTCATATTTCATTTATATTATAAATATTAAAAAAATAATCAATATAGTTTCACAGTTATTGATTGTTTTCATTTTGAAAAAACATGCCGTAAAACTGTTATTAAATTTAAATAAGCTTAATGTTTTTTTTCAAATAACTTATTCTTTGAACTAGCGTATTGACGTGGGATCTTTCGGGGCCCGCGGACCCTCGGGGGCCCCTAGGCACGTGCCTAGTGTGCCTAATTCTTAATCCGGCACTGGCTAGCTGCGTTCTCCTTGTGTTTGTTGCTCCTAGGTGGCATACTTATGAGTAATTATGTTAAATATGCTACAAAGCCTACAAGGATTGATACTCTTGAAGTTACACTTTCATATAATACAGCAAGTATCAAATCTGCTCTTGATTCCCAATTTAACATGTTTGCGAATAAACTCTCTGCTGATACAATCAGTATCAAAGCTGATATTCTCTCCTTGCTTGTCGCGTCATTGGCATACTTCACAGCTAAGCTCCGCCTTACATATTATACGTCATTCACAAATCACGAGCCAAACACCACGTGGCCATATTAACTGTGAGAAAATAATCACGTGACCACCATAGTCGTTCTAATGTCATGGCCAACCAAAACTTATTACCATGAAAATAGGCCACACCTACGTGCAAGTTACGAATTGATTCATAGTTAAATAGCCTTGCCAAAACCCTCTCTGCTGACTCTACGAATATCAAATCTGACCTTGATTCTCAACTTCAATCATTCTCTCAAAAACTCGATGACCACGCTTCCACTATTGCGAAGACTGTTTTTGAAAAACTCGACCCTGTCTTTCAACAAAGAGAACTGAACTATTTTAACAGGATTGAAGAATCCTTTTGCTCCTCTGCTAAAGTTGCAGAACTTCTCTCTAAAAAATAACGAATCTTGCTGTATTTCTTTCTGGAGTATGGTCCGTCTCTCCTCAGACAGAGTGGTTACTGAGTGTATGGCGGCATATGGGCCTTCCATTTCAGAGGTGTCAATGGTAGCTTCTGGTAATGCAGCTCGTGACAATTAAACGTATCTGCTATAGGGAGTTTAGTACCTGGAACATATTTGAGATTGAATGGATAGCATAGTAAACGTAGTAGCATCCGTTGAAGTCTTGGAGATAAGAGGTTCATGGGTTTCTGTACTATAGCTAGCAATGGCTTGTAATCAGTCTCGATAGTTATATGCTTCCCAATAATGTAGAAGTGAAATTTTTCGCATGCAAAAAGTATGGCTACTAGCTCTTTTTCGGTCTGAGTATACCTTTGTTGAGTCGGATTCATGGTTGTAGAGGCGTATTCTATCGGGCCACCATCTTGCAATAAAGCCGCTCCTATACCCTTGGAGCTGGCGTCCACTGTAATACTGCAAGGAGATGCTGGTTTGAAGGCTGTCAGAATAGGAGTGCATGATATCATTTTCTTGAGTTTGTCATAGACTTCCTGTTTATGCGAGTCCCAAATAAAAAGCGCATCTTTTTTTCAAGGGGCAGCCTGTTCTGAATATCCTGGAAGAAATTTAGTCACGTATTTCACCATAGCCAGAAAGCGTAGGAGAGTCTGCTTGTCCGTCGGTGGAGGAAGTTTGGTTATCGCTTTGGTACGCTCGATATCAACTTCTATTTTGTCTGGTGAAATTATGTGACCAAGATATTTGATTTTCGATACCACCAACTGTAATTTCTTGGAAGTAAATGTAAGTCCAGCCTCTTTGGCACTTTCTAATATACGTCGGAGAAGTTGGTTGTGTTTCGGAACATCTTCATCTCATGCATAAATTGTTGGAAACCCTCCGATGCTAGGCACAACCCATAAGGGAGGCGTAAGTAACGGAAGGTACCAAATGGCGTCGCGAATGTACATAAATAGGAACTTTCTTCAGTTAATTCTACTTTCCGAAATGCATTTCTCGCATCCAAAACCGTAAAGATCTTGTGGCCATGTAACTTTGCAAAAATTTGCTGTGCAGTTTCTATCAGATTGTGAGGCCAAAGTATAGCAGGATTCAGTTTTCTTGGGTCCAAGCAAATACGAACCTCCCCATTTGGTTTTCTCTGCACTACCATCGGATGTACCCATGGAGTTGACTCACGGACTGGAGTAATCACGCCTTCTTTCAGCATTCGTTGTATTTCTAGAAAAACTGGTTGTTGAAGAGCAAATGTTAATTTATGTGCTATCAGAGACATGCGGTGTTACATTTGGCTTTAGTTTTATGTTATACTTAAATGGTAGTCGCTTCCTATTTTGTCAAAAAGCTGAGAGAATTCATTAATGAATAATGATGTTCTGTGGTTTTACCGATGTTAGTTTGACAGGTTCACAGCTTGAGGAAGATCCAACAGTTGGCGGATCATCTGACCGTCGTTCCAAGAAGTTTGAATGTTTTACAGATTCTAATAATGCAAAAGGCAATGCGGGATTTTTTCGAATTCTTTGGACCAGTTTCAGCAACTCCAACGCAGAGGCTCCTAAAATTGGAGTATAATTGTGGGGAGTAACGAGACTTCCTGAGGCTTGAATTGAAGCTCCTGGTAAGGTGACAACGCCAAGTACAGGTACTAAATGACCAGTATAGCCAAGGATACGTCTTGGTGGAGGACGAAGTTGTGGCTGAGTAGGTACTGTGTCATAGACCTGTTTTGGCAGGACCCAGAGTCTAATTTAAAAAGAACTGGATTATTGCACACATATATGAAATCGTACCATTGGTCATTGCTTGTGAAGGGAGTTGTACTGGTAGCTTCACACACAGCAATTATTGAATGCAAATTAAAGTCGGTGGATTGTTCCACTGAAGTGAGTGCCAAAGAAATATTTGTCATGTTGATTTTGATCTTGGAGTTCTGAAGTCCCATAGGTAACATCTTCCTGTGATGATTCCATATTTTGATAGTCAGAGTTAAGGCGCTCATGGTCGAGATAGTTAGGACTGTTCTGATCGTGATATTTCCCATAATCATGACTTTCACTTTCTAAAACGGCTATAGAATGAGAAGGGCGAGAGCGGCACAAGCCTGCCCAATGTCCTTTCCTGTGACAATTGTGACATATAGATTCAGCTGCTGGACACCGACCTGGCCGATTATGAAGGAGCCCGCAATTTAAGTAATTAGTGTTTTGTATTGATGCAAATGGAAGTTGGGTAGGTCCAACAACAGCTCCTAAGGGAAAACGGTTATGGCCCCTTTGATATGAGTGATTAATATACCGTTGAGGATGTTGAGTGCGGAGATTGGCATTTTTATGCCAAGAACCTCGAGATGAAAACGTTGGGAAAGAACGGGAGCCATTGAAAACAGGCAGTGAGTGCTGTATATGATATCGAGAACCTTGGCCACCGTGGAAAACAGCATCCACAGTGATTGATGGTTGAGTTGCAGCTTGGGTTGTGGAGGTCTCATCAGTTTGACATAATGAAATAGCTTCAGGGAGTTTAACTTGCGTAGTTCAGAGTTGTAGAGGCCAGCAAGAATATGATATCGGAGTAATGAGTCAGATAATGTACCAAAATCACAATTTTGTGCTTTTGTTCGGAGATCCGTAAGGAAATCATCAAAGGGTTGATATTGAGATTGCAGAGTGTGAAAGAATGAATATCGATAAGAGTCAGGGTTGTTATAGGAAGAATAGTAAGTATCAAAAGCAGCGTAGATTTGATCCAATTTCGGAATAGTTTGGCCATTTTGAGGTTGAAAAGCTAGAGTATCATAAACTTTCCGACCCTTTGGTCCAACAGTATATAAAAAAGAGGCTACTCGCGTATCCGGATCCTCCGCTCTTAGCTTAGATGCGATCAGTGGCGTAGCCAGGGGGAGGGGGCACAGGGGACACATGCCCTTCCCGAAACGTATGGTCGTACGTACAAATATTCTTATTTTTTTACTTTTTTTTTCAATGGGGTTCCCCCCCCCCGAAACAAAATCCTGGCTACGCCACTGAATGCGATAGCGTAGATGTTGAAATTATCCTTATAGGCAGTGGCCGGATTCGCGGTACCAGGTTCAAAGTGATCAGGTCCTCGGAATGTCGACATCATGACAAGGTGAGAGCAGCACTTCTGACACCATGAAAAGATTGAGACTGTAGCTATACAGGGTGTCTTAATTTTATCGGGCCAGGCGTTTTTCTCAAAAACTATAGTTGCTAGAAATGTGAAGTTATCAGGATATCCTCTCTCGGGGAGGACCCTTTTCTTTTGGAATTTTCAAAAAAATCGTGAAATTTTTCACCGTTTTGAAATTTTTATTTTTTGAACGATAGGTGGTAGACGAAAATTTTCAAGCAACAAGTTCTAGGGCGTACTCGAAAACCTTTAATGAAATTGGTTTGGTCAAAAACGGACAATTTTTCATTGAAATAATACGTCATGAAAAAAAAAACAAGTTGGTACTACCCAAAAAGGTTTTAGTCTCATGAAAAAGAAAGAGAAACCTATCTAATAGGCGAAACTATAAAGTCCAGGGGGGGGGGGCTGAAAAGATGGTAGTTACGTGACTTTGTGGAGAACTGCAGTGCCATCTATCCTAAGTAATACGAACTATTATTCATTTTATTTTGCTAATGACGGTTTAAATTTTGATCGATTCGTCTAAATTATCTATTTATTATTATTATTTAAAACATTTTGTAATAGAAAAGTGTATATTAATTAGCTGTCTGCAGTATCTGGAAGGAATATTTTTTTTTCTTTAACGTCGCAAGGCCAACTATTTACACGAGTTACCGAATCGAAGTTGGCTGTGAAAAGGTAGTCACGTGATTTTGTTTTCCCATTTTAACAAGCTGGTTAAGACCAAATTTACTTTATAGTTTCACCTATTTGAAATGATCGTATGTTTGTAAAGATAAAAAAGGACTGGTTTTTTAAGCCAAATCATTTTAAATATTTTTTTAGAGAAAATACAATTTACATAGTAGAATTCCGGAATTCACGCGTCTTATTTTAAATGAGGTTCAATAATTCCACCGTCCGCTGCAATACAAATCCTTTCCTTCATCCTAGTTCACAGAGGGTCAATCCATGTCAAATCACCCAAGCAAACATGGGCCAAAGATGCGATTGCTTAGATGTAAATAATCACGTTCAAATAGTAAGCCAAAAAAAGTTCGTGTCCGTTTTCTTAATAAAAAAGCCAGCTAAGAAACAATATTTTTGTTGTTTGTTTGCTGAACGTATTACACATAGATTTCTTAAAATATCACAAAATCAACTAAAGAGGATTTATCAGCGAGCGAGCTAAATCTATGCTACACAAATCCCGCTCTCTCCTCGTTTGCTCTCTCTTCAGTGAGCGAGCTTTCTCTAAACGTGGAGATGCCGCGATCACTGGTAACCGCTTACGTCGCGACGAGCGAGTCTGTCGCGAACGACGAGGGCTTTCACTCCCTTTGATCGCTCTCGGCGCAGAGAGAGAACGCGCCCGAAAACCTCACCGTCGCGTTCGCATTGAGCTATTTTTTTATTGAACGATGGGGCCTTCTCTTTCGCTTCCATCAATGAAATTCAGTTTTCAAAATAAAGCGTTTTATTTGACCTCGGCCTTGACACGGTGCACGAAAACAATTTCGAGGTTTGACGGTTAAAGGGAATATAACCTGCAAAGCAATCTTTACGGAAGACCCCTTCAATTTTTCAAATGTCCCTGTACAGTGGCGCCAAACATTTTTAAAGCCGAAGGCAAGAGCGGCCAGAGCTGCAAGCGTTGGTGTTCCACACCAAATACCTGAGGTTATATTCCCTTTAATGGGCCATCTACTTGGGGTTTTCGGAATTAAATTTTTATTCTATTTACGATAGTATTAACCTTTTAAATTTCTTAGAAAAACAATTTATATAGTTTTGAAATCGACCTTGAAAAGGTGCACGATTAAAAATTAGGTTTGGCGGTTAAAGCGCCATCTACTGGGATTTTTAAAGGAAAATGGCTTTTGGGATGCTGTTATGTCAACCCCCTGAGAGGAGAACGGTACTGCAACTTCTACCTCCAATATTGGACCTTCTTGCGAGTTCTTTTATTTAATTTGGAAACCGATTGTTCAATTAAGTTGTGGTTAAAAAGTCTTAACCTATCTCAATTGGGCAGGCAGTTTTCAAAAAATAGGTTAGGATCATTTTTAACTCCCTATATTTAAATAAATTGTTGACTAAGATTATTGGAAATATGATGAAGGTACTTATTTGTTGCCTAACATTAAATACACATTTAGCTTCAACATTTATAAATAAAACTTTAATTTTATATTCAATTGATTGTTTCACCCGGTTTCACCGGAAGTAAAAATTCAAAAATACAGATCATTAAGTAAGAAACATAGTGTGATTATACTGCACTATTTTAACAATAATATATGAATTGAGTTAAAATAATATGAACTTTGTTAGATTAATTATTTTCAATAGGAAACGTAGAATAGTAATAGGCTTGGTGATAAAAATATTTTGAGTATGGTTAGTTTGATTAAACAAACGCTTTGTTTTAAAATCTGAATTTCATTGGAAAGATGGAAGCGAAAGAGGAGAAGCGCCTACTCGTTATCGCGGTCTCTCCACGTTTAGAGAAAGCTCGCTCACTGAAGAGAGAGCGAACGAGGAGAGAGCGAACGAGGAGAGAGCGGTATTCATTTAGCTTAGATTGAGATTGCTCACATAGAGATCCGTCGATTCAACTCACGGTCTTTAATAACTCTACTTATAAGTAATTAAAGTTTCGACACTTGAATTCTCACTGTTTATTTAGTACTCAGAATTTTGCCCACGTCTGCGCACGAACCGACATTTAACAAAAAATTTACGAGGAGCCTTCGGTTTCATATCGTTTTTCTACTACGTAGGCTTGTGTATGCCTATTTCAATTACTACTGCGTAGGACTTTTTCCTGGGTGTTAAATCAACCTGCTTTTAATCCCAGATGTAAAGAAATGTATTACAGACAATTAGCCAATGATACGCTTCGCATTTTCTGACGTCATGGGTGCCGAGAAAGTCTGGAAATTCGCCGAAAAACTCGATTTCCACCATTTCGACTTCTTTTTATAATAATTCAAAGACCACTTAACCGATTTTGATGAAATTTTCTGTACTTGCTATAAAATGTTTGCTCTTTCTAATGAACCATTAATTAGCCATAGCTAAAATTTCGTGCAACCAACACTTTAATTTATCCTTTAAATTGGGAATATATCCAAAGTGTTGGATCAAAAACTATTCTTTCTAGAAATGTGAAACTTTCAGTATGTACTCTCTGGGGAGAGATCGTTGTTATTTGTAAATTTCCGAAAAATCGTGAACTTTTTCATGGTTTTAGAAGTGTTAGTTTTTCAATTTTGTTGGTTTTTCATGACCAATTATTTCAGTGACGAAATGTCCGATTTCCACCATGAAGGTTTTCGAGTATGCTCTACAACTTGCCTATTGAAACTTTTCGTCTACCACGTAGCGTTTAAAAACTAACACTTCTAAAACCATGAAAAACACGATTTTTCTGAAACTTACAAATAACAACGATCTCTCCCCAGAGAGTACATACTGAAAGTTTCACATTTCTAGAAAGTATATTTTTTGAGAAAAATGCCTGGGCCGATCAAATGTAGACACCCTGTATAAGCTATTCTAGCTTTGTAACTTGTTTTTTTCTTAATAAATAAATAAATAAATTATATATATACTTATAATTTAATTTATACATATGAATATATACAGGGTGTTTTTTTTGGCTCGAAAAGGTGATTTTTTTCAAAAACTATGTTTTCTAGAAAGTTGAAATTTGTACTGTAAATTAAACGTGCCGGGGGACACTTTCTACCAAAATTGCATCTAAATCGAAAAATATTTTACGTTCCGATTTGAAAGTCCCGTGGCTCTCTCGGCGTACGTTAGTCCCGTGGCTTTATGCATCAGCCATTGGATACAGGGGGTTTAAAGGGGTACAGGGTTGAGTTATTTTTGTGGGGAAAAGGGTACCACGGAAATTCTCGCATTGGAAAGGAAGAGGGAAGTACTACGGAAATTCTCGCATGGAGAAAAGGGGGAGGGGGTACCACGGTAATTATCACATGGGAAAAGCGGAGGTGGCTAACACGGTAATTATCACATGGGAAAAGCGGAGGTGGCTAACACGGTAATTATCACATGGGAAAAAGGGGGAGGTGGGTAACACGGTAATTATCACATGGGAAAAAAGGGGAGGGACGGTAATTATCACATGGGGAAAATGGGGAGGGGGTACCCCGGTAATCATCACATGGGGAAAAGGGGGAGTAATGGCCTTACTGGGGGTACCCCGGTAATTATCACATGGGAAAAAAGGGGAGGAAGGGCCTTACTGTGGTGGTTCGACTATGGGGAAAAGGGTGCCATGGTAATTATCACATGGGAAAAGCGGAGGTGGCTAACACGGTAATTATCACATGGGAAAAAGGGGGAGGTGGGTAACACGGTAATTATCACATGGGGAAAAAGGGGAGGGACGGTAATTATCACATGGGAAAAATGGGGAGGGGGTACCCCGGTAATCATCACATGGGGAAAAGGGGGAGTAATGGCCTTACTGGGGGTACCCCGGTAATTATCACATGGGAAAAAAGGGGAGGAAGGGCCTTACTGTGGTGGTTCGACTATGGGGAAAAGGGTGCCACGGAAAATATCCCATGGGAAAAAGGGGTTGGGTGGGCGTACTGGGGTGGAGAGCTGAGGGCCCCCTGTAAGGTGGGCTTCTCGGCTAGTATATATATATATATATACATTTAATATAATACATACAGGGTGTCCACTAAAAATGAGACAGAGCTAATAATAGAAAAGCTATTTTTCCTAGAAATTGATATTTTCAGATCGCATAGCACGCGCAGGGGGTCATAAAAAAATAAAACTCAATGACCTTGAGTCGGGAAAAACTGCCTCCATGGAGCTGGCAGGGCTACCGACATCTAGTTAAAACGTTAAGTTTTAGTGAAAATTGCGCTGTGGTTTTTGACTCACGGTTTTCAAGATACCACATATTTTTGCGTTATATTGTTTTAAAATAGGGTTGTTAATTCTCCGGAAAAATAAAATTTTCCGCAAATCGGAAAAATAAAAAATTTAAACATAAATTACTTTTCAAGGGTTTTTAATGTTTTAAACTTTTTATCGATTTAAAATGACTAATATCAGTAAACATACTACAAAACATTAATAGTGTTACATTTCAACCAGTTTAAACTAGTCTGTAGGTTTAGTTTTACTTTTAGATTAGAAAAAATGAGGTGAAAATGCCGCTTTATTTAAATTTGCAAACAATATATTAGACAAATCATGGAATGAAAACGTTTTTAATATTTTTCGGAAAAATACGGAAGATTTTCCGGAAAAAAGGCCTCGGTAATTTTCCGGAAAATTTTCCGAGCGGGAAATTTTCCGACTTACAACACTATTTTAAAACAATAATGGATCATGCCTGTAGCTCTAAAAAAGTTTCTAAACGAAAGAAAACTAAAGGTGAGTAATATAATCTTGGATTATCTATTGAAATTCCCTATTTCTCACCCTGCTATGGGGCCCGATTTTTCTGACTTCCGGCGCGAACTCAGTAAAAGCCTCACGAGAAAACGCGCTATCGAGAAAAGCCGTAATTTCGAATTTAGGGTACTTAGTTATATTATCTTTGGTTCCAATTAGTAAGGTGTTCGCCATCGCATTTTATGCCTAAGTGGCTCTGAAACGGTGTAAGAAAATTAACACCAAAAACAAGAAGATCGTAAATAAAAATGTTCAATGACTAATTACCAACATTAAAATTTATATCAATTAAGCTCAGATTAGGTCGGTCAAAATAAATTGGAATTTTATTTTATTAGGTGGTTTCCATAGACATTATAAATAGGATAGACTCCCGATTTTATGGGGGGGGGGGGGGGCTCGCACGCTAGGCAGAGCTAGCAGACGCGGGGGAAAGCGGCCGGAAAACACCACCTATCGGAAACTAGTAAAACTATAAAATAGGTGTTTTTTCCCCCGCCTGTTCTGGGTTTTTTGAGCAGGTTAAAAAGTGTAGCCCTATAACGTCATTTTACTCCAATTCTATCTTGACGAAAAAAAACGAGTTGGAGTAAGAAGGAAGTAGTTAAAGGTTATTTATTTCCCGTAGCAGCCGTAGTTTTGTTTTAAGATGGCCTAAGTCATCAAGCGACTTTTAAAGTCATTAAATAGCATTTAACAATCGAATTTTTGTTATTAAAAGCTTGCCACATGTGAAGATTTTCAAAACCCGTCATGTTTTCGTGAAACAAAATTTAAGCAGACGAATTTTCTATATAAGCTAGATTACTCCTCAGACCACTTCATAGAAGTCCTCATTTGGCTCTCTACCTAAAATAGAAATAAAACGGCTGCCAAGAGAGAACGGCCAGAAACTTTTGATCGGGACTGCACATATGGTGTATAACGTTGGATAGGGCATACACAGCTGAGTAAAATGACACCGCTCACTACTCTGTAGCGTAATTAGAACAGTTGCTATATGATTTTGGCCATTTTTAGAAAACTTTAAATAGCCTTATTTTTAAAACCGTTTGAGTTAATTAAATTTAAAAGCACTTTGCATTTTTCTTCGTGTCAAGACACACTATCTATATGCGAAATTTCGTAAAAATAAGAGATGGTCAGCTATAGCTATGTATGTAAACTTATTTTATTAATTTTCTATAATTTTTCTATCAACTTGTGCTCCCTTAATTTTTATTTTTGGTGATGCCGCCCCGATTCAAAAGGGTGTACGTATGTACGAGTTACAATAAAACCTTGTAAATTGAACGTTCAGTGTAAAGGCTCGTCCAATAAAATTTGTACACAACACTGCGTTAGCGTGTTTAAAGGTTAGCTGCGTTCTCCTTGTGTTTGTTGCTTCTGGCACGGAAAAAGCATTCGCTGATTTTCCATCAACCAGGATTTTCCCGCTATAAACTATCGGCGTTCAGCGCCACGCTCGTTTTTTTATTGGCTTCAATGCCAAAACTATTATAAAAATAATTTTCCGCTAGGGTCGCTCAACGATGAGATATATTTTTGTTCGTAGGTTAACATAGACACTTCAACGAATGGGTTAGTCGCTATAGAGTGTTGTCGTCTCATACGATTTTGAAAACTTGTAACGTCACAGCTGTAGTGTTAATAGTGGCCGCCATGACAGTTACCGTTTTTTATCAATAGGCAAATTACAATGGTGACGACAACACTCTATAATGGCTACGGTGTTAAGGGCTAGCGGTGGAGATTTCTCCAGCGTGGTTTAAACTTGGAAGAGAGAAGGGGTTCCTGGAGGGGAAAATATGAAAACCATAGCTCGGGACGTTTTTTTTTGGTCGGACTCTCGTTAAATGCTGCCACCATTGAGGGGAATTTGGAACTTTTTTTTGCAAATTGCAAACATAATGATGTTTTTTAAAAAATTTGATGCAGTAATGGAGTTTCGGTTAATACTAGAAATCCATTTTTGGGTGAGTTCTAACTTAGCATTTCTCTTTCCGGGTTTAGGTACAGGATAAAAAGTTATATTCTTGTGAATTCTTGAATCACTTCTACAATCTATATAACAACAGTACTTTCCCATCATAATGAATATTTAAACTAACGCGTAAAAGACCGTTGGGCATTCCTAAGCCTTGTGTGATCTAAAAACGTGTACCAAATGTGCAGACGACTAATTCGAATTCTTTAATAAATTTATCCACTGCTTGATGCTACTAAAGTCCTAGGTCCGACCAAAAATTACCATCCCCTGCCTTCCCCCTATCCCGCGCTCGGGTACCTATCGCCTATGTTCTTGGTATTATATTTTCCCCTCTAGGAACCCCTTCTCTCCTCCAAGTTTTAAAAACGTTCGCGCACGCCTTCTGCGCATTCATCATGCAACGCGGGAAATTCATTTGGGGAAATTTCTAGTTGAGAACATAACTACTAGGAGGTGCAGATTTTGAATACCTACCTCTTAATAAGTACGGGTATGTGATCGTCAAAAATTTGGCCTAGACCTTTGCTCATGGGGACCTTATGATATGTTTATGGATCACGTAATAACTTATAAAAATGACAAATCAGTCATAGATGTGGGAATGCAGATAATTTTATTTAAGACTCTGATTACATTTCTTCCCCTTAACCCCACTTCTCTATCATTCGTTTTGAGTGATTCCCGCCAATAAAATCTTCACGTCACGATTACGTAATCAGTACGGTTTTTCTCAAGTTCCCCTAAACGAGTCGAACAAGTGGACCACGCCATGCTCCAAATAATAGTTTCAGTTTCACACGAGCTTAACTAGCGAATTATATCCGTAAAATCGTAAATAACAATAAATGAGTCAGTTCCATATCTGACACACGTTAATTATTTTTCTGAAAGTTATATCTAGAATGACCGGCGACTTTAAAAATAAGTGCGCCAAAATTGTTACGCATATTTACGAACATTGCCTAAAAATCCCTTCTATATCTCTTAGTCTGCATGCGGTTATTCCCGAATGCATTATTAAAGCCTGGTAGGGGTGTGCAAAATATTTGGTTAGACCAAATAATTCAATCGAATACCAAATCGAATATTCGATTCGTCGAATCGAATAGCACTTGGGAAAGTTCGCGAATATTCGTTTTTCTTGATCAAATAGTCGAATATTCGAAACGATAGGAAAAAAGTATTTGGTATTTTCAAATAGTTTGCAAACTGGTCGAATAACCGCGGGTCTTTTTCTAATTTGTTGAGTTTCAAGGCCATCACATGAGAACGCTGTGAAATTTCCGAACTAGTGCTTATTTCTGGCACCTCTCTTGAGCAGGGGCGTATTAACCATTAGGCAAAGTAGGCACGTGCCTAGGGCGCCATTTTTCTAGGGGCGCCAAAACTCTGATAAAGCCCCTAGGTCCATGTACTTGGCTTGCCCCTCCTCAAAATAACACCGAAAAGGTTTTGGGGAAACTAAAATATATTTATTTATTTATTAAAAACCGATACGCCCCTCCTTAGCTGACCAATGCCAAGGGGCGCCAAATTTTTCTGTGCCTAAAGGCGCCGAAAGGGTTAATCCGCCCCTGCACAGCGGAAAGAACCATAAAGAGTAATTTGCACGTCCATTATTCATACCGTGTGTATTAAAACTTCTTAGCGAAAGGCAGAAGCTGTTTATTCTAGCGCCTATTGGCTAGATTATTCGCGTGTTCTTTGTTATGGAATTTTCTAGAATAGCAAAGTAAAACTAAAACGTAAACCAAGTTCAAAACCAAACTAATAACTGGGAGAAAGGTTGAAGAAAGTAACTTTTTGGATTTTTCGGTTTAGAGTTTTTGAGTTCACTAAATTTATAAATTATTATAAATTAAATAATAATTGTAATAAAAGATCTGCTCCTTCGTGTTTTACATATATTTAAAAACTCGAGATTTTAATGAAGTGTTTGCAAAGCATGAAAAATATAGCAGATCCTTTGATTTTAATTGTAGTTAGACTAAGTTAGTAGCAGTGGCGTAGCGAGGGGGGGGGTTTAGGGGCGAACCGCCCCGGGCGCCACCATTAGAAGGGCGGCAAAATTGCCCCTTTTTACAAGGATGATTTTGGCGCGTTCATCCCTTCTACTTCGCCTCTTTTCCTATCCTCCTTGGAATTATGATTCCGCCCCGGGCGACAATGGCCCACGCTACGCCACTGGTTAGTAGTTATTAAAGAATAAAAGTCTCTAGCTGACTTGGACCTGGGGTAGTTTGCCCATGGTTAAACTTTAAAAATGTGTATTTTAAATTTTGTATGTCAAAGTTTTCTTTGAAAAAGTTTAGTATTATAGTTTAAATTTATTAAATAAAATAAATATAAATTATACATTTGGTTTAGTATTTTACTATTGCAAGTAAAATGAACAGTGATTTCAATTACTTTTTTATTTTTTTGACAAATATTCAAACTATTTGGTTAATTCAAAAACAAATACGTCGAATTATTTGGTATTTGAAATACTATTTGGTATTTGATCAGTTAACTGGCTTAAAATTTTGCTCTAAAAATATTCGACCAAATTATTTGACGTTATAAATATTCGATTTGGTATTTGACGTGCCTTGAAAAAAATATTTGATATTCGATTCGATCCCAAAAAATGGTATTTGCACACCTCTAAAGCCTGGTTTTCACTTGACCAAAGATAATATAACTACGTACCCTAGATTGGAAATCAAGCTCCTTGCACCTCCATGGAGCTGGCAGGGCTACCGACATATAGCTAAAACGTAAAGTTTTAGTGAAAATTGGGCCGTGGTTTTTGACTTGCGGTTTTCAAGATACCAGATATTTTTGCGTTATATTGTTTTAAAACAATAATGGATCATGCCTGTACTGCCGTGCAAAGCACAAAAGCATTAACGACCAAATTTTCGATTTACAGATTTTGGTTTTATTTCTCCTTTTTTTATACGTTAAATTCAATTTTGAACTAATTTTCGAATTTAAAATTTTTGTTCTTAGAGAAATGACTTGTTGCAAAACGCATTATTTTAGGTTTTTGCATTATTTTCAAACCAAAAACGCATTAATGTGTTTATTTTCTTTAAAAGTCAAATCAAAACGCATTTTTTTCGCGTTTTAAGACATGGTTTTAATGATATTTTTGAAATATCGTTTGGCCTGTAAATTGTTTAGTACCATAATATAATTTGAGTTGAAAAATCCAAGTCTACTATATAAACTTGAAAGAAGTAAGTTGCGGTATCTTAAGGCAAAGAAAGTTTGAATTTCGCGGGTTTTCTCCATATTTTGGTTTTGGTCGTTAATGCTTTTGTGCTTTGCACGGCAGTGTAGCTCTAAAAATGTTTCTAAACGAAAGAAAACTAAAGGTGAGTAATATAATCTTGGGTTATCTATTGAAATTCCTTATTTCTCACCCTGCTATGGGGCCCGATTTTTCCAACTTCCGGCGCGAACTCAGTAAAAGCCTCACGAGAAAACGCGCTATCGAGAAACGCCGTGATTTCGAATCTAGGGTACGTAGTTATATCTAGGAGGACTAGGTTATATCAAGGAGGATAGGAAGGGAGGCGAAGTAGGAGGGATGATTGCGGCCGCTACGTAGCGTAGCGGCCGCAATCTTGCCGCCATTTTTCCGAAATTTTCCCGCCGAGCGCGCGCTAAACTTCTTACAAGAATACTGGCGCGTTCATCCCTCCTACTTCGCCTCCCTTCCTATCCTCCTTGGTTATATTATCTTTGACTTGACGCAATTAATCGAGGAAAACCATAGTCGGCGATGGCGATTCTGCTCGCAGCCAGCGGTAGAACATTTTCACTTGTTGATTTTTGTAGTAGCGGATATTACTTCTGCCAACTTTGATTTCTCGCGCATCTCTCGCGCTACAGCGGCCATCTCATTCGTTGACGTTTCTGTGTTAACCTATGAGCAAAAGATGTGTATGACGTCAGTGCCCCTAGCGGATTATTATTTTTAGTATAGTTTTTACATTGAAGACAATATAACCACCGAGCGTGGCGCTGAACTCCTACACATTATAGTACAGTTTATAGGGGGAAAATCCTTGCTCGCGGAATTTCGACGAATGTGTTGGCCGTAGTAGCGCGAACAGCGCGTGATCAAAGTTGGCCGTGCTTCTGCGAACGGCGGCGGCGGCGGGGACCAAGGTTCGTAGAGAAAAATACACTATAGATGCTACGGGAATGAAATCTGGCTCGTGTAAGGGTAAAACTAAAATCTGGCTTCCAGGCTTAGTAGCAGAGATACTGACAATATAGAGATATGAAACTCCCTATACATCGACCCCTTTTTTTTTCGTCAACGTCGGCGCCATCTATCAACCGGGAGAAAGCTTTTTCTTCCCGTGTTTATTTGTAGTAGGTTTACGTTTTGAATTAAATTCAATGAATCATATGTGCAGCTTTAATAAAGAAATACGATTGCTTAGAGGATTTTCAATACAATTTATTAAGATAAGATAAAAAGTAAGTTTTTAATTAATTATATTTAATTATTTTAAGAAAGTTCATATATTAACTATTTTTTATGTTATTTTAGACCTTTGTTACTTGAATCAGGGCCAGAGGTTAAATTAATGATCATTAATCCAAGGGTATTTCTGGGATAAATAATTGGAATATTATTAATCCAAGTATATGTTATCGAAATGGTTAACGACTAAAATGTTTGGTAAGTATTTGTTAATGTTGAACCTTAAGTAATTTGCGATCTAGATGTTTCTGGGCTTTGTCATACTTGTGGTTTAAATTATGTTTTTCCAATGTACTACGAATGGAAAGTTGTACAAAAAAATTAATTATTTCTTTCAAGTAATCAACACATGGAACATGCTGATGCATCTCATCTTTTGAAATAAACCAAGATTGATCGATTGTTCTTGAAATAATTCTGGTAATCCTCTCTTTGACTTTATTCATTTGTATTACCATTGGGAAAAGTTTATCAAACTTGTCCTTGATCTCAGATACGTTGCTCTGGAATCTTTCAGTTGGTATTGTCAAGCCACTGAATGTTGATGTATCACGAGACTTAAATGATGCTAATATATTTGACTGGTTGAGTGTTTGTTTTTCATCTACAAGTTTGGTTTTGCATTATTCACAATTGTGGTTTTTATTACAACGAGATAAGACATATCCTGAAATGTAAGATAGTTTATTTTGTTTTCCAGGCCCTTGGCTTTCAAGTGAACTTTTACAAATTTGAAAGTCTTCCTCCGAACATGCCCTGGGATAATAATTATTTGCTGATGGAAGACTTTCATCATAATCATCTGGAATTATTATATGGGTCTTATATAAGTCAATGTTAAGAAGGAATTTGTCTCGATATTAGGTTTAGTAGCCTGCTGAATTTAAATTGTAGGAATTTCCACTGATAAAGAAAATAATGTTAAAATTTAATAGTTGTTTTGAATGAAACTGTTTACAATCCTGTTCTGTAGATATAGTTTCGCTGGAACTTGCTGCAACTGATAATATTGTTGCGCTCTTCAGGGGCGTAGGAACGTTCTAGAAGGTGGAGGGGGCAAAGTGAAACCAAAAGGGGTCTGGAGAATGGTTTTTAATTCTTAATGGAGTGTAGCTTTTCCGAATGCATTTGTACATTTTTCTACTATATACATTGGCGGGAAAAGACTGAAATTTAAACACAGTTGAGGTTCTATAAGCTTTCTATGCTTTTAAAATGATAATTTGAGCCTTGCGAAGATTTTAACTGAGAGGGGGGAATAACATTAGTTGCCCCTCCCAGTAAAATTCTAGGGAGGTGCATTGCAATCCTTGCCCCCCCCTGGTTCCTATGCTCTTCCACCATTTCTACAGACAGTTTACTAGATTCTATTAGAAAATTGAGTTTTAACTTATGACTCCTTTACCAATGTATAAATTTCATCGTACCAGTTGTTTTATGATAGTCCTTGATATCATTTTCTACTAAGTTCTCCGGAACCTTTACGTTTGAGCAACTAGCTAAATTATCATTCCCTTAGGAAATATGTTTCATTTAAATTAACTTATAAATAAACTACTTAAAACTCAATTTTTACTTGTTTGCTTAAATTCATTTGAAAATATTGTTGGAATAGCGTTTGATGTCAGTCTGTTTTTGGTTTTACTATTCATAAAACAAGAATCCTCAATGTAGGGCGCATATTTTATTATGATGTAACTGTATCGCATCTTTCAAATAAAGATAGCTTCTTCCGACATTATCAGCCATTTCTCAGAGCTAAGTTTATTGAAAAACCACATATTAAAGGTAGGCCTAACAAAAGCTATTAATTAATTTTTCCCACCGTTCTTTCTCTTTTGGAAACTTAAACAAGGAGATCCTTTGCTTTACTTTGGAACTGTTACAAAATTTTACAGAACAATTACTTCCAGGCATATTTCTTTATTGATACAAACCCTCAAGATGATAATTTCTAAGCCAAAACGCGTATATAAATTTTTGCGTCTGAAATCCGCTGTTTGGGATTTCGAAAAATACGCTTTCTCCCGGCCGTTAGGCGTCGCTCCGCTCAGGATTTTTTTAAAATTCCGGGGGTCGCTTTTCAGGCGGAGTTTCATATCTCTATATTGTCAGTATCTCTGTTAGTCTGCTAGACGTCAAGCGGACATAATCAGCCAGTTTCGCGTCCGTAATTTCCACCTTATCTATCAACAAGTTACATAATTCGTTTTTGGAATATTTTTCAAGTCCAACTTCGGTCAGTATATCAATAAATTTAGAAAGAACCGGTATGAGTGATCTTTGTACCACAAAATGGATAAGGAATATTTTAAAAAGCCCACTAACAAAATTCAATCAAATGCATGGAAAAACACAATTTTAAGTTTGCCGGGAAATATACCAGATGTTTGTTCGGATGATAAATTGGAAACTGCTAATGAGAAGAAAAAGCTTTATAATGGTACTTTTAGAGAACTTATAAATGTGGCAGTTCATGCCAGTGATAATCACTTACCAAAAGAAGAAGGACCTATTGAGCATAGTGATGAAGAAAGAGATGAATGTTGCCCATTTCATCAAAAGTTTCCTGATCAGAATTACAAAGATCCTAGAAACAGAGAATGTTTTTCGGATACAGAACTTGAGAATGAAGATTTTTTAAACCGGCCTTGTAACTTATTGTCCTTCAAAGCCCAGTCTAAAAGCAGCTCGTGGTCAGGTAGTCAGGAGAGTTTGAGCACTAGTCAAGAAAATGAGACTGACGAATTTTCCCACCATATATTATGTCTTTCGGATAAAACTATGGAAAGGAGCACGGCTAATTGGCTTTCCCAACATCAGTCTACAGTAGGATCACTAGAAAACACAAACTGCAGAATGTGCCTAGCGGAACATTGTGATGGATGTAGATATAATTTTAGGTAATTGTGAATTATTTCATGTTCGCATTAACTCATTTTGATGAAAAAAAATTGTTTTAGGTTTGCAAAATCACGTTTCAGTGGTGCTCAATTAAAACATTGGTTGAGTTTACCAAATGTGGGCCAACAAAGGAGGGTCTCTTTTAGACAAGCACCAGACACCTCAAGGACACCAAGCGTAGATGAGACTGATCGTAAAAAGAAGTTTACAAGAATACAAAAATTGACTTTGATTTGTATCGGTTTAGTGAACTTCTCATCTTTCCTAAGCATGTCAATTATAGCTCCGTTTTTTCCTAAAGAGGTATGATAACTCAGTAAAAAAATATAAAATGTCACCCACTATCTTTGGCAAGCGGTCCTCCCCATAACCCATTTTATCTATTCTAAAATAAGATTTATATTTTATATTAATTTTCATCTATTTTCAAGGCAAGTAATAAAGGAATGAGAGAAGCCGTTTCTGGTTTTGTGTTTAGCGTTTATGCCCTAGTTATGATGATTGCATCTCCTTTATTGGGAAAACTGGTAAATTAATTATTTTATGTAATTGTTTAATTAAAACTATATTTAGGTTTAATTTTGTCTTTTAGCTTCCTCATACCGGAGCAAAATTTATGTATCTTAGTGGAGTGTTTGTATCAGGAGGTAGTAACATGTTATTTGGGTAAGGCAATATAATTTAGGATCATGAAATTTACTATCAGTTTTTTAAGTATTGCTATATCTTCAAATCCATTGTTGCTGTTACTCAATTTTTTGGGCGGTTCTTTGTTAACTTTATCTTAGATAAGAAGGGTTTTTAAAATCATCGACCACTTAAGAGATAATTAAATCTGTAAACTATTTTTGGCTCTACTAAACAGTTAAAGTTGCATTTTAATTCCCCCCCCCCCCCCAAAAAAAACTAATAATTAAATTAAATATGTGTAGGATTTTGTGTTAAATTGAAACAATACTATTTGTTATTTCAGAGTACTTGATAGGGCACAGGATGGGACAGCTTTTACTGTATTATGTTTTACAGTAAGGTCATTTGAAGCTTTAGGGGCAGCTGCTTTTTCAACCGCTTCCTATACAATCATTTTAGACATGTTTCCTGATAATATTGGAGCAGTTTTTGTAGGTTTTGTAATTTAAAGAAGTCAAATTTTGCTGCTTTCACAATTGCAATATGTTTTATAGGGAATATTGGAATTATGTGTGGGTGTTGGTATGAGCTTAGGACCTGCAGCTGGTGGATGGTTATACGCTGTAATTTATAAATTTCTTTCCGTCACTTAAAAATAAGCATTTTATTTTACTTAAAGCGTTTCTAACTCATGGCATGCTTAGGTTGGTGGATATGAACTGCCTTTCTTCGTTTTGGGCGCTTTTGTTTTACTAAATGTACCTCTCTCTTGGCTTATGCTAAGCAAAGATTCTGGTAATTAATTTCAGACTATTTGTAGCATATTTTAGCATACTGTCTTAACTTTTTTGTATTTGATGACACTCAGATTCACAAAATAAAAACTTCAAGAGCTCATCTTACAAAAGCCTCATATCAATTCCTCTAGTCATGGTTATCTGTGTTGTGATTGTTGTTTCATCTCAAGCTCAGGGATTTATCGATCCTACATTGGAACCACATCTCAGACAGGTAATGTACCCATATTTCAACCAAACTTATATATTAATATAATTATGTATTTATTACAGTACAATTTAGGCAGCGGTGTAGTAGGACTTTTATTTCTTCTGACCTCAGCAGCTTACGCTTTATTTTCCCCGGGTGTTGGCTACTTGACAGGAAAATGGGTAAATTTTTATTGTACAGTCTTTTTATCCTCCCAAATGAAAGTTTATTTTAAAAAATTTATTCATAACTCAATTCTAAAGGAAGTCAAATATCCCATCATGTTTTTTGGTCTACTTCTCATGACAGTTTCGTTACTTTTACTGGGGCCATCACCAATTTTACCCTTTCCAGGGTATGCTTCCATCATATTAATATCAATTTAATTTTGAGAAAAAATGTATATCTATGATTATTTTGGTAGGGGCTTGTTGTGGCTGAACATCTTGGGAATTGTTCTTTTAGGAGTATCATTTGCGTGTTCATTTATTCCAACATTTGAAGCGATTTTGAATGCCGGATTGTAAGATTATAGTCGCTCTTGTTTGTAAAAATTACTTTTCTAAGTTAATGTTATTGTAGAAATGCCGGACTAAATGATGATCTTGGGACATACTCAATAGTATCTGGTCTGTGGAATTCTATGTGCTCATTAGGGTAATGATGGACTGCAAATTACCATATGAGCAGTGATAAATCATTTTCCTTTTTTGTTAGGGAAGTGACTGGACCCTCCTTGGGTGGTTTACTCTCTGATTTCTTAGATTTTCCATTAGCAGCTACCACCATGGCCATTTTTTCATTTTTATCGGTAGGTTTCTATAAACTTTCAAATTATTTCATTTCAATTAAGTTATTTTATCTCCTGTAGGCCATATTGGTCTTATTTTCTTGGTTGTGTTTGGGTGACGGATGCCGAGTGAGAAGAGTGGAGAAGGAAAGTGATAGTGGTATAAGTGATGATAGTATAGAAGATGAAAAAGCTAGTTTAATTAGTAAATATGAAATTCGTTATGGAGCAACTAATAATAAAAAGGATTTGGAGGATCCTTCGGTTTCAGTTTGATAATGTTATCTAATTTATTATGAATTTATAATACTTAAAAAATTAAAGTTTAACGATGCTTCAATTTTAGGAAAAATAGACTATCATGTTTCTAATTATGCGGTTGTTGAATTTCACTTGTAACTTAGTTCAAATATATGTTGTTTAATTTTAAGTTTTAAAGCAAATATATTTTAAGGTATTCTGTTTTACATTATTTATTTTATTATGACCAAAGAATATACCTTTGGTTTTTTAAATATATTTTTCTAACAGTAATCGTAGAAAATTTGGTTCGACCTATTGCTGTGCAAGGTATTTGTCACTATTCAATTCTACCAAATTATTTGGCTAAATTTCAGGTTTACTATTTGCACCAACGAATTGAATTTTAGTTATTAATATTCTAGAATACCAAATAATGAATTTGATAAAACCAAGTATTCCATTTATAAATTTTTACTTTGATTTTGTCAAATTTCAAAAAAAATTATCAAATTATTTGTTATTCATATCAAATTTTTGGCTGTGAGACATGCAACTTTTGAGAGCGGGCGCTTAATTGTTTCAATTACCATTCTCACGCGCCCACAATGTTTTTTCGGACAAAATTAAATATCTATGCAATGTAACATGTTATTATATATTTTTATTTGATTTTGTGTGTAGAATCTGAAAATATGCAACATTTTTCTCTAAGTGACACCAGGGGGCCAAACGTTTACGGAATTGTTAAGAAATTCTTTTTGAAATAAATGTGTAAGATTGTCCTAGACGTTACTTAAAAATTTGGAAAGTCTCTACTAAATACAATTGCTGAAAATTTAATATAAAGGTCAAAATTTGGTACAAATAGTTTTTTCAAATGGCTTGTATTGTGTCTTTGATCATCTTGTATTCTTTTATACTACTACCATAGGATGAAAATATATAATTTTTTCCACTGTTATTTGTTTTTAGTCAGGCTTTCTAAAACAATTATACAAAAATACTAAAACTTTGCAAACCTTCAGCAGGGATTTTGAATCGATCCGCTTTATGTTTCAAAGTGGATATTAAATATAAAATGCATATAAATTTACTTAAACGTCAATTTTTTTTTTTTTTGAAGCTCATTATGAGCGATTGTAACGGGTGGGACAATTCAGTCCGCTCGTCCATTTGATTAATCAGGTGCGAGATATGTGTTACGGCCACGCCAACGGGGGGATAGGGTTGGGACACCCGTGGCGGAAGTATGACAACCACCCGTTGGGGGATTAGTGGTCGTCCTCACACGGCCATCCACAAACTCTGCCTCCCGGACGCCTGGGATTACAGGAGTGAGCCACTACTACCGGCTTTAAACGTCAATATAACGTATTTTGAGTTTTACGCATGAATACAATCATGAAAGGTGCACATTTCTGCACTACCTATTCTTTATTTACCCTGGAATCGCGAAGCTGATTTATGTGAGGTATATTTTAAAACTACTTAAATTTCAGCAATTGTATTTATTAGAGATTTTCAACATTTTAAAGTAATGTCTAGGACAATCATTCACATATATTGTAAAAGAATTTCTTAACAATTCCGTAAAGAAAACGTTTGGCTTCTGGTGTCACTTAGAGAAAAATGTTGCATATTTTCAAATTCTACACACTAATCAAATAAAAATAATATCTAGTAACATGTTGTGTTGCTAGTAATTTTTATTTCATAGATATTTAATTTTGTCCCCCAAAAGTCGATTTCAAAACACTGTGGCGCGTTAACACATTGGCCCATGGTCACAGACAGTTGACGTCAAGGGAACAGTGTTAGTATGGTGTTCACTGTTGGCAACCCGGGGCAAAGTGTTATCATTGTGTCCACAGTTTTCACCACGTTCGCAGTTTCCAGAGACGTAGAAAAGGCAACTTTTACTTCCGCTTCAATTACGTGACCTGAGATATGTTAAGCGGTATAAACGCTTCAATAAAACATCTTCAAGAAAATCGCCAAGAAATAATATATCCGAGAACCAGGACCTGTCAGTTAGTGTTGATATTGGGCTTGTTGAAGCAATTGAAACTTTTCACCTGTAAAACGAACGTCGTGTGTTTGCTAACCCTTAAAGGGACTTTCAAGAGACCCACGGGCCACGGGCCTCTAGTCAATTTAAAATACGTCATTCGGTCGCCGTTCGTTGTGAAGCCAAAGTTAAGACCGAATGACTTATTTCAAATCGACTAGATCTTTCTTGAAAGTTTCTTTAATATGTCAAAAAAAAGCTACCTGGTGAATAGGGAACACTTGTTGCATACCACACAGGCGAAAAGTTTCCATTATTTCAACAAGAACTATATTAACCGTAACATGCAGGTCTTGTCTCTCTAAAATATTACTTCTTGGCAATTTCCTTGAGGATGTTTTATTGAAGTGTCTATTGCCAAAGCCAATAGGTATTCCTTGGATTAATTAACTAGTTTATAAATAGTTAATTAATCCATGGATATTCGAACCGGATCACCTGCATGGCACGCGCGAGGCGAGTTCATTGAGCCACCCATGGAGGAAGGCTATTCCTCCATGAGCCACCCAAGCTCAGTAGATAAATTCAGGAAAGGGCTTCAAGTTTAGGAAATATAGCGCCATCTGCCTTAATATCCGTCAACTAAACATGTGAAGAAATAGCAGACGACTTCTATGTTATTCACTTGAACTTTCAGTTGTTGCGCCGAGATATTTTTGAAACTAAGCTCAAAGCCTATACGAACCCATTGAATTTAAGCGAAAAATAAACTTAATCTTGGATGGAAAATAATTTATTCGTGCGGGAGGCATGGAAGGCACCTATTTTAAGACCGAGACACCGACGCTCCGCAAACTCGTTCCTCGTATTGCCATAAGTGTATAATATTATTACATAAGTGTGACACTTCCTATTCTTCACATGCAAAAGTTTTACTGAGAGCTATAAGTTTCATGCGTACTTTAAAATTTGGTCAGAAGTATCGCCGCCTACCGACTGAGTTTTAAATCGAATGTGTGAAAGCTCTCTGCTCATTCAAATATCTCTCGTCGAACTGAAACGTTTCAGTTTAAGACCATTCATATTCTAAAGCAGTGGCGTAGACAAGGGGGGGGGGTTTCCGGGTCCAGACCCTTCCTTGGGCCTACCTTTGACTGTACTAAATTTCCACCGCCTCTTAACATTCACCTACTTTGACCCCCCTTGACGAATTTCTGGCTACGCCCCTGTTCAAAAGTCGTCTGCTATTTCTTCACACATTTAGTTGACAGATATTAAAGTAGAGGGTGCTATCTTTTCTAAGCTTGAAGCCTATTCACAAGACAGTTTCCCGTCCGCTTGCTACCGCGTCACATGTAACCTTTGACAGCACCTCGCTAGGGGAATATTTTCTTATTGTGATGACGTCACTTCGTTTCTAGTTCTCAGTAAAATATTCCCCAAAGTGACAAAGTTATGGAACAATATTATAGACCTATGGTATTGCGTATAATATAATTACTTGTTTGGTAGGTATAGCTTTTATTAAAAACCACTTGTTTGTATGCACTTTTATTAAAATATCTGCCTTTGGTTTGCACATATTTTTTGTTTAGAAGTGGCGACTCTAATTTATAATTCCCGGCATTCATCTACTTAAGCAATACCACGTTAAATATTATTTAAATTTTTCAAATAGAGTATAAAATCAGTTTAGTTTGCTCTCTTTATACTTAGACTTTTCCCCTAATTTTCGTAATATTACTGTTTACTGCTGTAAAACATTTTACTTTATCGTGATTGCCATTTTAGACGTTTCTCATTAGGTTATGTTAGCGCCTATATTAATTATCCCTTCGGTTGGTAAGGTGTATTCGTACGAGGAAAGGTACTATTTTGGTTTTCCAACTTTTTTATATATCTAAAAACTAGTCATTAATTTTTTATGTATGGTGAGAAGTGCATTATAAATAACTCTTATTATTAGCCAAACTAAAGTGTCCAAATATGTTTTAGATTATCTGATATATTTAATGATTTTTACACTTATATATTAAGTTTAAAACACGTTTTCTTAGTTGATGGAATATCCATCACATAAAAATTGGATATTTGGTAGAATAATTATATAAAATATCTATTTGGTTCAAATTTTAAAACCTCGCGGTATTTGGTCATTTTAAAAATTTTATTTGACTGTTGGTTTTCAAAATGCGAAGTGTTTGATATTTGACAAATACCTAAGAGAGTGCTATTCGCCCAGCCCATATTAGCGTAAATTAATTTCTAGGAACCTTGCGCCCAGCCCTAGTTCGACCACGACGTCATAACCACGTTTATTTTTGAATTTTCCCCAATTTCGAATGCTTTTTCACGATTGGTTCATTTATTAACAAAAACTTATTCTCGATTGGTTGGCTAAGCATCCTCTTCAATCATGTGACTTTTCTTATAATCTCGTGACTTCTTCTGCTTAAAGGGAAAGTTCAATCTCGTGACTTTTTCCGTTCAAAGTGGTCGGCGTTTTGTTATGGCTTTAAAACGTGATATTTAACACATGTCATCTGTTTAAATGTTTCAGTAGCTTAATTTGAATATTTAGTCTAAATTAGGGAAAAGTATCAAATTGAAAATGGGGGGTGGTTATATGTGGTTCCGTAAGTTGCTGTAGCAATCGTACAGCAAGATCCAGAGTAATGCTCATTGTGGTTTGATAAATTCCATAAAATTTTGATTTTTACATTATGATTTGAAATGGCATCATTCATACAAGAATACTATTGGGTAATTACTGATTTTTGTATTCGTTTTTTAGTTTTTATTAGGAAATGCTTCCATACTGAAATATATCACCAAAGTAGTTTTCAAAATGCGAAGTGTTTGATATTTGACAAATACCTAAGAGAGTGCTATTCGCCCAGCCCATATTAGCGTAAATTAATTTCTAGGAACCTTGCGCCCAGCCCTAGTTCGACCACGACGTCATAACCACGTTTATTTTTGAATTTTCCCCAATTTCGAATGCTTTTTCACGATTGGTTCATTTATTAACAAAAACTTATTCTCGATTGGTTGGCTAAGCATCCTCTTCAATCATGTGACTTTTCTTATAATCTCGTGACTTCTTCTGCTTAAAGGGAAAGTTCAATCTCGTGACTTTTTCCGTTCAAAGTGGTCGGCGTTTTGTTATGGCTTTAAAACGTGATATTTAACACATGTCATCTGTTTAAATGTTTCAGTAGCTTAATTTGAATATTTAGTCTAAATTAGGGAAAAGTATCAAATTGAAAATGGGGGGTGGTTATATGTGGTTCCGTAAGTTGCTGTAGCAATCGTACAGCAAGATCCAGAGTAATGCTCATTGTGGTTTGATAAATTCCATAAAATTTTGATTTTTACATTATGATTTGAAATGGCATCATTCATACAAGAATACTATTGGGTAATTACTGATTTTTGTATTCGTTTTTTAGTTTTTATTAGGAAATGCTTCCATACTGAAATATATCACCAAAGTAGTTCATGTTATGTGTGTTATTATGTTTGCTGTAGTATTATTCTTGTCTTTATTATTGATCTTGCTTTTGGTTTATATCTATCTTTCTATTTAAGTTGACAACATTATGTACTACAGTAATGACAAAGTTAATGCATGTTTAATTTGCAGGTTGTAATTTTAATTATTGTGGCAGTTCTTGGTTTGTCAGCAATAGCTGTATGGGCAATTCAACATTGTAGGTAGGACATTTTTAATTATTCTGCATGCTATTACTTTAAACCACATAATAAATCAAATAGAAAAAAAAACAACATATTACGCTTGAATGATTGCTTATTCCAAGACCTGTTTAAAGTGATTAACATTTTAATTTTATTTAACTTGAATAATTTTAAAAACAGTTTTAAAAATTTGATTTGATGCTTCAAACATTGTGTTTCTTCATCAGTCTTTTTGACTCCAGTCTATGGCACTTAATGGCCATTGGGCAAACTCTGGCTAGTTATTGATTTATTCCTACATGTACAAGTCTAGACTTGTAGTTGCTGTATAGAGGGAATAAATAACTTTCACTTGTTTCTCTGGAAAGAAAGCCATCAGATTATGGCTACAGTGCTTATTTAAAATTCATAGAATAATAGTGCTCTAGAATGGTGTGGCTAGCCATTCTAAGCATTAAGTGGCTGAACTTGAATGCTGTTTGCCTGATTCTGCTGCTAACTTTACCTGTTTTCAATGGGTTTAAATTAAAGCCCTCTTAGCTAGGCTTCTGTGTTCAGTGTAAGATGCTTAGGTTACTTGAATGTGCTATGCAAGATTTTAAACCCAAGAAAAGTGGGTAAGCTTATTAAGTTCTAAAATTTAGTCCATGATTTAGTTAGCAATTATGAAAAACCGGTATAACTCGTAGACTTATATTTTTTTTATAGTCAATAATGCGAAGTGTGATAGGAATATTAATTTTACTTCTTTATTTAAAAAAAATTCAAATAGGTTTGAAATAGGTGTGTTGTGATCACAAATTTAATTATTCGTACATTTCATAATAACTATAATGATTTAACATCATACATAATTTTGAAGATTACACTTTGATAATGAACAATGTTAGTTTTTGGATAAGGTCTATGGACTTTCCCACGGGTATATGAACCATTACATAATCACAAGTCTAAAAATACCTTTGTTTCGTAATATCAGTATTCTGTTATTGATTTTTTTTTACTGGTATGTAATAACTGTTATTCTATGCTAAAACATTGTTATTTTACAATGCTATATACGCTGCATTGTGAATTCTAACAGCGTATAGAATAATGTATCTTTTTCTTCAAAATCAATAATCCTATACAGTTAATATTGAAAATCTATAAATAATTTGGTTAGACTTAATACCTTTTATTTTCATTTTGGAAGAAAAAAATCTCGATATGAGTATTCCGCTTTGGAGGAAGAGTCTTTGTTAACTGATCGTTTGGAATTGGATAGGAAGCATCAAAGAGACGCAATTAGAAGTACGTTTTTTTTTGCGAGAATAATCATAGTGCCTGCATGCTTGGTGCTGTCGTAACTTCAAATTGTTTTCTGTTAGGTTTGGCAATGATTAATTGTCAGTATTACCTCCGAGGTTCGACTAGATATGTTTTAATGTCTCAGTTAAATGAATTGGGTAGGTAATTTTATAATCAATACCAATTACAAAGATGTTTAATGAATCATTATTTTATATAATAGGAAGTAGAGTAGAGAGACATTGGTTTTTAGTAAGAGATGGAACAACCAAAACAGAGAGACTAATGTCTTTAACGAATGTGATTTTCAAATCCTGCCCCTTCAAAGTGTCCAATTCCACCCAAAAAGCTCTTCTTGAGTTGTTCAAGACGCTACAACATCCTTATGTCTATCCAGTTTTAGACTTTGATTTTAAAATGCTTTCTGATCAGCTATTTGCCATTGTGGTGATGCCATTCAATGATAAAGGCAGCTTGAAGGATCTCATATATCATGTTAGATTTTTATTATTGCACTAGATTTATTGGCGCTGTATGTTTGATTTTACCATATTACAGAGCAATTGCCAAGATGATTGGCAAGAAAAATATGGCTATCACGGAGAAGGTTTAGAATTGAAACAGATTCAAAGACTTGGAAGGCAAATTTTAGAAGGATTATTATATTTGCAAGAAAAGGGATACCCTCCATTTGGTCACCTACATTCGGGAAATGTTATTATTCAGAATGGAGTTGCCAGAATCACCGCTTTAGAGAACCCACTATTAGGCCACTGTCCAAAAATTTGGAATGTTGCTCAGAAACGTTTGAGAGAAAATAAGGATGGTTTAGATTCCATTTCATTTGGTATATTGTAAACTTTTTTTTATAACTGACTATACTATTTGACATTAATGGAATGGCTTTTAGGCCATTTATTATTTGAAATGTCCGCTGGTTACGAATTAAGTAGATCACATCCCAGTGAAAAGAATTATCAAGACATAGTTCATCTTCCTCAAATAATTCAGGTTCTTAAGTACATTTTTGAACAAGAAACCCAGAGATATCCATCCATTCAAGAAGTAATAAAAGTCATGAACTTTGATATTTTACGCAAGTGGCTGAAAATATTATATTGTTTCCTAGATTTCTTGCCTGGAATTCTTCCGAAACATAGATCTAAGGGAACTTAGACTATCCTCTACTATGCCTGTCTTCCATAACAAATTGAGCCCAGCTTCCAAAGCTTTGCTGAAAGATATTAGAAAGCAGATAAAACCAAAAAAGTAAGTACATTGGTTTTTTTATGGATGGCAATGTAATTTTCTTTTCTTTATTATTAGAACCAGTAAAAGGTCTCAGTCTGCATCTGCCATCGAGACCGCTTCCATCAGTAGCAGAGATTCTACAGACAGCAGGTATTAACAATTTTTTTAAAACTCTGTACTTTTTTTTATATATTTTTTGATGAAATAAAGGAGTGTTCGGAGCAAGCGGCGGACTTTGTCTGGATCTCAGACACTCTCCACATTGTCAGACCTCTATTCCTCTTTGCCATCTGAAGATTTAATAGGTCTTCGAAGTGAGAGAGGAACTACATTAGAGCCTCTTCCAGAAAGCCCTCCATTTGCCCAAACTGCAGGGGCTTATCAAACTCTTGGTAGTAACAATGGGAGAGACTTTACATTAGCTGCTGGATCTTCCCAAACTATGGCTAGTCTCAGCAATACCAGTGGATCCACAGAATACTATACCCCGCCTGATACTCCAATCCTAACTACGGTGGATGAAACCGAGGACCCCTACCCTATTCCTCTATCTCAACGAGAAAGACTTCTCGCCGAAATCAGAGAAAGGTGGAAGTCCAAGAAAATGGGGGATATGGACCCTTTGGATGTGTAAAGAAACGCTGGTAAGAATTTGGTTAACTTTATGTTCAAATATTGACGCAGGGTCTTGTGTGATACAAATTGTTTGTCAAGTACTCAAGAACAAATGTTATTGTTTTACAAAAAAATTTCAGAAATCTGAACATTACAAAAATCACGTATATTTTTACATTTGTTAGATTGTTCTAATTTGTTAGTTTTGTTTTTAAATTTGTTTTACAAATCTTAATTTAATAACAAATAATTTTTACGAAACTGTAAGCTTATGTAGGTCTTTTAAAAAATTCACATGGCAAAATAGTGACCATGCAGGAATTGAGCAATTAAATTTAGGCTTATTCGCAATTTGACTGTAGGTAAGACTTGTTAGATACAGGGTTTTTGAAACAAAATTTAATCAATTTTTCCCTGAACTTTTTATAGAAATTTTTATATAATGCACTTTCTATGAGGAGTTTATACTCATTTCAATGAAATACACATTTTTTATAGTATGCCTTTTTTAGGTTTTTGGTCATGGTATGTCTTAATATTTTTTTATTTTATGATTTCATAAAACACTCATTTAGCTTAAAATAAATTTTTTATTTCGGAGGCAGTTAAAAACATTTAAAAATAACCCATCATTATTCACTCGAAGTATCAACACTGATCTTAAATTTTCTTGACCTATTATTGGTCACTTTCCATGTAAATGATCAATTTATACATTTCCTTCTCTCACAACTCACACATGCCTTCTTCACCGAAACTGTGCATTCCAATCATGAAAATTATTTTTTGAAAAGTTTTTGTTTCATTGGTTGAACTTAAGTACAAATCCTGCCCCTTTTCTCACTAGGCCTAGTCATAGTTTTCATTTTTAAAAAGAAGCAGGGTTTTGTAGTTTTTATACCTAGTAATTATTATTAACACTATTTTAACAACCTATACAGTAGTAGCCCAAGTTCAAAGTAATGATCAAATAGTATAAAGATTCTTAAAATTAGGGAAAATAGTTATCGTAAGCACAAAAGTTAGAGGTATTTAATAGCTAGTAATATTCGTTAACATTTTGAATTAAAGATAATGGAAAGAGTAAAAGGTTTTTTATAAGCGAGGGAAAAAATTAAAATCCTGTGCCTCCAAAAATTTTAATGTCCTCACTTTTTTCTGCCAATATACATAAAAATATCTTTAATATTCTATAATTGCTTTAGTAATGTATACCAAATATACATAAAGCTAAATGAAAACAGTCCCTTTTTAGAGAAAAAAGAATGCCATAAAAATGTATTTTTAAATAAGAATGGTTTGAAAATAAAGGTGTTACGAGGACTGAATAATATTGTTACACATAATTGAATGTCTACAACTTCAAAATGTTTTATTTTACACTTGGGATATTTCCTTCCGCAAGATTTAGCAAGGTTATTTAAATGTCAAGACACCAGCCTCTTGAGGAATGGATTAAAGGTAAAATCTACGAATAATAGGGTGGTCTAAATCCTTGTTCTCCTTGTCCATGTGGAAGGCCACCCATTGGTCTTGGCGGCATAGCTCCATGCGCTTGAGGTGGTCTTGCTTGATTGCCACTCCAATAGTGTGAATCAGCGGGCATGATTAGGCCTCTATCACTATTGTCGGTGAATACCTCGCCATGCCGTAATGTAGATGCTGGGAAACGTTGAGGTCTAGGCAAAGGGTGAGGTCTAATTTGTGGAGGAGGGGGATTATAGTTTGGAGGTGGTGGTGGATGATGACCTGGAGGTGGTCCAGAGAACATAGGCGGGGGATTAGGCAAATGCGTAGAGGAGGGCTGACTGAAATTCTGTTGTCCCATCGGTGGATTGGGATTGTGTATGGGTGGTTGCGAATAAGGCGGTGGCGCAGGGTAATGATGGGAAGGAGGAAGTTGTTGATAAGGATGTTGACCTTGAGGCATTGGTCCCTGAGGGTGTTGGCCTTGAGGCATTTGTCCTTGAGGTGGTGGTGGAGGTTGGGATTGATGAGGAGAATGCGCAGTGTAGGGTGACAAGTGAGGAGGGGGTGGTGGATGACCCGGATGCACTCCAATATGAGGGCTTGAAGAACTGTCATCTTGAATTGGTACAGTTATCAAGTTTGATCTTGTACTAACAACTGGAATAGGGCTGGGATATTGCGGATGCCCTGGAGGATTTGGAGATGGGTAAGTCCTTTGTTGTTGCGAAGTTGGAGTTTGAGCTATCAGGGGCGCCCCTCCTGTGCTTACAGGAACCATTTGTTGAATAGGCAATGGGTGATGTTGAGGTGGCAACATAGCTGTTGACCTCTGTTCTTGATTAATCACTAAAACTCCAGTTCCTGCACCGGGAATATCCCTATAATCAGTTATATGGTGCATGTGTGACATAGTGTGAGATGCTGCTGAAGTGTGAACTTGTTGCATATGAGGAGGTGGGGTGTGCGAAGACTGAGAGACTACTGCCTGAGGTGGCAAAGATTGACTTGAATCTGAAGAATGGACCAAGTGATTTCTAGGGTCTCTTATGTTGACAATGTGAGTAGTTTGATGTCCTGGTAAAATCTGAGTGGGTAGCGAAAGGGTTGTTGTAGTTGTAGATGATGTTGTAGAGCTAGTAGTAGTAGTAGGTTGTCTTAGATGTCTGTGGTTTATGTGAGCCTGAAACAAGAAAAATATGCCCATGAAATTTCCTTAAAACTTTCTTATTTCTGTATTAAATACCTGTAAGTCTCTTTGGCTTAAATATGTTCGTTTGCAACCACCCACTGAGTGTCTAGCACCACCAAAAGTACAGGTAAACACTGTACCTAGCGCACTTTGTTCTACTCTAGTAACTTTATCTTTACATCTATACAAAGGGGAGAAAATTAGACTTTGTTACTCTACTCAACTCTCTGAAGTTAAAGAAATATACCTGGGACAGGTTTTTCCACATTTTTTTGCACATTCTAAACAAAACACATGTTTACAAGGTATCTGAAATAAAAACAGCAATGGTTGAAAATCTTGTATAGCTTTTCTATTGGGTTCATCTTTTACCATTCTTCCATATATCAGAATAGGAAAAGAACATTTTTCACAACAATGAATCATGGGATTCACAACTTTTTCTCCAATTAAGTTAACTTTGTGGCCCCATTTTAATTTTTTGTTCTGATGTAAAGGCTCTGGTGGTCCTCTCTCTAATGTGGTGAAAGTTGGTGTTTCTAATTTTGATATATCGTCATCAATATCAACTAAAACAAATTTCTTGTTAATCTAAGATGAACAACTCATTTCGAAAACAAAAGGATGATTAGTTTACAAGTTTTTTCAGAGGATAAGCCAATGCCCAAATCTATTTCTTCCGTGGGATTTTCTGCCATATCTTCTTCATCTTCAAGAATCGCCGCTGCCACAGACTTCCTTGGAGTTGATTTACGACCTCTACCTCTGGACCGTCCACGGCCTCTTCCTTTACCCTTCAGTTTTAAGGATATATTTTTCCTAACTGGTGATTTTGTAGCATTTGAATTGTCCAATTCAAGTTCATCTACATTACAAATATGACCAGCAAGGGTTATCAAAGTCAATAAAAATTTGACAGTTACATTTAACTTAAAGAACAAATTGAGTTTTTTTAAAAGATAGTTAAAATTTTTAAACGAAAGTTGGGGTTGAAGAAAAAAAAACATTTCCAATCCTTATTAAAGAAAATTAAAGTAGTTTACCATTCAAGTCAGAATTATCCGCCATTTTGCCGATTATGCAAATTTTGCGGCTTCTGCCTCATCTAGGCAGTTTTCCCCCTGCCAGAGGGAAAAGAGTCAAAAGAGAAACAGGTATAAGTAGAAATATCAGTTTAAAATTGATTTCAATTCCAAAATACTATGAAATATATTGTTTAAAAAAAATCTTGTTTTAAACCGTTTATTCCCCTATATGTAAAAAATAGCTGGGTGTTTTATTAAATTCTTTGGATTTTACTTTAGCACCCCCATTTTTGATTATGTCACACCCCATTCGGTTACATTGGCGCGAAAATTTGTTGCGTTAAACTGCTGATCTTTTGATCGAGCTGTCATTTTAACAAGGCTTGGGTAACAATGGCTTTAAGAGAAACAAAATTAGTTTCGTGTGGAGAATCTGTTAAAGTTTGGGATTTATCAAATTTTTCTCTACTTCACGAATTTACCCCACCTGGATTATCTTCAGATTTCATATGTACTACATGGAATAAAGATGATATCCTTTGAATAATTTAATAAGTTTTCAGATGAAATAAGCAATACCTACCATTATTTTTCCTTATACATTTTTCACGTAATAAACTTGTAAGTGTCCCCTCTCTTAGCTCCAAGCTAATATTCAGCGAATTTCAACAAGAAAAGATCTTTAACTCTGAAGTCATTATAGGTGTTAGTATTAATATTCGTAACTGTAATTCAAAGTACTTCAAATTAAATCCTGTACTTTTACAGCCAAAGATCTCCAGTGCCAGTTACGATCTTGGGAATTCCAGGTACCTTGTTTTTGGTACAAATGGTGGTGAAGTTCTATACTGGGATACTCACCACTCAAAAATAGAGAAGACATTTTGTGTATGTTCACATTTAGTGTCCTTTGGTTACAAATATGCACAATGTAAAACTCTGTCCATTTTTTAGAGCAAAGACAGTGAGATAACCAGTGTAACTTTTGGAATGATCAACCAGTTAGCTTTTGGAACATTAAATGGGGAAATTTATATTTATAATCTGAGAAATCACGTTGCAACTGGTCCAATGAAAGGCGACAATACTGAAGTAATACTTTCTTTTAAGGAATCCAATCAAGAAATTTAACCATTATAATTTCATTTTGATTTTGTAGTATATAAGAAGCTTAGATTTTAGGAAAGGGAAGCTAGTATCTGCCTCTGATGATGGCAGTATAAACCTTTGGGATGCAAATACCAATAAACTATTACAAGGCTATGAAAACTGTCATCAAGCACCGGCTATGTCTGTAAAATTTCTGGTACCAAACATATTCACCGCTGTTAGTGTTGGACTTGACAAGAAAATCCATTTTTTTGATTTCCGAACAAAAAAGTTTGTTATAAGTTGATCTGTTGCTATTATATTATTAAACTTTTGATGTATACAATTTTTTACTATTAGAATTGTGAAAAGTTTTTCGTGTGACCAGCCATTGCGCGCAGTAGATATAATTTCTGATGGAATCTCTATATTGGCTGGAAGCAGCAAGGGCTATATCAATTGTTACACTTTGAAATCCTCCAATGTCTGTGCGAGTTTTCAAGCTCATGAGGGTCCAGTCAAATATCTAGCCACGAATAAGATAGTCAACAGTTCTGCTAAGGTGATTACCATCTTAAAAAATGGTCTTTCAGTTTTTTTTTTAAATATTCCTGTATTTTATAGTCAAAACCATTAGCACCTCTTAATGACAATAAACTTCGCTCAGTAGAAAATCATAAGCCCAAGGAAACTGGTAGAACCATTAAAGTACTTTCGTCGCGAAAGGAGGAGATTTCTGGGAAGTTTGGTATGTAATGCAGAGATTATAAGGTCCTTTTTTTTATTTAAAAGCTCATTTGGAATTTTTTGTTCAGAATCTTCCAGTGACAATTACAGCTCTTCCACCAGTTCCTCCTCTTACGAAGTTCCTCTGATCATACAATTGAAAGAGCCGGCTTCTCCAGAGCAGTATCCTGTATCACCAGATTCTGAAAGTTTAGCTGAAAGCCCAATGGTTGATATTCCTCCAATAAATGAACCTCAGAAGGACAATCCAGTAGAGGATTTAATAAATTACTTAGCTGCAAATACTATTGTTGAAAGCCAGCTCTCTGAAAGACAAGTGACTAACAAACCAGTAGAGGATAAATATAAGTCTGTTAAAGAGACACAAGAAGTTGAAATGAGTATCATTATCGCACACGTAACCGAATCTATTAAAGAAGCAAAAATAGAAATGCACATGGACCAAATGCATCTCTTCACGCAAATGATGAAACAGTTTATTGATATCAAGGTATTTAGATCCTTACGTAATAGCTATTAAAGTTTTAAAACAATATTTTTAACTACTCTCTAGGAAGAAGTTAGAGAACTAAGAGAAAGATGTCAAGCCAATAAAGACACTGAGGAAGAGCTCTTAAGATTACGAGAGGAAAATAGGAAGTTAAAATCAGCGTACTAGAGTAAGGTTCCATATGGGAAAATTGTTTTTAAATTTATATTGTTTAGAGTGGTTTTTAATCCACAAAATTAAACTTGTAAATAAAAAGTTTCAGTTCATTATTTAATTTCAAATATTTACAAAACATCTAGTAT
Organism: Leiobunum rupestre; assembly: GCF_980474605.1. NCBI lineage: Eukaryota > Metazoa > Arthropoda > Arachnida > Opiliones > Sclerosomatidae > Leiobunum > Leiobunum rupestre. Next base: position 42,398,242 of record NC_143389.1, read on the forward strand.
TTAAAGGTAAAAAGCTCTTATGAGGGATTTTGTTTCATTCCTTTGATCATTTTAATAAGCTTTTTAGATCCATAGCGAAGTGACTTTGAAATTCCTGAGTAAAATACAGTGAAATTTAGACATTAAAAGTGTCTAAATTCCATTTGCTACTCGTACCAGCTGTTAGGAATCCTTTTAAGCTCTGAGACCAGCTGGATCTCCACACAATATCACTTACGGCTGTAGAAAGATAAAGGTATAAATGACCCAGTTTTAGCTATTAAGGACTATTCTACAACATACCCGTTTGGACAAGTTTCCCACAGTCTAATTCGCAAGAAATTGCATTTAAAATGTCTTCCATATCCCTCTGTTTAGAATCGTTACACCATCTCTTCATTAGACAGTGTTGTATCGATCGTGGCAATAGATTTAAGTGGTGTAACCGAAAACTATTACTAACATCTTGCTAAAATTATAGATAATCACTAAAACTATTTTGATCGTGCAATTGATTAAAAATAATACCTCAATCTTTTGGGTATTGGTATTCCAATGTAAGCCAATTATTGAGTTTAATAATGGTTTGTATACTTCTCTAAATTGCCCAATTTGAGAGTCTACAATTTTTTTTACTTTGTTTTTATCCTCTCCAACTATCATACGGAAATCACCTGGTATAAGAAAATTTTCCAATTATTTTTTATATTGTTAATATTCAATTTTCATGGTATACCAGAATAAGATAATCCAGTAATACAATAAAACAGATCTTGCTCAGAGAATACTTCAGGTAGACATAGTAGGGATGTGTGGATGGCACTGTTTAAATTTATTGCCAATGCATTGTTGAGATCGAGAGATTGACTTGATCTGACTACTTGGACGGGTTTATGTAGCCTTCCACTTAAATATAGTGAGTCCCAATCTAGTAAATCTAATATGAATTGTTTGGTGCTGATGACCCCGTATTTTATTAGCTGTTCTTTGGAAAATATACTTAAAATAATGAAATATTTAAGTAGTATATAAATTAAAGTTTATTTACGCCTGTGTCAAATGGGATTAATGTATTGTAATAAACTCCAGCTCCATAGTTTTGTTGAATTTTTGTGACTAGTTTTGGTCCTCCATACTTCAGGAAGGAATAATGGGATTTATTTTGTTTTATATTCATTTGATGCCAAGACAGGGCATCGTCAACCACAAATACAAAATCTATCATGTTGTCCTGTAATGCAAATGTTTAATTTTATTTATTTTTTCCAGTTTTAGGTGAAATTTAAGGCTAGATATGTGGTAGTTAGAGCTAAATGTTAATTACGAGGAGTCAGACTTTTGCCTTTTTGGCTACAAAATTAGGGTTTTTTTTTAAGAAAATCTGGTATTTTCTTTGAAGTATTTTTTATATTAAGTCAATTAAACAATTTTGGTTTTACCCCAATTTTCTCTGGAATTTTGTAAAATGTCTGAGCCCTTGGTTAAATATATTTACTTATTTTTAGTTTTTTGCCACTATATCATGATTAAATTCTAATAGTTGTCAGTTTTAACACACCAAAATTTACAAATGCGTAATTTCGTTACTAATGTCATTCAATGTTTTGATTATTTTACCACCTACGTAAATAATTCAAATACTTTTGACCTGCCTCCAAGGTGGGTAAGCAAAATTTTGCAGGGACTTAATGTAAAAAACTTTGTCAGTAGTGTAGTTCTGGACAGCGAAAGGCCAGCGAATAATTTTACGGTTAATGTGTAGAGCAGACGAATTTTATAGTTGCTCTACACAGTAAGCCTTGGCTATACGTAATTTCTAAATACTTTAACCTAAAAATTGGTGTTTTTAAACAAATTTATCTCACTTTCACATTATTTTGACCATCTTGTAAGAAAACTCCCGATCCATAGGCGAATCCATAATTAATATTTCCTGGTAATGTCGATAAAACCTTATCGTAAATATGTTTCCCTTTACTTAGCACACGAGAAGTCGCCATCTTAAACTAAAAAAAATATTACGAATGTAGCGCCATTAACGCCGGGTTTAAATTTTTAATAATTATGTGACAAAATACGCGAATAGGTAAAATCAGGGTCCTAGTTAAAATAGTTCTATTTATAAAGTAACGTAGTTTTCTTGTTTTAATGTTGCTCTAACGTCACAGTCTCTTACTTTGACAAGTCTACGAGCGTGCGGTAAAGTCGCGAGGAATTTTGGATTTGCTCGTGCGAAGAATATACTAAAATAAAGCTGGACCTTGTGATGTAAGAGCAACATTTTAACAAGTTGGGAAAGACCATTTTTTATTTTATAAAATCAACTATTCGCGACCGAAACGAGTCTAGTGTGGTGTAACGGCGGTAGCTTCTCCGAGATATTGTAAATAGTGTATATTTTTAAGAGAGTTCACTGGACCCGGACCTCTCCGCCGATCTATTTTTTCGACGAGTCCCGGACTCTTACCTCTTTCTTCGCCCCCCCCCCTCGTTTAAATTTGTATGTTCCTTAATCTCTCTTTATGCCGGGAGTAGTGGCGTACTCCTGTAATTCCAAGCGTCTGTGAGGCAGAGTTTGTGGATGACCGATTGAGGACGACGGGTGTCCTAACCCCTGTCCCCACGTATCCCTCCGTTGGCGTGGCCGTTACACATATCTCGCCCTGATTGGTGGACGAGCGGACTATATTTGTCCCACACGTTACAATCACGAAAAAAAAATATATCTTTATTCCTCCATATTATATTTGAAATAAATGGCACCTAACCCGGCAAAGCCTAGAAATTTTTTATTGTAATTATAAAAGAGACAGTCAGTAATCGAAGTACAGCATCAAAGTTTACATATTTTCATATATAATCGTGATCGGGTAAATTAAAATGCTCGAAAATATTATCACAATTAATTTAACCATTAAAGTCTTCATCCAAACCCATAGAGCTTAGATTTTTGTTTTCTACCTTATTCATTTTAATAAAGAAAAATTTTGGTCTTCAATGGCACTGTTACAATTACTGTGCCTAATGGAATACAGAGCAAGACTATTAATTACCCCTGTAGCACATGAAGTCGTTTTAGGGCCGGGGTACGGTCGAAAAGTCGGCATTATAGTCGACGACCAAATGCCGACCTAAAAACGTCCGAACGTTTTTCGACCCTAAAACCGTAAATCCTTTTTTGGGACTCTTTATGGTCGGTATGCCGACCATTATCCGACTTAAAATAGACCTTACATTTAATTATTACCCCTGTAGCACAAAGAGTCGATTTAAGGTCGTGATTTGCCAATTAATCGATCAAAACTGTGAAACTTTGGCGATTTAATAAAACAAATGGAAATATTTTTAAAATAACTTCCATTCTGTATTATATTTTTTCGAAAAATATTATATATTCCATCTGATTATGTTTCCTTATTAAAAATCTCTCAGCTCAAGTAGGTTACATTCGTATAGCTAAGATATTATTAATGAAGATTTATCCGTTACTTTTATTAAGCCCCAAGTAACTCTAGAACTATACTCTAGATTCAAGAACTTTCCGATTGACGGAAATAAACTCATTGTTTCACTACCGTTCATAGGACTTGACCAAGTACATACATGTGTATAGCTATTTATATAGCTATATTTACGGTTTTATTTGGTCATTTTCAGTCACTTAAAATATCAAAAAGTAAGTCGTTTCGACGTAATGGTACAGTACATTCTAAGTCGGGATGACGTCGTTTCGGAGTCGGTTCTTAGGTCTATTAAAAGGCGGTAAAGAGTCGACGTTTTGTAGGCGGCCGACCCTTTTACCCCTAGGACATTTCGACCCTAAATCCAAAGGTCGGCCGACCGTCGACCGACTTTAGTGTTTAGTACCTTTTGCCGACGTCGGCCCGACTCTAATTTGCTACAGGGGTATGGACTAAAAACTTCCATACTTCGTTAATCTTAGACTAACGAAGTATGGAAATTATTCCCCACACGGGCCACACCTGTTTAAGTTAAAAGAGGTTTTTCCCTGGTAGGCCCAAGTTTTCAAAATTTTTCATTTTTCATAGGCCTCACAGATAAGTAGATAGGAGAGCTCTAGCTCCTTTGGGAGTCCGACTAATATTCGGAGAGCTGAAATAGTGGCGGTCAGTATACACTATACAGATGCCTCAAAGAGAAAAATAATTCAACTTTTTATTTAATTCTCGAAATTTTCCCTCTTTTTACACAGCTATAGCGATATAATTTGAGGGAGTCCCGTGGACTCTTTACCCCCTTCTAAAGACATTTTTTTAGGAGTCGCGTGATTTTTTTCAGGGGTTTTTGACGTGTGGACTGCCGCTATTTACAAGTCTATGATCATTGATCAAGCGTCTGCTACAGATAAATTAACGTAGCGAGTGCCCACCCTGAAATCAAATCCTGGTTACGGTGCTGCTAGAGGGGTCAATTTTTCCGATGCCCATCGGTGTTTTTGTTGTTTTCTCTGAGCACGCGGTTGGAAAGCACGTTGGTAAGGCTCATCGATGGTATCTTTTTTTAAAAAATGCGTACATTAACTAAAATTTCGTTAGTACCATCTGTCACTTATAGTTGTCGCTGTTATTTGATGGCATCAGAGCCCGAACGGATTGCGGATACTCCGTGAAAAATCCAATCCGTACGGTTACGGTTAAGTAATCCTTAGCAATGGACAAATTGGTCGGTTGTGGATTTTACATCTTAAAATTTTACGGATTGGATTTTGCTTGGATTAATCAGATCCTAAACGGATTTAGATTTTCAAACCCCAATCCGTCCGTGATCCGTACACTTCGGATCCAATCCGTCCGCGGCCCTTTCTCTTGTGATATATTCCGTAAGCGTTCAAACCGTAAGAAATTTAATCTGAACCGTCCGATCTGACAATTAATATAATACAGTTTGTGAAAAAATCCAATCCGTAGGATACGGATGAATGTATCCGAATAATTGGACGGAGTAGTCGGTTACGGTTTTTCACCTCTTTAAAATTAACAGATTGGATTTTGATTGGATTAATCCGACCCTGGACGGTTTCGGGTTTTCCAAATTCAATCCGTCCGTGGTCCGTTCACTTCGGATGTAACCGTAAGCGTTTTATGCGTTGTAAATATAATTCGAACAGTCTAATCCGAAGATAAAAACGCTTTTATTTGTAGGAATACGGACTAATATATCCTAATAAATGGATTGCTTGGTTAGTTACGGATTTTGACATCTTACTCGTTATACGAATGGGATTTTTCGGTATGAATCTGAACTTGAATGGATTTAATTAATTAGCGGAGTGTAGACTGAATTTGTTCCTTTTCGAATAGTCAATGATTCACGATACTCTGCATTAGTCCTGAACGTGAGATATCGCTATAATTTAGAGCCACCGAGGGTGGTTTTGGTATGGTGATAATGGCAGTGCTTCCCGGGTTAAAATTATAGCCGAGGAATTTGGAGAGTCTTTGGAGCGGTGTTGATATCAATTTATTCTTTTTACGTCTGAGATGCATCCCTGTTTGCTCTTCAGATGGTGTTTGACTCAACTTAGCTTAGAAATGTCGATGTGATCCTATTTTTCAAGAGAAAAAATCGCGACCTTTGAGAATTTTGCGTAAAAACCATTGTTCGCCGGTGATGTTACTGGAAAAACATAGTGTTCTTCAGGGTTTACGGGAGAAAGCATCGAGGCAAGCATGATTTAAGACTGAAAACTTCGTGGTCATCATAGTTTACGATATAATACTATTTGTTCATAGAGCCTAACGAGATATAATAATCCCGGTCACCGTATTTTACACGAGAAAACATCATGATAATTGCGGGTTACGAGATATATCACTGTGGTAACTGCAGTTTAAGAAATAAATGTCGTGGATATCGCTGTTTTCGATAGAAAACTAAGTGGTTATTATGGATAATGAAAGGAAAGATCGTTGTCATCGAGGTTTATAAAAGAAAATATTGTGGTCATCGTGGTTTAAAACATAAAATTTCGTTGTCACTATCATTTAGGAGAAAATACATAGTGGTAATCGTGGTTAACGTGATAGTATGTCATGGTCATCGTGGTTTACGATAGAACCCTCAAGGTCATCGTGGTTTACGATATTCTGTAACATATATACAAGAGTACAACTCGTGGCTTGCCTATTTCATGAGATAGCCTTATACGAAAGAAAACATCATGGTGTTCCGTCTAGGGTCAATACGCGCGACTAGGGTTCCTGATCCTATGAAGGTTCGAAATTGGGCCGATTTTGGTACCCCATTTTCGTAACCTGAGGAAACGTTTTGTGCAATTCTGAATAAAAATGATAAAGTTTGGATGTCTCGAGGGAGTGGGGGTTCAATTCAAAAGTGTTGGAGGTCAAAATGACACTGCGTCGAGAGTCTACAATCGTAGAAACGTGCCAATGTGCAGAACTGTGTTCACGAGAGAAAATACCATGAGTTCTTACTCTACTTAGAAGTCACGGCAGATGGCCCCTGTTGTTGGAGTTGCTACTCAGAATTTCCTTTTCCCCCTTCGCCCTGGATCCCACGGAGTTTTCCCCGCTTCCTACGCTGATAAACCCTAGATGTATAATTTGAAGCCCTTATTTTAGGAGGTGACGTTTTGACTAATGTATAAAATGCCAATTTCACAAGATATGATTTTTAGTATATACAAACTTTTTGGTCTAAAGCCCCGTTCACACTACAAGTAAATGGGTTACTTAATTGTATCCAATTAATAGAGCGCCAGAACATTGTATTGTGTAACAGAAAAATTGAAACAATAGTTACAATTTTTTCTGATCACACTTCACAGTTTTCTTGAGTACAATAAGATGAATGATGCGTACGGTTAAGTGGCCAAATTACTTGTATAGTGTGAGCGGGGCTTAACGTACAAACAGGTGTTATTTCTATTTATTGTTGATAAAATGTGAATTTGCACACTCCATGTCAGGTTCGAATAAAGGGGGTCAAAAGGGGTAATTGTCGCCAAGCGCCATAAAACTAAAACGGGAGGGGGGGATACTTTTAATTTTAAATACAAATTCCGAAATTGAAAATAATTTTTTTTAACCCTTTTTTAAATTACGGAAATGTTTTTGAAGAGAGGTATTATTGAACGCGAGATATTTGTGGGCTGGCGGAGTGGTTAGCACTTTCGCCTCGCAGCAAGAGGAACCGGGTTCGATTCCAACTTATGGCACTGACAATTGTGAGTGAAAACTCGGAACAACTCCTTCCGCGTTGAGTTTGCCAATTCTCTCCTCGCTGGTTAAAGGGGTTTTCCCCCGAGCTTTTCGGTTTCCCCTTCTATAAAAACCTGTTGGGGTTAATGGTAATAGTGAGTGTAGGGAGCTGTTAGCTCACGTGGTATGAAGGGCTTGCCACCACCTTCCTACGCATTGTAACCCTGCCACCTGAATTAAAGGCTTTAAAAGTCGCTTGATGACTTAGGCCTAAGGTGGTGCCAAGGGTATTAGCCTAGCTGATTATTATTGTTTCGGCCGTGAGAGGCTGAGAGGGGAGCGCGAAATGTTGTTACTTTTTATCAAGTCGCATCGTCGCCATTTGTTTCTTTTTTTGGGTTATTGCAACATTCCCAGTAAACGACGTTGCCTCGAATAGGAGAGTTTCGTTAAAAGTCATTAATAATTTAGTTGATTACCGTTTGTCGTAATTTAGTAAGCTAACTGTAAATTATAATTCACAAAGCTTTCATTTTACTGTTAGGAAGTAGAGCCTTTATAAAGATCGAATTTTCGATTGTTGTTATTGTTTTTTGGCTATTTGCTAAATTTGTGATGGTCATTGCGATGAGTAATAACATGAGTATCATAATACCACTATGGTAAAATGTTTAAAGACATCCTTCCTTCACGGTAATGCAAAAAAGTTCCGAAATAGCGCTACTCGGTAGCGGCACTCAAGCAACTTCCTGGAATTTGACGTTCAATTTTGAATAACGCTATTTTAAAGCTTAATGCGTATTTAGCCGCTTTAACTTCACAGATGAAATATTAACTTCAATTATTATTATTTTTTGAAACTTATAGCTATTGTAATTAAAAAACAATTACTCTTAGTTACGAAGGGTAGGGAGAGTTCAAAAAAAGTATTTTTGGCGTTACGTAATTTGTGAACAGCCTCAAAGTGGGAAAAACAAAACCCAAGTATTTCAATTAGCTAGCATAAAACTGAGGTAATCCTGACCCTCTATGAATGCAAAAGGAATAGCAACATTTTTACTATTAAATGTTACCATTAACTAATGTGATGCGTAATATTAAGACTGAGGTGCATAATTGTGCGTTTGATTGGTTAACATGTTAATGTGAAAAGTACAAAGTAGGGTGGCTAGGGTAAAGTTACCCCCTTTAAAGTTGTTAATTCCTTCCGAGCCCCATGGGTGCATAATAGGGGTATTAGTGGTGCGTAATGAGTGTTAAACTGAAAAGTGAAAATCGTAAATCATAAGTTGTATTTAATGTAATACATTAGATTTAAACGTTTATCTCATCGTCAACGTATTCACAGATAAGCCTTCCTCTGTACACCTCGAATCCGTAGCCGCTTAATTTGTTGACACTTGAATCCGTTTAAGAAAATTCAATATGTGGAAGGATAAGTAAAAAGCGAAACTCTCCAATTCCTATTCATAGTCCACGGATGTATTAGATTTCTAAAACCCAAATCCGTTCAGTGACCGTCTGGGTTTCATTCAACCAAATCCAAACAGTAAATTGTAATCCGTAACTGACCAATCCATCCAATTATTCGGATATATTCATCCGTAATCCTACGGATTGGATTTTTTCCCAGGTTGGATTATTTTGATACTCGGATCGGAGAGTTCGGATTAAATTACTTACGGATGCAACGCATACGAATTGTATCCGACGTAAACAGTTCACGAACGGATTGAATCCGAACCAATTAGTGATCACAGACGGATTGGACTTTTAAAAACAACGATCCGTTCAGGCTCTAGTTGGCATCGATTTTAAAAAGGAACGTACAGTAGTTTCTGACGTCACGATGTTCATCGGTGAAATCATGGGGGACCAAAATTCCGTACAATTGACACTGACGTCACGATGGACATCAGAAAAACCGCAATCGGGTTTTTTCGACATCGATTTTTAACCACTGACGTCACGCTATTAGTTTTTCCTTATCGTTATTCATTAATTTGACTTTATAAATAATGATACTTGCTTTTTAATATAATTTTTGCATCGTTTGCTTATATTTCGATAATTTTATTTAAGAAAAAAAAAAGTTCTTATGACTTTATAATTTGTCTGTAGTAGACGCTATCTCGGAGAAATTATCGCCTTTACGGTACCTAGACTCATTTCGGTCGCGAACAGATATTCGAGTATAAAACAAAAAAAAACTAACCATTGAGTTGGGAATATAATCCTTCGAGAGCCAAAATTTGTATTTGATGGCTGGGGGCGCTTTCTTGAAATCAGGGGTACGTTCAGTAACAGTCAAGGGAAAAAAAACCGATGGTTTTATATTTTCAACCAATGAACTTTTTCGTCATTATGACGTCGTAGGTTGTTGAACGCTTTTATTCAATCATCGGTGTTTTTTAAAGTAGCGTTGAATTTATAGTAGTTTTACGTCAGTAATGACGTCAGTCATCGGAAAAACCCGCTCTTCCAGCCGATGACTTCAGTGAGCAACCGATGACCATCGTGACGTCAAAACCGGAAACGTTAAAAAGCGTACAGTAGGAAACCGATGTCAGCGATTACTAATCGGTGGGTTCATGGACAGTAAATTAAGAGGACAGGTTTTCGATAGCCTTCCACAGTGCATTTTATTTCTCCCCGCGTATCAATCAGCTCGAGAAACTCCGAGGGAGTCTTGCAAGGTCGTTTGTACCACGTGATCTTAAAATTTCAAAATGCCAATCTAACGCGGTTGATATTGTTACGTAATTTTTTGCGCTTTATATTTTAGTAATTTTTAATTTTGGTTTTTTAATTCAATAAAAACTATCAACTGATATTTAGTAAATCATATTTAATCAATAACAAGTTGGCAAGCCAAAATATACCTTTCCTCGGAAGCATTGTCCCTAGTGGTATTAATTTCTCGAGATGACCCCTTTAAGTTATATCTCCCCAATTCAGAGTTATTTACTAATAACGTAATCCCCATTCAATCCCGCCCGGTATAAAATTTTAATTTGAATTAAAATAATTGAGACGAAACAACCGAGATTAATTTATTCAGAATATTATAAATTAAGTAGTTACAACAGTGAGTTAGACGTACTAAAACAATGCACAATTGACTTTAACCCTATTTACGGTACGAGTTTAGCAGTTAAATATAATACGAAGCCAATTTTAATGAAAGAAATATCTACAGAGGGTATTTGTATTTTTGTCGCTTACGAAATACTTGCCGCATAGTTAACGCTCATTTTATTTCAACGTTCGCCCGATCAAGATACCGTAGATATCTGGTAGTGGACGACTCGTAGACTGTCGGAACCTGTTGACGTTGTGACACATACCGCATGAAAAAGACCAAAACCGTCCAATTTCCAATATCATATAATGACTCGCACACCCAGGATATCAATGACTGCATTAGGAATCGTAGATATCCAAATATCCACACCAACAAAAAACTTATTAACAAGAAGCGAAAAACTTACCATTCACAAAGCACAGAAAGCCACTTGACTAAACGTATATCAATAAATGACCGTAGAGGGAATAGTTAGGGTTCTTTATAAATAAACACAAACGAACCCAATTGATGAACTGCATTAAACATCTTAATCAGCCGAGAAAACGTTTAAAATAAATTACGACCGAGCTGAAAACCAGACCAACTCGATATGTTGTTAATAAATGAATTATTAAGCTTGAAAACCAATACGCTAAACCTAATAGATAAGAATATACGACTGAAAAAACTAAATAAATTACAAAAAACTAACGGGTTCTACCCTTTATCTTATCTGCTGACTGCGCTAAAACAAGATTTGACCATTAAATTTTTTGAAAATGCGACGTATACACTTTGAAGGTTCCGTCAAAAATTATCCTTTCCCAAACGTAAAGGTTCTCAAAACATTAATACACAAAAAAAAAAGTAAAAAGGTTCCTCCAAAAAATGAACCATTTTGCGGAAGAAGTAAATAATTTTAAAAGAATAAAAGATAAAACAAATATACAACCGCAAAAATAAAACGTCAAATAATAGAAGAAACAATCTTAAACTCCATTCATTAAAATAAAACGTCAAATAATAGAAGAAAAGAATCTTTAACTCCATTCATTAAAAAAACACTAAACAAAAGTATCAAATTGAAATAAATCAACTTATTATATTAAACAAGATTAAGTCTTTATAATTTTTTCGTAAAAAAACCACATTAGGCCTTCACAATTTCATTCGTAAAAAAATTCAAGACTTTGTTAACTATTATGCTTACAATGAGTGTCTTATTTGCAGTATAGCTTGAAGTTATCGTTGGTTCTGTGGTAGAGCGCTCGACTGCCTAACTGAACGGCCCGGGTTCGAAACCTGGGTGACGCATTTGTTTTTAATCAAATGAGAAATCGCTAAATTAGAATTTCTTCGATGCAATAATTTAAATCTTTCACGAAATCTTGCTCTATTTCAATTAAACCAAAATTTCATGCTCTATTAAATACGCTTTCGATAAAGCTGAAGGTCTAATTTTCAATGAAACGTAATAAGTGTCGGTGGTTCTGTGGTAGAACGTCCGCCTGTCAAACAGGCGGTCTCGGGTTCGAAACCCGCCCGATGCGATCGCAAATTGATACTAAGACGAATACCGTGAACAATTGGTGGAGACCCTGCCTTTGGATGTTGAGTGGTAGAATTACACTCAGCACTCGGTCCGTCCCAAAAGTCAATAAGAAAGAGTTGGAGAGTTACCACCCGTACATACACACCACAAACTCAACACCCACAAACGTCATAACAATAACACAACATTACCACCCTACACATAAACATTACAATAGCGAAATATCCAAACTACTGAATTAAACCTGTCGTGACGGCGAGCGTTGACGAAAAAAAAACCACCAAACCAACCCCGACTGCAAATTAATCCGTTAACGCTCACCGTCCCACGGTGGTTTTGCAAACACGGTTTTTCGACTTTGTTCCCTAATTACTAGCAACTGCGAACGCAGAGATCTCGAGAAACTGCGTACGCAGTGATTACACTTTGCACCGAAAATGCGAACGCGTTCGCAGGCCTGACAGACCCACAGACCCACAGACAGACACGATCGTTGTATAACCCCTCCTAGGAGACTTTGTCCCCTCGGAGAGGTAAAAACGGGAAAAAAATACCTTTTGGCGTAAAAATGTACATCGTGTTTATCTTTTTTCTTTTTTCGAACAGTATCGTCCACTCTTAGCGATACTTGTTTTTTTTTCAAATAACCTTGGCCGACTCCCTTAGTGTGATTGGTTTACGGGGACTAAAAACCAAGCTTTTTACCGATCCTCTAAAATCTACTATCCATGGTGAGTCCGATGAGCGATGCTAAACGTACCCCATGTACGAAGCAGTGGCGTCGCTAGGGAGTTTCAGGCGGTGCTTGAGCCACCTGAAAAATTTATGAAGTGCCACCTAAAATTCTGAATTTTTCCATATTACTTGGCAAAAGTTTCTTCAAACTTAAAAATGGGCATCAAAAACAGCTTTCCTAGTCGCCCTCAATGTTTCAACTTTACAAACCTTTTGAGGAGCCACCCCTTACCCATATAACTCAATGAGACGCCCCTGACCAGTGCTTATGGCTTAAGCGTGACCAGTTTTGAAATCCTGGTGACGCCACTGGTACGAAGCAAAACAGTTATCATTAGTCGGTGGCGTCATTTACTGCCAGTTAGCAGTGATAATAATTTAAGTCAGTGGCGCTATCTACCAGTAGGGTGAAATTTAAGCTGTTTCGGTTCGTACATGATTTCAAGAAAGTGTTCCTCAAGACCCCAACCACAGCTGATATAAATTGTGGCTCTAGAAGTACTATATTCCCAACTCAATGATTCTACCTACGCGTATTTTACCACTCTTTGCAATGCAGTCCTTAGGTGGTTCTTATTAACTTAAAATTATTAGTTATTTTTCAATGCCCTAGATTAGAATGAGAGCTTTCTGATTGACGGTTTTATAACGAAGCTTTTACTCACTTCCGGCACGTGACTTCAGAAAAATGTTAATTAAACATTGCAATAAATTGCGGTGATTAGTCAGGAATTTTGTGGAGAAGTCTATAATAAATATTCTGTGGGAAGCCTGTTATGGAAAGTGATTGCTGTGCCGGCAATAACATATGGCAATAAGGTGTTCTGCTTATCCCCACGTGTCATAGATATTTTGGAGATAACCCAATTTGAAGTTGGCAAGACTGCCTTTAATGCTGCCCCCTTTGCCACGAAAGCTTTGGTTCATGGTGAAATGGGTTGGTCCTCAATCGTAGCACGGGAGGCCAGAAGCTAACTATTTTATCTTGGCCAAACTCAAGCCTCTCACATAAGGTTTTCAACTCTAGAAGAAAAATGGCCTTTATACAATAAAGTTGAACCACACGGATAGCTCAGCTGGACCGTGGTACAACGAGAGGAAAAGCTTTGACTTACAAGAATTGGAAATAGTTGAAGCTAATGATCATGCCAAAAACTAATGGCACTCTGACGTTAAAGCAAAACGAAGTCTTAATATGTCCTCTGTTAAATTAAAACCCCGAAAGGAAGAGTTTTACAGGGGTACGTGGAATAGTGGACTTCTATTCCCAGCTAGGACGGTTCCCAACTTACAAGTTCTAGGAAATCAGAGTTTGTTTGGTGCATCTCAAGAGGACATACGGCATACAATATTAGACTGTCCAGAAACAACATCAGAGGATATGGCGGAATGGAGAGTGAGACAAGCTAATACTGAAACTCGGCACCTGCTATGACTTGGGCTAGAAGGAAAACAAAACTGGAACCCATCGATAGTAAGCGCGGTCTTCCGTAGTTGGCAGGGAAAACGACGTCTCACAAATGCACGGAGAAGGCCGGACCAAACAGTTGCCTTAAACTGGCGACTATAGGAAAACCTTGAGTTAGTGGCATATTGGCGAGGAGGGAGAGTCATAGGTTAAAATCCCAGAGCTTAGTATAGAGTTAAAGGAGGCCCAGTATTGTATAGATTTATATTAGTAAATGGCGACGGATGAGGTACTTTTTCATTTACAAAAAGAAGAGAAAAGGCAAATGGAAAACAGTAAAAGAATCCACAGGCATAAGGCACGATAAAGATTAAGGCTTAAGAACCGCATGGTACACCTATTTTCATCAAACAAAGGAGACACGTTTCACCGGCTTTCCCAAGACCGCTAAAACGAAAAACACAATTTGAATCTACGACGATTCAACACGTTCTAGTAAAAGAAACCATTTATGAAGAATGAATCCACCAGCACCAATTATACAGAATGCTGTTTTTGGAAGATTGGAAATGTTTGATAGCCGAATTGAAGCTTGGTCACAATACTCAGAAAGAATAGACGCTTACTTTACAGTTAATGACATCACAGACGGGGACAAGAAAAGAGCCATATTACAGACTGTGCTGGAACCTACAACATATTCTTTATTGAGAAATCTTGTCAGGCCGGACAAAGTATCTGATAAGACTTACGACGAATCGGTAACTACATTGAATAATCACTTCAATCCCAAACCATCAAAGATTGTAGAAAGATTGCAATTCAACAACCGAAATCGAAACACTGGAGAAGCGATTGCAGTATACATTTCTGAACTCAGGAAATTATCAGAACATTGCGTTTTTGGTGTGAATCTTGATGAAATGATAAGAGATAGGTTGATCTGTGGCATACTGGCATTAATGATGTCCAAATGAAGAAACGATTACTTGCGGAAGATGATACTCTTACTTTGGCTGATGCGATTAAGATTGTACAAGCTATGGAAACAGCAACTAAGAATTTACATCAAATGAAGACAACGAACGGAGAACAAGACTCCGCTTCTAATGCACACTACATATCTAACAAACAGAGAAGCAAAGATAATAATCCAAAGAGAAATCCAGATAAAAACCAAAAATTCCACAGCAACAGTCGACTGCAATATGTCCCTAACCCTAATCAATGTAACCGTTGCACTGCCAAGAATCATAAAAGCAACGAATGTTTCTTTTTAAATGAAAAGTGTTTCAAATGTGAGAAGATCGGACATATTGCCAAAGCATGTCAAGCAAATGTTCCATACAAACCAAAAATGAATGTGGTCTCACAGCAAATACCTCAGAGTCGTGCCTACCACATAACAAATGACGATAAATCCAATTCCGAAGAATATGATATTCCTGTCTGCACTATAAGAAATGTAATGGAAGAATTGGATACTCCGACTCCACCACCCGATATCATCACATGCAACGTCAATGGAAAAAGAGTTAAATTTGAAGTTGATACTGGATCAGGGCATACAATGATAAACATAGATGAATTTCACAAAATTCCTAATAAGGGAATTATCAAGAATTTCACCAAGACTTTACGCTCCTACACTGGCAATACCGTAAACCTTATTGGTAGCACGAATGTGAAAGTTCAATACAATGCAAGGGAAGCTAAATTGCCAATCCTACTTGTTAAAGATGAAGGTCCAAACCTCTGTGGTAGAAAGTGGTTATATTCAAGTCTGCAGATTTTACCGTCAATAAATGAAGTCCAAGTTAATCATCTTGATAACATTGATTCCAAATTAGATCAAATTCTTAAAGACCATGAGAAAGTTTTTAGTCCGGGTTCAGGGAAATTGAAGGGTGTGGAAGCGCATTTATATGTAAAATCTGACGCAATTCCAAAATACTGTAAGGCAAGAACAGTACCATACTCCATGACTGAGAAGGTTGAAGCTGAGTTAGAACGACTAGAAAAAGACGACATCATCGAAAGAGTTCCCTTTTCCAAGTACGCTTCGCCTATTGTAACAGTAGTAAAACCGAATGGATCGTTACGAATTTGTGGAGATTACAAGTCTACGACAAATCCTAATCTCAACACGGAAGTTTTTCCACTGCCCAGAGCCCAGGATATTTTTTCGAAATTCGCAAATTGCAAATATTTCACCAAAATTGATTTACGCGATGCGTATAATCAAATTCCACTGGACAACGAATCCCGAGAATTGACTACAATAAATACATCAAAGGGGCTTTATCAATATAAACGCTTACCCTTTGGCATATCATCAGCTTCCGCGATTTTTCACCCTAATGACTGACCATAAACCATTAGTTTCACTATTGGCACCACATAAACCAGTACCTCCAATTGCAACGCTAATTTCTAGAGGACGATTAAACGTGTCTATTGGTTTCCCTAGCGTTAGCAAAGTAGAAGGAATCTCGTGAAAAACAACCTTAACGTTAAGTAACCGGGTTCAAGAATGTCTAGGGGTATGATATAGGTAAATATACAACGAGAGTATGGGTGTCCAAACGGTTTTATATATTATAAACCAAAATAATAATAACAATACAAATAACAATAAAATACTTAAACACTTAATAATAATAACAATAAGCATGCAAAAACACGAAATACGCGGGCTCTCTCTCTTTATAACAATAGTTTGAAGCCTGTGGCTTTCGCTCACCGATTGATGAAACGGTCTGGTGCCGTTCAACGTCGCTCGTTTGGGTCTCCTTAACCCTTTGGCTCTGTCCGCTCTTTAACTCGGCCCACTCTCTGGCTCGATCCGAACTATGGCTCGATCCGAATTCTGGCTCTGTCCGAACTCTGGCTCTGTCCGATCTCCGACTCTGTCCGGTCTCTGGCTCTGTCCGGTCTCTGGCTCTGTCCGATCTCTGGCTCTGTCCGCTCTCCGGCTCTGTCCGCTCTCCGGCTCTGTCCGCTCTCCGGCTCTGTCCGCTCTCCGGCTCTGTCCGCTCTCCGGCTCTGTCCGCTCTCCGGCTCTGTCCGCTCTCCGGCTCTGTCCGCTCTCCGGCTCTGTCCGCTCTCCGGCTCTGTCCGCTCTCCGGCTCTGTCCGCTCTCCGGCTCTGTCCGCTCTCCGGCTCTGTCCGCTCTCCGGCTCTTCCGTCACTCAGGACCCTGAGGACTTACTCAGGCCTCTGAGGACTCACTCCATCTCTCTGTCTCTGTCTGACATAAAATCTCTCTAACTCCCTGGTTTTGTTCAGCACCATTTCAGTAGGCGTGGTTTAATTACGGAAACTGACATTTGGTGGCATCTCATTGGAGAGGTTAAAAGGTTAAGGGTAGCTTGGAGTAGGCGACTTGGCTTTAAGATTATTGGCTGTAGAAGGCTCGTGTATAAAAGTAGAAAGATGAAATCATCTGGTGTCTTTCCCAGGAAGAAGGTCGCACGACGGTACCACATGTCGCCACGTGTCTTTCGGGAAGGGTACACGTGGTTGTAGTTTTTATTTTTAAAGGTGGCCGTTTGAAGTAACACTTCTTTCAATAGTTTACTATAGATGCCCGAACGCCGTACAATAGAGAGCGCGCATCTCTAAGTCATTTACGATACGACGCCGAGTATTTAACAATAGAGAGAGAGAGAGGGGTTATAGCGCACAATGGATGAGTCAAGATGTGCGCGCTTTCCTAGCACCGAACGCTGGTTAGGGGAGAGCCACATGTAGAGAGGATACGATATTTTACACGGACAACAATAATACATTTTACAAGAAAAATACTAATGATACCCTTTTACGACTTGGACACCCGTAAGAAATTGAAAAATATAAAAGGGACTTAAAAACTAAAAGGCTCGGGGAAAACATGATTTCCTCCTACATATGGGAACGCATATGGTAGGACTTAATTAAGGAAGTGAATGTGAGAAAAGGTAAAATCTAAATAGGAAATATTTTAAATGCAATAATTTTTAAATAACACTAATCTTCAAATAACACCATTAAAAATGAGCGTTACACTCCTCCCTCCCCAAGACCGAACGTCCCCGTGAGGTGTTAACTTAAAAAAAATCATTGGCGGGATCGAAGATTGTACCCATGAGCTGGAGTTGTATCAATATGGGGTGTAGTATGCCTATGCGCAGTACCGCCGTCTAACGTTGCGGTATCCCTATTCAAGCGTGGGATGAAGGTTTTCAACTGGGAAATATGGTGGGTGCCTTTGAGTGGCTTTTGGTTTTTTTGGTGACATAACCTAAAAGTGTGGTCGGACAATTTTTCGGCGATTTCGTAAGGACCATCCCAAACGGGTGCTAATTTCCTGCCGAATTTATCAGCCGCGGAGGAGAGGTAATGCGTTTTCTTTAGCACCAGTTCTCCCGCTGTCAGGGAAAACGGTCTATGCTTTTTATCGTATATCCGTTTTTGGCGATTTTGGGCTTTGATTAGCTTTTCTTGGGCTCTTTTGTAAGCCCGCTGAACCAGGGGTGCTAAGGTCAGACCGTAATTTTTAATATTAGCATCCTTTAACTTTTCGTCAAGGTCGACCACCTCTGGAATAAAATGGTGGGGCTCTCTCAACTCGCGCCCAAAATTTAGATAGGCGGGGGTATAACCTGTGGATTCGTGTACACATGTTCGTAGCGAATATGCGTACTGCTGCAAACCCAGATCCCAGTTTTGGTGGGTATCTTTGACATAAGATGCGATCATAATACCGAGGTTTTTGTTTGCGCGCTCAGTCTGATTGCTCTGTGGGGAGTAGATAGAAGTAAGACGGTGTTTAACTCCCATTATTTCGAAAGCGGAACTCATAACCTTTGATACGAACTGCGGTCCATTATCCGAAACGACCCGTAAGGGAGCACCATTCCGCGTAAAAACGTCGTCTACCAGCTTATCCACTATCTGAGTGGTGGTAGCTTTCTTCATGGGGAATAACTCAACCCATTTAGTACCATAGTCTATGACCACTAGAATTTGCGTATGACCCCTTTTACTAGTGGGGTAAGGTCCTTTCAAATCAATCCCGATAACTTGCCAGGGCTTGGAGGGTGATGCTGATTTCATTAACCCAGGGGGCTTAGTGTGAGGGCTCTTGTATTTTTGACAGGTTTCGCACGACTTAATGTAACGGGTAATATCAGAATTCATTCCGTCCCACGTGTACATTTCTTTAACCCGCTTGTTTGTTTTAAAACTCCCTAAATGTCCCGACGTTTTGTTGTCGTGACAGCAATACATTACTAGCGATTTAAGGGTATCTGGGACCATAACCCGGTAACCATTGTATGCCTTATCCGCATATTTCGTAATAAATTTACACACTAAACCGTTTTCAATAGCGCAGCCGGTAGCTAATCTTTTTAACCATTCAGGAGGGTTCGTTACCGAAGCAGGATTGGTTAAATACTTCTTAACTAAGGAGATTGTCTCGTCTTTGGCTTGTTCACTAACGATTCTATCTAAATCCAGCACCGCTATCTTGTTTGCCTGCGCGGGAGAAACTATTGCGGCCGACAATGTAACTTCCGCGGGAAAACTCGACTCGGGGTCGTCATTTTTCTCCGGTATGCGGGAAAGCGCATCCGCTACTAAATTAGTTCTACCTGGGATATACTCAATCTGGAAGGGTTCAAAGGCCTGGAGTCTAAGCATCCACCTAGTCAACTTCCCGGTGGGGTCCTTTGCCCTATGTAGCCATTCTAAACTTTTGTGATCGCAGAACACTTTGAAATTAAATCCCTGAATATAGGGGCGAAAATGCTCGATTGTTTCAACTATCGCTAGGCATTCCCTTTCGGTGGTAGAATATTTACGCTCACCCGTGCTAAGGGCGCGACTGAAGTATTGAATTACCCCTTCTTTTCCGTCGATCTTTTGACTTAAAACTCCTCCTATTCCGACGTCAGACGCGTCCGTCCTAACCGAAAATAGAAGATCATACCTCGGGGTCATTAGGATAGGGGTCGTTGATAAAGCGGTTTTCAGCAGATTGAAGGCCAGCTCCTGATCAGCTTCCCACGCCCACCTATGAATCATATCCTTATGCAATAGCCGCGTGACTGGCTCCGCAATTTTCGCGAAACTAGGGATAAATTTGCGATAATACGACGCCATTCCCAAAAATCTCCGAACTTGTTTTACATTTCTGGGAGGGGGGTACTCTCTAATTGATTTTACTTTGTCTGGGTCTACTTCTATTCCCTCCTTAGATATGATATGCCCTAATATACGAGTTCTACTTTGGCAAAAGCGGGCTTTTGAGGCCTTAGCCGTTAAGCCATTTTGATCTAGTATGGTCAATACCTCATCTAATAATTTTAAATGGTCATTAAATGATTCGGTAGCAATAATAAGATCGTCTAAATAAGCGAAAACTCCTTGTTTTCTCAAACGAATAAACAATCTATTGATTAGTCTTTGGAACGTTCGGGGGGCATTGGTTAGGCCAAACATTAATACTTTTGGGCGGAATAGCCCTTTGTCTGTAATGAAAGCGGCTTTGTCCCGGCTTTGCTCGTTTAAGGGGATTTGCCAGTACCCTGACCGGAGGTCAATTAGCGTGATATAATTTGGTTTAGATATAGACTCAAGAATATCATCCATTCTTGGTAACGGGAATTTATCCTTTTTACTGGCCGAATTAAGTTTTTGGTAATTAATCACTAAGCGGTCATCTTTTCCCTCTTTCCTAACTAGAAACGCTGGGGCACACCAATCGCTGTCACAAGGTTCGATGAAGTCTTTTTCTACCATTTCCTCTACGATCGCGTTTAATTTATTTTGGATAGGAGGGGCGTACCGATATGGTTGGCACGCAATTGGGGGACTATCACCGGTATCAATATAATGTTCTGTGGTGTGGGTTCGGCCAGCTTCCTTGGTAAAGACGTTTTTATGGCTATTCACTACTTCGTATAACCGTCTCTTTTTGGTTTCATCCAGGGGGGTGTTATCAAGGGCCTTACTAAGTTCTTCCGCGTCGACAGTGTCATCGGGCGAATTAAACAAATATTTATCTACAACTAAATTATTTGCGTGGTTATTTACAGGTAAATTATTGACCTCCCCCGTCGTATCATTAATCTGGAAAGAATGAATCTCATTGGGGAAAGATTTCCAAAAATAGGTACGGGCATAAAAATCCACGTGCATTTGCCCTTTTTGTAATAAATCTAACCCGATGATAGCCGCAAAATTTAAATTTTCAACATATACCGCATTCATTTCTAACCTTATACCTGGCACTTCCAGAGGAACTTTCACCCTCCCTTTAGCGGATACAAATTTTTGAGTTGGGAGTTTAATGATTATGTCATCTGGTTCCGTAATAAATCCTAACTTTTCTAACGTACTTTTTAGAGAAAAATTTAACAACGAGTGGGTTGCACCACAATCCACCAAAGCCTTACAAGGGACACCACCAATTTCTACACTAACAAATAACAGTTTTTCCCCGATTAACTGTTTAACGTTATGAATTTCGGCTATCGGGTGGTGTCCAGTCGGGGGGCGATTTGTCTTATTTATTGGTAGGCACGACGGCCTGATCCTCTCTGGCCGCCGTTCGTCCCGTTTCCCTGATTCCCGTAGTGATTATTATTGTTTGCGGATTTATCCCGCCAGTTTCTACTGAGCTGAGGGCATTCCCTCTTAAAATGTCGGGAACTTCCGCATTGAAAACAGCCATATTGCTGGGGTTCGGGGTTTCGATTGGGGAAGGAACTTCCAAAAGCGCGCGAGGAATAGTCATGGTATACCTGACTGTTACTGGCCCTGTGTTGATTGTCGGGGGCATAAATTTGGTTCTGGGGCTCGGGGTTGCGATTAGGAAAGGAACTTCCGAAAGCACGCGGGGGATAGTCATGGTAGACCTGACTGGTACTAGCCCCGTTTTGATTGACAGGGGTATAAATTTCGTTCCTGGGACTAGCTATAACAGGTAAGGGGACTCTGTTATCGGAAGGGTTTCGTACTGCGGAGGGTCTTACAGCTTCGGACGGAATGATACTCTCTATCCGGGCGGTGTCAGAGATTATTTCCCGAAGGGAAGTATACTTTTTCTGCACTAAATACGCCTGCATGGACGGTCGCAAGTTGCGAAAAACCGCTCGCGCCTTTTCACGAGAAGAAAGGGGGTCACTAAGCCTACGCATGAGACCTTGCATGCAGGTAATAAAATCTAAAGATGGCTCGTGGGGTCCTTGTTTGCGAGCGTGAATTTCTTCTAGGATACGATCATCCTCGTCTTCACTTTCAAATTCCAGGCGGAGGGCTGCGATAAACCCGTCGAAACTACGAACGTGGTGCCCATACTCCACCCACCAGTCACACGCCTCCCCCTTTAACATATAGGGTGCCCAGGTCTGTAGAAAAATATTGTCGGGAATGGCTCGAGCCAACACGAACCGCCTAGTTTTTATTATAAAATCTTTTAATGATTCCGAGGTATTATCTCTTCCGGAGTAACTTGGGGGGTCTTCTTTTGGCAACAAATTTGGGTCAACATTACGGTGGTTGGGTATATTTGGCAGGTTAGCATTGAGCGCCTGTAATTGATTAACCAAAGCAGTTAACAAGTGGCCCTCGGCATTATTTTGTTCGGGGTTACCTTCCATTGGGTGAGAACTAATTTCTCTTAAGTGGGAAAATTTGTTATACCTCTCTTGGCGTTCTAGGGTTTGATATGCTCTAATACAGGAACTACAACTATGGAATTTACCCAAGCTAGGGATGCAGTCTACACAGAAAAAGGCCTCAAAAACAGAATCACTATCCAGATTGCTCATAAACCCAAATTTTCAAAACCGAAAAAAAATCAAATTTTCAAAACCAAAAACTCCTCACGGAAACCTTCTAGAATTGGGAAACCCTTTTATAACGATCCCGGACGGACCCCCAGAATGCAACGCTAATTTCTAGAGGACGATTAAACGTGTCTATTGGTTTCCCTAGCGTTAGCAAAGTAGAAGGAATCTCGTGAAAAACAACCTTAACGTTAAGTAACCGGGTTCAAGAATGTCTAGGGGTATGATATAGGTAAATATACAACGAGAGTATGGGTGTCCAAACGGTTTTATATATTATAAACCAAAATAATAATAACAATACAAATAACAATAAAATACTTAAACACTTAATAATAATAACAATAAGCATGCAAAAACACGAAATACGCGGGGGGGGGGGGATACGCGGGCTCTCTCTCTTTATAACAATAGTTTGAAGCCTGTGGCTTTCGCTCACCGATTGATGAAACGGTCTGGTGCCGTTCAACGTCGCTCGTTTGGGTCTCCTTAACCCTTTGGCTCTGTCCGCTCTTTAACTCGGCCCACTCTCTGGCTCGATCCGAACTATGGCTCGATCCGAATTCTGGCTCTGTCCGAACTCTGGCTCTGTCCGATCTCCGACTCTGTCCGGTCTCTGGCTCTGTCCGGTCTCTGGCTCTGTCCGATCTCTGGCTCTGTCCGCTCTCCGGCTCTGTCCGCTCTCCGGCTCTGTCCGCTCTCCGGCTCTGTCCGCTCTCCGGCTCTGTCCGCTCTCCGGCTCTGTCCGCTCTCCGGCTCTGTCCGCTCTCCGGCTCTGTCCGCTCTCCGGCTCTGTCCGCTCTCCGGCTCTGTCCGCTCTCCGGCTCTGTCCGCTCTCCGGCTCTGTCCGCTCTCCGGCTCTTCCGTCACTCAGGACCCTGAGGACTTACTCAGGCCTCTGAGGACTCACTCCATCTCTCTGTCTCTGTCTGACATAAAATCTCTCTAACTCCCTGGTTTTGTTCAGCACCATTTCAGTAGGCGTGGTTTAATTACGGAAACTGACATTTGGTGGCATCTCATTGGAGAGGTTAAAAGGTTAAGGGTAGCTTGGAGTAGGCGACTTGGCTTTAAGATTATTGGCTGTAGAAGGCTCGTGTATAAAAGTAGAAAGATGAAATCATCTGGTGTCTTTCCCAGGAAGAAGGTCGCACGACGGTACCACATGTCGCCACGTGTCTTTCGGGAAGGGTACACGTGGTTGTAGTTTTTATTTTTAAAGGTGGCCGTTTGAAGTAACACTTCTTTCAATAGTTTACTATAGATGCCCGAACGCCGTACAATAGAGAGCGCGCATCTCTAAGTCATTTACGATACGACGCCGAGTATTTAACAATAGAGAGAGAGAGAGGGGTTATAGCGCACAATGGATGAGTCAAGATGTGCGCGCTTTCCTAGCACCGAACGCTGGTTAGGGGAGAGCCACATGTAGAGAGGATACGATATTTTACACGGACAACAATAATACATTTTACAAGAAAAATACTAATGATACCCTTTTACGACTTGGACACCCGTAAGAAATTGAAAAATATAAAAGGGACTTAAAAACTAAAAGGCTCGGGGAAAACATGATTTCCTCCTACATATGGGAACGCATATGGTAGGACTTAATTAAGGAAGTGAATGTGAGAAAAGGTAAAATCTAAATAGGAAATATTTTAAATGCAATAATTTTTAAATAACACTAATCTTCAAATAACACCATTAAAAATGAGCGTTACACAATGGCTGCGACACGAATACAGAGATGGGCACTAGTGTTGTCTGCTTTTTAATATGATATAAAATTCAAAAAGGGTTCCTTAAACCAGAACGCTGATGCCTTAAGTAGATTACCATTACCTCCCACAGCTACAAAAACTCCGGTACCAGCCGAGTATGTATTGTTGCTGAAGAGCATTGATGGGAGTCCTATCACCAGTCAGAAATTGGACAAATTAACCACATTGGATCCTATTTTGAACCAAGTACTGCAGCATATGAGACAAGGATGGCCTACAACTACACTACAAGGAGATCTGGAAGTTTATCGAAAAAGACAAAATGAACTCTCAAACTTTAACAAAGTGTTGTTTTTGGGAAATCGCATCGTAATTCCACAATCTTGTCAACCACAGATTTTAAACGAACTCCATGAGACCCACCAGGGTATCGTGAAAATGAAATCTTTGGCTCGTTCTCGTTTATATTGGTGTGGAATTGATCACGATATTGAAGATTTTGTCAAGAACATTCCCCGATTCCCCCCACAGTTTTTCACGCATGGTCAGCAAGTAAACAACCATGGCAAAGAGTCCACGCGGATTTTGCTGGGCCAATTGAGGGGCGATATTTATTGATTGTTGTTGATTCTTACAGCAAGTGGATAGAAGTGGATGTAACGCGCTCGACTTCAACCGACGCTGTTACGAACTGTTTACGCAACCATATTGCACGTCTTGGTATCATTCTCACTTTGGTGACAGATAATGGAACTAGTTTCACTAGCCAAGAATTCCAGAACTTTGTAAAGTCTAATAGGATAAATCACGTGACAACTCCTCCATACCATCCACAGTCCAATGGACAAGCTGAGAGATCAGTACGTACAATCAAGAACAAATTAAAGAAGATTTCTGGAGGAATTACAGATGAAATTGAAATATTATATGCTGGATTGGAACAGTTTCCATCAGGAAGTTTGGAAACGCGACTAGCTCGCATATTAATGAGTTATCGCCGCACACCTTTAAACTCAGGGAAATCTCCAGCAGAGTTGATGTTCGGGAGAAATATAATAACAAGAATTGATCTCTGTCATCCTACTTTGAGATCCACAAATGAAGTAAATCAGGAAAAAAATTCAAGCAAACCATTTTCTGATAACCAATTACCCACTTCCGATCTAAACAAACCTAAATTTGCCTTACAAGATTTAGTTTATGTCAAGAATTATGGACGAGGATCTAAATGGCGAACTGGCCGTATTACGAAACATCTAGGAAAAATGATGTATGAAGTTGAAACGGTTTTTGGCATTGCCCGACGACATCAAAATCAGTTACGTTTGCGACTCCACCCTGTCCATGTACCAATCATTCCTAATGCTGATGGCAAGAACATACCTCAAACTCCTCAGTTTGATAGTAGAGAGGAACGAAATGAAGATGACAATAATAAGGTTTTTAATTGGATACCACAAACAATTAGATCAACAGTTCCTGTTGTTCCACCAATAATGACTCCGCTAAAAACCATACTAACAGCCATTCCGCGGAACTTATCCACTACACATTCAAGGAATGGATCAATACAACAAAACCAGA
This sequence comes from Leiobunum rupestre, assembly GCF_980474605.1. Classification (NCBI taxonomy): domain Eukaryota; kingdom Metazoa; phylum Arthropoda; class Arachnida; order Opiliones; family Sclerosomatidae; genus Leiobunum; species Leiobunum rupestre. The sequence continues at coordinate 42,424,309 of NC_143389.1, forward strand.
GACTGACTTGGCAAAATCATCCAATAACAGGATCGAGACCACTAAACCAGACGTATGAAACTATTCAACAGCGCTTGAATTTCTTACCACAAGAACTCACTCAGTCGACTCCAAGAATCAATCCAACTCCGGAAGCAAGCACTAGATCATCTCAACAGATTCCGATTGTTCCGACTCCAACTGAGAAATGTCCACAACGCCCAACACGCAAGATACAGAAGCCAACAAGATTCCGTTAAATTTAAGATTTTGTATTATTTAACTATCTTGTTTAAGCAAAAACCAAAAATTTTAAAGAGACAGTAATATTGTATAGATTTATATTACTAGATGGCGCTAGAAGATGAGGGCTATCTAGAATGTGGGAGTTCTAAGTCAGAACCAGAATAAGCAACTGTAAATATGTCAGGATAAATAAATAGAATTATTTAATAAACTATAAATGTCTATTCTTGCCAATTGACAAACACAATACCCAGGGTCTCCAATATCATTTGGTGAGAGATCAAGTCACTTCAAGTGACCAGTCAATAGTAGAGGGAAAGGCACTAAACAGGTGACCAGGCAGTAAAAGCAAAATTAAAATCTACTTCTCTATGATCACTCAATCCCAACGCCGGTAAAAAACTAGGTCAAAAACAAGAAAAGTGTAATTAGTAAAGACAAGGTCCAAAACATCCATAAAAGTACCACCATTGCGAGTTGGGAAAGTGACAAGTTGGGTAAGAGAGTTGTCAAAGCAACAATCAAGAAAGTCTTGGACTCCTGAGATGAACGCGGTAGACGCAATTACCAAGATCAGTCTAAGGTTGGGCAATTAAAATCTTCAAGGATAACTAGACCATAATAAGTATTTTCACAATAGGAATTAATGGCATTCAAAACTTATTATTTGCGGTTATTGGAGCTATAAATGGCACAAACAATACCATTAGTAGAATGAGAGGATACAGTTAACATTAAGATATCAAGACCTTGTAGAATAGGGGCAAAAACGGGTAAATTAATTTCTATAAAAGAAAGAGGCTTGGCTAAAAGTGTATTATGCACATAAATGGCAGCTGAGGTCCACTACAGCAGTCAGAACAACATTTTCACTGTTTATGAGAGCAGAGAGTCCTGCCACTTTATAGACTATTTAACTCCGACAATTGGTCAATAGGGCTTTAAAGGCAACCACCTGGTAGATAGACAAAATAGGGGCTGAGCTGACAGATGAAGAAACCGGGAGACTAGACAAGAGAGATATAAGTCAACTGCAGGACGGAAGGGCGGTACATGAGTATTAAGTCCGGCGACGCTAATTTGTATCAACTCTACTAAAGGTGTATTGTAATTATTAGTTAATTATTTTTGGCTTTAGGGTTTCCCGAGCGTCAGCAAAGGCAAGAAGGATTCTCGTTTTGACCGTTCAATACTATTCCAGATATAAGAATGTCTAGTGGTATGATTGTACGTTACAGAAATAAGTTGCAGATGTCGGGTGTCCAAGTAATAAATATAAAAACCAATGATAACAAATACACTTGAATAAAAATAAAAGACATTTAACAAATACACTTGAATAAAAATAAAAGACATTTAACAAATACACTTGAATAAAAATAAAAGACATTTAACAAATACACTTGAATAAAAATAAAAGACATTTAACAAATACACTTGAATAAAAATAAAAGACATTTAACAAATACACTTGAATAAAAATAAAAGACATTTAACAAATACACTTGAATAAAAATAAAAGACATTTAACAAATACACTTGAATAAAAATAAAAGACATTTAACAAATACCCTTGAATAAAAATAAAAGACATTTAACAAATACACTTGAATAAAAATAAAAGACATTTAACAAATACACTTGAATAAAAATAAAAGACATTTAACAAATACACTTGAATAAAAATAAAAGACATTTAACAAATACACTTGAATAAAAATAAAAGACATTTAACAAATACACTTGAATAAAAATAAAAGACATTTAACAAATACACTTGAATAAAAATAAAAGACATTTAACAAATACACTTGAATAAAAATAAAAGACATTTAACAAATACACTTGAATAAAAATAAAAGACATTTAACAAATACACTTGAATAAAAATAAAAGACATTTAACAAATACACTTGAATAAAAATAAAAGACATTTAACAAATACACTTGAATAAAAATAAAAGACATTTAACAAATACACTTGAATAAAAATAAAAGACATTTAACAAATACACTTGAATAAAAATAAAAGACATTTAACAAATACACTTGAATAAAAATAAAAGACATTTAACAAATACACTTGAATAAAAATAAAAGACATTTAACAAATACACTTGAATAAAAATAAAAGACATTTAACAAATACACTTGAATAAAAATAAAAGACATTTAACAAATACACTTGAATAAAAATAAAAGACATTTAACAAATACACTTGAATAAAAATAAAAGACATTTAACAAATACACTTGAATAAAAATAAAAGACATTTAACAAATACACTTGAATAAAAATAAAAGACATTTAACAAATACACTTGAATAAAAATAAAAGACATTTAACAAATACACTTGAATAAAAATAAAAGACATTTAACAAATACACTTGAATAAAAATAAAAGACATTTAACAAATACACTTGAATAAAAATAAAAGACATTTAACAAATACACTTGAATAAAAATAAAAGCCCTTAAATAAAATATACACGACACTAAAATAATCTGGGCATGCAATTAAAATTCGTTTCGCGGGAATCACGCGGGCTCTCTCTCTAAAATTAATTTAAAGCCTTTTTTGGCTTTGGTTCACCAAAGATGAATAGTCTGTTCACTCAATCGCTGGGTCATGTGTTTGAATTTATATACTCCTGCACCGTTAATTGGAAATGTAACAGGGGAATAGAGTGCCGTTGACGAGATAGCACGAACAGAAAAAGAGTAATTGTCCTTACATAGCTTGTAAATGAAAAGTACAAAGTAAAATAAAGAGGTGTATAAAATTTAGAAGACCCCTCTTGTAAAAAGAGGGCAACAAGACCAGTTAATTAAGAGTCGGGAAATAAAATTGTAAAATGGCTCAAAATAAAAAGGCCGAGGTCCCGAAGGTTATTTAGATCTGAAGAAGTAAAGGTCAGCTGACTCACAAGGAGACGACCCGAGGTGATAATCACCGATTTTGTTCAAAGTCGGATATAATGTACACCTCCATGTAACTTGAAAAACCTGCAAGGGAAAAGTTGCGACGGGCTTTCGTTTTGTCATGGCAACCGAAAACGTTTTTGACAACATGATTTGAATTTATTTCCATTGAAAATAACATGGGACCCTGAAGGATTTTAAGGGTCCCCCAATTGACCAAATTGCATTTAAACTTGATTAAACTTAATTTTTAAAATCAATTTAATTTTATTTAATGTTTTTGAAATTTTAAAATTTTTTCATTTTTTTAAAGGGTTCACAGGGGGGACCGTTAAAATCCTTCAGATTCCCATTTTATTTTCAATGGAAAAATCCCAAATCATGTTGTCAAAAACGTTTTCGGTTGCCATGGCAAAAGGAAAGCCCGTCGCAACTTTTCCCTTGCAGGTTTTTCAAGTTACATGGAGGTGTACATTATACCCGACTTTGAACAAAATCGGTGATTATCATCTCGGGTCATCTCCTTGTCAGAGTAGTGTATGTGCGATTTACATTTACTTCAGTAAGAGGGGGGGGGGGGGGTAGAATGACAAGAATGGATATAGGTTGGTGTACGTAGCAATAAGCCTTCACACCATGCGCACCAGATTCAAAATAAAACAAATGGTAAATTAACAAACACTAATAGCGAACAATGCAATGAAATAGAAACACAAACAAAAAATTAAAATACGTGACAAAGCGAATAACAAAACAAAAAAGAAACGAGAAATAATGGTCCGAGGAAAGTTATCAAGTTCGAATAGCGGTGCGAAGTATATCGCGAGTGGCGGAAATAACGTCTGAAAAGCCGGCGTGGACCGCTTTCCACCCACCCTTCAGACTACAGAGAAGACCGCGCCGTGCTGCAACATGGGATGGACAGGCGAAGAGGATGTGCTAAGCGTACCTTCAGTAAGAGGACAGTGTTAAATGTAGTGAAGTGAACTAGCCCAGTCGGCACCGCAGGTGCAAAAAGGGCTAGCCACGTGACCCAGCCCAAAAAGGTAGGCGGGAAACTTACCGTGGTCTGAAAGAATTTGTGATAGGAAGTGGTCCGTACCTGACCTAGTGGTACTGACAGTCGGAAAGAGAGCATACGTGAAGCGACCAGTGGCACCCGCATCCCATAAACGCTGCCATTCACGCAAGGAGGACTGAGCGAGGAGAGCTTTAAGCGATTGACGACTTGGGTTATGAATTTGTTGCCTGGCGACTTCGGATACGGACTGGCTGCGGCTGACTTCCGTTCGTACCGCAATGATGGCTGATGTACGCGAGCCTCGAAATCTCTTTTTAAAGTCTTAATTTAAACTTTTACTAACTCTGCCTGATACTCGGCTAGAACTCTTTGTTCACAATCCCGACCTTTTTGCCTTAACCCGAGACTACTCGTCTCCGGACTCTTCCTACGATTTCCACTCAACAACTTTGAGGAACTCTGCCTCAAAATTCGCCAACTCTTCTGGGATGTCACGTGAAATAATTTTAGGTTACTTTAAGTTTGGAAGATCTTAACTATTCGGTTGATGATTGTCGAAGGTGAAATGTCAAAAGAAGACTGTGAGAGGCGTTTCGTGGATAGGTTATTGGTCGAAGTATAGTTGTATGGTGGAAACTAGTAGTTGATAGTTGGTAGTAGAAATTGGTGACGGCCGGTGACACGTTTTCAAGGCACTTTCGGGAGAGCAGAGAGTAGTGTCTTTAAAACATAACGTTTGTGAAAAAGTCAGATGCCGAAGAATGTAGAGGGAGAGAATATCGAAGAATAGACCCATAACAAAAGAGGGGCCGCAGACGAGGCTTAAGTCAGACCTTTGGACGGAACATCCTGTTTGTGACGTTTTGAACCACGTGACCGCCATTTAAATATACAGGCGGAAGTAAGGAAACGGATGTTCCGTCCAAATGCTGAGTTGCCAGGTAAAAATGTTAATTTTCGGCCCCCCAACTTTCATCATGGGTCTATAGAGTTAGAGAGAAGGGTTCGGTGGCGCACAGTAGGACCAAGATGTGTATCGCGCATGAAACACCGTATTTAGGGGGTAGTAAAACTTTCGGAACAAGAATATACTTTTGTAAGAATAAGACACTAATGATAAACATTTGGGCTTGAACACCAGTATGGGGATAGCAAATATAAAAGATCTTAAAGTAAAATTGCTTAGGGATAATGAGAAGGCTTTCTGCATGTGCGAAAGCTTAAAATGGTAGGAAAATATACGAAAAGCTAAATTAAAGTTCCGCCAGATGTTTTAAGAAATCAATGGTGGCGGAATATAGAAAAATTAAAATTATTTTATTAAATTAAGAATTATAAAATTAAGTGTCGCACAAGCAAATGTGCGTCGATCTGGTAACGGTCTTTGAAGGAACTGTACTCGGTACAATCTTTGGGCTTCTAGACTATTTCCCTGAGCCCGCCCGTACATTAGGTACATATCCGCGTACTCGGAATTATTCCAATGCACCATACTTATCTTAAATTTGGATACAAAAGAATGAATTGTCGATACAGCGCTTTATTTGGTTCTTTAAATAACACCCTACCTTTAATAGTAAAGGACAAAGTCTGAAGGACCTCGCTGACTTTCGAAAAACTCAAATAACGAAAGTGAAATTGATCCCTCTGGCCTAATGCGTTCAAAGGAGACAAAGTTAGATAACTACACAAATAGTGTTAGGTCTCATTAAGTACAGCTTAGGCAAAAAAGTTCGGTGCAATTTTGTTCTTCCGCCTAGGCTGAATGGTCAGGCTTTACGCCAATCAAACTGTATCAGTACCATTCCGTGTCTTCAACAGTTTCCTTAACGCTCGTATTTCGCTCGTGTGTGCTTTCCAAAATAAAAAGACCTACCCCAGCATACATCGGGGAAAATTCTTTGAATTGGCATTCGCCTCGTACCAGTTGCTTATTCCAGTTGTTTTGTGGGCCTAAAACTCAGAAACAAAGCATTTTAGGACCCTTGGTCATGAGACATTTTTGACTCATAATAGGACCCAAAGAACACGCCCTAAAATATATGACATACTTATTTGTAACACCCTGTATTATGTCCGGTAAATTATTAACAGAATATAGCTAAAGTCATACAAGGAAATTTAGTCTAATTTATAAACTGTACGTTATATTATAAATTTTGCTAAGCCCTTCAAATATCAAGCAAAAGTTAATCTGAAAATTTTAATGAGAATCGTTTATAAATTGCGCATGATAATCCTTTATTATTGAATTTTACATATTAGTAGCGTATTGCGTTTGGGTTCGTTCGAAATATATTTTACTTGTACACCGAAACACTTGTCATTTATTTAATTAGTAATCATGCCCCAGACTTAAAGGTAATACCACTAGACATATTGAGACCAGTATACCCACTTTCCCTCTTTGGTAACGAGAATCCCTCTATATCTGCTGGCGCTAGGGAAACCTACAACACATAATAATAATCAGCTAGGCTAATACCCAAGGCACCACCTTAGGCCTAAGTCATCGAGTGACGTTTGAAGCCATTAACTCAGGTGGCCGGGTTAAAATGCGTAGGAGGGTGGTGGCAAGTCCTTCACTCCACGTGAGCCAACAGCTCCCTACACTAACTATTACCGTTAACCCAAACAAGTTGTTATGGAAGCGGAAACCGAAGAGCTCGAGGGAAAACCCCTTAAACAAGTGGGGAGAGAACTTGCAAACTCAACGCGGAAGGAGTTGTTCCGAGTTTTCACCCAGTGCCACAAGCTGGGATCAGCTCCTCTTGCTGCGTGGCGAAAGTGCTAACCACTCCGCCACCCCATTTTAAGCACAAGGCTAAAAACACTACCCCGCTTTCCGTACGACGCCTTTGACACTTTACAACAGTATGCCAGAGAGGTGGAAACAGTCTATCCTGCATCCTATATTGAAGGCAGGAAAGTCCCATACAGACGCCTTTTCCTACAAAAACATCTCACAGCTCCCAAAATTGGGGAAGATTTAAGAAAAATTTGTTTTTGACCAACTGGTCAGGTTCCTGGAGAGCAATCACCTTTTCCCATCTGAACCCTCTGATTTTCGCAAAAGTCGTCGGGCAAACGGAAAAATCTCTTAGACTTGCTACAGCTGCCCAATGTGCCATGGCGACAATAACTGAACCAGGTGCTGTATTTAAAACTGCAACTCGTCGGTCTGGTATGCAATATTCTTCGTTGGGTGGACCATACAGCGTAAATGGATACCTTTCTGCGCCTTTTACAGTCAGTGTGTCAGAATTTATAGCCCGGTGTACCAGTAACTGCAGAGACCATACCACCGGAGGACTATCATCATAGTGCCCTACGCCAGCGTCCACCTAGCCCGGACAGGTCACAAATCCAGCATGGGTAGCAGTACCCCACTACTGATGGTCGCACCTTTGACGCGAGCCACTCAACCCAGCAGAAGGTGCAGCAATGGGTGGACCAATCCCCACTTCGCACACAGCAGTGGGATTAAGAATGGATGCTGTAGCAACTCCAGCCGACACCCTACCTAGGTAGGTAAAGAGTCAAACCCTTTGGAGAGAGCTCCTAAAGGGGAACGACGAGCACACAGCAGCCCAAGTAACCCGGCACAGCTGGCACGGAGATCCCGGTGTGGCTCCAAAAGGCCGGGAAACAGGACCACCGTGCCCACATACGGAGGCCCACCGCCCCACAGCAGGCTACCCAATCCGCCGAGGTGGCCAGTTTGTACGGACCCTCTCCGTTAGCCTGAACCGAAGCTCAGTATCCAGCCCAAACCTGACCGAAGTTGGAGGTGGAGATAGGACCATTTGATCAGAGCACCACCGCCCTTATGGGTTACAAGAGCCGGACCCCGACTCCCCGGTAAAGCCACCAGTTATTGCACATTAACCCATTTAGGGCCGCCTTTTACAGTCACTAGAGGCGTTGCTGATGGAAGCTCTGTCAGTCCATTCCTTTTCAGCACGTATAAAATTCCTTCGCTGTTGACCAAGGAGAATACGCCGAAGACATTGCTATTTCGACGTGTGGGAAGCGCATTCGAAGACTTTTACTTATCAATGCGGCTCAATCGAAAGAAAGGAAATTTCGAGGATTGGGTTAGAATTTCCGCTTTCTCATATTCTCGAGAACCTGAAAACCGTCTTGCTATTAAAGGGACAATGAATCGTTTAAAGTTGATTGGTCGTATCTGCTGTCACGAGGTACGGAACAGTGTTGTAAATAAGGCGGTGGCGTCGGTCAAAGATTAGTTTATTTTGGTAAATTAAATGGAATCTGGGGGTCCACTGGTTATAATGATCCGTTTATTTTTAATTAAAAGTAGTAGTTCTATTTATATAATTCTAAAGCTAATCTTACATTGATACGTAGAAGTGTAGTTTATATAGGACCAAAATGGTTTAATAGTTTGGATATTAATTTAAAAACTGAAAAAAATTCTAAATTTTTTAAAAACTACTTGAAAAAATATGTAAAAGATGATTTTAATTTTTTAACTAGTCTGTTAAATGCCATTTCATTTGTTAATCAACTCGATAACGCGATCAATTGTATAACAAATAATTATTGCTCTCTCTAAACACAAGCACAGCTTAGGTAGTGGGAGAAGGCTGTGCACAAAATTGTAAATGTATTTAAACAAATTGCCTTTATTTCTTGGCACAATAAAAAATAATAATAATAATAATATTAATAATAATAATTATAATACCGAAAAGAGAAAACGATAAAAAGGTTGCGCTCTCAGTCTCTCACAGTTAATGTAATAGCGAATTTTGAATTATTTCCACTCCTAAATCGAGCGTATTTCCTGGCATCTGGCAGTAACAAAGAAATCGAAATGAGACTAGAACCACTGCGCTATCCGGTAATCTCAAGGAAAACGAGCAAATTAGAAGGCTACCATGACAGTGGAATCGCTACTAATCCACGCAGGAGTGCGCCATATAATAGAACAAATTAAAGCTTTATTTTTTTTTAAAAGATGGCGTCCTCCCACAAAGAAAACCGGCGATTCCACTCTCATGGCAGCCTTCTAACTCGTATACATCCCAGCACAATCTAATCGTGCTTCTAGTCTCATTTCTAATTCTATGGTCAGTAAGGCAATTTGACGAGCTAAATGCGGATCATTGTGATGAGTAACTTCTGCGCAGTGCCGTATTTCCGCCTAGGCCAACCTAGGCCGTGGCCTAGGGGCCCATCCTTGGAAGGGGCCCTCCAGTGACCGTAATTACTATATTCGAAGGCATAAATCTATAATATCAATCGTAATTTATATTGGAGACATTCCTAGGTAGAAGATTTTGTTTTAAAATCACCAAAATTTCTGCCTGGCAGTTTACGGACGCAGCCTTAAATGCGTAATTATCGCATATTTAGTCGACGATTTTTAAGAGCTTTTATTAAGTAATATAACCGTAGAGCTCAGACTTCTACGCTGAATCAGGGAAATTCAGGTACAGCCTAGTTCCAGGGATAAGAGTAAATGCAGCGCGTGAAAAGGGGGCCCAGACTCCTTATCTGCCTATGGGCCCAGGATTTCTAAGTCCGGCCCGGCTCCTGCACAACACCCCACACAAGGAGAACGCAACCCGTCAAAAGTCGTGGATTATCTTGCGTACAGTTTTCATTGGTTAGACGCTTTAGCGCCTGCTGCCGTCGGAAGGGGAAAATTCGGAAATTGCCTTCCGTAAAACGTTCAGCGTAAAGGCTCGTGACACTCGTCCAATGAAATTCGTACACAACCCTTCGTTAGCGTGTTTAAAGGCTAGCTGCGTTCTCCTTGTGTTTGTTGCTCCTAGCTATCACTAACCAATATCCCTTCGCAGGGGAAAACCCTTTCCCCAAAGTGACAAACTTAAGGATAATATTATAGACTTATGCAAATACCTCTGCTTGAAAAGGGACTGCCCTTCGAGGAGAGGTCAGATTTGATGTACGACTTCGAAGAGAGAGGTTCTCCTCTCTAAAGCTAAATAAAATTATTTCTTTTTCTTACAACTTTAGAACGTAGTTCTTTTATTTGTTGTTAAAACGCAAAGTCGCCCATCCTCCGCTACAAATATAGTGGAGGCGCCGGCTTGGTTTTAAGCTTAACGTAGCGTAACAAAAGCCACGATCACACTAGACCTTAAAACCCAGTTTAGGTCGGTTTGAATTATAGTTTTGACCACCGAATTTAATTCTGGGTTCACACGTGCGAAATCGCTTCACCCCGGCTAGCTTAAAGCCAGGGCTTAACGTCATTTTAAATTATGACCAGAATTTTGAAAATACTTAAATGTATCCGAAAACAATTAGTTAATCGTATTTACTATACATGCAATAATATTATTTAGAATTTTATTCCCATTATTTTAGAAAATACGAGCAATTTTAGTTCCCCGCCTTGTTGTTTTGAAATCGATTCTAAGCGAACCGACTTGGACTAGTTGCTTCGCGAACCAACACGATGCGATTTCTCACGCTAGTTTTGAAAACTAGTTATCTGAAACGAAGCGATTTTAGGGGTAAGTGTGAACCTGGCTAAAGCCAGCTGAAAATAACCCGTTACCGAAGTCACCGTGAGTAGATAAATCATTAATAATATGTTTAAGAAACATAAGCATAGAAGACTTTGATGCCTATCCTGAAATTAATTGTTTTGCTTTTAAAAACAAAAAGAAGGTCAAAAAGTAGTCAAACTGTAAATACGGATAAGTCTTTATTCGAAGAAGAAGATGATGAAATATTTTTTAAAGTTCCTTAAAGGGCCACACCGACGTTTGAATTTGGCCAGTTTCACCCGCTAGTTTCCAGAATAGGATTGGTCGTATCTGTTACCACGTGCTAAATTCGGGCCGAATTATTCAAACGCTGTTGTGGCCCTTTAAGAAATGTGGTAAATATCAAAGCTCTTTTATTTGTGATAAATAAAACTAATTATAGTTCCTAATTGCTATTGACAATTTACTTTCAAAGGTAAAATAAAAGGGGGAGTCAGAGAAGTGGGGCAGAAAAGGGTGGTCATGACCAGTAAGTTATTTTTAAGCAGGGGGTCACATTGACCAGTGTAATGCTTAAAATGCTTAAAACTAGGCATATATAAACATCTTGGGCTAAAATATCTATTGTAAGGACCGAGGGTAGATGGTCCCAAATGCTTACAGTTCAAAGGCGCTGGTCGCCCGCGGGTGAAAGTATTTGGCCTTGAGCAAGCGATGCTTCTTCGGCCGAGATGCTCGCTAGTTCCCCCGTAATTGAAGTTGCCAACTAGCCGCCACTGCGAGGAAATTATCAGAATAAAGTCCCTCGCCTTTTTCTTGTATTCCATTGCTCCATTTATAGTATTGTTAGACTCCCCCATTTTCGATGCCTGTTTTATTACGTTTTATTACTTAGAATGCCATACCCTTCGTTTTAAATATTTTTAGTGTGTGTTAATGTGTGATTTATTGTTGTGTGCCCCTTGTCGGTCTTTTTGTAGTTACAACGTGACATGTGTGTTTGTGTGCGACCATATCTTTCGCTTCGCAAGGACGAAAGATAAATACGAACTATAGTTTATGGTGTCGGACCCAAGAGCGTGGGTTGAAAGCCGTGATCTTCGGAGAAGTGTCATCACCCGAGTGGTGATTGGGCACTCTTAATTGCGCGTTTGGGTCACATGACCCGGAACGCATAAATAGAGCAGTTTTGAGCGCGAAACGGTGTGTGCCGGACGAGTAAGGAACGAAACCACGTCTGAGGTCGTTAAGAGCGACTCGGTTTAATAAAAAGTTAAAGTGACGGCACCGGTGACTTTCCTAAAACTAGTCGATATGACAAAGTATAAGTCTCACGCGTAGACAGCGATATAAATAAAAAAAAGGAACCAACAGCATCTACGCCATGTTGCCCACGTCAACATTAACCCTCAATCTCTAAAAGCGGCTCAGGAACCTGCAGGTCGCCACCGATCAGAAGCACAGCGTGCCCGCTCTTCATCATGAACTCCTAAGTTTGATTTTATGTTTATAGCTGTTTATAGTTGAGTACTCAATAGAGACTCAACGTTTAATCCTCATGTCGCATAAACTATTTTAATGCATTTCCTGTATTTGTATTATTTTCTAGAGCTCTAGTTATTCCTTTTGTCGTTCGGTCGTGCATATTGGGAAGTACTTCCAGGTTAGGTTACCATGTTTAATATGTTTAGTGTTTGTATATGTATTTAATGTTAACGTTCCCTTGTTATTAATTTTAAATATTAACTGTTTATTCCTCGTTTCAGTGTATTTACTGTAAGCTCACATATCATACCCCTAGACAACTAACTGACCGATGTTTCGTTTAAACCCGCTAACTCCAATACGAGTGGTGGTTAGGCGGATTGGAACCCGGAGTAAAGTTTGGTAATGCGTTAACCCCTTTTGTGTAGTGCTTCTCCCGAAGCCTTGGTTCTTCGTAGGTATCCCCGTATGTTTGGGTGGGAACCTAAAGCTAGTTTGTTTGTTGGATTGGGAATCAGTGAAAAGAGTGGGAAGTTACGTCACACCAGTACTTTAACAAAGCTTATTTCCAACACTGGTACGGAAGGGGAGGAGCTAGCTGTAAATCGGGACGAATTTTTAAAATTATTCTGTAGCCCTTTAATCGAGTTGTCGATATCGATAAAAGAGTATGGGTAGCGAAATCAGAGCGGCACAGCTGGTCGTGGCTATAAAATTTAAATTTGAAAGTATTTGTAATTTTTTTCATGATCCATTTTCTTAGGATAGATTTGTTATTCCTTTTCTATATTTTCCATGCAACTAATTTCATCTTGCAAGAAAACGCAATGTTTCTTGGAGTAAAAACTTCATCGAAGAATCATCTGCCTTTTTTAACGTAACTAGCGCCAATCACTCCTAACTTCTGTTAAACCTAGTGGCAGATGTGTTAAATTAGTCTATAAATATGGAACTGCATACACCTGTTAATAAATTAATCAGGCTGAAATGTCATTTAAAAAAGGTTCGCCCCCTACAAGAGCATTGGGTAATAATATTTCTTTTATTCACAAATACAAATACCTAATACATTGTAATTATTGTTTGACTATGATTGAAGTCTTTCTTTTTTGGTGCACAATTAAATAATATCAGAAGTATATAATATTATCTTAGAAGAGAAGTAATGGACACTAAAAATTTAACAGGTTAAAACAAGATGTCACGGACATTTAAGTACACACCATCCCCCCAATGTATTAAATTTATTTTAAATATTAAATTTAAATTTGAACAGATTTACAATCATCTTGTACATTAACTTAATAAACCCAAGAGCAATTTAATCGAAAATTAATTTTTCGAGTTACCTGGTTTTGGAAATAAGATAGCGAAACGCGAAAGCGTTAATTTAAACTAATTTTAAACCGTTTTTTTCAGTTACCTGGTTTTGGAAATAAGGTAGCAAATTACAAATGTTTTTGGAGTTATATGGCGCCTGAATCAATTGGTACGAAATTCAAATATCACGATAGTGCGTACGCGGGTTATAAAAATTTCTTAATTCAACCAAAACGTAGTTCATAAATGATTAGTACCAACTAAAAATATAATTTTCGGTCTTAATTTAAAAAAGTATGTAGATTTAAAATCGAATATCGCATATAGCACTAAAATGGGCAAATAACCAACTTGTGAACCCCGATCTCCAAAATTCAAAACGGGATACTAAACTGAGGGCATGATATTTCCTTTCGATTAAGATACCCCTGGCCGTTCTAAGTCTAATTCTTGGAATACGGCGACATCGACTACACTGTACGTGGCCCCAGTACACACCAATCTCTTAGGGATTGTGTGTAAAAATGTACACCGCATTGTTGTTGAAAACTTATTGTGTGTATTACTCCACTTTGATGATGTATTTACTTCTGGTGCAACCCTTAAACCGTTACAATACAAATTTGAAATAACAAGTACTAAACATCATTTCAAACCACTCCACCATACAATCCTATAGTATCTCGAAATGTGGGATCCAAGTAGCTAATAAGCGAGTTTAAATAATATCTGACACATGCGCAGTAAAACGAAAAAGCAGACGAGGATGGTACTTTGACGTCATACCTCAACCGCTCAGCGTGACCTCGATAACCCGGCCACCTGAATCGAGGGGTAGGTCACTCCCCGAACTCGGTGTACACTGTCGTAAGTAGAAGGAAAGTGAGGGTGTGGCATCGATCCCGGGTTCGGGTTTGGGTTCGGGATCGAAATCCGGGATTTAAGGGATGAAATGGGGGTAAAATCGTCAAAAAGTCAATGTATTTAGGGTATTTCTCGCGACGATTTGTTTTCCCGTATATCAACATATTGTGTCCAGGCCAACTTGTTCATTTATCTACGCTTATCTCGAAAGATACTTGAACGTATATCTTATCAAGTTTTATCGTACGGAATAAGTTGAAATGATGTAAAAATTGATAACCTAGGCGGCGCGTGCGCAGATTACCCCGGGGGACGCGATTAATTTGAATTTAAGAGTTTTTTGACGTCATGGAATATGGGACGCGGTTAACGTGCGCGGATTGGGGCGCGGTTAATTTGAATTTAAAACATAGATTTGAGTGTTTTGACGTCATGGAATATTCGTTGTTAAAATGACGTAGAATGGAAATATTTTTAAACTTAATTTTAATATCATTGTAGTACTTAAATATGCTTGACACTTGAACCTTTCTCACGAGTATTTCAAACGAATATCTAAAGTTTAAGTATGAGAAACGTATCGTTCTCAAGTATTGTAATTGTACACGTGATTCCGTATGAGGACCGGGTAAATTCCTATATACGTAACGCGATACACTTCAAAATGCGTATACGTAGAATGGAATTAATTTTAAACTCCATTTTAAAAAATAAGATATCGAAGATAAATAATTTCAGAGTATAAAAAGGGAAAACCGTATAATAGTAAGACCATATTTAGAAAGTTCACCATCTGAATTGTATTGGAAGTGACTTCGAGGAACCTTAAAATGTAAGTAGGAATACTCAGTGATAATTCTTAACTTTGTCTTAATGTATTTATTTTATAGGAATTGTTCATTTCCTGTGTCTGCTGACAAAGGGTTAATCGTTTATGCAGATGAAACCATCTACTGCGGTCTATTAGATTTAACAAAGGGTATCAAACTAACAGAAGCGGAACTGCAAGAGCTATGGACAAAGAAAGATGCCATTGAAGCTTATTTCAATAACGAAGCTGAAACTTCGTGGGTTTTCACAGGTTCTGAAACTAAACGGTTTTCGGTTCATAGATTTGCCGAACAAAAGGTTTTAGATGTTAGACAAATGTACCATGGTTATGGAGTAAACTATGGAAAACTGTTACCGACTAAAGAGGGGGTAGCTTTCGCTCAATCTTCTTGGTTGAATTTCCTCGACCAGTACAAGTCTATTCAGAAGTGTTTAAAGAAAATCAAGGAAATAAAGGAGGCGATGACTAACGTTGTAATTAAACAATTACACGAAGCTCTTAAGAAAGCGTGCAATGGCTGTCAAATTGATCATCCATCTCAACTCCAGCATGATTGTATCATGACGGATTATTCTAAGCGCGTAGATTTGCATTTTTATGAAATAATTATGTCGGTAGATTGTGAAAATATTATTGAAATGTTTACTATTCGCTGTGAATTGTCGAAAGAAATTTTAAATAATATAATGTCACTAATAATATGCAATGCTAAAAACTTGTTAAAAAGTTAATAAAATTGATTGCACTAATGTTCCGATTCTCATTTACCATTATGGATTTAAGCTTACAACATCCAATGAATGGGCTTGTAGCCGGGTCCACCCAATGCGGAAAGTCATTCCTGGTGGGACGGTTGATTCAATATAAGAAGACCTGTATATCCCCTCCTCCGGAGAGGATAATATGGTGTTATACCGAGTATCAGCCGAAACTATTTCAATCAATATTAGAACACACACCTTCAGTCGAGTTTCACGAAGGGTTACTCGATGTTAATATATTAAACCCGCAAATTAGGAATTTAGTTATTTTAGACGATTTGTTATGCGAGATATCTAATAATAAAGATGTAACTAATTTATTTATTCGTGGATCTCATCACAGAAACACCTCCGTACTAATTTTAATGCAAAACCTTTATTACCCCGGAAAAGAAATAAGAACTTTAAATTTAAATGCTCATTATCTATTTATTTTTAAATCACCACGAGATAAATCAACAATTTATCATCTCGCGAGGCAGATATCTCCAACCAATAGCAAATACGTTATTGATGCGTTTCAACAAGCTACGTCACGGAAATTTGGGTATTTATTAGTTGACTTGAAACCTCACACCCCAGATCAGTATTTACTACGAACAGGTTTAATACCGGGTGAAGAATCGGCTGTCTTTATTCCAAAATGAAGTGTATTATAGAAGGGAATTTTTTTAGGGTTAATCGAGAGTGGATTATTAAAGAATTAGCTTACGTAGTATTAGAAACTGAAGAATCGGAAGTGTTTACTTTCAAATCTCCATGCCCTTTCAAAGAGCTTTCAAACGAAAATAAAAGACAATGCAGATGGATATCTCATAACATTTGTCATCTTCGATGGGATGACGGCGAACGTCCTTACAGAACGAGACGTGACATTTGCAATCAGATAGCGGAAAAAGCTACTTCGTTTTTCACCAAAGGTTTAGAAAAAGCTGCAGTATTATCGACACTCCTCGGTGTTCCAGTAACTAACATCGAAGATACCGGTTGTCCTAAATTATCAGAACTAGAAGACGTTGAATTAAACTGCCCTTTTCATTCCGAAACTGTTCATTGCGCTTTAAGAAAGGCTAAGAAAATCTCTAAATGGATGTCTCAAAACGAGTAAAGGAAAACCTAGACTTTCTACGTTTCCTGACATCCTGTAATCTAAATCAAAGAAAGACAGCTATTAAATACGCTAGCAAGGAAGCTATACTGGCTCTCGTTGAATGTTGTATAAATGTATTACACGGAACAATTGAACTGTCAGAACGTCATCGTAAGCGGTTAAAGAAACATAGCGCGGTTATACGAAACGTGTCGAAGAAGAATCCTATATCAAAACGACGAAAGATACTGGTACAAAAAGGTGGTTTTCTTCCATTTTTATTAGCGCCACTGCTATCTATCGTTAGCTCAGTCGCCGGAAGTGCAATAAGCCGAGCTATAAACCGATGATGGCTCGAAAAATGCTTCTAGTACCTGAAGATGTAATGGAGAGATTAAAAAACACTCCACCTTCCAAAACAGAAGAAACACCTGAACTTCAAAAAGAGAAGACACTCGATGATGAAATGAAATCTATTCTAGATAATCCAGATTTAAACGAATCAGAGAAATTAGCATTATACAATCAAACTCTCCAACGACGGTTAACTTACGTACGTAAAGAGCAAATCTCTCCCGTTATTGAAAACTCTGAACGGCCTAAAACCTGGTTCGCGCAAATATCTTATTCTCTACCTGCAACTTATGTTAGTGATGCGATTTCATTATACCGAGCGACTACGGAAGATCCGAGATATATTAGATGGACTAACTCAGGAGAGCTTTCTATTCGAGGACAAGTGATTGGAGGATCTAATATAATCGATCTTTTGTATGACGCTGTGAGAAAAACGCCTGGAACAGCGATTGATCCTATAGGAGTTACAGAGTTTTACGAGGGCATTCATAAGTCAAATATTTCAAAACGTTTAATTAAAAATCCTGTAAGATTGACACTGTTAAAAACATTCGCTGTATTTCATACACCACCAAGTAGTTCAATGTTATCATCATCTTCACCTAGTCCTCTAAGATCTTGGATACATACTAAATAAAATATATTAACCTGATAATTTTGTTCTCATTTCATAGTATAAGCCTACAATGGAAGGTTGTACAGAAACGGTCTCTTTAGGACTTTTAGCCTATTTATCACAATCATTTTCAAAATCACCGAAAATTATCACAGCTGTATTAATTATCATAGTTATTATAATATTAGAATTATTTAATTTCCTTTTTTGGCGTTACATGCCATTACATCAAAATATTACCCAATATGGAGAAAGAACTTGAGCAGATCTATACTAACCCCGCAGACCCAGGGTCATTCGCTGGAGTTCAAGCGCTCTATAATTCAGCTCGACATAAAGGTTTAAAGGTTTCATTGGAAAAAGTAAAACAATTTCTAATAAAGCAGGATACATATACGCTGCATAAACCTGCTAGAAGACGATTCAAACGAAATCGAACTATTGTTTATGGAATTGACGAACAGTGGCAAGCGGACTTGGCAGATTTTCAGAAGCTGTCTAAATATAATTCAGGATCTCGCTACGTATTATGTATTATCGACATATTTAGCAAATACGCTATGGCTGTAGCGGTTAAAAATAAGAAAGGTGTAACAATTTTAGAAGCGTTACGTAACGTTTTTGAAAAAGGCCGTCAACCGAAAAGAATTCAAAGTGATCATGGAAACGAATTTGTCTGTCAAGAAGTGCAGAGTGAATTAGAAAGAAGGAACATTAAATTTTTCGCTACCCGATCGGAAATGAAAGCGTCCATTATTGAAAGATTCATTAGAAGTTTTAAATCTCGTTTATATCGCTATTTCACGCAGAATAACACCCTTAAATATATCGACGTTTTAGATGATATTATAAACGCTTATAACAATAGTTATCATAGATCAATTAAATGTAAACCCGCGGAAGTTACTCTAGATAACTCTGCTAAAATATGGAAAAATCTTTACGGTTCGGTAAATTTTTCTCCTCCGTTAACATACGCGTTTGAAATTGGAGATATTTGTAGAATAAGTAGAAATTTATCAATTTTCGATAAGAAATATAACCCGAATTTTACTACAGAATTGTTTAAAATAGCTGAGAGACTACCACGTGACCCACCTGTATATAAGCTGATGGATTTAAATTCTAACCCCATTTTAGGAGTATTCTATCGAGAGGAGGTTCAGATTGTTGGTCGAGATTTAAAAGACTGTTACTTCATAATCGAAAAAGTAATAAAAAAGAGGAAAAAATCGGACGGTCGCGTAGAACTGTATGTCAAGTGGCAAGATTACGACCCTACATTTAATTCTTGGATACAAGAAGTGGATTTAAAATGAGTTTTTACGTAACGCTACCTTCAGATTCCTCGTCATTATATTACCAAGATAATAGCGTTGGTAAATTTCGAACGTATTTAGCTGAACCGTTAAGATTTGAGGAACAGTACGAAGTTGGGTTAGCGGAAATAAGCTATCCTCGGACATGGCATAACGTTCGAAAACCTAATCTATTGGTTATTAAAGACCCTCTCGAATATGATAAAATGACTGATAACCCTCTAGTTAAAGACCCTCTCGAATATGATAAAATAATTGAAGTTCCCGCGGGTTTTTATAAAACTCCGGAAGAACTATTACATGTTATGAACGTCCACAACCAAGAAGAAGAACAAGTTACATTCGCTTATTTAAATTATTCTAATCGAATTAAAGTTAAATTGCAACCGAAAATCAGAGCTGTAATTGGCCCCGATCTATCGATTTTACTAGGTTTTAAGGATAGAAGAGATAATGATTTCACCATTTTAAATTCAATGATAACCCCCTACCCAGTTGATATGAACGCTGGGTTACATTCCTTATTCGTTTATTCCGATCTGGTTGAAAATAGCGTTGTTGGGGATAGTTTAGCACCTCTATTAAGAATCATAAGCGTCGAAGAGAAAGCCGAGTCTAATGGGAAAACAACTACAAAAATATTTTCACAACCTCATTACCTACCAGTCGTGTGTAATAATATTAAGACTATAGAGATTAATATAACAGATGATTTAGGTGAGCCAATACAGTTTCATAGTGGAAAAGCTCACGTTGTATTACATTTTAAACCCCGTAAAATGTGGACTTCACTATAAACCTTTAATCATTCAGGACACACCTTCATTCTAGCTTAAGAGAGCGAACAGTTAACATCATGAGGTCTGAATATTCACCTTCAAGAACTGATTATGAAAGTTACTATTTAAACCAGGTTGGTTTCGGTGGAATACCTGTATATAGAGGTTTAGCCGTGCAAAGAGGACATGGACTAGGAAATATATTATCTTCAGCGTTTAGATTCGCGGTACCTTTACTGAAGAAAGGCGCTACTTACTTGGGAAAAAAACTTTTAAGTACCGGAGCGAAAGTAGCGACCGATGTTGTTAGCGGAGTCCCAATTAAAACAGCGCTTAAATCGCATTCTATTAACGCTGGAAGGGAAACTTTAGCTTCAGCAGCTGATGAAGCCATGAGACTAACATCTTCAGCTACGGATCATATTAAAAGAATGACGGGTTCCGGAAATAAAAGGAAACGAACTCAATCGAAAAGCGCCATTTCAACAGCAGGCAGGATAGCGAAAGGACGGTTCCCTAAACGTTCTGATATATTCTCATAATGTCCCTTTTACACCCGCACTCAGTTGAGTGTATAAATTCCGAGCTAGATTTGTTTCAAGTACCTATGACACAATCTTCGATTATTGGTGGAGAATGGGTTGAGTATAATCCAATATCAAATATAGTTGATAACGCATCAATTACATTTTCTATCAACGGTAACTCTGAAACGTATATAGACCTTTCACAAACTTTGCTGCACGTTCGAGTTAAGGTAACTAAAGATAATGGTCAACTACCGCAACCCGCGGTTCCAGGTGTTGCGGGTGGGGCCGCCGGAACTCCAGCCGACAATATCGCCCCCGAGAATTTGTTTCTTCATTCGCTTTTTAGCGACGTCCACGTATTTCTTAATGAAAGATCAGTAACACCTTCCAGTCAAAATTACGCTTATAAAAGTATGATACAAACTTTATTAACGTTCGGAGATTCTGCGAAAAAAAGTTATTTAACGAGTTCACTTTTCTATCGGGATACGCCTGGAAAGTTCGATTCATTTTTCGATAACGATGGTTTCTCTAAACGAGCGAGTTTAGCGCAAAAAGGGGCGATTGACTTGTTAGGCGTAGTCCATACTGATTTATGTCAACAACCACGCTTTTTATTAAATATGGTTGATTTGAAATTTAAATTCGATAAAAATAGAGCAGCTTTTTGCGTTCATTCCGACGTAAAATGTAAAGTGGAGATTTTATCAGCTTCCCTTTATCTGAGGAAAGTTAAAGTGATACCGGAACTATCGCTCGCTCAAGCCAAGGCGTTACAATATGGAACCGCTAAATATCCTGTAACTCGTTCGGAGTGCACCTCATTTTCTATACCCGCTGGACTTATGGCTAGTGTGCAAGATCATTTATTTACCGGACAAGCACCTAAGAAAGTTGTTATCGGGTTTGTGGAACAAAAAGCGTTTCTAGGAGATTTGAAAAAATCCCCGTACAACTTTCAACATTTCGATTTATCAAGCATTGGATTGTACATTGACGGTAGCAGCGTCCCTCATAAGGCGTTATCTCTAAACTTTGAGGAAAATCTATATATTCAAGCGTATTGCAATCTTTTCATTCAAACTAATCAGTGGAACGTAGATGAAGGGAATCAGATAAGTCGGGAAGATTACCCTAACGGAAATTGTTTATTCGCGTACAATTTAACCTCGGATCTTAATAACAACGCTAATCACTTGCATCTTGTAAAAAACAGTAACCTGAGATTAGAATTAAAATTTGCAAAACCGTTACCGGAGACGATTTCCATTCTAATTTACGCCGAGTTTCAAAATTTGATTGAAATTGATAAAAATCGAACCGTGATTTTCGATTACAGTAATTAATGGATTCGCTACAGATAACTAAAATACTTGAAAAAGATTTAAGTACTAAAAGTATATTTCAAGGCGTGTTCGCGGCTGACAAGCTACCTAAATACGTAAAAATATTCCCTTCTCTATTTATTGTAAATACCGATACGAGTGCTGAACCTGGAGAACACTGGGTTCTAATATATTTTTCTAAACATAAAAATTGTGAATTCATGGATTCCTTTGGAAACCCGCCAGATTATTTTAAATTTAATGACTTTATTGAACGAAACAGTAAAACTGTAACTTTTAATTCTAATCAATTACAGAGTAATTCTAGTAATACGTGTGGAGCATTCTGTATCTATTTTGCTATAAACAGGTGTAAAGGAATAGAAATGTATAACATTGTGTCTAGGTTTAAGAAAGATAAATATGTAAACGATAAAATGATTAAAGAGTTTATGTGCAAAATGTATTCAATAAAATAATTTTTTACAATTTATAGCAATAGCAGTTTTTTTTTTATATATACATAAATACAAGCATTCATTATAATTTTTCAATATCTTTATGACCGTGCGCTAATGTACGAACCCCGCAGGGTAGAATGTATCTCTTATCATCATTTGGTGATAAACAAAGTTTTCTAGTATTTATAGTAAATAGTTCATGCTTGAAACTAGCTATACGCATCATCTCGGCTGACATGGTTTCTTGATTAAAAAGACAACGTTCATAGTCTTCGTGGCGGATGACGTTTCTAATAACGTTCATGGCAACGCCCTTACAAACCTTTTTATGGTTTAAAATTGACTCTAAAGATTTCCCCAATCGCAACTCCTTTTCTATCTCTTCAGCGGTCTTAGACTCCCCGTACAATTTAATAGAATAAAGCTTTGGACGAAGTCCTACAAAGCTTTGAATTAACTGCGAATTTGTCTCGTCTTTAAAATAACCGAGAGCTTTTTTATTCTGATTAGAATGAAGGAAATGCGAAGGTGGATAATCAGAGAAGTCAAAGCGGTTTTTATGAACTTCAAAGTCTTTATAAACATCATCCGTCTTAATGTTGTACGTTAAACTGTCTGTAAATATTTTATATATTAGTACTATTTAAATAAAAAATGCATATTAAATTAAATTACCAGTGTCTGTAAATAATAGTGATGCTTTGTCCCCGTACGTATTTTTTATGAATCCATAATGGAACCGATACATGAGCTCCTTGGATAAATCTAGAATGGTGAATCCGGTAAATATAGGCCGGTTAAGAACAATTTTAGCTCTCTTCTTATGAGCGCCGGCTAACTCTTCATTAAAGATGGTAAAGTGTTCAAACTGCGGGGAACTTGTAACTTTTAACATTCTTTCTGGTTTATGAATCAACTCGAAATTTATATGCTTCCGTAAATTTTCCATTGTTTTTCTAAAGAATTAAATGAAGTAAGGGAAAAAACAGCAATAAATTATTTAAATTGATTTACCCGAAAACAGAGTTAACCATTAGTTTCCAGAAATTCTTTTCAAATGAACTCTTGGATAATTTCCTCTGTTCAGTGTTGAATCTAACATATTTTTCTAACCATTTTCCTTGAGTGAAGGTTAGAGCTCGATGAACCTTGGTTATTTTCAAACCTAATTCTACATAATATTTTAAATTGCGGTAATGTACTATGTATTTCTCTTTATTATTTAAATTAGGAAGAAGTTTTGGTAGACTTTGATTCTCCTTAATATTTAATTTTCCTAAGAGATCTTTGGAGTATGGAGATAGCATATCATGTGTAATAACTTTAGATTCCGCCGCTACTGGGAGATCGTTATGTAAGTCATGCAACTCTGGAGGATATTCAAGATCCACCTGCAAAGGAAACAATTCTTTAAAAATATAATTCAATAATTATAACACTTGTTATTTACCTCTAAAATGTATCCGTTTTCAACGTTATTGGGAATACTCAGAATATTTTCACTGAGTGTTTGCAAATCATCCTCCTGAACCCACTGGAAGTCGCCTAGCGGTAGTGGTTCACACATAACAGCACCGTACAAATTATTAGCATCTTCAATTAAGTTAAATTAAGTTAATTAATATAATTAAAATTAAAATAATAAAAATAAAAAAATAAAAATAAAAAAAATTATTTATTTTTTTAAAAATGTAAATTACCTAAATAGCATATATAACTGCTCTCTTTAGACGAATCATATGTGTCGGCCATATATTTGTTATTCGCTTCAGAATAACGAGTTGAGATCATTGAAACACCGCCTCGAATCCCTAAAAATTCAATGTAAATACAATAATATTTAAAATATCACAAAAGCGTTACCCTTTTCAATAAATAAGTGTTGATCTATATCAAGTATGAGATCGAGGCGAACATCGGTCATCTTCAAAGCTGCTTGCCAGGCTAAACCTGGTGCGGTGTAAGCGTGAGCGGGATCTAATTTATAATGGGTTATAGATAATGTTCTAAAATTTTCAAAAACGTCGGCTAAGAGCAACGCATCGCTTTTCACATAGAAGTCGGTGTATTCCCCTACGAAAACCGAGGTTAAGAGATTTGAAATATTTATACTATAGTAATTTTACCTAATGTTTGAATATTAAACGCTGTCCAAACATTTTGGGCGTGTAAATAATCAGATTCTAAAATATTTTGATTTTTCAATGAACTGAAAAACGCTTCTCTAGGTGGCAGCATCGTCTCGTCAAATTTCTTTTCATCGTCCATATACTCGTATGGGTAGACCCCCTTCCGCAAAAGCAGTTGAACTTTCTCACTTTCAAAATATTTCTTAACAATCTGGAATTTACTGGCTCCTTCCAAAACGAGATTAGATACTAGAGCATCGAGGCTATCACTTAGAAATCGATAAGAGTCTAAAAACCGAAATCTCCCTAAAAAACAATAAAATTAATGTTAAGGTTAAATTCATAATTAAATATATTTTACCTAGTTTCAGCGAAATATAATTTTCGCTAGTGGAAGGAATACAGTCAAGTGTCTGTTCCTTAAAATGACCAATCTCCTGACATATAAGATGTAAATCGTATCTATGAAGATTTATTATTATTAGGTTTATTTCCTGGTTAATTAACTTAATAAATTCACCTGCTAAGGTTATGAAGGAAAATAGGGATAAATTCTGGAACTTTCTTTTGAAGATTACAGACGTTATGCGCTGGCCCCCTATATTTGCCGCTGAAATGGCAATGATCTCGAACAGCGGGCATATTTCCCTGATTTAGCTGCTTCTGACAAATGTAGCAATGCGTAGCAGCTTGAAACTGTTCCTCCTCCTCCGGGGTAATAATCATTGGTACATTTGTCTCAATGAGTTCCATCAACTCCTTCTCTAATTCCAGAATAGACTCCAGAAATCTTCGAGTTGCATCTTGTCCTCGATAGCAATCGGTTCGAACAGGTACACCTATAAGTATCCTATTGTAATATATCTAAAAGGGAATTTTGTCAAATAACTTACCGTCAGGTCCAACAAACACCCACGAATACGCGCAGCTGATGTGCATGTTTACTTTGCTGGTATTTATATCGGGATCTAGATCACATCCTTGAACTCTCGGTAGGATTGCTTCAAAATCGGCGTAAAATACATACTGCACCTAATAATTTCATTTCATTAAGAGTTAAATTAAATAATTTTTATTTTTACCTTTTCTGTCCACTCATATTTATCAAAATAAACCGTCTTCTTCTTAGTAGGGAAAACTGTTTTTTGGACGCCGTGAGTGGCGCATTCTTCGATATGCGCATCACGTCGCTGTTCAGCGTTGCTTCCACTGAATCGGTGAAGACACATTCTAATACAGAAAATAATTAGTATATTTCAAACTAATATATTGGAAACTAAATTACCTGCAATAATAACTTGTATTTCTGTGTTTTGTTAGATGCTGTAGCAGTTTTCCTAGGTCTCGTATAAGACAGTAATGTCTATTCCCATCGTCAATATCTTTAGTTTCGTCGGTGATGTATAGCAAATCAACCTCCCTTTCCTTACAACACTTGTTAGCGCTTACGTAAAGGGGGAATATGTCTCCCGAAAAGCCGAACACAGATATTGATAAATTATTCATTAATTCAAATTTTTTAAGTTCCGTAGCGTTTAATTTGAAAGGAAAAGATATATCACTGGTATCAAGTTCATTTTCATAAGGTGTATATTTGGAAACACGATTAGCGTTTTGAGTCCGAGGAACTGGGTGAAGTTTAGCGAGAATTGACCAGAGAAAACATTTCTCGTCATTTTCGTTTCTAATATTAAGAATCGCGTGACGTCGAGATAGTTTTTCAGGTAGTTCCATATACGATGACCCTCGCAACGGTTGGTAAGATGCTACATTTAATTCTACATACAGAACACGGTCAATTACCCAACCCGATCCTATCAAAAATATAATGTTTTAGTTCAAAATATAACTTATAAATTTTAGTACATACCTGTCGCTTCAAAGTTTTCCGCTGCTGACTGTATTGTTTCAAGACATTCATTCAGCTGGCTTTCAATGACATCGGGCGTTAATGTTGTTTGCATAGTGCTCCGGAAATAGGGTCGTACTTCCGCTCTTTGTTCCTCACCCCCTAAAGGTCTCATATAAACAGATCTTACGAGTAGGAACCATTTAATTCCACGTTTACTGGTGAGTCTTTCCATTAGAAATTTACTGAAAGCGGCTCGGTAACGTCCGATAAACATCCCCGCATCAATATCATAGTCTTCAGCATTGTAACGGATAGATGCTAACGTATCATTCAAGGCCTGGACCATACTTGGAGATGCTGGTGGTGTTTCATCAAGTATTGATGAGGCGGGAACAGGTGATGGCGTTGGGTTGTTGGGTAAATCCGCTGTAGATGGTTGGATAGATTCCAGTTGAATTTCTTGAAGCAGACTAGGTGAAGGTGGACGGTATGGCGATGGTGGACGGAAAGATGCTAGCGAACGTTGCATTGGTGACGGTGTGCGAGACAGGTCCATGGGTTCGGAAGGGCCGGGTGCGTTCAAGTCATGAGTTCGTTGATGGCTCTTGAAATGTTCCAATCTAGCAACATTCTTACCACATACTTCACAGACAAACGTATGTCTATCACCGTGTACTTCTCTAACATGCCGATTTAAGGAGGACTTGGTAGTGAAACTTTTCGCGCACGTAGGGCAAATATGTTGGGCTTTAGGCATCTTGAATATACCTACAACGCTATACAACCTCTTTTATAGTATATTCAAGTATCATTTGAGAACAATACGTTTCTCATACTTAAAATATTCGTTTGAAATACTCGTGAGATAGGTTCAAGTGTTAAGCATATTTAAGTACTACTTACGCGTTAATGCTATTAAAATGAAGTTTAAAAATATTTCCATTCTACTTTAACAACAAATATTCCATGACGTCAAAACACTTCAATTCAAATTAACCGCGCCTCCCGGGGAATCTGCGCACGCGCCGCCTAGGTTATCAATTTTTACATCATTTCAACTTATTCCGTACGATAAAACTTGATAAGATATACGTTCAAGTATCTTTCGAGATAAGCGTAGATAAATGAACAAGTTGGCCTGGACACAATATGTTGATATACGGGAAAACAAATCGTCGCGAGAAATACCCTAAATACATTGACTTTTCGATGATTTTACCCCCATTTCATCCCTTAAATCCCGGATTTCGATCCCGAACCCAAACCCGAACCCGGGATCGATGCCACACCCTCACTTTCCTTCTACTGTCGTACCTCTGACTGTGCTAATAAGAGTTCGTTAACTCTTAAAAATCCGTACCTTTAACAGTACTAAGTACGCGAACTCGGTGTACAAGTCATCCGAGAGTGTCTAAGGTGGTGCCTTGACTATTAGCCTAGCTGATTATTTTTTATTACTAACCTTTATTATGATAAAGTACCATTCTAATAATTAATTTTAAAGCCAATAGATGGCGGATGGGTTATTGAAACTCGCTCATTGTAATGGAGCAAGAACAATAAGTCGCATGATGACTTAGGCCTAAGGTGGTGCCTTGGGTATTAGCCTAGCTGTACTCCTGGCAGTGGCGTCGGAAAAAGGGGAAGATCCGGGGGGCGGTAGACTTTTTCCGGGGAGAGATGCCTGAAAGAAACACTGTCCGAGAGCCAGGACCTGCAAGTTTGAAGTTACTGCTTGTTGAAATAATAGAAACTTTTCACCGGTAAACAGAACGTCGTGTTTTAGCTAGGCCTAAATATGTCAAAAAAAATCTACCTGGTTAAAAGGAAACAATTGTTGTATACCGTACTGGTGAAAAGTTTCCATTATTTCAACAAGCACTATATAGACAGTAACTTTCAGGTCCTGGTTCTCATAAATATTACGTCTATTGGCTTCATTGTTCAAATGCCTTTGGGAAATATGGAAATTTTATACACCAGTAAAATCAGAAGCATTTAATATTTCTCGAAAAACTACTCAACACTTTATCGTTCAAGTAGGTAGAAATCAAATTTTTACAAGCAGATCACATTCAGTGGCTGGTCCGTCGGACAAAAAAAAAGAGTAATCCAAAACATTACAAAACAAAATCATCATTGATCAGAAAAAGCCGCGAAACTTAATTATACCACTGAAAACATTGCCCGTACGTCTAACTTCATAAGGGTAACATCAGCGTGACCAGAAAAAATTGACTCCATTAAATGAATAATTTAAAAAGCGATTTTTACTTAAATTTAACTAAATACTTTAACTAAATCTTATTAGTAGCTAAATTTTTATATGAAGTTATTGATTTAGAATAATAGAGCAATCAGAATAGTTTGCAATCAGAATAGTAAATAAAAATTTTAGCTGGCACCTGCATGGCCAATTGAACGGAACATCCGTTTCCTCACTTCCGCTTGCATATTTATGTCAGTGACCAAATAATATAAATCCCAGGAATAGAAACTCCCAGTAAACAATACAGGGTGTTTCAAAAGGTAATGCAGAAATTTGAAGGAGTTATAGAGGGTGAGTTGAGAAGTATGCGTGTTTTTTCCCCATTTTCCTACGATGAGTGAAAAGAGCGCCAGAGAGCTTCAAAGTGTGGCCTACTAGCCCCTGGAAGTAGGCTGCGACAAGCGCAAAACCAAGCAGCAGGGACTTTAAATACTGTTTAAGTTTCCTTTTTAATTCTGGTTACCTCGATTTGTTTACAAAGTCCTTTTTTACCTATCACACGAGCCCAAACCCTAATGATCGCATTCCCTTGCTGCTTGGTTTCGCGCTTGTTGCAGCCTACTTACAGGGGCTAGTAGGCCACACTTTGAAGCTCTCTGGGGAAAAAAACAGGCATACTTCTCAACTCCTTCAAATTTTTGCATTACCATTTGAAATACCCTGTATAAGTAGAACCGGAAATAAGGAAATCAACCCCTCTCTGCCTTTGATGACTATAGGGACAAATAATTTCCATCCACCGCTTAGAAATTACTTAAAATTTTACTTTGTTTTAATCTATTAGACTGAGCTGTTAAGCTTCGTATAGACTAAGAAACTTTTCAGAATGAAATCGAACTTCGAAGGCGTGAATAGCAAACACGCCCCCTTAGTTTCGGAACCATCGTGAAAGTATAGCTACTAATTTAAATTACGAAAGACTCTATTACATTTCATGCTTTAAAAATAAGCTCCTTTCCCAAAAAAAAACTACTCGGCATTTCATTGGCGCAATAAAACTGACGCCTCGTTCCGGGAGAAAAATCTACCTTTATGCCCACCAATAGTCTCATAGTCATTCTTTCTAAATATAAATATATTCCTGTAGGTTTTTATTTACTAATTCGTAGCCTGCTCGTGGGTTTGACTTTGGTTCGTGGCCATGGTAACGCGTCTAGGTCAGCCATGACATTAAGACGCCCATGGTGGTCACGTGATTATTTCGCAGGATCGTGTGGCGCTTTGCCAGGGGAAATGAATGTCATGGCAGCCGTTTCAAGGCGGGGCTTAGTTATGACGCTACTAGCAAGCGCGCAATTAACAAAGCAATTAGAGTTGTTAATTTTCCGGAAAATAATATATGTATGTATAATAAATATGTATAATATATGTATGTGTAATACATACATGTATGTATAATATATGTATGTATAATAAATATGTATAATATATGTATGTATAATAAATATGTATAATATATGTATGTATAATAAATATGTATAATATATGTATGTATAATAAATATGTATAATATATGTATGTATAATACATACATATATTATATGTATATATATATATATATTTATATACATACATAGAGAGTATACATAGAGACTATACATATAGATTATACATAGAGATTATATATATATATATATATGTATAATCTATATGTATAATATATATTTATAATCTATATGTATAGTATATATGTATAATATATACATGTATGTATAAGAAATATGTATAATATATACATGTATGTATAATAAATATGTATAATATATACATGTATGTATAATAAATATGTATAATATATACATGTATGTATAATAAATATGTATAATATATACATGTATGTATAATAAATATGTATAATATATACATTTATGTATAATAAATATGTATAATATATACATTTATGTATAATAAATACATGTATGTATAATAAATATGTATAATATATAAATGTATAATTTATATGTATAATATATACGCATATGTAACGCTAACCATGTATCATTTCACTAATAGGATCAGACATTAGATACCAGTGTAAATAACAGTTTTTAAAGAACGGAAATCTGGACATATTTGAGTTTTTGGCATACACCACAGTGGCGTAGCTAGCATGGGTGACACCCGGGGCGGATATCATGGTGGGCTACTTACTAGTCTCTATAGTGTGTGTTTTCACGGTCGGGTGTCACCCCCTAATAACGCCAAACCGGGTGGCACCCGGGGTGGACCGCCCCCCCGCCCCTCAGCGACGCCACTGATACACCATATGATTTACTTTTGAAATTCCCATACCTCACAGCGGTATAATGATAAATCGTAACTAAATCAAGATGATGTTAAGAGCGTACAATATTTAAAACCTTTTATCGGAGGTAATGGAAATATTTATAGAGCAAAGGTAAGTTTATGATTCAGAAATCTGTCGGTATTATATTTTTTAAAAGAGCGCGATTATCACGCAATCCTTTTATGTGGCGAAAGTGCTCAGTTGAAATATTGTCATACATACGGAAAATATTATTTTTATACTAATGAACCGTTTTATGAAATTGTCGGTGGCCATTTATCAAAATATACTCTTTCTAATGATCCCAATTTCTTTCGTGCGGCTAACGCTTTAATATTTTACATAAAGATCTACGCTACAAAGAAATCTTACTTCCAAAATTATATTTTGGAATAGAAATCTTTGAAGTTTTAACACTGAAAACGATGTTACTTTTCTGACAGTTTACGTATTGATTTTTAAATATTTACGCGCGAGGCTTTTGGAAGTTTTAAACTTAGAAGGACATTTTCGTAAACAGATATATTTTCGATAAAACCTGGAGCAGTTGTCTAGACTGGTTTTTAGGTATTTTTAGTCGGTTATTCGCGAAACTTACGATTATAGCGGCAGACACTTTTGGGAACCGCGGGAGGGCTTCCCGTCGCGTCGTTTGAAATTTGGCGCGAAAAAATGTCACCGGAAGTGATTGACCTATTTTTAATGGGGGAGGAGTCCAAATTATAACCAGCACTAGCAGCGTGATTGCCGGAAAATATCTTATTCAAGCTGAGAATAAATAGTTATAGCGACACTAGGAGGTGGTATGGTTCGACGGAGGGTGGTGGGTTGGGGTGAAAGAATGACGAGTTCGTCCGATAGAAGACGCCAGCGCCGCCTTGGGTGATGGATGTTTTGACTGCTAGCTCGCGGATGCTGAAAAGAGAAAAAACGATGGTCTCGCGGAGGGTGCGAGAAAGTAAGGAATTGTTGGAAGCGGGCGAGAAAAAACTTGGGTGCCTAAAAGTAATTCGTCTTGGAAATTGGATTCTTAGGGGCGTTGGAGCGTATGTCGGGCTTTTTACCTCTCTATCCTCGGTCGGGCTCTCGGAAATCGCGATGACGTTTCTTGTTGTCCTCCGCGGGCCCGTTATCGGTCGGTTGCTGCCAGCCGAGAAAACGAAGAAACAATATCCGTTGCTTCAATTTAATTATTTTTTACTTCTGCCGGAAATAGCTTGGTTGGCATTTTGGCACGCGCATTGCGGATTGGATCGTACAGTTCACCGAGGAGTGCTATTACGTTTCGTACTTTTTTCACTAAATTTATCAAACTTTACAGTTTCGTATAAATCTTTGACAAAGATAATTTCCATAGAGTGGCGGTTTCAGTAATGTTTTGGGAATAGCGTAGGAAATGTAATATCGTGGATAGTAAGCGTACAAATCGAGGTACAAACGGCGTCGTCCAAATACATTTGTTGACAATTGATACATTTCGCCACTGGGTAGAAGCATAAGTTAGACGTCTAGAAGTGGTTAGAAAATGTATCCTTATTGAGATCTGGTACGTTATTTACGTAATAAACTCGAGACCGAGAAAAGGTATAGAGGGGTATTCGAATGTGTCCCACGAGTGATTTTCGTTGGTCGGTGGTCGTCGAGGTGGTGGGTCTGACTGTATCGGATCGGGGGAGGGGAGAAGCTACGGTTTGGCACGTGACAATCCGGGGGGCTCGTTTCAATCTCGTGGGTGCCAGCGCGTGAAAGGGAGAGAGAGAGATGGGGAGGCGACGGAAGCTCTGCAGCAGTGGAGAGCGAGAGAGAAAGCGGTTAAGGCGGGGGACGGAGGGAACTTCGATAGCCCCCGCGAGAAGGGAGCGCGAGCTTGCCCCTCCGAGCTCCGAGAGAGAGAGAGAAGGGAAGCGAGAATGATGCGGGATCACTTTTGTTTGGGTTGCCAAGCGAAGAGGACCGAGTTTCGCGCGTCTCCAGAGTTCCCTTTCCACGCGCGCGGGCCGATTTCGCAGTTGCCCATTTCGGCGCTAAAATACGACCTTAATTCGAAAGCAAAGTCAATGAAATCCTTGTAGTTCTACCGCGTGTACAGATATGCTTTGAATCGAGGGACTGTCGACGCATTTGGAGTTTGCTAAACTCGAATCAAAAGTGTCATTTGTGTTCTCTCGAGCGAAGGCGGTTTGAAGAACCGCGTGGGCGATTGATCTAAAAAAAAGTGCGTGATTTCCTTTACCACGTAATTGAAGAAATGGCGCCGGATACCCCGGTGAACAAATCTCGCGGTAGACGACAAATATCTTCCTTGATCGGTGGTAACCGTTCCCGCGAGAGTGACGAGCGCAGTCCGTCAACCGATGACGCCAGGCGGCGTCATCCGGACCAACTTTCGGTTTCGGCCGTGGCAGCCCTCTTCGAAGGGGTGTCGCCACCGCGCTTACCTCCCGCCAGCGCCTCGGCGACCAAGAGCCGCTCCGACACCAACATCATCAAGAGCGAAGGTCGAAAGTCGGAAGGGTCGGGAAACCCCAACCGGAACTATTCGGCCTCGACCAGGGACCTCTCGTCGACGGTGGAAAAGTTGGAGGAGGAGGACGGCGTCTCTTTGGCGCCGGAAGAAGCGCCCGCGGTCCATCACAATTGCGTCGAATCGCTGCAAAAGTTGGTTCAAATCCAACAAGATCAGATCAGTAACTTGGAGAACGAGTTGACCCGTTTCGCCAGTTTCTTCGGCGAAAGAGAAGATGCCCTCTTGACCCAAATTTCGGCTCTGCACGGCGAGATTGTCCGACAAGCCGCCGTTTTCAGAGATCTGGTCAGGGATAATCAGAATTCCCGTTTTGGAAGATCCCTACAAGATGACGTAAGTAACGACTTAAACCCTTTCAATCGCCCGCGAGAATTAAGGCTGGTTTTCACTAGGGCAAAAACGCCACGACGGTGAACGTCGACGCGAAAAATTCCCGTTAGGCCTAATGCAATATTTTTGCGTCGACTGTCACCGTTGTGGCGTTTTTTTCCCCAGTGAAAACCAGCCTTTAGGCAAAAATTTCGTGATTTATATCGACTCGGGATTCTCTTTGATTTACGTTGTTTAGCTCACGTAATTTCCGATATTAAAATGATAATATTCGGGGACTATTTATCCGAGAAGAAAAAACCGCAATTTTTAGTCGTATGTGATTGAAGTTCTCCGATGGGGATTTGTAGATTTGTTTTGGTTTTCCAGTCGTAACGAATAGTACTTGAAATACCGGCTAAATCACTTGTCAACTTCCGTATTATTGATTTACTGTCTTATCGCGACTACACTTATTTCTTTGCTAGTGAAAAAATGACAGATGAAAAAAAAAACCAAAGCAATCTGCTCGCTCATTTGCTCTTCGATTCAGCTGCCTTCCTCGATACCAAACGTTGCCTTTTTTAAAGAGCGGAGAATGAGACGCGGGAATAAAATGTTTTGTACTTTTTCTTTTTTTCGGTAAAGACGGGGGTGTGCGATTTTGGGGTTTCGAATTTCTTAGGCGAAGGTCGCCGGCAGATTTAGTAGAGGCCACCCGTCTTTCGCACCCGGATTTTATAAGGGGCGGGGAACCATCGAAGGGAAGGGGGGGGGGGTCGAATTGATGGTGCAATAAAAACCATCGAGTCTGTAACACCGAAATAATAAACTCAAAGTTCGCGAGGGGGGTTCGAGCTGTACGGACAACGAGACAAGCGGCGCTATATATAATCTTTCGAATTGTTGCGTCGTAAAAATGCGTTTAATTATCCGGAACCATGTCGGGAACATTTTGAATTCCAATGATGTGTAACGCGATATTCTTTATACGAAACGATTTACGGGAGGAGGGTTTGTTGAGGTCAAAACGAGGGTATTTACTCTTTTTAAATAACGCTTTTTTTTCGTAGGTTTTCAAGGAGGAGATCTTCGTAATGGAAGTCGGCAAATGCGAAAATGGAAATCTAGGATTTTCTATCGTCCCAGCGCAAGAGGTAGGTTTTGGAATAAGAGTTTCCGCTATTATTTTTGGGAGTGTTTGTAGAACCAGCCTCTAAAGTAAACGGATTATTAGCTGTCGGATTTATTTGGTTTACGAATGTTATCGTATTTGTTTCCGCGAAACCTTTAAAGACGCAACTGGGAGGGTTTGAACTTATACACTTTGAGACCCAGTTGCGGTTGTCACCCACGCGATTCAGTCGCGATTCCAATTAGAGAGTTTAAGCACCGGGAATGTCGGAGAAAATAACGTGAACACTATTTTAGCCTTAAGCAATACATTTCTTAAACCCGAGGGGCAGGTCACTTCCATTTTGGGTGCGTCTTAATCATAGTAAAATGATTAAATCAGGGTAATCGTGATTAAATCAGGGTAATCAAGATTAAAAAAATCTAATAAAGATTAGAAAATCTAATAACGATTTAAACGAGATTTAATCATTCTAATCACGATCTAATCTTTTTAATCAGGATTTAATCATTTACACGAGATTTAATCATTCTAATCATGATCTAATCTTTTTAATTACATTTAATCATTTTAATCACGATTTAATCAATATAATCGGTCGAATCGAGAATTTATCATTAAAATCAAAACTAAAGTACGATTTAATCATTCTAATCACGATATAATTTTTTAATCAGGTTTAATCATTTTAAACAGATTTAATCATTTTAATCAGATTTAATCATTTTAATCAGATTTAATCATTTTACTCAGATTTAATCATTTTACTCAGATTTAATCATTTTAATCAGGTTTAATCATTTTAATCAGATTTAATCATTTAATCATGATTAAATCAATTTTAAACATTCTAATCATGATTAAACGTGATTTAATAAAAATAATCACGATTAAATCGAATTTAATCTTTCTAGGGGTGCGTCGTTAATCAAGGAAGTGACCTGCCCCTCGCTTAAACCTAACTAAAATAAAACTTTTCAAATTAAAGATTAAACCTAACTTAAGTTTAAATTAACCTTTACGAAGTCGTAGATTTGTTTATTATTATATCCGTGGGAAGATGTAGACTGTTGAATCCCGTAAACTATGCCAAGGAAAATAAGCTTTTGCGTGATGTTTATACAAAGGATTAAGTTTCCACTCCTTCAAAAATGTCTCGTAAAGGAAAAATGCAAACGCAACGAAAAAATCCCGAATCTGTTAAATGTCGTGAAAATCCACCCACATTTAGTTACTTTCGTTCTGAGCAGCCATAGAGGAACTATCTTCCTCTATGGAGAAGCTGGCATTTTTAGGGACAACGTTGACCGTTATATTTATTTGCATCCCCGACGTTATCATTTCCGCCTGCTACGTCGTCTGTAGTCCAGGGTTCGTACACGACCTGGAATACCTGGAAAACCTGGAAATGTCAGGGAATTTGAAAATGTTTCCAAAAGGTCAGGGAAAAGTCAGATAATTTGAAAATGATTCCCAATGGTTAGGGAATAGTCAGGGAAATTTAAAATGGTCCGAAATAGTAAGGGAATCTTAAAATGACCCCAAAAACAAATCCGGTAAATAAATGTTTGAAAAATTTATTAAAAATACATAATTAACATTTTTCAAGATTTTACCTCAAAACATAAATTTATTCAACAAAAATGGTCAGGGAAATTTGGCAATTTAGTCAGGGAAAACCTGGAAATGTCAGGGAATTTAATTCCGGAAATTTTGTACGAACCCTGAGTCTCTGTACCTCCCACACGCGTTACGTAGATACTTTTAGCTGGTTCATGGTATTTCGCAGTAAGGTAACAATGTGACTTCATTTTACTCCGATTCTGTGGTGGCGAATGGTCAGGGTAAAATGAACTAAAGAACAGCCTGTGAAAATAATTATTTTTAAATTACCAAAGCAATTAAATTTTGTAAAATAGTATATTGGATCTTATTTAAACAGCATTGATTTAAATATAGTTTATTTCTTTTTAATTGATGCATATTGAACAGCTAGCGGAAAAATGGAAAATTGTTAATTTCAATTGAATGACGGCCTGTAGCCATTTTAGTAGATACATTCTGGATGCGTAGGAGACTTTATCAGTTTACTCTCTTTGCGAATCCTTTGAATAGTTTAATTTAGCGTAAAAGGTTCCAGAAAAAGCGAAAAGTATACAGGAAAGAAAATAAACAGAGGAATAGAAATTTGCTATCTTAGGCTACTCATTTCCGGAAGTTTACGCAAAATCAGAAGATCTCCATTCCTTTTCTATATTTTCTTTAAGCGGACAGCGTGAAAACGAAAAGCGGCAGATACTTCAATCTAAAGAATTTAGTTTAAAGACGGATGAAAAAGATCGAGATCGAATTTTATAATTACAACGTTTTTTTATTCAAAGGCTCACGTTTGTCTGTACGCTAATTGGGACCAAATTTTGTCCAGGGGGTCATTTTAAACCCCCCTTTACTCGGTAATTACGAGAAGGAGCGCTGAAAAATCCTAATTGGGATTTTGAGAGTCGCCGAGCATCTTTGCTCTTGGTCCTCCCTGTCTTTTATCTTTCTCCGTCTCTCTCTCTCTCTTCCAAAATGAAAGAGGAGCTCACCTGACGGAGAAATTAAAGGCGAGGAAGATGGTAAAGTCTACGGGTTTCGTACCCGATTGTACGGTAGCGTAAACACGGACTCTTTATTTCTTTTAAAATGTTTCTTTCGCCCCGAAGCGAAACGTTTAAAAGAAAAGTACAAGATTTTTCCGGATAGAAGTCTTTATATTTCTACCTCCGGGGTACGACAAATTCTTGTTAAAATTGGAAACTTTTTGATACTCGGGGAAAAACGTCCCTTGTCCCTTTAATTACCGACTGACAGATTCGTTTCCTTCTCAACGGGAGTCCCAAAAATAGGCTTTTAGCGCGTCTTTCCCCCTTCGCCGGAAAAATCTGGCACCGATTTAACCCCTGTCTTCTCCTCCGTTCCCCGGAGGGTTTTTGACTTTTTGATCCGGAGGACCGCCCTCTCTCTATTCCGCGGGGCTTACCAAGAAGGTGGTCTGTTTTGGGGCACGGCGGGCACACGTGGATTGCAAATGGCAACAGGGCATAGTCTGACTGCGCGACCCTTCTTTTTTAGAGGGTCGTTTTTCGCGAAACCCCTTCTGTCAGTTTTATAAATAGGGCCATTTTGGGTCACTCCATCTTGTCCCTTTATAGAGAGAGAGACTATACTGTCGTCCAGGGATTTCGTCTGGTTTTTCGCTCGCCAGACTGTCTACGGAGACTTTTCCAAGGCCACTTGCTCATATTTACGTGGAGTACACTCGAAGTTTAGCTATTCATTTATTTATTTTAAAGTTTTATATTTAGGGTGGATCAACGAATTTACTATTCAACACGGATATATATTTTTTTAATATTAATAATTACATATGTAACATAATCACTCATAAGTATGCCATAAAAACATTTTCGTTAATGAAACCTTGTTCACGGGATATGACGTAAATTACAATTCCGTGACGAAATACGCGTCATCAACTTTACTGATGGGAAACGGAAGTTAGTGAGATACCTCGCGCGTTTCTGGCTTTGCCCATGTCAAGTTTTGTTCGTGCCTCGCGATCACATGATTTCATTTCTATGGTAACCTTTTCAATAGCGCAAGGATTATAAGCATTTTTGCATTTTTGGGTCCGCTTAATGTATGTTCCGCGTGAAACAAGGTCTCATTGAATTTTTTTCAATGGAAATGTTATACAGAGGCATACTTATGAGTAATTATGTTACATATGATAATTATAATAATCAGCTAGGCTATTTGGTCCGAGATTCGCGTCTTTTTGTTTGCTCGAAGACCTATTGGTACGAGCTATTTGTAAGTTTTGAAATATCTTCAATTTTGTTAAGAGTTTAGCTTTTTTTATCCTTTTTCATTATGGACTATTCTACGTATTCGCGTATTTTATCACTCTTTGCAGGCCCGTAGCCAGAAAACTTTCGTTAAGGGGGCAGTAGCTTTTTGTGAGGGGGCACATTTTTTTCGAAAATTAACTTAAGTGGCGCCTTGAAATGTTTTTGGTGTTTAACAAATATAAAACCTTGCTTTCTGAAGCAGACCATTCTACAACTTTTATTTTATTAAGAAATAGTTACCTATAAATAACGAACTAAACCTTAGCCAAAGACAAGTGGTCCAAAAGAAAAATTTCAACGAATAAAAGTTTAAAAAAAACTAATAAAGATGAAGGGGCAGAGAATATTCTTTGAGGGGGAATGGATTAAATTGAGGGGGCAGGGGGGGGGGCAAATAGAAATTTCATTTGAGGGGGCAACATTTATTTTTTAGGGTCATCACCCCCGAATGCCCCCCCGAAGCTAAGGGCCTGACTCTTTGCAATGCAGTCCATAGGTGGTTCCTTTTAACAATACAAAATGCACCACCTTAGGCCCAAGTCATCTAGCGACTTTATTGTCAATAATTAAGGTGGCCAATTTAAATTGCGTAGGAGGGTGATGGCAAGCCCTTCATGCCAACCGAGCCAACAGCTCCCTACACTCAATATTACCGTTAAACTCAACAAGTTTTAATGGAAGAGGAAAATGAAGAACTAGAAGGAAAACCCCTTTAATCAATGGGTTAGATCAACGCGGAAGGAGTAGCTGCGAGTTTTCATCCAGCGCTACAAGCTGGGATCGGACCCGGCTCCTATTACTGAGAGGCGAAAATGCTAACCACGCCACCACTCCACTTCTAAGAGGGGCAATCTTCATACCTTTATTGTCCTCCGATCCGAAAATAACAATTGTAAACAAATACGATTTCCTCGCGATATTGTCCTCCGACCCGACAATCGTGTCTATTGCCATTTTAAGTACCGCCTTGTAAACAAATTACCGCGTGTTTTTTTCTATAATTCTTCGAGCCGGCACAGAGGGTACGCTATAAGTGATAAATGATCGAATTAAGGCTCGCGCAATGACGGGGGATGGAGCGGGGGGCGGAGTCGAGTGAGAGGCCAAATGAGATTTTGCCGCTGCCGGCAGCAATTTTTTAAAAAGCGTGACCCTTCCGATTTCCTCCTCGCGCGCTATTTTCCTTCCACGCTTCTTCACTTCCACCGCAGATGGCGCTGAGATCGAGCTTCTTTCGCCCGTTCTCCGTCTTCCTTTCTTTCCGAACGCGTCCTCTATCCGACTCCTACCGTCCCGGATTAAGCTGAGAGCGGAAGACGAAGCGAGGAAAGCTCTAAATTTAATTGAAGTCCGCGGTTAAAGGGATTCCCGGCTCCCGGTAATCGTTGCCAAGTTGACTCGTCGCGGTGCCGAAGCCAAAAAGCTTAAGTCGGCCCGGCGGTTTCCGCGCGCGCTTCGGTGGGAATGAGCAAACAACGAAGCCGCTTATATTTAATCGGCGCGTACAGCGGCCCAGCTACGCTTCGACTTTGTTTTGGTGGCTTAACGACGCCCTTGATGGATTGGCAGCGCGCTGAAAGCGGCTTAAGCCCGGAATGAAAAAGCGCCACTTTCCAGCGCTCGCTTTTTCTCTTCGGCGCTTGATGCGTTTTGAATGATGCTGATGGCTCAATATATTTTCTACGCTCTAGTTTTTTCTTCTTTCGTTTTCGTCAAAAATCTCGGAGATCCTAAGTCTATTTAACGCCCAGGCAAATCCGTTTAAAAGAGGGCGGGGGGGCTTAATCTGTTTTTGAAACTATCCTTTCTTTTAACAACGCTCGACACTCGTCTCTCAATCTCAATCTTCTCCGACGCGGCTCCCGAATTAACGCGGACGATGTTCGGCAGTCGATATTTTCTCTTTTATTTCATCACCGTCTTGTGAAGGATGAAAAGAGTTTTATTAGCCGGTGGTTGTTTTGATGGTACGCTCTCTTTTGTCTTCCAAAATCAATAAGCGTTGGAAGTACGCCGCCTTTATATACTTAAAATAATAAATTGAGATTGTCCTTTAATGTAGTTATCTTCGTTTCATGACCGAGTAGCGTACGAAGACTGCCAGGAAATGTGTGTTTTTTTAAAATATTGTTAGTAAACTATTTTGGCGCCATATGTTCCCTTTTTTGGCGCACTAATTTCCTCTAATTTATAGAGGGACTTTAGAATTTATAAATTCGGATGACCTTCAATTTGTGGTTCAACGTCATTCAAAGTTTATCTCGAGAACCAATGATTTAGTGAAATGGTTCCAATTTAAAAAGGGTGTCAATTAAAATTTTAAGTCTAAATGTTTTTAACCCGATTCAAACCAGCATGATGAAAACTTATTAAATTCTAACCATTTCGTTAAATCCATTAGTTCACGAGATAAACTTTGAATGACATTCAAGGTCATCGGAGTTTGAAAATTCTAAAGACCCTCTACCAGATGCGTATGTCTAGCAAATTTTGGTACTCTAGAATGAGTACATTTTGAGTTATCAGCCCTTCAACCTGGTCTCGGGTACATTTTTTTTGTCTAAAATTTATCGACTTGTTATTCGTCAAATTAGGTATGTTCAAAGATAATTAGACTTAAATTGTGACGGGGAACACTTTTCTAATTGATTGATTGATTGATTTGATTTGATTTATTGATGAAAACCACATGAGAACAGACTCGTGCGTGGTAGGGAGGTATATATTATTCACAATTGTTATTCATGTACAAAGATTTATAGTGAAAGTTATTTATCAATTGGTAAATATATAATTTTATAAAGAATATGTTATAATCGCTATTTATAGTTAATAAATATAAAAAATAAAGTAAACAAAGAGAGCATATAAGAAAAAACAAAAGAGAAAAACTTAACTGGATTGGTCTAGTGTTACAAACAGTAATAAAAGTTACAAAAGTTAGACGTAAAATAAATTATTTAGTTCAAAATATTCAATTTTTGACAACCACTCAATTTTTTAAATTTCGGAAATTCGCACATTTTTTAATATTACGGTTTAAATGATTGAATAATTTCGGACCTAAGTACGTAGAATATTTTTGACCAATCGATTTAAAAGATCTCTCAGGTATTAAATTCACAATCTCTTCAAATCTCGTATTGTAGGTATTAATTGATTTTGATTTTTGTTGTTTTTAAAAGTATATAATAGTATCTCTTTCGCGTATAAGTGTCGAAACGAGAATACCGTAAATTCACGAAACAATAAATTGCTTGCATAGTCGTTGCGTTTCCTTAAACATATTCGAATAATCAAGGATGATAAAATTAGCGAGTAAGTAGATTAGTCCATTATGAAAAGGGATAATAAAGCTAAACCCTAAACAAATTAGAAGAAATTTAAAAACTTACTAATAGCTCGTACCGATAGGTCTTCGAGCAAACAAAAAGACGCGAAACTCGGACTAAATAGATCTTCGAGTGAAAAATTAAATAAAATAAAATAAAATAGCCAGACATTCCAACGGTAGACCGGTTTCGTCCTATTTGGGACTCGTCAGTACCGTGCGGGAAATCTGGCTTGCGAGCTGCGACTATAACACCGAATAGAGAAACCAAGCTTAAATATTAAAAATTAGTATTAGAGCTATTAGTAAGTTTTTAAATTTCTTCAAATTTGTTTAGGGTTTAGCTTTATTATCCATTTTTATAATGGACTAATCTACTTATTCGCTAATTTTATCATCCTTTACAATGCAGTCCATAGGTGGTTCCTTTTAACTTAACATTTCGAATAATCAAACTCACCCCAAAACCTAAAGAGCAGTCTCTATTTAAGTCGGGTAAGCCAAATATATTTTCCCTTTCTTCAATACGAAGGATATCCTCTCTATAGTGGAATTCGGCGGCAGATTCCACATTGGCCCAATTCAATAATCCAGCTTCCCTCCGCGTTGCGTGTTGGGGAACACGTCGTACAACGTGGAAACACACGTTCCGACTCTGACAGGCAACGTACGAAATAGCATGTATGGCGGGGGCAAAGAGGATTAAAAGATTGTTTCTCCTTCCAACGAAAAAAAACAAGATTCGCCAAGAGCGAGTTTAATGTTGTGCTGGATATAGCGTCATCCTTTTGAAGCATTCCTGATTGATATTCGCGGGCGAGCGCGTGTCGCCACGAATCCAATTTGCAATTGGAAACATGAATAATGCATTTTGGGGATTTTCCCTTCTGCCCCTTTTTTTTTGACTTCCCCTCATCGCTCTATTTCTTTTTTGGTTTCGAAGTTGGTTGAGGATTTTGGAAATGGGCGGCCGTGATGGCGTTGGGGGGGCCTGAGAGCGGTTTCCTTTGAGCAGCGGAAACTCCTAATAACTTTTATTGGCGTGAAAAAAAGTAGGAAGTAGAAGGATCCTCGCGCGATTCGTTTGCCATCTTCCATAACTATTTCTCTCTCTGTTTTTAATATCACGTGTTATTTCTTTTTTTTTGTGTGCAAAAGGTCTATTTAACTGGAAAGTTCAATGACCTTGGCCATGATATCGAGGAAATGAAGAATTATTTACTTTGTCTTGTTTTTAAGAATAGTTTAGAGTTTAAGAACCACCTATTGACGGATTTTGAAATGACGTTTTAGCGCGCGACACTACAGGTACATGTCTTGGGCACACAGCCTTCTTTGCGTGCTTTTTTGACCATAACATGTAGAGGTATTTTCACGCGCAAAATGAATTTTAAAAGCCGTCAATTACACCGAAAAGATAAACTATAAGCCTAACATTAAAAAATTTAAAACGCGTGGCGTAGCAACGGAAAACCTAATAGGGGGAGAGTGGTGGGGAATAATATATACGAAATATTTAGTTAATAAGAGCCACCTATGAACTGCATTGTAAAGAGTGTTAAATACGTGAATAGGTAGAAAAGTCCATAATGAAAGGGATAAAGAAGCTAATCCCTTAACAAATTTGTAGAAATTTCCATCCCCGTCTTTTGACGCGATAAATTGCACTGGGGAATTGTAGGTATAGCTATTTCTATGTATAAAAATTGTTTCATAAAAGCAAAAACGTATTTTTTTCGGCCTAAAACGCGCAAAATTTCAAATTCGAGGTTAAAATGTAACTTTATAAGGAAAACGCCTCCAACATGGGGAGTATAGCAGTCTGATAACTTCGGTTCATTTACTTTTGCTCGTACCCATAGGTCTTCACGTATTTAACACTCGAGTTTAATTACTTGCGTGGGAATTGATTTTGCGATGATGGGCGTAATATTTGGTAATGATGGCGAAATTTTTTAAGACTCGCACTCAACTCGATTATTTTTATTTCAAAGATTTGTAAAATCTGTTTTTTAAGGACGGTTCACAACGATAAGTTTTGAACTCTTTTGAAACATTCTTTGTTAGAAAATAACGATTTAAAAGTAATAAAATGGTGGTTTTTCAATTAGGCTCTAAATTTTATTTCTTAATAATATTTAAGGCTTTAGTGTTTCAGATCATAAAGGCGTACTTGACATTCTTAAAGCTAGGAGCCACAAACACAACACCCCACACAAGGAGAAAGCAACCCGTCAAAAGTCGTGCATTATCTTGCGTACAATTTTAATTGGTTAGACGCTTTAGCGCCTGCTGCCGTCGGAAGGGGAAAATTCGGAAATTGTCTCCCCCCCCCCGCCCGTAAAACGCTCAGGGTAAAGATTCGTCCAATGAAATTTGTACACCACACTGCGTAAAGGCTAGTTCCCACTTGGCGAATTTTCGAGACGAATAAAATTTTCGCGCAATGAAAAAAGACGCGTTTTTTCGGTCGCTGGGGAAGCGGTTCTCACTTTAGCGCGAAAATTTAAAAACGCTGGAAACAACTCGTGCGTGTTTTTAGTAATGTTTTAGGCCTAACATCA
Source organism: Leiobunum rupestre (assembly GCF_980474605.1). NCBI lineage: Eukaryota > Metazoa > Arthropoda > Arachnida > Opiliones > Sclerosomatidae > Leiobunum > Leiobunum rupestre. The sequence continues at coordinate 42,469,003 of NC_143389.1, forward strand.
AACATCAGTTAAAAATGAACCAAATGGATGTTCCTGTTGATAATTTCAATAAATAAACGATTCTATTCGTGAGATAATTAAGTTTACTTCAGTATCTTGATCAAGTTGGTTGAGCCGCTTTTCTAAAGACCTAGGCCTAATAAGTGACGGACGGGAGCGGAATAGATCGAGGGACGCGTTTTCTGATTGGCTGAAGCTTTTTATCGCCAAGGTGTGGACGTCAAGAAATAGAACATTCGCTAAATACCGCGGAGACGCGATTTTAGCGGCGAATTTTAAAAAAATCGCAAATTTTATTCGCGAGCGTCAATTTTCAGCGCGAAAATTGTTTTTTTCGCTAAGTGGGAACCAGGCTTTAGCGTGTTTAAAGGCTAGCCGCGTTCTCCTTGTGTTCGAAGGAATCCCTTATTACACGATCATAATATCTTTAATTTACAAGAAACGTAGAATTCCGCTACAATTTCTTTGCGCATTTTATCGAGTTTCGCGAGTAAGCTAATCCCCCTTTTCCTAGCCATTGTACGTTTTCCCTTAATAACCTTAATATAAAAGAAGCCACAAAATAGGGGAGTCGAAGAGTAAGACGCCGTTCCATTGTTTTTGCGGAAGATGGATGACAATGATAAAAGTATTCTGTCTCCAGCCGTCTCCTCTTTTTCTTGATGATCGTAATTAAGGCGAAAGCGAGAAAAAAGAGCCGAAAGGACCCTTCCCCCCACCCTCGCTCCTTTTCGGCTTTCTCGAAAATGAAAAGCAATCAACACATTCACGGGTGAAAACATTCGTTGTATGCGCCCCCCCTCCTCTTGAAAGACTTTTTGCCTAAATTAAATTTCCGCGCATTAACAAGAAAACTCTTTCGTTGTTTTTTTTGGTATCCGCGGAGACAATGCGTTTTCATGATTTCATCCATCTTGGCGGAAATTCTCTTCGCGTGTTTTACGCTATAGCTCCGTTTTAATCCGTCGCTTACCTGGTATTGGGATTGAGGTTAGAGGGGTAGTGACGTCTGCGCGTCTTTGTAAGGGCCGCGACTATCGGTGTTGGTAGGATGATATCTCCCTCCCGACTTTGCGGCTAATTATTTTTGTAAGTTTCCCTCGTCTCTCTCACTTCTTAATTTAATTACTCTCGCTAGGATTCCACGGGCCGCTGAAAATCGTGTTTCGCGGTCGCATTTTTCTGCCATTTTTTTGCGTAACTATTTTGCTGTGTCATTAATTTTCCGGCGCAGGTAACAGTTTTTAAGCCAATGGTCCAGCTTGTAGTTGTCAATCTTGTTTTTTTAATTTAATTTAATTTAATTTAATTTAATTTAATTTGACTAACTCGTATATTGTTTCTTATGGTTTTTCTTAATTTTTTTATTAATTGTCAGTAGTTTTCAATTTATTTGGTGTGTTTATTTTAGGTATTTTATTACTTATTTTGCTTTTTTTATTTCATATTTCTTAACAAAAGATAATATTGAGTAATTTCAATGTAAACGTAGATTTTAAATACCATTGTTGCCACAGAATGAGATGCTAAAATAATATTTAACAGAGACGGATAATCCGTGAATTTGAAGTTAAATTTATTTTATTGCAGTTTTGCAATGTATCTTTACTTGCAGTTTTTACCGCTGAGAAATAGGTATACATATGAACAAATGACGCTATGACACAAAAACATTTCTCGCAAAGTCGGTTTATTTATATATGTTGTAGTTTATTATTCGCCTCATTTAAATATTAGATAATTTACATAATTTTAAAACAAAATGTCAATTTATGAGTGGTCGTGGTGTAGCTGACGAAGACAATAATATGAAATGTAAATATTAGATAAATTTCATAATTTTAAAACAAAATTTAATTATTAAAATAACGGCAATATATGAGCTGTCGTGGTGTAGCTGAGATTTTGTGTTGTAGTGGAGAGCACGTAGAAACGCTGAATTGCTAATCGGATAAAAGAGGTTTGAATATCAACAAGAGCTACCTTTAATAAATTAGGTTAAGGTAAATCAGTTCTACGTAGGTTTCCTGTTTTCCTATAAAACTTTCCAGCATTTCCAGTCGTTTCTTGATTATTTAAGGTTGATATTTCAGTGTAATATTAACAATTGAAATCATATTTAAGTTGTTTTGGGAGAATAATCAGCTAGGCTAGGCTAATACCCAAGGCACCACCTTAGGCCTAAGTCATCAAGCGACTTTTGAAGCCTTTAATAGGAATTAAGTGAAAAATTAGGGCGATTTTGAATGTTGTAAATCTATCCTTGATATTTCAGTGTAATATTAACAAATGAAATCATATTTAAGTTGTTGCGGGAGAAATAGGAATTAAGTGAAAAGTTAGAACGGTTTTTAATATTGTAAGTCTTTCCTTGATATTTCAGTGTAATATTAACAAATGCAATCATATTTAAGTTGTTGTGGGAGAAATAGGAATTATGTGAAAAGTTAGAATGATGTAAATCTTTCCTTAAATTAAATTTGATTAAATTAAATGAACCCCTTTGACACATTTACAATTAATTATATTATTTATGGTCGTAAATAAGGGAACGCGTATTTACGACTATCGCTTTGCCAATTTCAATCTCGAGCAAGCCACGATTAGAAACATTCTCGAATAACCTTATTAGAAGTAAACATCGCGTCGCAGGCTCTAGTTGCGCAATCTTTGTTTAATGTATTCGAGGTTATTCCCTCGATAACCAAGAAAGTAAACAACGGTGGGGGATGAACGAGGGGAAGGCGGTCGTCGCTAGCTTCGTTTATTTAAATTAGAACTAATTCGAGCCATCGGCTAAAAGTAATTAGCCATCGTGCTTAAAACTGCCAAAATATGGAAGCATTATGATCATCTCGGGCGGGCGAGTTGGTTCCCCCGAGGAGAGCGAGAGGAGGAGATCGTCAGTCTACACCTAAAACCCGCTGAATTAATGAGGTTTAACGCGGGAAATTAGTCTAGAATCCCCGCGTGTTAAGCCTCGGCTTACCAGTCCCGGGGGAGATTTAGCTTCGAGCCTCTCTCGTCCCTGGTGGATTGGAAGAGCGCGGAAATGAAATATGCCACAATCGTTTACCCAGCGAGATTATCGAAGTTCATAATAACGCGTCGGGAAACCCTATTTCGAACTGGCCCCCGTCCTGTAATTCCGATAAAATAAGAGCGCTTCCTAAGAGTAATTCGCTGGCTCGGAACCCCGCGAAGAACGAGCGGCTATAGCTATAAATATCGTTCATCTCCTTTCGTTACGAAGATTTACAACTGGACATTAAATAAGAGTCACCTCATCACGTACCAGATTCTTTCCCTTCGTCCGTCTCGACACAATCCATTAACCACTGCGGGGATACGACGAGGGAAATAGTATTATTTCGAAAATCACGACGAAATTAGACCTTCATCCGATTGATCATCTATCATCTAAATATATCATCCGTAATGTCTTAGGGTTAACGGGGAATATGAAGACCCAACTTTATAGTCTCGGTTTTCGTGATTCCTGGAAGCTAGGAGCAACAAACACAAGGAGAACGCGGCTACCCTTTAAACACGCTAACGCAGTGTTGCGTACAACTTTCATTGGACGAGCCTTTACATGAAACATATAATAATAAGTATGGCACTTCCTATGGTTTCAATGCTAATTTTCTAACTAACCTATTTTCAACACTGACAAAATATTCCGACTTGGACTCGCGACTGAACTGAGAAGTATATTAATGTCCTTGGCATTAATATACTTCTATTTGGGCATATTTTAGACACTAGGGGGCTCTGTGATAATCTAGGCTATTTGTCATACCATAAATGGATAAAAAACACAAGTATGACACTTCCTTTACACCAAATGCAAATTTTTTAATGATAGTCTGTTTCGCCAATGACAACGTAAACCATTAAGTACCGACGGACTGACAACTCTCCACGAATTACTCCTAGTATTTGGAGCATGCCCGGAAAATCGTCGCCTTTCGACGGACCAGCCAAGGCCTATTGAAAATTGAAATGCTTTCAAAGTGTAAATAAAGCTTACTTTTGGAAAATAATGATGAATTATTGAATCGGAAGATAAAAATAACTATTATAAACACCGGCTCCATTTCTGAAGTTAGGTTTTTTCGAATTTCAAACCTAAACGCGTGTACGCTCGTATTTCTCGCCATCAAACTAACCAACTATTTTGCCAACGAAAAGAGTAGGAAGGGACGAATTTCCGGTTCGGAAACTTCCTATTTCGCAATCACTCCACGACAGACTATCATTAACCGAATTCGTTCTGTGCCATATTTATGTCTATTATCCACTTATGGTCATACTCAATATTATGTTACTTATGATATAACCTATTTAAATATTTCATTCTTTGGATGCGAATTTATTGTTTAACTGGACCGATGGCCCGGTCTCGGCCATTCTGCCTCGAATATATAAGACCAAGTTACGTATATAGATGGTTACAAATAAGCGATAGCAAGTGAACCAAGGCTTAAACTTTTTTTAGATTAAGACTGTGCTTACTACGCTTTTTGCGTCTCTCTTAGTTTGCAGTGAAAACGACATGTTTAGAGGTGCAACCTTTTTACAGTTACAAAAAGGAAACCCGTATTTCCGGTGAAGAGCTGGCACCTACGTTTCCATGTAAACCTCATACTACCTACCGACTTTTTATCCCTTTTGAGTGACGTCCTAGAATGCCTTGACAAAATCATTATTGCTATATACAGGAAAAATATTATTAATCCAAGTTTAGGGTTGCACGGCGCGACCGGAAATCTCAGCTAGAGACCACGCCCGTTTACATGGGGAATCATCAGGAGCAGCATCATCTTGCTTAGACATAGATTAGTGTAATAATAATAATAATCAGCACAACCTTAGGCTTAAGTCATCGAGCGACTTTTAAAGCCATTAATTCAGGTGGCCGGGTTATAATGCGTAGGAGGGTGGTGGCAAGCCCTTCATGCCACGCGAGCCAACAACTCCCTACACTAACATATATATATGCTTAGTATATAGAATTTAGAATATTTTGATCAGGGTCGCCGAGAGCGGGCCCTGGCCCCGTTAAAATATAAATTCCAGGCCCCAAAAGAGTCGTTACTACCGGAGATAGCTATACGTTTTCCCCTTCCATAAAAACTTGTTGAGGTAACCCGGCCACCTGAATTAATGGCTTTAAAAGTCGCTATATGACTTAGGCCTAAGGTATTAGCCTAGCTAGCTGATTATTATGTACACCTCGTTTGATCAAACCCGGGCCACAGGCTGCACGGGCCTTGGGTATTTGTACCGGCTTCCTCCCTCTTTTGTCGGGCCTGATTTTGACAAACCCACTATATCGAGTCTTGCACTTTATACTTTCACCTAATTAAAGCCAACCAATTTAAAATTGTCAGTTAATTTAATTAAGATTGATTATGGATTATATCGATATTGCGGGTAATGATTTTGAAAGGTACTTTGATCGCAGTGATTGAAGGAATCACTACATAACTAGTAAGCCCGTATTATAAACGAGATAGCCCACGAAGATATTCGATAGATACATTCCGAAGTTTTCTGTCCACGAGTGATCGCGCAGTGTTCAATTTGGGAGGTGGCTAAATCGAGGAGCTAACCACTTCTTTAAATTCTGTACACCGATTAGAGCGAGTACAGCCTTTGCTAGTGCAAAGTCCAGTGGTGGCACCAGGAATTTTCGCGAGGGTAGGCAAACCAAATAAATGGGCCCCCGACCCGGGACCCCCTTTTCTCAACGAAATGCTTCAACAAAATAAAGTAGTGATGTACATGACGAACAAAAAAGTTCTAACAACAGTAAAACGAGTCCAAATATAACAGAACTGGGTTTATTTACTAGAAGATACCTAAAAAATTTCTAAATACATTATCGACAATTGTTTCATTGTTATTTATAAATAATTTTATCTCTTGGGACAATTTTGAGACCCTTTCTAGATCAATTTGGGGCCCCTTATAGGATGATTTTTGGGCCCCTCAAAATTTTAAAGGTAGGCAGTGGCCTACCTGGCCTACCCCTAGCGCCGCCACTGGCAAAGTCTTTAATCAATTACGTAATCACTTTAGTACAGTGAAAGCTACTGGCTTGTGCACCGATTACGGATAGTGATCATCCCCTCGGTCTAAATCCCCATATTTACGGCTAAGGCGTTTGTATGATATTTCGCTAACGGATGAATGTAATAGAGAAGTCTTGATGGGTAGCCTAATAGCCGTCGGGAGGGGAAACGGCTCTCGAATTAACGGCGGCGCGGTTTTCGTAATTCGGTGGTTTCCCTCATCATCGAAAATCTGCCGACTGTGGCCGAGATGCGTGCATCCCACACGCTCCATCAGCGTATCCCCCTCTTGGCTCCGGAGCCTCCGCTTAAATGAGCCGTTTTCTCCCGATTTCCTCTCTTTGGCTGGTAGCGTCTTCCTTCCTTCCATCTTTGGAGGCCTTTTAACAAGCGCCGACTACCATTTTTACTACGTGATATCGTTACGTCTCTTATCGCACCCGCAAGCCGCCGCTAATTTCTAATTCTAGAACGTGCCGACCCTCTTTTAAATTTACGGACCCGCCTAATTGAACGAGCCGCCCACCGTACCACCATTCTCCTTTTTCTTCGTAATTTGCTCTTAAATGTTTGGCTGGTGGGGAAGGCGCTCTATTTCGTGTTTTGCACTCGTGAAGGCTTTCATTATTTTAAACCACTGTTTGGATGATGCTAATGTTGCCGCTAGATATTTTCTGAATGTACCTTCGGAGAAAACGGGAATGTGCCTTTTGTACTGTACTGTTACTGTAAAAAACGCCATCTATTTCTATATATTTTAAATATCTAAAAATTTCAAAAGATGACGTTTAAGTTTATTTTTCTGAAAAATTAAATTGAAATAGAGAACAACCGTATTTTCGTAATATTTAACAAATTTTGTAACAGTTTCCTTGATTTCACTACGGAAAGAAACTGGGGACAGTATTGGGGCTTTACAACTTTTCTTCACAAAAATGTGGGAAAAAACAATTCTTAAAGGCCTAGGTTTTCTTCTACCTGTCCCCCTTTAAATTAGGCCAACATGTTCAGCGGTTGGCTTACCACCAGGGTATTTGTGCTCCACTAAGTTAATTTAAAGGGGGACAGGCGGAAAAAAACCTAGGCCTTTAAAATAGAAATACCTTATAAACTAATAAAATGAATTCTCAATGAAATACAAATACCAATTAGCGCAGATTTAAATGGATAATTAAATTACACAAATTAATATATACAAACCAAATACAAAAATTACGAAATATTGGCGATGATTTAACACACCACAATGTATGGAAAAACAATTCAAATGTACTTTTGTACTTAGAATTTGAAATTGTATCGAAAAAGTATAATTGTACCAATTATGGCAAATCGTGTATTCAGAACAGTCTGCCGTGCAAAGCACAAAAGCATTAACGACCAAATTTTCGATTTACAGATTTTGGTTTTATTTCTCCTTATTTTATACGTTAAATTCAATTTTGAACTAATTTTCGAATGTAAAATTTTTGTTCTTAGAGAAATGACTTGTTGCAAAACGTATTATTTTAGGTTTTTGCATTATTTTCAAGCCAAAAACGCATTAATGTGTTTATTTTCTTTAAAAGTCAAATCAAAACGCATTTTTTTCGCGTTTTAAGACATTGTTTTAATGATATTTCTGAAATATCGTTTGGCCTGTAAATTGTTTAGTACCAGAATATAATTTGAGTTGAAAAATCCAAGTCTACTATATAAACTTGAAAGAAGTAAGTTGGGGAATCTTAAGGCAAAGAAAGTTTGAATTTCGCGGGTTTTCTCCATATTTTGGTTTTGGTCGTTAATGCTTTTGTGCTTTGCACGGCAGCAGTGTTCTTTGCGTCAAAATGTGCCAAAAAGGTCCAATGAACAAGGCCCTAAATTTAAGCGCTTCTATTCAAAAATATGACCCTCGAAAACAAACTCGCCCACATAACAAATACTGATCATTAAAAGCGGAAGTTATAAAATATCTTTTACGAGAGGTACTGCAGTACCTATCTATTTCTGCCGTTAAAATTAAACATGTACTTTGATCCAGTTTTTAATCGACGCAAATTTCCCGCCAAACCGCGTATTTGTATACCGCATCACGGTTACAAAACTTACTGCTCGTATTACTCCGCCTGAGAATTTGCTTCAAGCTATATAACAACATTAACCGTAAAATGATATAGATACTTCTCTCTTTGTATTTGCGACCGAAACGAGTCTAGGTGGCGTAACGGTGCTAGCTTCTCCGAGGTAGTGCCTATGACATAGCGTCTGCTACAGACAAATTAAAAAGTCATAAGAACGTTTTTTCTTAAACAAACTTATCAAAATATCAGCAAACGATGCAGAAATTATGTTAAAATGCTAGTATCATTATTTATAAAGTCAAATTTATGAATAACGATGAGGAAAAACTATTAGCGTATGCTTTAGCCGCTAACCAAAGCGGGCGTAGCGATAGTTTTCGGTCGCGAATTATAAATTTATGGTTAAAAAAAATAGTATACCTCCGAAATTGATTATTTTAGGATCCTCGTTCACATGACCTTTTTGTGTCTAGCTAAACTGTGATCCTAAGAACACTTCCATAAATTAAAACATTTTTAACTATAGCTATGGTTCCACCAAAAGTCTGATAATATTTCGTACAAAAAGTCTCGAACTAGAGCCGAGGCGAGAACCGTGTTACTTTCAATGGTTCCTCTTACGTCGCTTAGGAAAGTATCACCGCATGATCTCTGTAAAGCGGCAGCTAAAATCACGTGACTTGCTCGCCACTTTACCGAAGTTTTATACCAAGTGTGGCTATGCGCTACAAAAATAGTTCTTCCAGATTTCGCGTTTTTTCAGTATAAGATTTTTGGTTCCACCATAACTGGATAATAAACTAAGTATGACACTTCCTATTCACCCAATGGAAAATGATTGTCGGTTTCGCCAATGACAACTCTCCGCGAACTGCTTACTGCTCCTATTGGAGGAAGCAAGGAAAATCGCGGTCGGTCCGCCGGCAGCCTTTTCGACGGACCAGCTTTCAAAAGTGTAAATAACGCTTACTTTAGGAAAAAAATAATGAATTATTGAATCGGAAGATAAAAAAAACTATTATAAACACTGGCTCCATTTCAGAAGTTAGATTTTTTCGAATTTCAAACCTAAACGCGTGTACGCTCGTATTTCTCGCCATCAAACTAACCAACTATTTTGCCAACGGAAAGAGTAGGAAGGGACGAATTTCCGGTTCGGAAACTTCCTATTTCGCAATCACTCCACGACAGACTATCATTAACCGAATTGGTTCCGTGTCATGCTTATGTTTATTATCCACTTGTGGCTCCACCTATGATGAAAGACGTTTACCAAAGAAGCATAACCCTGTTGAAATGTTAATGCTGAGACAACATTGGTAAGTTAGCTTGAAGGATATCTTTGAGTAGACGTTCCTTTTAATTACTTCGACTGCTTAATCTCACTATCAACACTGAAATTCCGTGGTGTAGCCGCAAATATATCTAATACATTCTAGCGGAATTTCGGCGTTCCCAGTAAACAGTTGGTAATGCGGCATGGTTCTAATTTGGACGCGATTGGAAAACGGAGGCTCGCAAATATACACTACGGCTGGGAAGGAATTAGAAACATTCTAGGGCAATTTCCCTTTCCAAAGGTTGTTATAATTGCGGGTTCGGTCTTTAATTAATCCAGGAATTGCCCGCCATCTCGTCGAGGGGATGAAAACTAATTTACTGTTTTTTTTGCGTCGAGAAAAAATTTCATATCTGAATTAAATTTACGCTCAGTTTGCGAAACTCGTTAAAACGAGGCTAAATTTCGAAACTCTTTGTACTAACTTTAACTCGTATTCAAATCAAAGGATCGTTTAAAAAGCATTCAATGATTTTGGCTTCGGGGGCTTTGTCGGAAGAGAGATAACTCCGGAGGGAGCTCGGACGCTTTCGAACCCGCGTATTACTCATCGCGATGGGCGGAAGTTAGTTTAGTAGGCGCTATAGGTCCTCCTATTTCAAAACCGACGCCAACGGCGAGGCAGGAAGATAAAAAATTAGCTTCAAGCCTTGTCAAAGTTCCTCAGTTGACGTATTCCAGGGTCCCTCTTTAAACGCTGCTCTCCGTAACAAGTCCCCTTCCAACTTAACTCGCTTTCAAAGTGAGTGTTTTATATTCCCTTCTTTTCCCATTTTCCACCGTTCGATTCGCTCGTTACCCGACACTTTGCCCGAAGCTACGATTATCGTTAACCGTATCGCGGTAGACATAGGGACGAGCCCGCCTCGACCGAAGTGTCAGGTGGTTTTGTTGACCCGTACTCTATCAAGGGATGCTTCTTGGCCAAAATTCATCCCTGGATCGTCTCTCGATCCATCACTCCTCTCCTTTTTTCACCCTCAGCATCCTCCACTCTCTCTCTCTCGCTCCGGTTCGGTTCGCGGTGGTCGTCGTCATCGTGGCTTCTAATCCACACATTCGGTTTCGAATTGGAATAATAAAAGCGCGCCCCTATCTATGTAATTCCCGCCACCGCCACCTTTCGCGGGGGCGCTACCGTCGTCTCGAATCCCTCGGGGTGCGTGTCCACCCTCGGGCTAGTCTGCTAAATAAATATGCTCGCTCGTCGTCCGCTCTGTAGGGCTGTGATGTTGCCATTTTCTTATTATAAGACAGCCCGACTGGAGTCCTCGAGCGCGCGTGACAGCCCTACAGCGACTGTAATTCCGTTGTGTTGTAGACCTATAGAACCAAATGCTCTAAGTTGATGTCGCGTGTATAAAAAAACGTACGGAAGAGTAATGCCAGACCACGGTGGATGACACTACATTATACAGGGTGCGGCGCGCCACCTTGGAACAAACTTTATTTTACCGTAACGATCTTGCGAGTGGTGGGTGGGGTCAGTAGAGTCACGTTCTACTGCTATAGTATGATGCGACTAACAGAGGTTAAGCATCCGTTGTTACGGTAATTTTGAATTTTTTCTATAGAGCCCCACAATATACTAAACTCAGGGGCTAAGCAGCAACCTGTATGGACAGATAATATTTGTATTCCTTATTTTATTGTGTCGGAAAACTTTGACGTATATCATTTGCATATATAATTTACGTGAACTTTCAATTTTAATAAAATAAATTTGGTTATTGATGGTTACTTTTATTCTTAAATGGAATCAATGGCGTTTGCAGGTTTAAAGCTTGGGCGTGCTTAAGCATTAAAAAAATTAAATGTTAAAACTACAGGAGTGGCTTCAGAATTATTTTAGGTGGCTCAAGCGCCCCACAACACCTTAGCGACGTCAATCAATGGAATATAACCCCCGAAAATTTATGGGACTACCACAGAGACAAATCAAGGAGAGTACCCGAGGTGTTTATTGCCGATATTGTTCAAAGTTTGACGTAATGTTGACCTATATAAGATATAAAATTTCCCAAAAGGAGACGTTGCACTACCCATTCGATTTGCCATGGCAAACCGATAATATTTTTGACCACTTAAAACAAATAAATCTCCATTAAAAAAAATTGTAAATCACGAAATGGGTAAATTGGAACATTTTTGGGGTAAAATTGTAACACTTTTTGGGTAAAATAAGTGAAAAATCTTATTTTTGTTTAAAGTGGTGAAAAACATTTTTGGTTGGCATGGCAAATCGAATGGGTAGTGCAACGTCTCCTTTTGGGAAATTTCATATGTCATGTAGGTCTACATTACGTCCGACTTTGAACAAAATCGGCAATAAGTAAGTAGCACCGAAAACGTCAAAAGTAATTTGAGGGAGCGGACAATATTGTAACCCTTTACGTGAGCTACGGAAAATACAAGAGGTTATGTTCCCTTTAATAAGGTATTTCCAGTTGAATAAATCAAACTACGGTCATTTGCATTTGCTGTATAGGAATTTTGAATTTTAATCGTATTATTAACCTTTTTCATTTGCATAAAACAAATGGCTATTCAGGGCCAATTTCATTTAGCTTTATCGGAGGACATATTGACGTGAATTTTTAATTTGGATTAAACAAATTATTGACCAACGATGACCTTTTACATTCGCTACTGATGAGGAACCCTTTTGAAAATGTGACGAAAAGAGAAGCCTTAGAATGAAATCCATTGTCCTTTGATTTCCAAATTATTCCGTATATCTTTGAATCTGATTTCAAAAGGTTCCAGATCTTGGTGGCGTCCGATTATCGGCAGTCGGACACTATCGATCCGTGTCGTGATGTCTATATATAGTGTCACCCTTTATTTATCCGTCTGAAATGGCATTCCTCCTTGACGTATCACAATCCGTGACGCGTTCACCTTATCTACGTAACCCAAAAGGACAAGAGCCTCAATCGAGTTTCTCTACGAAGAGTTAAAGTCTACAGACAGGCTTTAGCGTATATATCGTGGACGAGAGAGACGGAACCCAGTTACTTATTGATGCAAGTCCTCTCGGAGAAACTCCACGCAATCTCCACTGACATTTCCGCAATGAAAAGCGTACCGTTCCCTTCTCTTCCCCTCCCTCCGCGAAAAGAAATATTTCTTCTAGAAGTCCGTGCCACTTTTCTTCCGGCCACGTCTCACTACGGCTAAGGGTCGGCGATTAAAGATGACACTTCCATCAGGGTCACGGAGTGGGTGCAGTTCGCTCGCTATAGCCAGGGACTACGATGCCGGGTAAGACCCTATTTCTAGATGGTAGGCTCGCAACGGGGGTTAGTAGGGGTGGTTCGGAGCAAAGAAAACGAGAAGGGAGGCGTAGAAGGTGGCGTGACGGATCAATAGGTGGCCCTTGTTGTTATTCCGGGCGAATATGTCACTCGTTCTGTCAGAAATGGATATCGGAGCCATCAGCGAGTTCCATCGACCCAGCCCTCCGCCGCACCTTTCCATAACTCCTTCTTCCTCCTCTCATCCCTGAGACTGAGTATCACGCCTGCTGAGGATGCTATGGAGGAAAGGAAAAATCAATTAAGCGTTTTCCGAGATTCTTCACCCTCTTTGCTCTCTCTCTCTCTCTCTCTCTCTCTCTCTCTCTCTCTCTCTCTCTCTCTCTCTCTCTCTCTCTCTCTCTCTCTCTCTCTCTCTCTCTCTCTCTCTCTCTCTCTCTCTCTCTCTCTCTCTCTCTCTCTCTCTCTCTCTCTCTCACTCTCTCTCGAATCAAACGATTTTCTGGCGGTCTTATTTCTTCCTCCATCTTCATCCTCATCCTCTCGTTTCATTTTTGGGGGAGGCGAAAGACGGGCTGGTTCACTCTCAGCTCGGCCCCCTGCCAATATATCGAATTTAAGAGATTTCCGCGGTTCTTCCAAGATGGACGATATATAAGCGCCTAATTTTGTCGAAACCTAACAAGGCCTATTATCTCGGAAGCAAGCCCGCTTCGTGTCCCGATGGATCCCCGCGCGATAGGAGTGGCTGGGGTGGGGAACGCGGTTGTTAGTATTAACCTTAATTAAAGGCGACTTTGAGTGATTGTTCGCTGTGTCCTCCGGCTTTAGTTTGGCCAGTCGCTCGTTGACAGACTCCGGAGTCCCTTGTTTCGGACAGGGCTCTTTCTATTTGATCCCGATACGAAAATGCACTTTAGCCGGCGCGTTTAGATCGGGCTCCTCTCTTTGTGTCGGGGGGTTAAATACTGTCCATTACGCGCGGGTTAAGCCTATTCGGGTCGCGGCACAGACGACGCGAAAGGTTCGCGATTTGTATAAACCTTTGAGAGAATTCCCCGTTGACTCTACGTGAATTTAATCAGTAACGTCCGAGGATTTTACCATATACGGACGTGACTCAATAATCATATCCCCGAAGCCGCTACGCGCGACCTTATTAAATGTTGTAGAATAGATTTCGCTATTGAAATTTCAACGCGAACTACCAGTTCTCACTTCGATTTAATTATCGCGGTCAACTTCGTAACGTTGTAGGTTTGAATAGACTTTTGACGTGTTTTCTTAAAGGCGAAGGCCCATTGTTAATTAAGACTAATTGATCGTATACTTTCGCCGATAGGGTAAATCCAGTGCCTCGTCTCAAAGTGTGTAGGAAGCGTCTTTCCTCTTCGAGAATGTATGGAAGACACGGTCGCGCGGACATCCTTTTAGCCCTTTCTCGGGAATTCCTTGTTTATTTATGAAGGGAGATTTCGATATACGAAGCGCCTGTATGGGCGGCCCTTTTCCGTTCCGATAACGGAGTACACTTTCATCGATTAGATTTATTCCCCACGGTTCACTGGTGTCCGACTATGTACACGCGAGAGAAGGCTTAACGCGTCACTCTTTGAAATTTCTCCTAGTCTCCGAAATTCGTGGCTCTTCTAAAATTAATTTTCGCACGCTAAACTCAAAAACGCGTCCTGCAATATAAAATGAAAATAATAATATTCATAAGTTTGATAATTCCTTTTCTCCAAAGGAAATTTTGTTTCCCTATTGACTATATAAATCATAACCTAGCTAAGTAGTCGTTACTAGTCTTTGGAACCGTGTCAGGTAAAAATTCGACGTCGCCAGCCTTTTCAATGGATCAAACGAGACTTATGGAAATTAAAAGGAACCACCTATGGACTGCATTGCAAATAAGTAGAATAGTAAATAATGAAAATGGATAAAAAAAATCTTCAAATTTGTTTAGGGTTTAGCTTTTTTATCTTTTCATTATGGACTATTCTATGTATTCGCATATTTTATCTCTCTAAAGCCTGATTCCCACTTAGCGCGAAATTTAGTTTTCGTGAGACGAATTGATGATCGCGAATAAAATTTACTAAAGAGCAAAGCTACGGCGAAAATTAAATTCGTCGCGAAAATATCGAAAAGTCGTTAAGTGGGAACTAGGCTTTAGGCTTATTGAAAATTGGAACGTTTTTAAAAGTAAAAATAATGCTTATTTTGGCAAAATTATGATAAATTATTGGATCAGATTATCATCAGAACGTAAAATTATTAACAGTCGCTTCGTTACCGAAGGTAGTTAATTTCGAATTTAAGACTTAAACGCTCTTATTGATCGGCATCAAACTAACCTGGAAGTAACTACGCAAAAGAATAATAATCAGCTAGGCCAATACCACTGGCACCACCTTAGGCCCAAGTCATCTAGCGACTTATAATGCCTTTAAACAGGTCGCCGGAAGTCACGAGTTTCTTGTTCCTAAAGACTATCTTCAGTGTCATCCTTACGTGTATTATGTTACTTTTGGTTCTATATTTTGTCCATTCATTACGCTAATTTAATTCTATGTAGAAATTATTAAAATTGAATGTAAGGAGGTGCTTTCGGGTGTAAATAAACTATATTGCGATTTTAACCAGCGTCTCTACTTTCATACTACACCCATCGAAGAGCCTTAATTGAAAATAAAGCTCTTTCAATCGTTAAGAAAAGATAATTAAAATTCGCCCGCCTTAATTACGATGAATTAATTACACGCCACTAATATTGTTTTAAAACAAGATGTTTTCCATTTGCTCAATGGCAGCTGCATTCGAGTAATAATCGTATTAATATTAAAACTCCGTCAGTTCCGTTTGACAAAAACCGCGTCCGTTCAGGCTCTGGAAGCACCCGACCCAATTACTCTCTTCCACGGCACTCGAAATGCCAATGGAAGGTGACGCGAAACTATATTCAAAACGGATTCGTGCAGTTTGAAAGCGCGGGTAGATACAATTGTTTAAACATATCGGGGAGAGTCGGGCCGAAGATAAACGTTTGCCGCTTGAGAGAATAAATTTGAAGGGGCGTCGGACCGTATAGGCCCTCTGCCTGGATGCCAGCGATAAAATCCT
Organism: Leiobunum rupestre; assembly: GCF_980474605.1. Lineage (NCBI taxonomy): Eukaryota > Metazoa > Arthropoda > Arachnida > Opiliones > Sclerosomatidae > Leiobunum > Leiobunum rupestre. The sequence goes on from NC_143389.1 coordinate 42,484,862, forward strand.
TCGATGCCATTGACGCCAGCATCCGACGCGCGTCCAGATCCTTCCGCGATGATAAGGACAAGGTTTTGGGCCGGGTGTTTTAGCCATAGTCGCCGTTAAAAAAACGCCACGTGCGTTCGGATCTCTGACTGAATCAAACTGCAGCTTTTTTTTGAGGAAACCGGCTTCCCCGTGTGAGAGTGACCCGTCAACTTTTCAAATGATAAGGAAAAGGGGTGTTTCATCGGGGTTTGGGTGCCAAAAGGGGGAAGGAAACTTCCTCCTTCCCCTACTACAAGTACGACACCAATGAGAAGCTGTTTTCTCCTCTCCGCACTCCTAATAAGCCCTATCAAAAGGCTAACTTGTTTTTATTTTTGCTCGTGTACTCGACGATGTTATGGTTGCGCATTTCTCCGTTCGTCGCAGGAAACGGATCGTAACGTAATCCCGGCCAGAACCGGATGTTCCGCTCGGGCCGCCCTTTTATAAATAGACGGTTCGGGTTCGCGATGAGGGACTCGTTTTGTATCTAATTACCCTAAACTCGCGCCGACGATTAAAAACGCATCTTTTTCTCTTCCTGGCGGAATTATTTTTAGATATTTTTTTTGCGGAGTTTGGTCGCTCGGGGGCGCCCGCGCGCAGATGTTTTCGTATCAAAACGTTTCGATGGGTGGATTAATTTCATTACGTCCTTAATTTGGCGCCTAAAAAAACCTGTCTGTTAGTGTTTTTTTCTGAACATTTGCGTGGTGTAACAACATTACGTCGCCAAAAACCACGTAACTTTATACTAATTATAGTTACAGTTACGTGGTTTTTGCTTTCAGGAGACGCTTAGGAAAGTTACGGAATTCATCTTTTTTTTCCTGATATTGATTTGCTGAGATTTATTTTTACGTTTCAAAAGGGACGTGTTTAAATTTTATTGGCTTCATCGCGTTGAAATTTAATTCGAAGTTTTATTTAATAATTTAATTTAATAAAAAACACCGAAATACCCATAAAAAATTTACATCTTAAAAACGTTTACTTCGTTTCTTAACGGTTTTCCATTTTAAATTTACGTTTAATTTGCAAGGTTAGCTTATTTTAGTATTTTTTTTTAATTTTTATAAATGTTGGAGAAGACAGGTTGAACTGTGAATACACGCTAAATAAATTTAAATTTGGATTCTTTCACCTCCTAACAAAAAGTAACATTAAGAAATATTATTAATTAACATATTACGTTTAAAAATTAGTTAATTTAATTATATTTTATCCTTATTATCGTACTATTGTAAATGATAAAAACAAGTGTTAAATTTCGAATGTTTTTTTAATAATAAAAAGTTTAGGTTCCTGGCTGTAAAACATGATTTGTTACGGAATATTAAAAGGCCCTACCTCCTACTTATACTCGAGTTATAATTTGAAATACGTACTATATTGTAAATACCAACGCAATACAAAATATTATTTTATAGTAAATCTTACGATATAAATATCTTAAAAATCAATTTAACAGAAGTTTAAAGTTTCGAATATATCTCTGATGAATGTAGAATCCAACTAGGCCATTAAAATGAAAAATGCACCTTCGACGCAGATTCCGTTGGGCGAATTTAATGCCAAATCTCGACTAAAAATTTACCGAGTCTATTACTTCGCATGAAGATGTAAAATGTAAAACTGACTAGGAACATTTACCTATTCGCTACCTGAGAGCAAAAGTCAAGTAAGTCGAGATACGTGACTATTGAAAGAATTTCAAAATAAGAATCCTTGAGTGTTTTTATATTAAGGTGACTTAGTACAAAATTTTCAATATATATTTTCACTCTATTTTTATCAATTTTCATTATTAGATTATCATTGTTATTATGCTAGATGTCAAACTTAAAACTGGTTTTTCTCAAATAGAAATTTTCAAATTTGCTTGACTCTTGCTCTCAGGTAGCGCATTGATAAACCCTATTTTCGCGATGAAATAGTAACGTTTTTGAAAAATTAACGTTAGCCTGCGTAGGTTCATGTTTCAAGGGAATAACATTATCAAGATAGATAGATGAAAACTTCTCTCGTAAGTGAGATATTATATATTGTTAAATTTTAAAAAAGCTGCTACTTCATGACTTAGAAAAAAACTTTATTTTATTCGGAGCTTTCGGACCGTGATCCTTCTTCAGCGAGTGACTGTTACAAGTGATTCCTTAACACGAATACAAAACCAAAAATATTTCTACCATTGGGCAATGAGCTTTAACCCTATAACAATTTATAATAAACCATGGCTAAAAGTTTTAATATTTATAGAGATATTATATATTTATGGTAATAATGAAATATCAAACACACCTAAAAATGTATGACATTTTCAGAATCTCATACAATATAAATCCAGCTAGATATTAATTTTGGCGATTGACCAAATGCACGCTTTCAATTAGAGCATAGCGCCGATTTGATTTGGGTTGGCGGCGGCGTTTCACGACAATCATGCTGATTTTTCAAAAATTCCCGTCGGCGAAGGGGTAAAAGTTTCTCCCCCTTTTGAAAATTTTGAAAAAATAAAAAATTTAGGCAGAAAATCTCAAAACAAATTCGGCGGCGGGATCAAAATTTATACGGCGGCGGTTCGGCGCAGGAGAAAATATCGACGACGGCGGCGTTGGATCGGCGGCGCTAGGCTCAACTTTCAACCGTCTTCTTTTAAAAAATCCTATCAAACTTTATTCGTAGCGTTTAATCTTCCCAATCAAAGCGGATAAAGTATACTATATCGGAACAGCTTGTTCCCAACAGTCCGTGTAATTTTTCCTTCTGGCCTTCTCTTCGCGTATCAGTCTATCAGTAATGGACGATTCGACTGCGCTATTATTCACGCTCAGTCGACGATTTATATTCGTCGTACGTTTAAAGGCGTTGAGAATCCCCCTTTTATTCACCCTTTCAGCTCACTCAGCCATTGACGCGTGCCCCTAAATCATATTTATACTTGGCCGCGCGAGCATCACGGGCTGCCCTGATCGAATCGAAGTTCTGTCCCGGGCACAATGCCGAAAAGGGGGCCTGGTCCCTGGGTCCATTCAGACGCCCAGCTTTTCCTATGACGGGAATCACGTGTTTTGACCCGGCGCATTACCGTCGCGAGCCTCTTTTAAACTAACAATTTAAGTTCAGCTGCCACCTGATAAGAAGTTGCATTCACGAAAAATTTCTCGCTCCTTTTTATCCGAGTGTTGGTTGGTTCGGTTACTTCGGTGGCTGCTTCCTCTTTTCAAAGGTTTTTGTTCGTAATCCGGCTATGTTAATCTCTGGTCAAATGTTATGGATTGAAGTGTGTTGTTGTTGTTGCGGTGGTTGTATGGTTATATTTGTTTGTAGCTATCGTCGAAAATTTCTTTACGCGTAACTTGAAAAACTAATTCTTTAATGGTAAAAGCAATAACTTAATTTAATAAAGAACTTAATTTAGTAGAGAAAGAGCCTCGTGGATTTTTAAAAACTTTTACTTAAAAGTCGTCACGAGCTTTCGACTAACCCCACGCAACCTTCATCAGGCATAACAAACGGTAATGTAAACAAAAAAGAGATATTGCCGACAATTGGTTGTTTTTTTATAAGCAGGTCATAGTTTTTACACATTTATTTATGATTTTTTTTAATATATAATAAATATAATAATAATAATAATCAGCTAGGCTAATACCCAAGGCACCACCTTAGGCCTAAGTCATCAAGCGACTTTTGAAGCCATTAATTCAGGTGGCCGGATTTAACAATAAACTAACTGGTTGTTTTTAAATTGCTATTACCCCTCAAAGTTAGCTTCTGTATTTTCTTCTTCTATATTTAATCCATATTCCACCTTACTTGTGAAAATAACCCCTTCAATAAATTTTCTTTTGTAATAATCGGTTTCACAATATATATTTCTGGGTTATCCCAGTTAATATCTTGTTTAAAATCGACATTAATTAAATGTTAAGCTATACTATTAAGTTCATTCTTTTGTATGTAATCATATTTGTTTTTGGATTAAATTTGCATAATTCGTTTATAAATGTTTTATTATTTTTATTAATAAGTCTAATGCTAAGTTTACTAAGTATAGCCATTCTAATTAAGTAGAATTATATAGATTCTTCACGTGTCTAATTCGAAAAAGAATAATTATAGAAAAAACGATAATATTTAGAATTTATTTGGAATATTTATTTTACCGAGATAATCCAAATTATTAGGATTCAGGGTCGTCCGACTGCCAAGAATGGTTTTAATGGGGTGAAAATTTTGTACCGCCAAAGCTACGGCCAAGAGGTGGTTATACGGAAACCCCCCTCTGCCGTTTGCGCCGTACATAACCTTTATTTCAGGCTTATTTTGGTTATAAAGGAGAAATGTAAAAATGGGTTGAAATATTAAAACAGTAACACAGTTTTGTTCAGCTTGTTAAAATGTTTCACGCGCTCCTTAAAGGGAATATAACCTGCAAAGCAATCTTTATGGAAGACCCCTTCAATTTTTCAAATTTCCCTGTACAGTGGCGCCAAACATTTTTAGAGCGAAAGGCAAGAGCGGCCAGAGCTGCAAGCTTTGGTGTTCCACACCAAATACCTGAGGTTATATTCCCTTTAATATTTTAGCGTAAAATTATCGCGCATATTTTTTTTCAAGGAGCACGCGCAAAATCGCTCGAGCCCATTTACGCTAAAATATCAAGACGCGCGTGGAACTTCTTAACAAGTTGAATAAGACCATAAAGTCTATAATATTGTTCCATAAGTTTTTCACTTTGGGGAATATTGTTACTGGGAGAAAGTAATGGAGTGACGTCATCACAAAGAGAAAATCTCCCTCTAGCGAGGCGCTGTCAAAGGCTACGTGTGACGCGTTAGCAGGCAGACGCTAAACTGTGACGAAGCCCGTTACGTAGTCTGTCTTGTGAATAGCTCTCAGTAAATCTTTTGCATGTGAAGAATAGGAAGTGTCACACTTATGTAATAACATTATACACTTATGGTACTATGTAGTGTAATTCTCACATTTTACAAAGTTAGTAAACGTAATAGACGCGAAAAACTTTAAGCCTTGATGAAATATACTCGTTCGCGGTTTGGCGGGAAAATTGCACCCAATAGAATCTGCGTCTATAGCCTGCAAAGTTAAATGTTTCATTTTCCATTTTCCATTTTCATTGTCTCACGTAAGCATTTGATAAACACCATTCAGTGATTCGCTAGGAAGAATTTATTCCAAGAGCTTGGACTGCAAGCTTCACATTTCTGTAAATTATGATAAGACATAAATGGAGTTTATGCTAGCTATAGGAGCAACAAACACAAGGAGAACGCAGCTTGCCTTTAAACAACGCTAACGCAGTGTTGCGTACAAATTTCATTGGACGAACCTTTACGCTGAACGTTTTACGGACGGGAGGGAAGACAATTTCCGAATTTTCCCCTTCCGACGGCAGCAGGCGCTAAAGCGTCTAACCAATGAAAACTGTACGCGATAAAATGCACGTTCTTGACGGGTTGCGTTCTCCGTGTGTGGGCAGTGCTGTGTCTGTTGATCCTAGATGCTAGCGTCTATATAGGGTAGCTCTCAAATCTTGTTCGATATGATGTAGCGAATCGTAGGAAGTGAGTCATTGTGAAACTTTACTCCGAATGTCAGGGCTACCTTGTTGACGGGGCATAACACCGGGCTCGATTCGGGCCCCGTTACATTTCGAAGCGGCTTCCCCGCTATGCTGGATTACACTTCTCTGGCTGCTGCCTTTCTCACGTGTTCCTTTCTTCCTCGCTCCGATCCACTTCTTTTTTTGCGAGGCGCCTTTTGTCCAAATTCGGACGAGAAGGCGTAACGTTGTCAGCTGGAAGCTCTTTTCGGGGCGAGTTGCTATTTATCGGCCTAGAGCGCCTTTCCTACAAAAGGGGAAATCTTTCACGGCTCAATTCGATAGATTCCTTACTTTTTTCCTCTTTCCAGACCTATCGCGAAATCCGACGTTTCCCGACAGCGAAGCGGAAGTCGCGATTGGGGTACAGTCCGCGTAGCATTCGATTCTCACCTTCCCTCGGGCAGATAGGCGATCTTATAACTCTGGTCATTTTCGTCGTGTTCCATTCTCTAGCTGTTATTTTCTGGGTGGCGCTAATGGAAGTCGGCGTTTTCGGTCGGCAAACGCTTCTAGCACTCGCCGCCTTCCGACCGTATAACCGTAAGCATCTGTAAGGAATTCTCGTTATCCTCGAAGGAAGTCGGCGTCTGTAGTTTCTCCGGCGCTGGGGCCGCTTTCAACGGAAATCTGTTTTTATTTTAGGTCATCCCTTTTATCTTTCATCCTTCCATTGAAAATGAGATTTTCCACTCCCAAATCTGGTGTACGAATGCCCTTATTGTACCTTCGCTCCGAGCTGAAATCCTTCTTGTCGCTGAAAACGGAAATCGTTTGCGGCGAAGTTGTTCTCTTTTACGTCCATCAACAATGTTCCCATGTAAGAAAGCGCTAGCAAATTAAATACAAATCTATTTGCGCTGTGATTACGGTAAACGGATTCCACAAAATCTATAAAATTCTATCAAATCCTGTTCATAGTATTATTTTTTTTTATAAATTTATATATTTATATTTTTTATATAAATTTATATATTTATATTTTTTATATAAATTTATATATTTATATTTTTTATATAAAAATATATATTTATATTTTTTATATAAAAATATATATTTATATTTTTTATATAAATTATATATATTTATATTTTTTATATAAATTTATATATTTATATTTTTTATATAAATTTATATATTTATATTTTTTATATAGTAATTTATAATTTATATTTTTTCTATAAATTTTTATATTTATATTTTTTATATAAATTTATAATTTATATTTTTTATATAAATTTATAATTTATATTTTTTATATAAATTTTCATATTTATATTTTTTATATAAATTTATATATTTATATTTTTTATATAAATTTACATATTTATATTTTTTATATAGTAATTTAAATATTTATATTTTTTATAAAATTTTATATATTTATATTTTTTATATAGTAATTTATATATTTATATTTTTTATATAGTAATTTATATATTTATAATTTTATATAGTAATTTATATATTTATATTTTTTATATAAATTTATATTTTTATATTTTTTATATAAATTTATATTTTTTATATAAATTTATATTTTTTATATAAATTTATATTTTTTATATAAATTTATATTTTTATATTTTTTATATAAATTTATATATTTATATTTTTATATAAATTTATATATTTATATTTTTTATATAGTAATTTATTTATTTTTATTTTTTATTTAGAAATTTATTTATTTTTTATTTTTTATTTAGAAATGTATTTATTTATTTTTATTTAGAAATTTATTTATTTATTTTTATTTAGAAATTTATTTATTTATTTTTATTTAGAAATTTATTTATTTATTTTTATTTAGAAATTTATTTATTTATTTTTATTTAGAAATTTATTTATTTATTTTTATTTAGAAATTTATTTATTTATTTTTATTTAGAAATTTATTTATTTATTTTTATTTAGAAATTTATTTATTTATTTTTAGAAATTATTTATATTTATTTAGATATTTATTAATTTATTTTTATTTAGAAATTTATTTATTTATTTTTAGAAATTTATTTATTTATTTTTAGAAATTTATTTATATTTATTTAGATATTTATTTATTTATTTTTATTTAGAAATGTATTTCTTTATTTTTATTTTTGTTTAGAACTTTATTTATGGTCAAACTTTATGTAAAGATCGCTCTAAATTATCTGAAAGATAGAAATCATAATTTGCTATTCTGATAAAATGACATCTTACACGCAATTCCTAAGGATTGGCGTGTATTACTTTCACGTGCCATGTAGGTGATTGGGGTAAAATAGTAAATGATACATCAATAGTCATAGTCGATAATTCAAAATAACGGTAAAAAACGCCGCCGATCAGTTTAGTAAAATATTTTCGGCGGCGTAATCGTCGGCCATTCTCGGTATGGAGATACAGCCTGGAAGGTAGGCAAGGCTGCCAGATTTCGATAGACCGAAAACGGCCAACTCTCTCAAATGTTTTCGTTTTCAAAACGAAAATTTTGCGGCGTAGCTATCGAATAAGACTATATCGACCAGGGATATCAAACCCTCGGTGGCCCAGTTGATCTTTTTAAATCGGAGCCCCAGAAGTTGGCCATTTGCCCATTTTAGTGCGTTTCGGCGACTTTAAATTAAGTTCGATTTGGTAAAAATTATTATTTTAGCTAGCCCTACTTTTATGGTTGTATCAATAAATTTTTAATGAGTTTTATATACAATTCGCGGGACCTCACAATCCGCGTACGCGCAATTGTGATATTTGAATTTAGTACCAATTAAAGATTAAGAAACACGCGCCATTTGTTTCCAAATATCTGGTATCCAATGAAATTGAGCATTGGCACCGTTTGGGACAGTAAGGAAAATGATACACCGACCGAAAAGTGATATCGTGCCCTCACTGTGGTTCTGCCCCAAAATTGGGCATTGGCTATACCTCACGCCGTTAGGGATAGATCATAGAAAATGATACATCGATTGATAGATAATATCGCGCTCTTGCTGTCGCTGTATCAATTTTTTTCCATATAGGGCCCAGAAATTGGGAATTGGCTGTACTTTAGACTGTTAGGCATATGAAGGAATATGATGTTGGGCATTTGCCCGCTAAATTATCTTATAGATTATCCTAACACTCGGGAGATTGCCAAATGTCCCTGACATCCTATTTTAAATGTCCTTTGCAATAGCTGAATAAGCAAATTGACAGTGAAACAGCAGCGGCCTTTGAGAAAAAAACAATTTTGGTCCTATTTAGTATTTTAGTATTTATTTTATTTGTTGGCAAAGTGTTGGGTGGGTTATGGACTCCATAAATGAAAATATTCCTAGGTATGTTTTAATATATTTTATATTGTTTGTCGTGTAGTTTTAAGGTTTTCTTTACGTAGGACAAGGCCTATCGGAAATAATGGCACTATCAAAAGTTTGCATATGGTACATACATTTAGATATACAAGAAAAGCAATTTATATTATCTTGAAACTTTCAAAATAAGTTTCAAATGTTTAACTAATAATTCTCTAGTTTATTAAATAACAATTTAACCTAAAAAGATGGTGAAACGATCGAAACGGTCTAAGTAAAAAAACATAAACTTTAACAGGCGACACTTTAGACGAAACCGAAAAAAAACGGCTTTTACGGCCAACTAAAAAATGCCTCGGTTGGCAGTACTCCCAACAGTAAAAAGTGAAGCGCCGGATTTACGAAAACACCTATTTATTTTTATACGTTAAAAGCCCCAATAGATGTTAAGTGATCCGCTGTAGAAGTTTGAACGACAACGGCTAGCGTCAAGTGATCATTCTCCACGGATTTCTTTTAGCGTTTATAGTTCAGAGTCAAATATTTTAAAACTTGAAGTCGATTCCATATTTCCGTCAACCTTATATGACAATTTGTATAATATTTATAGCGCTTACGTAAAATGAAGAGTTTTCAATTTTAAAAAGTCTAAATACTGGCTTCAATTGAAAGGAGCCTAAGCCTTGGAAACTTCCGGATAAATCGGTACCAGAAAGTAACGATATAGGAATACACTAGGAATGCCCAAAGCAGACTATGATGGCCCTTGGGATTCTCATAGAAACAGGCGTGGTTTACAAGCAGATATTACGCTGGCTAATTGCTTAGCTAAACTAGACTCCTAGCCTACTTTTTAACAGGGTTCGAAATAAAAAACCCGCGGGATTTTTTGGGTACGACCCACTTAAAAAAAACCCTTTTATTTTAAAGTGGTTGGTTTTTTTTACATAAGAAAGACTCAGTTCATTCTTATTTTAGTTTTAACACATGTTTATTCGTATTTAGTTAAAAAATATATACACTTTTTACTAGAAAAGTCTTAAATTTTATTAATATCGCGAGTCGAAATACATCGATTTTTGTAATGTTAACTTGCTAGCGTAAATTTTAATAAAAAAACGGGTTTTTTAAAACCCTGCTTTTAAACCATCGTGATTTTACGTGAAACTAGACCAGTTTCGTAAAATAGATAACAAATTCTCCGAGATCTTCGGTGTGAACCCTAATCGGGGTTTCTTAAAATTCATTTCCTGGTAAGTCAATTTTCCAGCTCCATTAACTTGTTAAGAAACTGTTAAAACTATGTGGAATGTTAAAAATAAGAATTAAAAGTTTCAAAACTAAATGTCAAAAAGATAAAAATTAAAGGTTTTCTTAAAAAGTATTTTGTATTTTTAAACTTGTTTTTCTGTCGTTAATGATGTATTCGTACACGTTTTCGAGTTCGACAAGCCCTTGTAATGGCTGCCAGATGTACTGCTCGGATTTCGATTAATTTTTATCCATGAATAAAATAAGCTCGGCGTTATTTAAATAATATTTATTTAAATAACCAATAGTTGAATAAAAATTGTAAAATGTTTAAATAATCGAAAGTGAATAAGCCTATTATTTAAATAAAACAAACAATTATTTAAATAAATACCACTTTTATTCAAATAAATGATTGGTTGCGTAAAAAACATAATTAAATAAGTTAAAATGATATTCTTTTTACCAACGTTTTTTAAATAAATCGGAAAATTTGTGGATAATGAATAAACAATTCCGAGCACTAGCTAGATGAGACCGGGGACCCCCGCATTGTTCACGGGTGCTCCTTTTCTATAGAAGGCCCAAGACACGTATTAAGTGTCATCTCTTGGGGGGAGCGGAAAGCGAACGAGCGGGGTTTAAAAAACGGTATCTTCTGGCATTCAATGAAAAAGAACCACTGTAAATCGGAGAAAACTAAAGCATTGACTTTTCGGACGCCAAAGCGTTCACCTTGTAAAAAATAAAAGTCCTAAAAAATAAAGAGATATTTCTCGGTTTTAAATAGACTCTGTTTCACTAGTTATTTCACCAATTCGATCAAACGATAGTTTAGTGGATTGTTTCAGTCCGATTCGCTAAAATTAAACGCTCTCCTAAAATTAAAATTGTTACGGGAAGAAATAAACCGAAATTCTTCAAACTTGGCCCCTCCAAACCTCCGAATTAAGCAAGGTGGCGATGGATCCTTAGGCATTCCAAGTGTATACATATACAGCTTAGCTACTACCAACGATGACGTTTAAATTTCTGGAGCGCTTTGCTTAACCTCTCTTATCACCGACTCTAATGTGGAAATTTATCAGCGACTAAAATGTTGAAATGTTCATCGTGGTCGTAGACAGGTTAAGGCACCCTCTTGAAAACGTGAGCGGGGGAACTGGTAGCTGAGTGGAGATTGTAAATACAACGAAGCTAGTGATAATAAAACTGCTACGAAATATTCATTGTTTCAAAAATTTGATACTCGATGTAAAACCTCATTATGGCGTGAACTATCACTTGAGATACAATGTTAACATTTGCGCCGCGGGAATATTGTAAGTTGAAAAGAACTCTGCACTGACAAGGAGAGTAACCGAGGTGATTATCGCCGATTTTGTTCAAAGTCGGCCGTAATGTACACCATTCGATTTGCCATGGCAACCAAAAATTGTTTTGACCACTTAAAACAAAGAAATCTCCATTTAAAAAAGCAAGGATTTTCTCGGTTTCAAACATTTTAAAATCACGAAATGGGTTATTTGGACTACATTTGGGTAAATTTCATGAAGTTTGGGTAAATTGGAACATTTTTGGGGTAAAATTGTAACACTTTTTGGGTTAAATAAGGAAAAAAATATTATTTTTGTTTTAAGTGGTAAAAACAATTTTCGGGTACCATGGAAAATCGAATGGGTAGTGCCAACGGGGTCTCGATCGAGAAACGTTTCGAAAGAATTTTTGGATTGCCTCCAAAATTCGTCTGTTGCTGACGTCACCCAGATGAGATCCCATTGATTTTCAATAGGATCTCATCTCAGTGACGTCACGATGTTCGTTAGCAACGAAGTTACCAACCTTAGCCCTTAGCAACCACCGCGTATCGAGGCAACCTATTATAGCCTAAAATTTATTAACCTTGGGGTAGTGCAACGTCTCCTTTAGGGAAATTTCATATCTCATATAGATCTACATTGCGCCCGACTTTGAACAAAATCGGCAATAAACACCTCGGGTACTCCCCTTGTGAGAGCTGTTAATTCGTGCTTAGCAGTCAATTAAATCCACTCGAATGGCTTCCTTCTCTTTAGAATCAGGTCGCTTTATTTATATAACTTTGCAAAGAAAAATCAATTTAACGAAATCAAAATATCGTACCATTCTTTAGAATTGCGTATTCCGTAGGCGATCTTAATTTGCCCAAGGCTCTCTCCTTCAACCCTTTACCTAATAAGGGAAATTGGCCGCGTTGAAAGCGAACCTATATACATAGTGCAGGGCCAGAGAGATCCATTGGGGAAACAAAACTTTCGGCTCGAGCAAACGAACTTTCTTTCCTCGCAGCATCAGCATTACGTGTCGGCTCTCGAAGGCTCTACAAAAGTCAACGTGTTTCCAATTCCCTCTTGTTATTTTAACTCTTTCCCTTTCATTTTCCCCGAACGGAAAAAGCAAACCTTCCCTCCTCTTTGTAAGCCCATAATCCCCCCTTATAACAACAACTATTACAGGCGCGTCGAGCATCTGGAGGCGCACTGCCTCGCTCTGTCTCGTTAAAATACTTTTGGAATTTGTCTCTTAGTAACTTTTCCCGTCCGGATCAGGTACGCGAGAACGGGCCGTCGAACTAACCGTTCTTTATAATACGCTCGATATTGAAAGCTGCTATACTTCCCGATGTTATTTTTTAACTCATTCCTTTTCCATATAAACAAGAGTTTGATCATTGATGAAGTTGAATCTACCTAAATACTTTTAGCATATGTAACATAATTACTCATAAGTATGCCACTGTACCTTTATTCCATTCATAAATCTTCACTAACGGTTTGTTTCACCACGAACCCGTAAAAAGATTGACTAGGTTAGATTTTAACCTTTTTATTCATCCTAGTAATTTTGGGAGTCACACTATTGGCTACTAACATATGTATTTAAGCCAATGGAAAACCTCTAAATTGAGAAGGAATTTTTTGTGTCAGAGTTTTAGTCAGCCCAATGTAGCTTGAAATTCATAAACTCGCTCGGTTTGTGCGGATGAAGTTAAATCATGAGTAGTTCCAATAAACATGCTTCTTTTGTTTCACAATGCAAATTTATTTTAGAACCTGAGTCTCCGAGAACTTCATTAATTTGCAAATTAACGCACTTGACACTATATTGTAGTTCATTTTAGCTCTTAAGCCTTGGTTGTTCAAACCGGTTTGTTTACTAAAATAATGGCAGTCGGTTTATCAGACGTAGAGCTAATTGTGCGACGGCATAATCGGCATTTGAGATTCGATGACGTCAAATATTACGTAGGGTACAGATGACGCAATATCTTTGAAACAAACCGTTAGTGAAGAAATAGAGCTAGTGGCATACTTATGATTAATTATGTTACATATGCTTTTAGCATAAGTAACATAATAAACATAAGTATGACACTTCCTATTCACCCAATGCAAATTATTTAATGATAGTATGTTTCGCCAATGATAACGTAAGCCATTACGTACCGGCGGACTGACAACTCTCCGCGAACTGTATGGAGGAAACCCGGAAAATCGTCGATGGTCCGCCGGCAGCTTTTTCGACGGACCAGCCAAGGGCTATTGCAAATTGAAATGCTTTCAAAAGTGTAAATAACGCTTACTTTTGGAAAATAATGATGAATTATTGAATCGGAATATAAAAATAACTATTATAAACACTGGCTCCATTTCAAAAGTTAGTTTTTTTCGAATTTCAAACCTAAACGCGTGTACGCTCGTATTTCTCACCATCAAACTAACCAAGAGTTGGAAGGGACGAATTTCCGGTTCGGAAACTTCGTATTTAACCAAATTCGTTTCGTGTCATACTTATGTTTATTATCCACTTATGGTTCCACCTATGGTGAAAGATGTTTACCAAAAAGGCAAAACCCTGTTGAAATGTTAATGCTAAGACAACATTGGCAAGTTAGCTTGACGGATATCTTTGAGTAGACGTTCCTTTTAATTACGTCGACTGCTTAATCTCACTATCAACAGCGAATTCGTTCCGTGTCATACTTATGTTTATTACGTTACTTACGCCTTTAGTAATTTACAAAGTACAGACAGAAACGCGAATAACCAGTCGAGGTGAAAAGGAAACGTTTTGGTTTGGAGATGAAGCCAACGAGGCAGATGCTCCATTAGGTGTATTCGCGCCGTAAATTGATACAGCGCGGAGCGAACAATAATTCCTTATATTCTTTGGCGGCTCTTCGTTTCGCTTTCCTTTCGGTCGCCGTCCCATCTGCCCGCGCGGAGAACTAATGAGAGGCCAAACTTCAACTTTTCCTTCTTTATTTTAGCTCCGCTCCATCTGTTTACCTCTCTCTTCATCGCTCTTCCCTCTTCCCTCTTCGCGTTGGGCTTCCCAGCTTGGCTTCATTCCTTTTCTATGGCCCTCTTTTTTTAGCCGTGAGACAAAAGGCGTCGTGACTTAAGAGTTTAATTTGACGCGACAAAAATTGTCCCCTCTAGTTAGCGGCCTAAAACGAAAGATACGACAAAGTCTTTCGCGAAATACAGGGTGTTTCAAAAGGTGATGCAAACATTTGAAGGAGTTATAGGGGGTGAGTTGAGAAGTATGCCTGTTTTTTTTCCCATTTTCCTACGATGAGTTAAAAGAGCGCCAGAGAGCTTCAAAGTGTGGCCTACTAGCCCCTGGAAGTAGGCTGCAACAAGCGCAAACCTAGCAGCAGGGATTTTAAATACTGTTTAAGTTTACTTTTTTACGCTGGTTACCTCGATTTGTTTACAGAGTACTTTTTTACCCATCACACGAACCCAAACCTTTATGTTCGCATTTCCCTGCTGCTTGGTTTCGCGCTTGTTGCAGCCTACTTCCAGGGGCTAGTAGGCCACACTTTGAAGCTCTCTGGCGCTCTTTTCACTCATCGTAGGAAAATGGGCGAAAAACAGGCATACTTCTCAACTCACCCCCTACAAATCCTTCAAATTTTCGCATAACCTTTTGAAACACCCTGTACAAAGGAAAATATGAAGGAACCCTCTATATATATATAGTATCCCCAAAAACCAATATTATTTCAATCCAACTCGGAGAGTAACTTTTGGGGTAACTTTTTAAGGATGAAGATGAAAAGGGGGTGACGGCCTTTCTCTCCACTTGACCTAGGCGAGCTCGTTTCTTTAGTTTATAGTGAGGGGAAGGGTTAAGGCTGCGCGCTCTATTTAACGGATCGAAGAGTGTCAGAAGTATAGTGTGTCGGATGGGAGAATGATTAGCGGGTCGGGCTAATAAGGGACGGCAGCTGGGTGGCGCGGCCTCATTCGTCGGAGGTGTTGCTACTGGCAGCCCCGCTCGAGAAATGTTTTTGAACTCCGCAAAGCACTCCTTTCTACGGCGACACGCGGGAAGTATGAGAGAGCGCGCTTGGGAAATTAGCCATCCTCCGCCTGGTACAAGGGCGTGCAGCGCCGTCTGCCGGGATCATCATTAGTTAATGGGCCTTATAGAGACAGGCGGGAGCGGAGGCCCGCCATATATTCGAAGCGAGCGCGTCGCCGGTTTATTATGGCGCATTTGACAGTCACTTTCCTCTCTGTCTTCCACGGGCTAATTTGATTACCCGCGTCTCAGTTGCCTAACTGCGCGTGCTTCTATTACCGCTATTTCAAACTATCAAATATGAATATCGATATAGCCTATACGCTATTCTGTCACCATCCAGGTACTTCCCCGAGATATTCCCCATTCCTCACCTTTGCCGCCTATGTACGGACTTAATGGAGGATGGTCGCGTTCGTATCGAAGGTGAAGAGCTTGCAAATTTCATCTGATAATTTTCTAGGCTTGAATTGATGCTCTCTCTTATTTTAATGCGCTGCTTAAGCGGAGTGGTGAATTAAATACTTCGTTATATTTGCACATATAATTTCATAGAAATTTAAAGAGTAAGTTGCAACTAGGAGCAACAAACACCAAATTCAAGAGTAGAATCCCTTAATTCTGTAGTAGATTTTTCGAATTTGACCACGGAATCAGTAGCATCTAGGAGCAAAAAAACACAAGGATAACGCAGTGTTGTGTACAAATTTCATAGGACGAACCTTTACGCTGAACATCTTACGGGCAGGGGGGAAGACAATTTCCGAATTTTCCCCTTCCGACGGCAGCAGACTGGTGCTAAAGCGTCTAACCAATGAAAACTGTACACCCGAAAATGCACGACTTTTGACGGGTTGCGTTCTCCTTGTGTGGGGTGCTGTGTTTGTTGCTCCTAAGTGGAAAATAGATTTTCGGAATATAAATTAAACTACTTTATATTTTTCTAATTCATTTGATCATGGGCTTTCCGAAAATGTAACTCACTTGATGAAATACCGTCGTTAAGTTTATTTAATATTAAAATTAAATTTACTTACAGCGCCCCGCTGCGGCTTATATTTTGAACGATAATTTTACCGCGCCTAGTTTGTGACGTCATGGACTACTGTTTTTTTCAGAATTATCCCCACTGCATCTGGTAGATTTCCTAGTTCCCACTATCCTACCAAGATCATTCTTGCAATATCATTGGTAGATATGGCGATGCCAATTTAGCGCGGGGCTCTCAGAGTCCAGAATAAGCGTGATCGCGTGTTTTTAAAACCGTGTAAGCACTAAATTCAGTAGTAGAATCCCATGGTTCTATAGGAGATTTTTCGAATTTGACCACGGAATAATGCAGTAGCATCAACATTTGGTATCCAAGTAGGGCTGTGCGATTAGTGGTTTTAGGCAATCGAGTCGGTTAACGAGTATTAATTTTATTTTCATCGAGTATTCGAGTCGAGTGGTATTGAAGTCGAGTCGAGTAATCGAGTACTTGATTAAGGGGAAACTTTCTCTTATCCGAGTCGAGTAACTAAAATAAAACTTCCGAGTAATATCTTTAACGAGTCGTGTTATCTAGCACTTGATTAGGAGCTGGTTTTCTTCAAATAATTATGAAATTAAATTTAAAAGGAGTATTAAGTAACTTTCAATGCTGACAAATATACCATTATTTTAAATGAACCACAGTTTTCACAACTTTGTAGGTACCGTTTATTGCCCCCCAAAAAGTTGTAAAAACCCCTCTTTGAACTTTGAAGCAACGAGGATAGAAAAAACAAATACTCGATGAGTTTAGAGAGCAGCTTTTTCGAGTAATCGGGTACCCGAATATGCAATTTTTTGGTACTCGGTAATCGACGAGTATTCTCCAATTAATTATTCGAGGTCGAGTTCGAGTAATCGACCTCAAAAAATGACGAGTAATCGATGATGTTCGAGTACTCGCACAGCCCTATATCCAAGCCTAAACTCAATGTTGGGGATAGCGGCCAATGATAAATAAAGTGTAGTCAATGACGTCAATAGCCACGCTAAAATTCAAATTATTTGGCCATTCTAATAATTATTTCTAATTAACTATGAAACGGAAAGCAAAGAAGCTTTATATTTGGGTATTTTAAACATACGTGCTTCGTTTAATAACAAAATTGGGGTGGTATAATTTGCAACTTTATCTTTAATCAGTCTGATATTTTTGGGAAAGGACATCACACTTTTTCTGTGGGAAATGACTTTCGACGAATTTATTTCAAATTTAAATATTGTTAAGCCTGGTCAAAAGACCAAAATTGTCCATTGTCAATTTTTTTTGTAGTCTTTTTACCATTTTGCAAACCCACTTATAGGAATAAAACAAAAATCTGGGTCACACAGATAAAACACAATAACTATTATTATATATTTTCTTTATTAACCCATAGAATGATATTTTTTTGAACAACTACTCTGATAAACTAAGTTTAAAGGAACCACCTATGGACTGCATTGCAAACGATCATACTCTGATAAACGTTTTGTTGACATGATTTTTATGAGGGGATCCAGAAATTTTCAGTGATGAAAATATCAGAGTGGTTTCGAAATATTCGGAAAAATATTACCGAAAATTGTAAAAGAGGAAATATATCAATATAGCAGGAATCCATACATCTACTTGGTATGCTTATCCTGCCGTATCGCGTATGGTAAGATCACTCTGACGGCTTTGGCCCCGCCTACGAGAGAAAAAATCCCCTTTGCGCGTGCTCCCCTCTCACGTTGTTGTTTGTTAAGTTAACATAGTGACGTCAAAAAAGAACGTCAAAAATCTGCCGCGATAAGCATTCCAAGTAGAAGTATGGATTCCTGCTTATAATTTCACACGAATGTCTTCTTTCGATCACGCATCCGTGGTGCGAACGGGGCGTTCCAAATCATAGACGAGACTATAACAATCGGCCAACTTGGAAAATATGTATACGCAGTTATCAGAGCCGCTTAATCCGCTCTCCAGCGATCTTAGTACTTAGCTCTAAATCGCTTGACATCTTGAGCCCTCTCCTCCATATATCAAACTTGGCGAACTGAGGAAGTTCGTGCGCCCTTCGTCAGTGCAATCTGGAGGAGGGTAATCTGGCCCGGATTAAAAGGTCCCGATCTAGCCTCATTAGTCTCTAGAACGACTCTGTTTCCCGGGAAGCGGCTTCGATGGCGCTCCTTCAGCAGCGCCCAGCCACCCCCCACTCCAGTCGATAAGGGTCATGACCCCTTAATCATTAATAACGAGGAGCTTCTTCCTTCCGATCATCTCTCGGTGTGTCCCCCTGCTCTCTATTTCGGCCTCTTTTGGAACGGCGCGGATTTTTTTGATTCATCATTACCATTCACTCTCTTTGATTTCGGCCCCGTTTTCCGTCCTCGATTGCTTCGCTGACTATTATAGTTTTTTCCCTTTCCGTATCTTTCTCCTCTTTAGGAATAAATTGTTCCCTGGTGTTATTTCGCTATTGGTTTTCACCCCTCGGCGACTACAGGCGGCGCTAGTTGCGTGCCAAGTATATACGTATAAAGGGTGACCTTCCTCCAAAATCTACTTTATTTTTCAATCGTTTTCCGATGTAATTGAGTTATTATTCAATCCGAAGAATATACACCCGTTGTGTAGAAACTTTAGCTCCCCCTATAGTAGAAATTGTTTCGAGCTAGTTTCCGAAGGTGGACAGGGTTGCTTTACCTATTTCCGGTTCATATGATTTTTTTAACGGAAGTTCTTAAAGCAACCGATAGCAGCGACCAATAACATCATTTTTTTTCCATTTCCTGATCTGTTTATATTATTTTTCAAATTATCTCAGTTTGACTATTTTTTGGAGGGATTTTGCGAAATTAAATTTAAGATCATGTTTTTTTTTAACCTATTTTCTCGTTGAATAATATAAAAAAATAATAATAATAATCAGTTAGGCTAATACCCTTGGCACCACCTTAGGCCCAAGTCATCTAGCCACTTTTAAGGCCTAAACAGATGGCCGGGTTACAATGCGTAAGAGGGTGGGGGCAAGCCCTTCATGCCACGTGAGCCAACAGCTCCCTACACTAACTATTACCGTTAACCTCTACAAGTTTTTATGGAAAGGGGAAACCGAAGAACTCGGGGTAAAACCCCCTTAACCAGTGGGGAGAGAACTTGCAAACTCTACGCAATAGGAGTTGTTCAGAGTTTTGCACCCAGTGCCACAAGCTGGGATCGAACCCGGCTCCTCTTGCTGCGAAAAGCTATTAAACACGTTGCATCTTCTTAAATTATAAATAATTTTTCTTAAAAGATTTGGTTTAATTCTTATACGATGCTCCGGTAAATTTCCAGCTTATTTAAATAGAAAAATGTAGGAGAGACTAACGCTAGATGTTAAATACCAAGATTTGAAGAACATTAATTATGTAGAAATTAAGCACTAGACGTTACAAAGAGCTTCGCTGACGTATCTTCAAACTAACTTAACAGTGCGCTTGAAAGTATTTGAAAGTCCCCGTTATAACGGGACATCGCTTAACATCTCTTATAGGAATAAATTTACAATTTAATTCCGTAGAATGAAAAATGTTTCATGACAAAATTTCACCCATCGCCATTATATAAAGTAATCCACCGGGCCGCAAAAATAAACAAGGACAATTCTCATCGTATAAAGTACACGAGAGAGAGAGAGCCAGTGGGTTTGATAAGAATGTCTTCGAAATCCCCGACTGTCCCAAGATATTTCACTCTCTATGTTTTGGTACGTGGAAGGCCTTTAAGTCCCAATCCATTAATATAAAAGAGCGTGGTATCGTAACAAAGAATATATATATATATATATATATATACTCGGATACTCCTTCTCGTACAGGACTTAACTAAGTATAACAATAATTATCCTCTTTTAAAAGTGGGAAGAAATACAGGCCGCGCTCGGGGCTGGTAATTCTAGGTTCCATTTTAGAAAACTTCGAAAATCCCGAGCTACCATTTTTCTCGATGACAAGCCTGAAAAATGGCTGACGTCTGGGATTACGGGGGCTCTTTTGCATTTTTAAAAATATTCGTCGTCTTAAAAATCCAACGATGAACCGCGTACCTAACCTGGAATTGATACTAACTTCAAATAAGCCCCGTATTCGCCTATTACAACGCTCTCGGGTGGTATCGCTGAAAACTTAGATATCCCACTCAAAGTTCCCTCTCGTGTCCTGTCCGTGGAGCGCACCCTCTTCATTCCGTTCGGCGAGTTTCGTCTTCCCACCAAAGCCCTTTTCCGAACAAAAGAGTGTTTTGAGGGGGTTCACCCGCCGCGTGACAAGGCATAACTTAATGGTAGCGCGCACCCATTGTCAAAAGGCGGCCTCTCCGGTAATTTTTATAGTTTATAGTTACGTTAAATGCTTGAATAAATGCCTTTGGAAGTTTGGACCCTGACTGAGCCACCCGTTTTACGTTGCGGTGACCCCTAGAGGTCGGTGGCTCCCTCCCGTTGCGTGTCCCGTAATTATTCCACCTTGGGTGTCGTCGATAACCGTATCTCATTCTGTCCCGTTTGGCCGCTTTAATCCGCCCTTTTAACATGATATAGCGACTAGACGCTATTTTCCGTTTAATTTATGTTTCATTTATACAAATAGTAGGTCATAATGGCCGTTGATGTTGGTTTTTTTATTGATATGGAAGATACGATGTGGTTGTGGTATTTCATCGCAAACCGTATTTATTATATCAAACATGATATGACGCTCTTCTACGGATATTTCTATTGCCACGGCTCGAAAAAGCTTTTGTCGTTTCTAAATAGTTTAATATAATAAGTATTTGTCTTCAACATATTATATTAAATTTCAGAAAACAGCGCGTATCGTATAGCCACATTAAACTATTTACAAAAATAATGTTTCAATCTATTAGAAAATATAGCGTAATTATCATATGTAAAATAATAGTTCTTTTTATAAACTAACGTGGCCTTCTTGTTTAAATGTTGCTCTTACGTCACAGTCTCTTACTTTCACAAGCCTACTAGCGCGCGCTACAGTCGCGAGGATTATAGGTTTTTCTAGCGCGCGTGCAAATAGCTCGTGTGAAGAATATTCTAATAAAGCCGTGTCTTGTGACGTAAGAGCTACATTTTAACAAGTTGGGCAAGACCACTTTTTATTTTATAAAATCAACTATAGACGCTAAAAGAAATTATTCGCTCCAAAATAAAAACCGTCAAAAGGAAGGGTTTTTAAATTAAAAACGCGTGAATCTCAATGATATCGCCCATTTTTTCGTCGCACGTGTAATTATTTATTCTGATAATAAAATAGAATCACGTGGGCTTAGCAATATTTATCCGCATTTGTCTAAGCCAATAAGATTATCCCTTCCGAGCAAGCACGCGCCAATTTACACAATATAACCGTTGAATTTTTTCAAATCAATTTCTTTTAAGATCTATTGTCGTGTAGTAAACGTAAATCATGTTAGCCACCTCGAGTTTAAGATTTGAAAATGGGCGCGCGAAGCCTCGTGAAATTCTAATAAATATCACTTCACGCTTTTGATTTTTTTCAACGACCATTTTGAATTTCTTAACGTTACGGATAACGCGTCGTTGGAAATTCTCCAGCGGAAAAAAATGAATTTCGATTCGATTTTGGAGGAATTTATCTATCCACCCCTGCCATGCCACGGTGGACACTGGCCGAAAAGAAAGATTGGGCTGTTTGAAAACTACGTTTTCTACTTGACTCTGGGACTGGTTAAGGTCTTCCTGTTAATATCCTGCAGAAACCTCATCAAAAAGATGGTGACGAATAGAAGAGATCGGGTACATCCTTCCATCAACAGAATAATTCACCATCCAGTAACGGACAAACTTTCGTTATAATTGTGTAGTTCAATTTTGAATCTCGTAAATCCTTTTTTCGCGTGATCAGGTTTCGAAATTCTTCCTGTGTTACTGGCTGCCTATCAGGGTCCTGGCTCCCAACGTGATGACCGAAGCTGGAGCTTTAGTGGCTCGTATGACGGGAGTTCTTCCACGCAGCCTGCAACGACATTTGGTCGAATTTATCGGCGGGAGTTCGTTCCTTTTCGAATGGTTGGAAATTCTGTTGCTTGTGGCCGCTCTTCTACACATCACGAACACAAAAGTACCGTCGCTCTTTTCCAAAATCGGACACTTTTTCCAAGATGAACTTGAAACATTGAGTCACCACCGGATTCACCGCCCCCACCTTACTCGGCCAAGTTTATCGGACATCTTCCGCGGAAGACATTCACCCCATCGACACCGCTCTCGACACCCGAGTACGTCAAACACATCCGACACGGGTAGTTCCGTCACCGACCGCCGACATACCAGACCAAAGAAAAGGTATCTCTGATGACATTGGTTCGTAGCAAAACGGCACTTGTATAAGACTAATCTCTCGACAGGCATCACGCCCACGCATCGAAGGTTGCTGAAAATAAGAAAATAGCAAACGAAATTCTTAATTTACCGGCCGAGCAACGTCTGCTGGAAAAAGCCTTCGAAGAAGTTTCGGATGTGAGAAACATTCTTAGCGATCTGGTCCAAGAGGAACACGACATCAACAAAATTGTCGATTCTCAAGATAGCGGTTCATCGACGAAGAAACCGATAAACAAACTGAAAAAAAATTGAGAAATATTATACCTTGAATTATTTAATCCTGAATACGTTTTTTCAAAATTGTACACGTCAAAATTTAACTCGTCAATATAAAATTATTTCTTTATACTCTTACACAATCTGATTCATTGAGCTAGTTGAATTTCGAATAGACAAACGCCATCGGTCATCTCATTTCGGGGGTAGGGTTCTTTTCCCCCAAATACCGGGACATATTCGGTCAAAACAGTGGATAACCTTAGATCAGAGGGGATATTTGGCCACTTTCAAAGAAAGAGGAATTAACCTTCAGTAGACACTCACGCAATGAAGTCGGTAACAGTTAGGAGCAACAAACACAAGGAGAACGCGGCTAGCCATTAAACACGCTAACGCAGTGTTGTGTACAAATTTCATTGGACGAACCTTTACGCTGAACGTTTTACGGGCAGGGGGTAGGACAATTTCCGAATTTTCCCCTTAAGCGTATAACCAATGAAAAATGTACACAAGAAAATGCACAACTTCTGACGTTTTGTTTTCTCCTTGTGTGGGGTGCTGTGTTTGTTGCTCCTAGGTGCTAGCGTCTATATAGGGTAACTTTCCTTTTTACTTTAACCAGTATTTCAATATTACAATAAATTATACTCTTTAATATTCCCATTATGTTAAAATAGTTTCGGGGGGCATAGACATATTTCGCTCTCTTAATTAAAGAAACTATAAATTCCAGCGCATTTTTTACGCGACAATTAACCTCCGGAAGAAACTACTAAGTAGCGCGTAACATGTCAAAAACCATTCCCGTTTGAACAGCGGTGTTAAACAATAAAAATTTTCGCGTAGTTAAATTTACATAATCCTTAAACCTTTCATTTTACGGGTTTAATCTTTGTGAGCTTTGATTAAGGGGGATTGAACCTTCCTTATATCAATGTGACCTACTAAATAGCGTATACGCGTAATTGTCTTAAAAAAAACGAAACTAATTAACTTTCTAATTAAACACGACCGATACACTCGTCCGGGTCTTCTCCAGCCACCTCCAGACGAACAAAGACTCAACGACAGCTCGATTGCAATTAAAGCGAAACAAAGCGAAGCGGGTGGGTGAAAGCTCGAATTCCAACCCCCCCGCGCTCGCAAATAGGCCCTCTCTCCCTACCCTGACGTAGCGGTGGCCACCATTTTTTCGTTCTCCGTTAAATGCTAAGCGAAACCAATTTAAAAGAAATCCAATCTAGGCTTCTCCAAAGTTTTATCTCCACTATCTTATAACGAAGGCTTAGCGCTCTAAGACAGAGTAAGAGAGAGAAGGATGAAGGATCAGGGACTTTAGTCCCGGGGTTACCTCGCGTTTTAGCCCGGAGTGAAGGGTATCTCAGCTAGCCTTCGATACGAATACTAGGTAAGGCGCTGATTGTCGTTTCTCCGGGAAGAGTCTGGATGGGCCGCTGAAGGGAGGCTTAGAATGAAGAGGCGGAGGCGGCTGAAATGTTTAACTTTGCTTTTCATTGCTTCTCTTTCAACTGCGGCGTAAAAAAACCTTATTTCGGGAGCCTTCGAGTCTAAGCGCTCTCTTTTTAAAAACCAGAATCGGGAGGTAGGGGTGAAAGGGGGGAGGAGATAAAAATGTGCTAGCAATACGTTTAATGGCTTTCCCGAAACATCAGTCCATTTCTGAGATGGTAACGTTCGCGTTCTCTCTTAGGTGCGGTTTCGGTGGGCGTTTCGTCGTGTAATCGCTAGTGGGAACGGAACTAGGAGACGAAGAGTGGCCTTTATGATGTGGTTCTCAGTTCCAGTACTACAAATAAACGCGCTTTTTATAGCCCCGAAGCCGAGTCGCGTGTTTCGGGTCTCTGGCAGTCTCTCTTTCTGTGTTTACGTTTTTGAAAGGATCCTCCGGCATCTATCTCTTTCAGTTTCCCGCGACTGGAGAGTGCGTCTTCTCTTCGCTCGTGTTTAGGCAACTCTTCCTCGAGGTTAATGCGGCGCCCGATAAGGCCATCAGCTCAAGATCCATTCTTATTTAGACAAGTAGCGCGGCCCATTTGTTGCTTTTGCCTTATACTTTTCGCGTCTCACATTTCCCGCGTTGGATAATGTAGCCCACAGTCAACAATAGACGATAGCGTCAATTGTTTTGGTCGAAGCTACCTTCAGGGGCGTAGGAACGTTCTAGAAGTTGGAGGGGGCAAAGAGAAACGAAAAGGGGTCTGGAGAATGGTTTTGAATTTTTAATGGAGTGTAGCTTCTCAGAATACATGTGTACTGTTTACCACTATGTAAATTGGCGGGAAAAGACTGAAATTTAAACCCTGTTGAGGTTCTATAAGCTTTATACGCTTGTAAAATGAGAATTTGAGCCTTTTGAAGATTTCAACTGACCAATAAGTTGGAGGGAGCAATAACATTAGTTGCCCCTCCCAGCTAAATTTTAGGGGGGCATTGCCCTTCCCCGCTCCACCCCGGTTTCTACGCCCCTGGCTAAATTGTAAAAATGTTCCCGGAAATTCGACATAGCACTGCCAACTTCTATAACGCGATTCCGCGATCGGTGTTGGCCGTGGTCAAAACAGAGGGGCTCCTCCACTAAGCCTAAGTTAAAAACGTGTTCTAGTCTATAAGTCTTTCATTTTATTACAATTTTCTAGTCAGATACTTAAAGGGAATATAACCTGCAAAGCAATCTTTATGGAAGACCCCTTCAATTATTCAAATTTCCCTGTACAGTGGCGCCAAACATTTTTAAAACCCAAGGCAAGAGCGGCCAGAGCTGCAAAAGTTGGTGTTCCACTCCAAATACCTGAGATTATATTTTCTTTAACATCACTATCACAATAAAAACATAACCACAACATTTTAAGTATGACTTTCTTTAAAAGTTAAACTTTTAAAGGTTTAATAAATAATAATAATAATAATAATCAGTTAGGCTAATACCCAAGGCACCACCTTTTGAAGCCATTAATTCAGGTGGCCGGGTTACAATGCGTAGGAGGGTGGTGGCCAGCCCTTCAAGCCACGCGAGCCAACAGCTCCCTACAATAACTATTACCGTTAACCTCAACAAGTTTTTATGGAAGGGGAGAGAACTTGCAAACTTAACGCAGAAGGAGTTGTTCCGAGTTTTCACCCAGTGCCACAAGCTGGGTTCGAACCCGGCTCCTCTTGCTGCGAGGCGAAAGTGCTAACCACTCCGCCACCCCACCTTAGCCACCCCATGAAGCTGGAAGTCGCGGTTCAACGGTAAACTTTAAAGCAATTTTATAACCACGTGATTATTTTTAAGGTTTGATTGCGCTCATATGTTTCCCGAAAGAAATTTTACCCAGTATAGAGTATGTAGCGTTAATAGTGGCCGCCATGACAGTTACCGTTTTTTATCAATAGGCAAATTACAATGGTGACGTCGCAGGGTTTCAGACAACACTCTATTTATGCTATCGTCTAAAGTGTGTAGCTTTAAGGTTATATTTGTAGAAGGATTCATTATTGATTTTGAAATGACAAGAAAATTTTGTCTTTCAAAATTAGAGCTGACACCTAAAGATTCTAAAGGCTAATTTCCATTTGTCGAGAAAAAACGCCGCGACAGAGATTGTCGAAGTAAAAAAAATTATAATGCCAGCGGGGAACACACATGCGCAAAAATGTCACGGAAACGTAATCGTATTTTTTTACGTAAAGTACAACGGAATCACAACGGAAAAGCGAACTGAAAAGTTTTTAGCTTTTTCCGCCGTTATGTGTGTTTCACAATTAGGGCTAGTTTTCACTAGTCCAAAAACGCCACGACGGTTAGCGAAAAATTCCCGTTAGGCTTAATGCAATATTTTTGCGTCCGCCGTCGCCGTCGTCCCGTTTCTGTCCTAGTGACGGAGATTTTTACGTCGCTGAAATTTTGCTTTAAAAACAATAAAACGTTTGTCAAACGTTAAACTATCCTAATTACCTCATTGATTTCGCCAGCTCTTCGTAGTCATTGAAAAGTGATGTTTAGGTATTTTTCCATTTCCCATAATAGCCAAACAGTCCGAACTG
This sequence comes from Leiobunum rupestre, assembly GCF_980474605.1. Lineage (NCBI taxonomy): Eukaryota > Metazoa > Arthropoda > Arachnida > Opiliones > Sclerosomatidae > Leiobunum > Leiobunum rupestre. The sequence continues at coordinate 42,512,065 of NC_143389.1, forward strand.
AACCCTTTCTAATATTTTTCTGATACTAAGGCAGGTTTCACACTCAATGGAAACTACGACGGAATCTCCGAACGAAAAAATGGTTTCCCATTTGATTTACCGCTGACAATCAACTTTACGCGGCTAATTTGTCGTCGCGTATGAATCCAGCCTCACGTATTCGGGTCTTTGAAGAACAAAATAAACCAGATGTCACGCCCATTTAAGTACACACAATGTATTAACTATATTTTAAATATGAAATTTAAATTTGAACAAATTTAAAACATCTTGTACGTTAACTTAAAAAACCTAAGAGGAATTTTATTGAAAAATAATTTTTCGAGTTACCTCGTTTTGGAAATAAAGTAGCAAAACGCGAACACTTTAATTTAGGTTAATCTTTAGACCAACCGAAATTTTCGAGTTACCCGGTTTTGGAATTAAGGTAGCGAAGCGAGTGAACGAATGTTTTTGGCGTTAGATGGCGCCGGCATCAATTGGTACGAAATTCAAATATCACAATGGCGCGTACGCGGGTCCGTTGGGTCCCGCGAATTGGACAGAAATATCACTTAAAATTAAAATTTGTTAATGCAACCGAAAACGTAGTTCACAAATAATCAGTACTAACTAAAAATATAATTAACAACAAAGTCGGTCTTAATTTAAAAAAGTTATGATCATTTTAAGTCGAAAATTGCCAGAAATTAAATCGCCTACAATTACAAAAAAAAGGCAAATGCCTCACTTCCGGGGCCCCGATCTCACAAATGTTAACAATGCCGGCGAGGGCATGATATTTGCAATTGATTGAAGTACCTCTAACGTACGCGAGGAATCGTGCGAACTAATAAACACAAAGCCTTTTGGATTGCGCGTAAAAACCAATACATTTGGGGCTCGTTTGACCCGGTGACCTTTGGCTTCTAATCGAACCTAATTTATTCGAAAATGGGAGGGACCGGGCCATTATTCATTTAAGAGGAATTGATTCTGAATTAGCGGGCGTCCACAAATATTTGTCCCGGGTCCAAAATTCCAAGAATAATTTGCATATTGTAAATGTGGAATTAATTGGGTTCTCATTTACTCCGTGTTCACCCCTTCATTGCCCCCTTTCCTTGGAACTTTCGTAAGGGTCTTAAATTTACAGTTGGTCGAATACTTCGTGGAATTGGCGACTATAAGTTGGGAGGGATACGAACGCGCGATCCCGGGGGAATAAAACCGATATCGGAGGAACTTTGTCGGGTGGGGGCGCTTCGAGTGCCCGAATCGAAGTCTATCACTTGAAATATTACACTAGGATAAAATGGTCGAAGAAAAAAAAAGCATTGATTTATGGATTTTTCTCGATTCCTTTTTGATACATTTGTCATTTCTATTATTTTATTTTTTCCCGCAACAGGAGGCGAAATGGTCGAACGGGGGCGTCGTCATCGCTGACGTTTCGCAGGTCACCACTTCCGGACTGAGAAATGGAGATTGGGTGCTAAAGGTCAGATTATTTTGAATATTTTTCTAATAGTGATTTGGTGGTTGTATTGGTTATGTGCGGTTTTATTTTGAGGGAATTCACGAGTGTTAAAATCAGGGTTGGACATAAGGATATTTTTTTTAGTAGTCAGCCTGACTAGTGAGCCTCCTATCTTAATTTATTTTAGTAGTCACTGACTAGTTGGGGGGAAAATGAGGGTATAAACATGACTAATATATATCCACGGCCATACTTATTTGCATTTACACTTATTTGTTACTTCTGTGGTCACATTTATTTGTTAGTTCTGGTCGAACACTTGAGTGTCACACTTTTTTTTATTTCGGGTCATACGTTGAAAGCGCGAACGGCCTAGAAAAAGGCGAGAGGGAAACTGGCGTAAAACTCTATAAACACGCGGATTTAGAATTTTTGAAGTTGCGGAGGTCCGTATACGCTGCCCAAAAAACCTTAGAATTAAAATTAAGCAACGTAATGAATGATGAATTTATGATACGCCATATTCGCCATTATTTATGAATATTTAGGTTAATTTTTCACTAGTCAAATTGACTAGTGAGCCCCCAGATTTCGATTAATTTTAGTAGCCAGAGCATTTATTTTAGTAGTCAAATGCCGTGACTAGGGTCTTTGTCCAACCCTGGTTAAAGTGTTGTTTGTTATTGGTGGTTGTTTTTGTAAGTAGTCCTATCAAATAAGAAATCAACTGTTTTACAAAGTTTTAATCATCCGACCCACTCAAACCCCGATAATTGACCTATGGTGGTGCCTTGGGTAAAATGGGTCTCAGCTTAGCTGATAGCTGATTTCGGTACTTGGTAATCATTCTGTTATCATCGCTTTAATATTATGTAATCGCCGTAGTTAGTCACTGATTGCGTAATCGGCGTATAGAAAAGCCACAAAAATCTAATAGAATTAAATTTGAAGATATTCTGTTGAAAGTCGCCATATTTGAACGAAGATCATCAATTATTATTTCCTAAATGTGTCACTGTGAAATACTTGTAATAGAGTTGTAAGTCGGAAAATGTCCTGCTCGGAAAAGTTTCTGGAAAGTTACCGAGTTCTTTTTTTCGGAAAATGTTCCATATTTTTAAGAAAATAAAGGTTTCCATTCCATGGTTAGTCTAATATTGTACGCAAATTTAAATTTCGGGGAATTTTCGCCTCATTTTTTCGAATCCGAAAGTAAAACTAAACATCGAGATAAGTCTAGAATAAAAACCTTTAAAAAGTAATGTATGTTTTAATTTTTAATTTTACCGATTTGCGGAAAAATTTAATTTTTCTGGAAAATTAACAATTTTAAGTTGTAACCTTGGGTTTCTTACAAAAACTCTGAATCCGTATAAAATTCCACTCGGAGTACATTTCATATCTCATAGAGAAAAGTATTACTATTACTATATTACTAAGGTTATTGGTTTGAAACATGCAACGTTTTGGAGAAAATATGTGACTATACAGCTACATTTAAAAACTATATCGTATTATGATTTCTAAATAAAACAGTATAATATTTTCATTTTTAAATTTGGGCCTAAATAGCAGCCATTTATAGACATGTTTTTTTTACCGGGCTATTATTTATAGCACATATAACTATAACTATATAACTATTAGGACGAATTTGAAAAATAAACCATGACTAAATGTATTCTTCAAAGATAATATAAAATTTTTAATTTCCGTAAAACTTTTACTTAACTACTAACTAACTGAAATAAAATTATAAAAAGTTGGTATAAGCGAGGGGCTAACCACTCTTAGAAAGTCTGTACACCGGATTACACTTAGATTAGCACTGCCAAAGGCAGGGACTTCAAAGATTACGCGTAATCCCATTAGTACAGTCAAAGGTACGGCTCTGTACACCGATTACGCTGAGTGATCAGCCCCTCGGGTACAAGCCTTGAAAAAATTATAAGTGACGTAATATTGACTTGACTTTTAACTAAATAAGAATTGAAATGTATTTTCTCACCAAACCGCGGGTAACCCTCAACCTTGATAAAATATCGATTGCTCGCTATATATTGTTCGTCTAGCAATCTTGTAGAAAATCAAACTGAAGTTTAAATTCGCGAACACTCGCCACTAGCGCGCTCCAAGTACCCATTGACGGCAGCCCCTGAGACGCGCTATGTCCTTGGGAATCATTTTCAAGAAAGCCGTCACCAGCTCTCTTTCAATTTTTTTATTATTTCTGAGTCAAGTTTAAAGTGTCCCTCTTTTCAATTCATTAGTCGCGGCTTCGACTTTAGCGTAGAGATCTAAAGTAACGCGATACCCTTAGAACATTGAAATGAGGGTCGCCCAGGGGCCCGACCCACCCGCAGCCATCGTCTTAACGCTCGAGAAAAAGCTGTTTTTGATTATTGCCCCTTTTACTCTCTCTATATCGCCATCGCGACAGATTTCGCCTGGTTTCTTTCGCCAAGTTTTCAGCTGCAATAGACATTTTGGGTCTCATTTCGCGCCCTCTCTCTTTTATATCTTTTAAAAGATCCCGCCAGAAAAAATATTTCGCTTTTGATGTCTTCTGTGTAGTTACGCGGCACCTCAATCGATAGTTTATGTCGAAGTCTATAGACGGTGAAGTTTGCGTTCGTCATATGCAGAGTGTCATTTGGGCTCAATTTTTTTATACGCGCTCTTTGCCTCTTACTATATCCCTTTTTTTCAGTCGCGATTTTACCCCTATATGAAAAACTGGCGAGTAGAAACAATATGGTCAAGGGTATAAGACGTTGCTTTCCATCTTTCTTCGTCGATCCATGGGCCAAATAATGATAAATCCAGGACATGCCTCTGGTACCTTCATACGTACTAAGTCGGTCGCCCACCAAAAGTAACGGGCGGCCCTTTTAGTAGGCGGGGAAAAGGTGCAAATAAAAAAAATTGGGAGCAAAATCAAGCAGAAATTTCCGGTTTCCCGAACGCCATCTTGTGTTGACTAAGTCGAAATTCGGAAATAAGTGGCGGTTGTAATTCGAAAATCCTGCCATATTGGCCCCTCATTTTTAGATTAATGTTTACGATTCTAGGAAAGTATATGTTTAATATTATATAATTATATATATTATACTAATTATGAACCTAGTACGTAAGAAAAAAGTACTTACATTAATAACCACACTAGATATGATAACTGTGAATAAATATTCCAGGATATTTACTACGACGACCACGTGTATTATTTTTGAAAACTGCCCCTAAAAAATTTGCCCCCAAAATGACGTAGGTTCGCGATCGCGCATTTTTCCCAATAGGGGGCAATAGTGGTCGGGTGTTAGCGCTATTGGACTGGTTTTTCGCATAGAGTCATGTCCTGGATTTATCATTATTTGGCCCATGGTCGATCCCTAAAATATTGCAAATAGTGTACAGATGTTCAGATTTTATTTTAATTTTTTAACTATGGTGTAGTTGAATCTGAGTTGCAATTTTAAAGACCAAGTAAGGTCAGTTTTCATGTAGATCATTCGTCACGAAATACGTAAAAGTTCAGTTCAATTTTTTTCTGAAAAACAGGGTGCCACGTCAAATTTACTCTTATGTCCAGGGCTTTTTGCAGTAAAACGTCATCCGTACGTCCCCCGTGATGCAGCAGCAGCATCAAAATAATAAGGGCAATGTTACTTTATAGAAAGACCTATTAGAAATGCATCAATATTTTAAAAGTCTACGATGAAAATATCAAAGCCTTCTGTGTAAATCTAAGGCCGTTATAGCGGAATAACCATTAATTACCGTTTACACCAAACCTTCCCTGGAAGAGCACCGATTGATACCAAATTTCTAGCAAAACATCTACATTGTGTTCAGAAACGATGATGCAAAATTCAAAGCATTCTGTGCAAAACGTCGACAGTTACCGAGGTAAGCAAATTTGAGGCCAAAATGTTTTCGACCCGCATAGTAAGCCTTACGCGACGAAATATTCATACATTCACCCTGTATATTTTTTACAGTGTTTAGAACTATGTTCTCACAAAGAAACAACATTTATAAAGGGTGTTTCATATGGTTATTCAAAAATTTTAAGGAGTTGTAAGGGTGAGTTGAGAAGTATGCCTGTTTTTCCCCATTTTCCTACGATGAGTTAAAATAGCGCCAGAGAGCTTCGAAGTATGGCCTACTAGCCCCTGGAAGTAGGCTGCGACAAGCGCAAAACCAAGCATCGGGGGAATGCGAAAATTAAGGTTTGGGTTCGTGTAATAAGTAAAAAAGTACTCTGTAAATAAACCGAGGTAACTAGCGTAAATAAAGTAAACTTAAACAGTATTTAAAGTCCCTGCTGCTTGGTTTGGTGCTTGTCGCAGCCTACTTCCAAAGGCTAGTAAGCGACACTTTGAAGCTCTCTGGCATTCTTTTAACTCATCGTAGATAAATGGGGAAAAAACGGGCCTACTTATCAACTCAACCCCTACAACTCCTTAAAAATTTTGCATCACCTTTTGAAACAACCGGTATATTTAATACTTGTTAAGCGACGGCGAAAACCGGTACTAAAGCATTAGTTTCTTCTTGCACAAAGAGGCGCGAACGTAAAAAAAATCCGTCAAAAAAGAGTGCAAAATAGAGTCGTATAGTGTCGAATAAATCTTCATTTTTAACGTTTTTTCACCCCCTTTGAAAAACTCGCTCGAATATCGCGCGTATATGTTATATTCCTTTGAATAATAATACGACGAGTAGACACGCCACGTACAACCAACATCGTCTTTTACTCTTTAAATAATTTCGAAGCAAAGAGGACGAATGTATATTTATACTCGTTAGATTTGTAAAATCGCGGTCTTCCATAAATATTTGTTACACTACGTTGACACCTTTACCGGAAATTCTTTGACTGGTAGTCGCCGAATTTAATACGGTCCCGTTGATTTTGAATAGTTGTCGCGTTTCTAATCTAAGCGCGAACTTTAGGTCAAAGGAACACTGTCGTTTATTTGCCTTCACTTTCCTCTTCCAATATATTGACTCTGTTAGACTTCGTCGACCAGCGAATCCTAGCGGGCCTCTTTTCGATGTGATTGCGTATGCCCCCGCGTACACCCCCCCCCTTCTCCCTATTGATTTTGGGCTTCGTCATTCGGAGGGCCAATATTTAAATAGCGGATCGGTGGTAATTTTAACAGTTAATTTATCTCTCTCTGTCTCTCTCGCTTCGGGCTGCCCGGTTATCCTTGTATCCTTTGGAAGCTTTTTCGGGCCGTCTTATATTAATTCGGGTCTTTGACGGTCTTTAAATAACGTGTAAAGCTGGGCGATTAATCGAATTAACCGAATAAATCGGTTAAATATCGAGACGATTATATATATAATATGTATTATATATAATAATATATATTATATATTTTTGTCACGCCTCTTTTGGTATTTAATCGAATATCGGATAACATTTCTATTATTCGGTAAATATTCGGAAAATATCATTGGTCAGTTGGCTCTCAGCAGATACTTTTCTATTTACGTCATAGGTCACCTATGACGTCATTAAATAATTCAGTGCTATCATTTAGATATTAAAATTTAAAATATTTCGACCTGTTATTCGAGTAATATTTGGGCCGATATCCGACGCATATTATTCGACGAATATTAGGTCCTATTATTCGACGAATATTCAATAAAGTAGTATTTGCATTAAGCCTAACTATTCGGTATATGGTTCGAAAACTACTATTCGTCTCGGTCTTCGATTAGAAAAATATTGGGTATTCGATATTCGTTTTGATAGGCTGAAAGTGTCTTGTAGGTTTTTGGGATATTTTATTTTATTTTAAAGGGAATTGAATTAATACTTCAAATATTGGCGCTTGTTAGTTAATTTGAAATTTCCAGTTTCTATAAGATTCAAATAGTATCTGCCTCAATAAATACTGAAGGGACGTATTCCGATACAAGAAAAAAATTTACAGGTCGTATGACTTACACGAATTAGAACCAATATTTAACATTCTTAATAAACGTAAGTCAATTTAGAAAAAATTCACACTAAAAACCGAGGGGGTAGCTACTTAGAAAAAAATTGTACACCAGATTTCTAATTTCCAAATATTTCCGATATTTCTTAAATATTCCCGATATTTCTTAAATATTCCCGATATTTCTTAAATATTCCCGATATTTCTTAAATATTCCCGATATTTCTTAAATATTCCCGATATTTCTTAAATATTCCCGATATTTCTTAAATATTCCCGATATTTCTTAAATATTCCCGATATTTCTTAAATATTCCCGATATTTCTTAAATATTCCCGATATTTCTTAAATATTCCCGAAATTTCTTAAATATTCCCGATATTTCTTAAATATTCCCGATATTTCTTAAATATTCCCGATATTTCTTAAATATTCCCGATATTTCTTAAATATTCCCGATATTTCTTAAATATTCCCGATATTTCTTAAATATTCCCGATATTTTTAAAATATTTCCAGATTTCCATAAATATCAAAAATATTTCCAGATTTACAGAAATATCAAAAATATTTCCATATTTTCAGAAATATCAAAACAATTCCGTTTATTTCTCTAGATTTCCAATATTTCTTTCGATTTCTCGAGATTTCCTTATATTGCTTTGGATTTCTCTAGATTTCTAATATTTCTCTTGTATTTCTAGATTTCCAGAAATATCGGAAATATTCCCGTTTATCTCTCTAGATTTCCAAAATTCCTTTGAATTTCTCGAGATTTCTAATATTTCTTTGGATTTCTCTAGATTTCTAATATTTCTCCTGTATTTCTAGATTTCTAATATTGCTCCTGTATTTCTAGATTTTAAGAAATATCGAAAATATTTCTAATATTTATCCTGTATTTCCAGATTTCCGGAAATAAATATTTCGACTTCTCACTATTTGTACACCAGATTTCTTAAATGACTACCCCCTCGCTAAAAACATAGTTGACGAGAAACACCTTTCATTTGTCTATCAAAAATAATCGATCCATTCCGAAAGTCAGTTGCCAAAAATTCACTTTCTCTACGTAAAACAATCTTCCGTCATCTTATCTCAAAGAATGACATCGTAACAGACGACGTTATGACGTAGAGGAAGTGAGTCTTCACCCGATAGGGGAAAGGGAATTTTCAAAAAGTGACTTTCTGAATCGATCTATCATGGACAAAACAACGAATATATAGAATTCGTAGATTATTGTGCCGTATACTTGCGCCAAACATTTCGGGATTATAATTTTTGAGTGATTACCGGGACGAATTGTTTCCGACGTATCTTTTTTTTAAGCGAGTGGGTGAGTGGATATTTGCGGGCCAAATCGGAATAAGTTGGAAAAATGTTAATCAGATCGATAAGAGGAAGAAGCGGTAGATTGCTCCCTGAGCCAGTGGGGATTAAGCCCCCGAATTCGTATAAAAAAGGGGGTATTTTTTGGGGGTACATATATAAAAGAAGCTAGCTATCCCTACCGCATTCCTTTCCCCCTGGGGCTTACGGGATTGCCAGTTTGTATAAAGAGTTCTCCGCAGTCTTATAAAAAAGAGGGAGGGTCAGACGAAGGGGGAGTCCAGTATTACCAGTAGCGATTTATTCCGTAAGCCCTCTACCGGGCATCGAGCGAACTAAGAGACAAGGCGGAAACGGTCGAGTGGCCGCTTCCTTTAAAGAGAGTGGATCATCGGGATTAAGAAGCGATTTGGCCGGGGACCGCCGCCAGCTTCAAATATATAAACCTCGCTCGCCTTAGTCCGAATCTTTGTTTCTTGGCGCCATCTAGAAAGCCTTTTAGTAACACGCAGCTTGCCGCGCACTCTAATGATGTTTGGCCCAAATTATTCCGGATTAAGCCCAGCTGCCGCGTCGATCAGTCATACGTGACCCGTTTAGCATTTAGTAAACGTTACTCTTTAAGAAGAGTTACTTTAGGATTTGCAAATTTATCCGCTTGATGTACGTACCCCACTGTTAGTTGTTCTTGAAGGTGTATATTAAATAGCTACTGGTTATAATCAATACATAAAGTAGGCAATATATTTTTATAAATAGGTTCATAATGACTAGCCCTACGCGTTAAAACTAATAATAAAAATTATCAAACTTTAACTAAAGTATTGTAGATTGCACTACGCAACAGTGGTATTTAAAACTTTTTACCCAAAACATTTTATTCGCCTGTTCCGGGGATGAGAAGTACTCCGGCTCATAAACTATTCGTTTGTTCTGGAATATTAGAGCTACTCCATTTGATCCGAGATTCGCGTCTTTTTGTTTGCTCGAAGACCAATTGGTACGAGTTATTTGTAAGTTTTTTAATTTCTTCAAATTTGTTTAGGGTTTAGCTATTTTATCCCTTTTAATTATGGACTAATCTACTTATTCGCGTATATTTATCATCCTTCTCACAGTCCATAGGTGGTTTATTCTAACTTAACTACTCTATTTACTCCTTCTGAAAAGGAGGTGTAAAGGAGTAAATCGTATTTTGTCGTCTGCTAGGCAGAATATATCTGCTAAAAAGACCACAGGCAGCCATTATCTAAAAACGTTTTACTCAGACTCGAACTATTCGCCACCACAGAATCGGAGTAAAGTTAAGTCATAGCGTTACTCTTCTTACCCTACTCCCAAATCCCGGAACAAGCGAAAATAAACTACCTTATTAAGAATTCTTCATTTTAAAAGCAGTGTCAAAAAGTACGATTTGTTACCAATCTTTGCAAGATTTTTTTTTTAACAAATTGGCTCGCTCCTGAACTTCCGGTAATGTGGAATTAGTAATTGGTGAACAAATAGTTCTATAAAATAGGCTGTAACTATAGTGGTTTGGCTCTTGTTGCAGCCTACTTCCAGGGGCCAGTTTAACTCATCGTAGGAAAATGGGGAAAAAACAGGCATACTTCTCAACTCACCTCCTACAACTCCTTAACATTTTGCATAACACCCTGTATAGGATACGCCTGATTCGTTTTATCCTTCCACGAATACGTTATTCTACTTGAACCTATCATCTGCCGGTCTCCATCATTATTAGTTAGTGGGCTGTAACTAAATGGCGTAAATATTTATCACGTTGAGGATTTAACTTTTCAGTGATTTTTAATAGAGGTTTGATGTTGTCCAGCTAACAACAAAAATGGACAGTCTTGGGAAATGAACGTAATAGTAAAAGAAAATTTAAAATGTTTTTTACAAAATGTATCTAGGTTTAAATTCAAGTATTCGTAATCCAGCCAGCAGACCACTTCAAACTATAACGTTGATCTCAAAGTAGAAAAAAAAAGTAATTTATCGCAATCGTATTTTGGCAAACCTTGATATTAATTCCGAGCACATTCTGTTTAGGATTAAGAAAGGCAATCGGGACTCAATATCGAAAGATGGAAGGAAATATCATTACTGCTGTTTCTTTTTGTGACCCAGCTTTTTTCCCCAATTTTTGGGGGTCATCGTTTTGAGACACTAGCGTCCTTTGGCGTCGCCTCTAAGTAGTTTCTCTATAAGTATTAAAAGAGGGAGAGCCGCAGACGTTATATTTTCATCCTCGATAAAAAGGAGCCCCTCCCCTGGTGGTTTCGTACTCCGCGAACCTCAAATTTCTCTCTCCTTTTTTAGGCTTTTTTCCCGCCGTACTTCGACCTCTCACCACCGCCATAATAATGGCGTTTCTATAAACGTATAATGAAGTGCGCGCGCACGTGCTGTCGTTTGATCCCTACGTTTTTGGCGGTTTTTTCCACCCCTACCGGTCTTTCTAGGGAATTAGTCTCTCCCGCCATCTAGCGACCGGCCTTTTGTTCGTAAGAGAATGAAAATTTGGGGAAGCCGAAGGGGGCAGCCTATGACTCAAACTCCCGCCGCGTTGAAAAAAGTGACTCATAGAGGGCGCTGCGCCCCGGGACGAAGTTGGTCGCTAAATCCGCGGTTAGCTGACCTCTCTTTCCATCGTCGACTACGACGTCGCGCGCTTTTGATTTCGCTGCCAAGTAACCGTCGTTACGCGTTGTAGCGCGGGACGTCAACCCTGGCGATGCCTCTGGAGATTCCTATCCTCCGTTCTGGGCCTTCTTCTTCGGGATCATCTTTTATAAGGGCTTAAAAATATCGGGAGAGCGTGCGAACTTAGTTTTCTTTTCGATAAAACTCGAGGAATCTATTACGGCAGACTGAACGCCTAGAACCTCTCTTCTCCCTTTTTCCTCGTAGTTTAATACGAGCTTTTTTAAGACATAAATTTGACGTTGTAGAAATGGATTGATGTCATTCAAGGGCGAAACCTATTCATCCAGAATCAATCTATCTCGAATTCCCTTTAAGCTACAAGTACGTCTACCGTCTAAAGAAAATATCAAGATATATACATGTACAGGGTGTTTCAAATGGTTATGCCAAAATGTTAAGGAGTTGTATGGGGTGAGTTGAGAAGTATGCCTGTTGTTTTCCCATTTTCCTACGATGTGTTAAAAGAGCGTCAGAGAGCTTAAAAGTGTGGTCTACTAGCCCGTGGAAGTAGGCTGCGACAAGCGCAAAACCAAGCAGCGGGGGAATGCGAACATTAAGGTTTGGGTTCGTGTGATAAGTAAAAAAGGACTTTGTAAACAAATCGAGGTAACCCGCGTAAAATGTATTTAGGCTTAGTTTATCTATTCGGCGTTATAGTCGCAAGCCAGATTTCCAGGACGAAACCGGTCTACCGTTGGAATTTCTGGCTATTTTATTTAATTTAATTTTTCACTCGAAGATCTATTTGGTCCGAGTTTCGCGTTTTTTTGTTTGCTCGAAGACCTATCGGTACGAGCTAAAAGTAAGTTTTTAAATTTCTTCAAATTTGTTTAGGGTTTAGCTTTATTACCCCTTTTCATAATGGACTTATCTACTTATTCGCCAATTTTATCAGCGTAAAAAGTAAACTTAAACAGTATTTAAAGTCCTGATGGACCGCGATTTCTCATAACTTTCAAACTGCAACAATGGTAGAACTGGCGGATATTCATTTCGTGTATGGACTGGCGGATGGCAATTCTTTGGCTGCTCAACGTCTCTACCAGGAAAGGTACCGGAACCGGCGCATCCCCGTGCTTGTTGCAGCCTACTTCCAGGCGCTAGTGGGACACACTTTGAAGCTCTCTGGCGCTCCTTAAAATTTTTGCATAACCTTTTGAAACACCCTGTATATTTACTTTATTTTCTCCAGCTTATAGAGGAAATTCTTTGGCAATTTATTCGAAGATTTTTGGGGCAATATATGGGGTTTTAAACTCCGTTCGATCTCGGCTATAATATGAATAGACTTATTTTGAAGTAATTCCACTTGATTGATTCGAGGAACGTCTTTCGCGATTATTTTTCAACTCAGTGAATTCGTTTCTCTATTTTTCTTTAGGTTTTTCATTTTATTCCCATTCCCAGAATGCTATTTTTTTGGGTCCTATTTTATATTTTTTACGGTACTTGTTGCGCCCGGATCGCGTGGCTGCTTTACACGCGAGACGAACTATCAAGGGGCCCATTGAAACCTTTATTTTCTATTTATATCCGACATTTTTATTTTTATTTCCGTAATGCTTTCTTGTTGGTGGTATTTCGACTGATACTCCTAGAGCGGCTACCTGTTTGTATACGAGGGTAGTTATTTATGTTGATAGCGAATCTCGAAATACCTTTTATATACAAATATCCGCTTCCTGTTTTGTAAAATGATATTTTGAGACCCGTGTGTGTGTGTTTTTACTTTTATAGCCTTGGGCGTACAAGCTCTCCGGGGTCGTATCAAAATGGAAGAAAAAAAAACATGAAACTTGACGATTTAAGCTCGCAATTCCCTCCGCGTGGAGAGAAGGAGGAACCCACTCTCTTTATCACTACAAACGGACTTTACCTTATTTATATTTATAACGGAAGTAGCCGGTGACACTAGTCGTAATGGAGTATTACCCTTGGTAAGAATCGTGTTTTGGTTGTAGTCAATATTCGGATATAAGCACTCTCCGAATCTGCGTATTTTCGGGGGTCCCTCCTTCCTGTAGGCGCGTGTATCCCCTCGATCTCCGCTTCTCGTTTCTCGTAAATGCTTTTGAAATGGAACTGCTAAGGGTCCCTGCTCGCCGATTTTCTCGCCTTTAATATCGGCCCGATGTTGAAGTGAATACGACTGTTTGGAGGCCTGGAGTGCCGCTTGGATTTTTTTTCCTTCAACCACCCTCCTCTCTCTCTCTCTCTCTCTGTGTGTGTGCTATTGTTACGCCTACTTAGCTAAAATGGCGTCATTTTATCTCCCCCTAGACACTCTAAAAACACACTTTTCTCTCATTTTGCATAGCGCCTCTGGTGATAGCCATTAGAAAGCCTATTTTGCTCTCCTCCGTAAAAGTTTTTTTGCGGTAAAATTGCGTATTGCCACGTGCCTTCGTAATGTGGTATTCTTTTCTACGCGGAAGGGGGCGCCCTCCAGGGGGAAAAGAAAGTACAATGCAAGATTTTTAGCGGGAATCGATATGCAAATGACCAAGAATGTTAGGGAGGCTACCTCCGTAACAACGTTGGATTCTCTCACTTTTTACATTTCTCCGAAAAAAGACCCGATTTTTTCCACCGTTGGTAATATAATGTTTCCAAGTGTGGTATTTTGGGAGGTATTCGAGGGGTGGCTGCCCTTGAGGCGCGAGGGGGACCGCCCGTCCCTTCTCGAATCCTCATCTATATTGTAGAAGCCATTTTATATTAAATAGCACGTGGGAGTTGTGTAAATATCGGTTTGGTCATGTCTGCCTCAGCCTCTTCCGGAGAAGGAATCCCAGCGTTGCGGGGGGAGGGAATTTATAAGTAAGCCTCGTCTATATATATAATATATCTGACCCGTCCTTTTCGTCCCTCGGTCTGTTTGGTCAGTTTACCCCGCCCAATTCTGATCGATGATGGACTATTGACCACGGTCCGTTGGCACGGCTTTATACCCAATCCCCCGTAGGTTTGGATCGCTCTATAGCCTTAGCCGGTACCGTTACGTAAGGCGGAAATTGGGTACATTCCGCGCTCTTTTAGAGGTCACATTAGTCGATGTCCGTGCGAAGAAGATAGTAAGGAAAAAGGGAGGGGAAGAACTGTCCGCTATCCGCCGAGATAAACTATGGATTTTTTATGTTTCCGCTCCCGCGAGCTTTCTTCTATTTTCTCTCGTTCTCCGGTTCTTCTCTTTTTCGGGCAAGATCTATGTAGTTTCCTTTCTAGCAGAGACATTTTTTATAGCTCACGTTCCCTTATGATTTGTTTATAGCGTTCTAGAACGTGAAAACTCGAAATGCTGTATTGTAATCATTATAACTTTGTATTCTTTGGACGGTACATTTTTTACAAAAAGACTTTGGATTTTGCGGTTGTCGACTTTTGTCAAATTCTAAATTTTTCAGCGTTTCCTTTTTTCCTTTTCCTTCTCGTCGTGAAAAGAGTTATTGACTCTTGCCGGCGCCAGCCGTCCATCTTTATCCATTATTTAGTTTTCGATTATCGGAGGAGATAAATTACAAATAAAAGATGAGTCGCGAAGGTGAATCGGTTAAGGGAAAGGGATGAGCGCCAAATTGCATTCAAGGAACGGACTTCATCGCTGTACGTTTTAACTTAAATAAAGGATTTAGATGCAAGTTAAAGGTTCGCAAAAGTATTTGAATAATTGATAGTTTTCAATCTGATAATTTAACAGAAACTTTATAGTCTGGTAATTTAACAAAAACTTTATAATCTGTTAATTTAACAAAAGTTTTATAATATGATAATTTAACAAAAACTTAATAATCTGGTATTTTATGAAAAACTCTATAACTTGGTAATTTAACAAAAACTGTATAATCTGGTAATTGAACAATAATTTTATAACCTGGTAATTTGAGAAAAACTTTATAATATGATAATTTAACCAAAAATATTATAAAATAGAGTTGTTAATTTTCCGGAAAAATAAAATGCGGAAAAATTTCAAGAAAATTTACCGCAAATTAGAAAAATAAAAAATTGAAAGATAAATTTCTTTTTAATGGTTTTTAATGTTTTTAATTTTTTAACGGTATAAAATGTCTAATAACAGTAAACATACTACAAATCATTAATAGTGTTACATTGTTAATCAGTTTAAAGCTAGTCTAGAAGTTTAGTTTTACTTTTAGATTCGAAAAAATGTGGCGAAAATTCCGCTTCATTTAAATATGCAAATAATATTAAACTAATCATGGAATTAAAACTTTTTTTTTATTTTTACCGGAAAAATACGGAAAGTTTTCCGACTTACAACACTAAAAATCTAAAATGATATTTAAATAAATTTTCAAATATGATAATTTATATATTGTCAGGTGTATTGATTTGATAGTTTTCGAATTTGATAGTTTTCGAATTTAATAATTTTAGAATTTTATAATTTTAGAATTTGATAATTTTACAATTTGATAATTTTACAATTTTTTTTGGAATTGACGACTTTATAAATCTTTGGAATTAATAATTTAAAAAAAAATATTTTAGTTAATATTTTATAACTTAGTTAATATTTTATAATTTAGTTAATATTTTATAATTTAGTTAATATTTTATAATTTAGTTAATATTTTATAATTTTGTAAATTGTTGAATCTGATAATAATTAATACAACCCCACAATAGGCCTGCACTTTACGCAACATCCTGTATGTATCACCATAAAAGATAATACCTCGTATTATAGAAAAGACAAAATTTCAACCAAAAAACCCCAACTTAATCCTTTAGAAATTATAACCCGGAAACATCTCGGTCGTTCCAACACACGCCTAACGTGTTCCTAATTACAATATTTTCTTCATATATTTTCCGTTACTTTTATTTTCATCTTTCTCTTTCCGTATGTCAAAAACCTCCAAGTCTAGACATCCGGCCGTTAAGTCCACGCATTTATTAACTCCTTGTTTCAAATACCGTTTATATACTTCGTTATCTATACAAAAAATAACACTCAGAAAGTAAAAAGGAATCAAATCTCCCAGGTATTAGACCTATAACTCGGTTTTATTTTAAACGAAAAGAGCGAGTTAAGAAAAAGTAGTTTTTTTTCTCTATTTGAATAAAACATCTGCTTGCTTATTCCTGAATAATGGAAAAAGAATAATGCTTGACATCCTTTACTTTATGCTTTCAGGGTTTTTTTCTCGCCAAGTAAAGGAAAAAAAAGTAAAAAAAAAAACCCCGTAAAAGCGTTTTTTTTTTTCAGCGTAAAAATCGGCTTAAGTACAATGAGTAAAAAATCTTTTGTTTCTATAGATACCCTTAAATTCTTATCTTTTTTTTTGTTTTTTTTCGGAAAGAGTATAATAAAAAATTATCTAATGGATTTAGGGGGTTTTAGCACGCCAGATGGTTTTCATCTTCAGCGTTTTTATTTATATGTTCCATCTTTTATGGCGTTTTTGCTTAATAAAGAGTGTGCCGAGGCGAAAATTAATAATTAACGAAGCCCGTTGATTAATTAAGGGTATAAAATGATTATGATTAATAGTACTTTGAATTATTTATTATCGGTAACACGCGAATAATTTCCGATAACGTTATCTCCAAATAATAACGAGAAGAATTTGTAGTTTTAAAAATATTTTTCCAATTTCGAATATTCCCAAAGGGCACGAATTCCTTTAAGCGGTAATCAGATATTCGACCTGAAGAATGCGCGGTTTCCGCTTATGTAAATCCAACCCTTTTAGCCAAATATTTTGGCGGTTAAGTTGATTTCGTATACATTTGCGGTACCTTTATGTCTTCGCGTACTATATATATTTGTGGAAATGCCAAACATTTTATTCTAAATTCTGGAAATATTCCGAGAATCGCTAAATACACAGCGTCAAACGATAGGATTCCATAAAGATGATGACGATTCAGTTTCAACCCAAGGACTAAATATTAATTGAAGCTTAGGAATCATTAAATCACTACAATTTTCATTATTTTAATTCGTTGTTATCTCGCCACACAACGCGACCCTTATAATGGCACAACAAAGGAATTTTTAATTAATCGCGTTTTCTCTTCCACGAACCGAATTGGATGTACAATGTAATTAAGCTCGAAGCCACTCCGCTAGAGACGCGCAACCTCTACCCCGCTGTTAGCCTTAATTAAACAAAAGAGTGCCCTTCTAATCAGATATACTTTACCCCCCTCCCCCCGTTACCATAACGGGGTAAAAATTGCAGTTTTGCCTTCGAGGCTGGGTTAGCCATGATTTTGGGGAAGGGGTCACGAGGGGAGGGGGTTGACCGAGTAACCCGGGGCTGTCAACGCCCGTTTTCCTCGCCGCTGATTGTATCGTTGAAAGACGGATCAAAACCCGTAATCCCCTTTTAATTAAAAATTACTTTCTCCAGCGAAATTCCCCGCTCGTAGAATTCCTATATTTGTATACGAACCAAGTGTAGGAAGGGACATACATTATCTCTCTTTTCTTCGAAGGCCGCGTCTCCGGGAGACGCTCCTATACCAGGATAGATTCCACCGGAGACGTTGTCCGGAAAGTTTTATTAAACAAAGGTAAAGTTTTCTTTGTTGACAGGGAGTTAATGGAAATGTATAACCCCCTCCATCGCCGTTAAAATATCCCTGTTAAATTTGCCGGAAGTTTATTTTAAAGGTTTTAAATTGACAATTTCGACGAAGGCCTAGCGTTAATTGATTACGCCTGGTAGCTTACTTCTTCCAAGATCCCGGCGTGCGACGTGTGGAATACTTTTACAGGCGTTTTGATCTATTTTTCACCTATTTTGGAGTTAAGCGCTCTTTGAAAGGTAATTGTATATTACACGTACCAACAAGGTTGTTGGACATCGTGCTTCGCTGTACGAATTTTAACTGCAATTTCGCTCGTTTTATCGATGAAGAAAATTACTTGTAATTCGTATATAACATCTATTATCAAAATAAGTCGATTAGAGTTGTAAGTTAGAATATTCCCACTCGGAAAATATTTCAGAAAATTTTTTGTTTTTCCGAAAAAAAGAAAAAAAAAATGGTTTTCATTACATGATTAGCCTAATATTGTTCACAAATTTATATTTCGCGGCATTTTCACCTTATTTTGTCAAATCCAAAAGTAAAACTAAACCTCTAGACTAGTCAAGAATAAAAACCCTTAAAAAGTAATATGTTTAAATTTTTTATTTTTCCGATTTGCGGAAATATTTTCCGCATTTCATTTTTCCGGAAAATTAACAACTCTAAAATCGATTATGGATAATTTAGCTTTAAATATTTTAAGCTAACACTTGTTCAGAAGTTGTCCATACATTCTGCTTATTATATTCCATTAATAGCGAGCGACTCAGTTGGTCAACTTTTCGCGACTAAGTTGGCTAAATGCTAAATAAAGTTGACTAGCGGCTTTTAGAATAGTGTTCTTTTCCTTGGTAGTTTGAACTTTTTAACACCCGATCTATGAAGATGAAATATTGGCAATAGCCCGCTGTCATAAGAAGGGCACGCACCCTATCCGCACCCAAATCACTCAGCCGTATCTCCCTTCCTCTTCGGAAGCGAAAAAACCCGCCCCACCCACCCAGTGTCTACGCGCTCTATTCATCGGGGAATCACTTTCTAAATTCTCTCTCTCTCTGGCGAACTCGAGAAGATAATGGAAGCTCCTCCATTCTGGGTATTCTTCGTAATTCAATACCCTCTATCCGTGCGTGCGCGCGTTTAGACTCTGGATAATAAGGAATCGATGAGTCAACTGATAAAAACGCCAACGCTACCAACAGGTTCCACCGGTACCTTCATACCGATAGAATAGGCCTAACAAGGACGCTAAGCCTATTCCGAGCACTCCCCAACTTAGTTATCCGTTTCCGCGGACCAGGAAGTCCTTGTCATTCGCAGATCCCTAGTTACCTACCGATATTCTTCCCCGTATAACGAGCGCTTTCCTTTTCTCCCGGCTTAC
The DNA here is from genome assembly GCF_980474605.1 of Leiobunum rupestre. Taxonomy (NCBI): domain Eukaryota; kingdom Metazoa; phylum Arthropoda; class Arachnida; order Opiliones; family Sclerosomatidae; genus Leiobunum; species Leiobunum rupestre. The sequence goes on from NC_143389.1 coordinate 42,531,477, forward strand.
TTAGAAGAGTCATCGGCTCCCTATTCGTAACGAGAGAACTTCCATCTCTTCTCAGACCACCTTCGCCTCCGTCGCCTATAGTTGGAGCGCTTTCGAATTCGCGGCGCGTTGTACGGTTAGTTTCGTATTCCGGGTTACGTTTATTCAATCGTCGCGATGGAGTGAGACGGGAATGCGGAATAGCGGTTGGGAAAGACACAAAGGTGCCGTTGCCGCTCGCAGGACTGATGGATTAAGAGAGCAAACGAAGTTAAAGGTACGGCGGTAGCCTTCCTTTTATCGTAATAAGAGCGAGGGAGGTCTCTCTCTTTTGTCGGTGGGTGACTCAGCGTACTAACTCGCTTTTTGGGAGCCAGGCCCCGTGTCGGCAAACAATCAAAGAAAGATCAGCCGCGGGACCAAATTCTGCCCCCCCAGTTCACCTTCGAATCTGGTCGGCTCGTTACGATATTGACTATACCCGATCCCCACCTTACTGCCGTAATATCGGGTCATTATTATAGGATAGTTCCGACCCCGCTCGCTTTATAATACTTATAGAGGATCCTTCCGAATTATACGCGTTTTAACTTTGAGCCGAGGGCTGTGAGATATATTGGGCAGGCCCAGGCACGAGACTGTAAGTTATGGAACAAGATGTATCGTAGTTTCGCCCTCTGGTGGCCGTGGATTGAGATTATCCGAGGGGCGCTTTTTAATTCGCGGTATATGGTCGCGGCTGGGAGCCGGGAATGTAATTAGAAAACCCGGGATACGCTTTCGTACGTTTTGATTACGTCGTTTTTCAAACGAACGCTTTCGCCCTCTGGTGGTGGAACGGTGTATTAGTATATCTCCGGGAACTCTCTGGTACCCTTTGCCCCCAGGGCTATGTTTTATTGGCCCTAATGGTTGGCAGCCGCTGATCTCCGAGCCTGGCACCTCTTTCAATTCCTTTTTTTTTTGCGGGGATTAAAGTTTAATTTGATCAGGGAAATTGCTCCGCCTGGCGCTTATATTTTGAATTAAGGGGTTACTCGTAGTCCACCCTGAATTACTCCTTTATTAATGCCTACTCTACTTAAGAGTATAAAATTGAGAATCATTTTATTTTGTTACGGCCTTAAATTTTTACTATAATGTTTAACTATATCTTTGTGTATTTTATTATCAATATAAGTTAGCTTTAGTCAGTTATCAGTCGTGATGAAGAAAGCCAAGACTTCGTTTAAGAAAATATGATTGATGGTTGGACATTAAAAATTTTCGCATCACTCAAAAACTTGGCCAATATTTTTTTTTAGGTTTACCACCTAATTTCTTCGAGGCTACCGAAAAATACCGCCAACTCCCTCCGGTATTCCCTTCCTTTCGCAGGGAAAATTCTAATCGGCCGCACACCCTTTAATCCCGCTCTGAGCTATTTTTATTGAAAGATATCCTCTCCACGAGCGATAAGAAAGATTGAAGTATGGAAAGAGTTAGGCCTAGTCGCTCCTGACAGTTTAGCGGGGGTTGGAAAATGGGTGAAGTCTATACGAAATAGTTTAAGATGACCTTATCCCGAGAGGAACAGTTTTAGGTGGCGCTTCGCTCCGACTAGTTCAATTCGTTAAAAGTTGATTTTTTATTTTCTCTGGCGAAATCCCTGACGGCGCCGAAGAAAAATCATCATTTAAAGCGCTTATTCGACAAAAGATTTTTGGGCCGAAAGTTTGCCGAATTGAAAGTTTGGCTTTTTCAATTTTTCATACCCGGAAAACTTGATTTATTCAATTCATTTCTGTACACCGCTTTCCTCTTTCCCGAACTGAGCTTCATAAATCAAACATTTTGGGCCCTGATAAACATTATTCCATGTCAATTTATTGACTTTCGGGATACGGCTTAGTATAAACGATATGACGGCAGACTATTTTTTATTCATCACCCACATACTTAACATTTTTGGAAGATTGCGTATCAACTTCTAACGGTGAAGGGTTTCAACCAACGAATTTCTCCCATGGGTGAATATTATTATTAGGTAATATATTTACAGTTCTTGAAATTGCCTAGAAAAAACCGTTCAGTCAAAAAACTCATTCAAACTACAATTTGTAACTATTTACTACCGAAAGCTATCGCTACGCCCTCTTTTGGTTGCAGTCTAAAACTAAATGTAGCCTAATAGCAGACTCTATTCACGTTATTGTACGCAATGAGGGAGATTTTTACATATTAATACGTAAAAATCTCCCTCATTGCGTAGTCATACGCGACTTACTGGTTATTTTTTATTTAACACAATGGTTAATTATCAATTACTTATACTTTTAAAGAAGCAATTTAAAAAATAAAAGGTCTAAGACTTTCTAAGCCTAATCATTGAACAGACAACAACGGCGCCATTTTGTCAAAATTGTATATGAACGCTCCAGCTTCTCTAGGAAACTACGCCGGAAATCGACTTCAGTGACCCAAAGTTTGTCCACTTTGAACTAAAATTAACCGTGATTTTCCTATTCCTAGTAATCACGCGTGCTTTTTAAAGCCTGAACAGTGAGTCCCCTTGGATCATAGGCCTTATCTTGGATAGCGATGCAGCGCAACCTAGACTCGTTTCGGTCCAGAATAATAGAGAAAACTAAATTCGAGTTCCATCTACACCCCAGAAATGTAAATCCCGTTTACCATTTGGAATCTCTGACTAAAACCCGGCAAAATAAACCCGCTAGACCTAATATTGTAATGGTATAGATATAAATTAATTTTAAGATCGGTTCGTAGTTGGATGACCCTTTTCCAATTTTGGCAAACGTTCGCTTCGGAATTTGAAATTCTCGGCATCCCGATAGTAATCCTCCTTCGTAATAGCCTTTCTAAAATTTAATTTCAATGGGATTCTCATTTCCCTAATGCCTAAATCTTGTACGTCCGAGGTCCACGACCATAGTTCATATCCGATATAAACCCTTTCCACGGGTCTCCTCGAAGACCGCCCTATGCTTGGAGAATATAGGGGGGACTCTTTCCTAATAAACCCGGACAGTCACCCTCTTTCCAGTCGAAATTGTTACCGGGGCGACACCGTTTTCCGGAGTCGCCTGGAAACCTCGCCGAAAGTATCTCTCTTCAACAAACTCTTCCCTCCCCGCCACGTACCGTCATAGCCCGACCGTATTGACCATCCCGGAGAGGAGGGCATTCTTTCGGCGGGTGTCGGGCGAGAAGACAGCCCCCAGGGGTCCGTGTTAACTGTCAAATCAAGACAAACCCCTGTCTACAATCCATTATGTATATCCCGGTGACTAGCCGGTAGACTTCCCCCCGCCTTCCGGTGTTTTGGTTTATTTAGGAGCGCCGGACGGGGGTTTTTCCCGCCCTAGTCCACCCCCTTACGATCTATAAACCATTTGGTCGCAATTAGTTTCGGCTAGCCCCTCTCGCCCTTGCCCCATCCGCCCACGGGGGAATCGCGATGCAAATTTCCTGGTCTCCCAGAGCCCTACAAACGCGTCCTGGAGCGAAACAGAGGCGTTCCGAAAGTGGTGACAGCTCGCGTCACTCAAAAACCGCGCTCTGTACTTTTTCCCCAGTCTAGATTTTTTCATCGTCCGTTCCCTGGAGATTCGCTTCGCTGTCAAGACTGTTAGCGAGGTATGGTCTATAGTACAAGTACTCCGTTTTCAATCTACTAGCGCGTTCGGCTAATACTACTTTTAGCTTCCCCGAAACTATTTGTTGAACTAGAACTAACTTATCCTAGTAAAGTGAGTCAGTCCCTAGGCGCGTAACGTGTTTTTTTTTGTTCTTGGTTTTCTTTTAGCCTAATGCAATTTTTTTAACTTCGGGAAGATAAAGTTTTTTAACGGATGACAAAATGAAATTCTTTTCAAATTTTTTCCAAGCGTGTTCCGTACCTGAGGCTGTTTTGACTTCTCTTTTCAACTTCACCCCCTTCTCGAGTTTTGTAACTTCTTCCTCCGGTTCTATTTCGCCAGGGAGTTTTCTTTATATTACGTTTGTTCTCAGAAAGTATTAGGCGTTGCTATGGCAATATTTGCATAAAGTTTGAACTTATTTCCGTATGTTTCGAACGCGTGGGATAGCATTGAAGATTGGGTGGTATTTGATTTTCATCCACGCGAGTACGACTGTCGGGACAAACTTCGAAGAAATCCTGGAGCGGTTTCAATGAATAAATCTTTTGATTTTAGAAGTAAATTTAGAAGTAAATTATCTCTAACGAAATGTACAAGCATTTATGGTTAAAACATGATTATAATTGTTTAGTTATGGTATTGAAATAATAAAATACTTTATTATACAACAATTATATTAACTAAAACCATGCTAGTTAAATTTTCAATTTGTGTTAATACATTTTTGTTATTGTTAATTAATTACATGATCAAGAACGATCTAATAAGAATTTATAATTTACAATTTTCACGTTTAATTATTCTTTAGTAATATCAAATTATGTTATTTATTTCTTGTGAAATTAATTACATGATCAAGAACGATCTAATAAGAGTTTGTGATTTATAATTTTCACGTTTAATTATTCTTAAGTAATTTAGTAATTTCCAATTATATTATTTACTACTTGTAAAATTAATTACACGATCAAGAATGATCTTATAATTATAATTTGCATGTTTAATTACTCTTTATTAAAATAAAATTATTGCAACGAGCAAATGTTAAGGGATTAAAAAGTTTTAAGTAAATGAGGTTATCAGTGAGACCATAATAGCTGATTCCGGACGCGGAATGCCATTTTTACGTGGCGGTGCCGCCATCTACATCTTAGAACGGAACTAAAATCGATCGTATGTTTCCTTCAAGTTGCTCGGTCTTCCCGTTAGATGTCCCCCTGCGGTTTCCTATCAATAAAGAGGAGTTTAGGATGGAAGAAACCTGGACGGATTTACCTTGGCGGATCGATTCTTGTATCCTCTCCTCAACAAGGATTGTTCTTAGTTGGTCGAGAGTAGGCAATCCTTGGAGTAGGCGTGCCCAGAATCGATTTCTCTTCGAAGTGGGCCTCCATCTAGGGGCTATTCTTAATTATTAGTTTTAACCTTTACCTTATCATAATTCAATAGTTATATATATTAATTTATATTTTACACTCGTATTTAATTTAAACTCAATTAAGCTTAAACATATTCTGTGTGATGTAGATGTCAACCTAGTTCATTATAACTATGAGAAAATCGTGATCGATAATTTAACCTTTTGTGTTATTGTATTTTGTAACTCCTGTTTCTATCAAGAAATTTAATTTCGCAATTAATTATATGATGAGAAGTTTTGAATAAACCATAAGACTTTTTCCGACGAACTGTGACTCGCGGATGTACACATTAAAAACGAAAACCGTCCAGGAAATAGTGCATCCAAAAATGCACGTTTTCTGTTTTCTCAGCGCATGCGCCATGAACTATAGTTAGCAGACGACGGAAGGTTCAACTAATTTTCCCGTATTGGACAATCCGTCACACTGAAGTGCTTTATTTAGTCATGGTCTTAAATAAAGAGTTAGATACTTTCTCTTTCCAAGGAATCTTATTATAAGCTTCTGGTGAAATTGAAATTTTTTGCCTTTTAAGGGGGAATAATACAGTAAAAGCATCTTTTTAGTTCAAGCTGAACGTTTCTGTTTTAACAATTACATAATTGAATTATATTTTTCTTATTAGGTGGAACCTTCCTCTAGTGCTTAAAATAATTTTGATAATTCTAATATTAATAGTTAACGAGATATAAGGTCCTAACTAAAGGGTAGTTCGGGCGCTTGCCCAACTTGTTTAGCTCCGGGGGTCCGAATTAAACTTAATTACATTTAATTTTAAAATTGTAAAAATATTTTAGGCACTATACAAGAGGCTGTTCTACACTTAAATATTAATTTTATAAGTTAAAATACAAAATTAAAAGAGTTCAGCTTGAAATAGCGCGAAAGTAGACAATGGCCTCAGTAGTCTTCCCCCTTAATACCATATTATTTTATATCTGTCAGGGATTTTGACAAAACTTGACATTTGACTAAAAATATAGTTTTTCGTAAATAAGTAATTACCGCGCAGTTTGTCAAAAAAAATTAATAGCGTATTTTCTTCGCTAGAGATAAACTCCAAATTTGTCTAGTTTTTAAGAGCCGAAAAACATAACAACGTCGTTAGCGAAACTTAATCACCATCGAACCAATTAAGGAAGTTTTAATTATGGAGTAAAAAGATGGTTTCCTTTTCGTATTCCGTCAGTTGGAGACAGAGTGAACCGAAAGAGCGGAAAATAATCCCCTATTACGGGAGACGGAGATTTCACTTTTTCTTGGTGAGTGTGGCCGCTTTGGGAAGCGAGCTGTCCTTCTCGCGGGTCCTCAGTTTGAGGAGGATTAGTCTCTGGCGGTGAACGGACAGAGTGGAGCTACAAATCGTTCGTTAACGATTAATTTTAATGATCAGCTTAGAGGGAGCGCTCTCTCTCGCCCGCAACCAGCTTTGCCACCACTCACGACGATTCATTTTGACGGTAATTGTTTCTCTCCTTCGTTAATTTTTTCCTCTAATTAGTGGCACCGTGTTCCGCCTTGTATTTAATTGTTATTTCGTTTCAAACGTTTAAAACCAAGTATCTGTCATATTTACAGGAAATGTACTTTCAATTAATATAATGTATAATATATGTTATATAATATATAATATATAATATATAATACATAATACATAATACATACATAATACATACATAATACTTACATAATACATAATACATACATAATACATACATAATACATACATAATACATACATAATACATAATACATAATACATAATAAATAATACATAATAAATAATACATACATAATACATAATACCTAATACCTAATACATAATACATAATACATACATAATACATACATAATACATAATACATACATAATACATAATACATTATAAATTATAAATTATAAATATATAATATATAATATATAACATTTAATATATAATATGTAACATTTAATATATAATATATAACATTTAATATATAATATATAACATTTAATATATAATATATAACATTTAATATATAATATATAACATTTAATATATAATATATAACATTTAATATATAATATATAACATTTAATATATAATATATAACATTTAATATATAATATATAACATTTAATATATAATATATAACATTTAATATATAATATATAACATTTAATATATAATATATAACATTTAATATATAATATATAATATTTAATATATAATATATAGCATTTAATATATAATATTTATTATAAATTATAAATTATAAATATATAATATATAATATATAACATTTAATATATAATATGTAACATTTAATATATAATATATAACATTTAATATATAATATATAACATTTAATATATAATATTTATTATAAATTATAAATTATAAATATATAATATATAATATATAACATTTAATATATAATATGTAACATTTAATATATAATATATAACATTTAATATATAATATATAACATTTAATATATAATATATAACATTTAATATATAATATATAACATTTAATATATAATATATAACATTTAATATATAATTAAGAAATTTCCAAAATATTCGACCATTACCTGTTCCAATGATATTATTCATATTATTATTTATTTAGCGTTAGATATTGGTTACAATTTCCTTAATTTTTGAACGTTATAGTAATTATGTATGGTAGGAAATTTGCTTTCGAATATCAGACTTTCTTTTAAATACCTTTGAAAAAATCTAAAGCCCAATTACTTGAGATGGCTATCGGGATTATCACAGCGCTCGGATTAAGTACAAAAGTGAAAGGCCTTCAATGATTCTCCGTAAGCCAAAAATAGAAATTCTCAAGTACTCCGGAGCCGTTAGATTCCCTGACCTCACAATCCCTATATAGCGAAACACAAAAACCATGTTTTTATCGCCTCGCTCTTAATTAAATTATTTTCTTTTAAAAAAGAACCAAAAAAAAACCCTCGAACGCGATCCCAGTTATCAGAGTTTCCTAGATGCTCAAAAAAGGGAATACGGAGAAGGCGGTGGCTTGGGAATTTTATTCCAGGGAAACTTTTATTTTTTTCCCGTTCGCTATCCGGAGTGAGAGATAAACGGGCAATTTTGCGCAACTTGATTATTCGACCGACTGAGGTTGTCATCCCCGAGAGTGTCGACCTTCGTTCTTTTCTTTCTTCCGCTCCTCTCTCCTTCGGAGGTTTTCGCTGGTGATAAGCCGCTTATACTGGCTAAAGAGCCACTGCTAAAAAAGGGAGCGAAAAAGTGGCGTATATAGGTAGGAAACCGTAGCGCGAAAAACTCAGTGATCCGCGAAACTAAAAAAGATAAGGAATTGAACTTCTACGGCCGCCTCGAGAATCCTACTTTTTTTTCCCTCCAACGAAAAAGGGCAAAAAAGGGTTGGCTCGCTTTTCCGCTTTGCCGCTAGATGCTGCAGTGAAGAAAAGGAAAAGGGAAGGATGAAGGCTGGAGGGGTGTGCGCGCGGCCAATAATTAGAGACTTCTGGCAGTGGCGCGAGAAATAGCAATTTCCTTCGGCGCGTGTCGATAAATGACCAACTCTGATTGGTTCGCGTCTTTTCGACTTTTTTTTTTCTTTAGAGTTTTACATTCTTTTCCCGGAGTTAACTGTTTGAGGTTTATTCTCGGAATTTGCGGAAACTCTCTTCTTAATTAACTTCCGTGGTGGTCGTTATTTGCTAATTATCTGATTATTCTTTGGAGGGTTTTTGTTTTGAATTATTTCATTTACCGCGGAGTATCATTGAGTTTAACAATTGCTTCAATAAAACCGGAAAGGTGTGATTTATCTTTTACGAGAGAAGTATTAATTCATCATATAGCGAGTTTCTTAAACTATTACAGAGGGAAATAATTTATTAATTAGTACTATCATAAGAGTATAATATTGTTCCATAAGTTTGTCACTTTGGGGAATATTTTACCGAGAGCTAGTAACGGAATGACGTCATCACAAGAAGAAAATCTCCCCCTAGCGAGGTGATGTCAAAACGGCGACGAAGCTCGTAATGCAGTCTGTGTTGTGAATAGATCTCAGTTAAACTTCTGCATGTGAAGAAAAGGAAGTGTCACACTTATGTAATAATATTATACACTTATGGTACTATGTAGTGTAATTCTCACATTTTACAAAGTTAGTAAACGTAATAGGCGTGGAAAATTTTAAGCCTTGATGAAATATACGCATTCGCTGTTTGGCGGGAAATTTACGCCCAATAGAATCTGCGTCTAGCCTGCAAAGTTAAATGTTTCATTTTCCATTTCCATTGTCTCTCGTAAGCATTTGATAAAAACCATTCAGTGATTCGCTAGGTAGGATTAATGCATAGAGAATGGACATGCAAGCTTATCTCTATATGGTCTTTGTAAAAGGGAAAAAACTCGGTGATGCTGAACGTCGATGGACAAAACTCGTGTTAGGCCTAACGTAGTATTTTTGCGTCGATGGAAAAAACTCGTTTTAGGCCTAACGTAGAATTTTAGCGTCGATGGAAAAAACTCGTTTTAGGCCTAACGTAGAATTTTAGCGTCGATGGAAAAAACTCGTTTTAGGCCTAACGTAGACTTTTTGCGTCGAGAATAAAAAATGTCTTAAGCCTAACGGATGATTTTTGGCTTCGACGCACCCTAAAGCTTCGTTTTTGCATTTAAAAAAATAAAATTAAGAAAAATATTGCGTTTATTGCGAATGACGAACCTAGTTGACCTGAGTTTAGATGTAGTTGGCTTTTTTGACTAGCCAATCAAGTGTGATAATCATAGAGATTGAAAAGAAATAGAGGCACTATGGCATCTGTCGAAGTTGACCGCGAGTGTCGACCCCCTTTTCGCCAATGTAGGAAGCCATGAGATGGGCAGATTACGTGGTGCCATCGACGCGCGGTGAAATGAAATACATTATGCTTTTTTAAAATCAACTGTCATTTGATGTAAACAAAGGAAGGATGGATGGCGTTGCAAATTCTGCCCCATCTCCGCTTTCATACATGCGCGGGGGGGGGGGGGGATTCATTTTCCCGGTCAAAAACAGGGGTGCCTTAACGCGGTAATCTTTCCTCTATTTATTTTCTATCTCTATGGTGATAATCGAGCAGCCGAAAATATTTCATTTAGAGACGTATCGCCACGTATTGAAGCACGTATAGTGATTTGGTAACATGACGTAGATAATACGTCACCCATGCTTTTTCCAATATTAAAAAAAAATAACGCCATTGGGTGCGTCAAAATTCTAAGAAAGAATTCTTCTCTTGAAAAGAGTTCTTCGTGATAATTTTTCTCCCCTAAAATGCGTCAAATGTAAAAAGATTCTTCTAAAGATGGCGCCAGGACCGTTGTACACTAAGCCTTTGACAATAAATATAATTTTTACACGATTTCACGACAATATATAAAGGAAGACAACATTTGATTTATAATTGAAAAGGAAATGTTTCATCGGAAATTAACTAACCATTCTGTATTCTCTGAAATTCATTTTCGTCCACAAAAATATCATAATGTTTATTTTCTTCTGCATCAAGTAAACTGATTATTAGCTGCCATTTTTATTTATAATATCCCCCTTTTTGACCAAGTGAGAATGCTCGGAGGCATTCTCACTCTTCTCAAGAGAACGCGTGAGAAGGGATTACGTCACTTCCTGTGAGAAGGACCATCAAAATGTTTAGAAGTGATAATTCTCACTATCAAGGGAAGAATTCTTAAAATTTTGACGCCCCTCTTTCGGCCTTAGCCAAAGGTGAGGCATGAGGTCATGCAAGATTTGTTGTATTAAAATTACGAAGTGAAACATTTACAAGAACAAATTTTGCTTTCGGCATTTACTTCTAAATGGAAACGTTTCCAAATCCTCTTAGGACCGCCAATTTTTCCAATTTATTTTCTTTCGAATTAGTTTGTAAACTTCGGATTTCTCATCCCGTTGTTCTTCAAAGTGCCGAAAGTGTTTTCGCGTGACGTTGACTTAAGCCAAGCTTTCACCCCCTTAGCTCCCCCCCCCCAACGCACCCCGCAACATCGAATACGTCGTGTTTTATTTCTTATTTTTTGATCAAAAACTCTGTTCCGTTGGTCTTGTTGCTCGCGTTCTCTGCGACCGAAACCCGCGTCTAACAATCCCAGAAACCTTTTCCTTTTATTCCGCTTCTTATCGCGCTACAATCCCGAGAAACAAGCGACAATCTTGGCCCTCGGGGAAACCGACCTCCGTTCCCTAGCAGTCACCCGACACCTATATATTCGCGGAGTTCACCCTTTTGACGGGCTTCGACCCCAGTGTCGACTGAAACTTTAAATGGCTCGGTATAAAGCGTTATACCGACTGTTGGAGGCCGATCAATATTATAGTGGCATTGCCGATTCCATTCAATTTTGTTTCTTCCTTCCCCCCCCCCCGTCTTGATTCAAACCCCCCTCGTATCCTTTCCTTTCAAATATTTTTCTTTTTTGGCGACTTGAACCTTTTTGAGAAAAACGCGCGACCTATAAAGAAAGAAGGGACTTCAATTTAGTCAGCGCGCGACTTTATAAAAAGCTTCTATCTTTTTTTCCTCTCTACTGTTCCCGCATTTTCAATTTCTATCCGCCGATTTCAATTTCGGGCAAGAAATAAATGACACGGAGTAAAGAGTTGGGAGTAGCCTATCCGCAGGGACAGTTAAAAAAAAAATAAAACACTTTTTTTTTCCAAACTGAAGCGAGATTTGTTTTTCGTTTTTTTAATAATTTATTTTTTAGTATCTCACACTCAGCGTGTCATCTTTTCCCCACAGCGCTGCTCCTCTCTCCTTCTGGCGATATTCTGGACGTCACTTGATATTTGTTCCTTGACCGCTTCCCCGCCAGAACTCTCTCTTCAATGAGATTACGGCGCTGTCCGATGCTCGTATTTTTTCTTTTCACGACAATTTTATTTTTATTGTGGAAACGGAAGATTTTGTTTACCTTCATAACGTGGATACGTTTTATTATGTGGTTTCTTTTCGCTGGTTCCGGGGTTTCGGAGTAGGGTAAGAAGGGTAAGGCTATTACTATTTTACTCCGATTCTGTGGTGGCGAATAGCTTGAGTCGGAGTAAAAACGTTCTTCCAAAATGACTGCCTGTGGTCTTTTAAGCAGATAAATTCTGGCTAGCAGATGACGATTTACTCTCTTTACACCTCCTTTTCAGAAGGAGTAAAAAGAGTAGCCCTAATGCTCCGGAACCAGCGAATAGTTTATGGGGCGGAATAATTATCATCCCCGGAGCAGGCGAATAAAACGTTTTAGGGTAAAAAGAGTACCAAGAACAAGTGAAAAGAAACCATCTACTGACTACACCGCGAAAAAAGCTCTAGTTGTATAGGGGTGGGTTTTCAATCATACCCATCCTAGTATTAAGAGTATTTCATGGATGCTTTCGATAAATGTTTCACCTTTATTTCTATTATAAATCAAAGCAATAAAGAATCCCCAAGGGCAAAATAACTTTAGAGTTCAATTGGTTTAAAAATTAGCTCAATAATAAAAGTAATTGAAAAAGGACATACTGATTTTCGGAGCTATTGCGCAAGCTAGGTTTAGTTATCGGCACAGAGCCCCCTAGTGTCGAAATATGCCCAAGGCGAAATATACCAAGGACGATAACACACTACTCAGTTCTAGTGCGAGTCCCTGTCTGAGCTTTCTTGAAAAAGGTTCGGTCAGGAAATTAGCATTAAAACAATAAATAGTTAACTGATAGTTAAATTAAGGTTTAATAATATTCTGACCACCTTAACAATAATATTATATTCTGATAAATTTATGGGTCACCTTTATTTATATTATAAATTACAGCACTAGAGAATCCCCAAGGTGAAAATATCATTTAAGCTTAATTGATTAAATTAGTTCAATAATAATAGTAATTGAAAAGTACATAATACTGAATAGTTAAATTAAGGCTTATTAGTATTCGGACCACCTCAACAAAAATTACATTCTATTCTGATAATCACTTCTGACTAACACTCTAAAGATCATAATTTGCAAATCAATTATTTAACCACTTGCTACAAGATGGCGACAGATAACCCTAGTGACCTAATAACCTCTGCTATAATATCTACAAAACTAGAAAAACAAATCATCTTATTTCATACATATATTATATTTGGTTGTCTTTGAATTTCAATAGATGGCGCTGCGGAATCCAAATAGTGGTATAGTTCGGGATTTCCTAGGCAGCGTTGCCAGACGTACGATAATTGTCGTACACGTCGATAATTTTAATCTAATTTTTGGGGCGTATGATATTTTCAATAGTACGCATTTTTCGATAATTCAGCTTGCGCGTACGATAATCTAAAATTATTTTTAAATTGGCTGAAAAACTGCGACTTTTAAACATAAGTTTTAAATTTTTATTTAACAACATTACCGTCAGTATTTCAGGCGTACGATAATTGATTTTTTGGCTCTGATACGATAATTGTAAATATTGTGGCGGCTTAAGCGCTTCGGAGATTATAAGTTATTTTTCATTGACTTTCAATAAATAACGAATATTATAACATTGACAAACTACTGAAGTTCATTCATGATTACAATACGTAAAATTTCCCTTCATAGTCTGTGGCACATTTATAATTTTGGTGGCTAAACTTATCGAATGCATCGAACTAGGTATGTAATGTTGATTTTTCAATCTTTATACCAAATAACTCAACCCCTGGCAGTAGACTTGTCCTTGAACACGAGTGTGCTGCCTTCTTTGAGTTGCCCCTGCTCATTCACTAATTTTTCCATTGTATATAAGTTCATAATATCATATAACATATCATTGTTTACATTTTACTGTTTTCTTGATTTATTTTTATTGTTTCAGTGTATTTTATCATATTGTACCGGTAGAGTCATTGACTCCTCCCTGTTAAAAAAAGGACCATTGTAATTTATGGACGGTATTAAAGTCATTCATTCATTCATTCATTCTGCCTAGGTTTAGACCCAGAATCTACCCTAGACTATAACCTTATAAACCAAACAAAAAACTTGCTCCAAAATTGGGGAAATATATATATATATATTTGGTATTTTAAATTTAATATACTCCTCCCTGTTTTAAAAGGGACCTTTGTATTTTTTTGGAAGGTAATTAAAATATTCATTCATTCATTCTGCGTGTGGAACACTTCTACAGGCGCCAGTAGACCAAATTATTATTATTATTACTTTTTTCTAAATCTAAATACTGTTAAAAAACTAACGGTATAGTTGAAATAAAATTTCAGACGAGTGCGTGAAGGGTTTGCGAAAACCGTGAAGCATTTTGGGATGGCGTAACCGTATAAGGATCCCATCCAGGATATTTGTGTTTTTCTTTTATGGTCAACCATAGGAGGGGGTCGGGCGCGGGGTAATAAGCTTTTACGCATACGCTTGTATAGTAAGAGAGAACGGCTAAGAATGAGCGGCGGAGGGCAAGGAGAGCGCGCGCGTGAGAAGCGGGCTCGTAGATTCCGGAAAGGGAGAGAGCGTGTTGGGCTGCCACTTTTGCGATTGCGCGGCGAAATTACCCGGCATCGAATCGATCGCGCGCGGGAGCCTCGACAGCTGAAAACGCCAAGTGCGCTCCCGAAGACGAGAGGCCAGTTGGACCGTGCATTCCTAGCTCGAGGATGCGCCTTCTTAGCCCCGGATATCAAAATCGTCACCGCGTGACGTAGCCTCCACCTTTCGCTCTCTTTATTATCGCCACTTCCTGTTCGCTCGCTCTCTCTCTCGCACTGTCTGTTGGTCGAGAGACACCCGTAGGGGCACCGCTACTGGCAGTTCCACGAAGGAATTGCTTTTTGATTGATGGACTATGACCTTTTGAACCCTTTCTTCTTTTCTTTGGAAAACTTTCGGTTCCCGGGTCATCAGTTTCCTTCCTTCTCCGTAAAGAGTTCCATCTCGTAATCGAATATGGACAATTAGAAGAATATAAGAAATATAAGCGAGATGACCGCTTGGCCCGGAGAACGGCGGTCCGCGGCCGGGGCGCTTTCCAGAGTGACCAACGCGACCGGCGTGGCCCAGCAAGGGGTTTTGTCGTGTCCGCCGGCCCTCATGTGTTGCTCGCCCATTTGGCCATTGCCCGCGACCGCCAGGAGGCAGGTGAGTGCTTGTATTACGTCACTTTATCATCCGGGTATTTCTCGCACTTTTGTAGAGGAATTATTTGCTCAATTAATTTAATTGGCAAAATTAACCTTTGAAATTTGGGTCATATTAGTTAATTTTTTAATTGGTTTCTATTCTTTTAAATTTTTATTTCGGATAAAATTTAACGTAATTTTCTGAAAATAAATCTTTGAAACGGAGAATATACAATTTTTTAATACGTGAACCTATTATACGCAATAGCTATAGATTAATAAAATCCCTAAACCACCCAACTTCTTTGCTTCGAAAAAATCCCTATTGGTACACGTTTTGTCACTCCGAATTTCGTTTCGATATCTCTGTTGTACTCTATATTGAACATCCCAAATCCGCGTGCATCCCAGAAATGAAATCTTTTACACTTTCAGGGACAATTTTAGACGTTGTATACCGTTTTTCAACCGTGAAAATTCTATACGCGCCATTCGTTACCCGCGAACGGGGACATACGGATACGTCCCGGAATGGTTCCGAGGGCGAGCGGGTGTAAATCGCGAGTCGGCGAACTTCCATGACGTTATCCGCTCAGAAAGGTATATAACACCCAATTTTCCTTTCCCACTTTCTAGTGTGCACACGCGCTCGGTTCGCGATGTTAGGTAAAGCCCGAGTGTGTGTGTGTGTGTATTCGGTATAAGACGAAGGGTAGAAAGATTCGCTCGCTTGAACTTCTCTTCCTTTTTCTGTCTCTCTCCGTTAACCGAATCAAAAGACAAAGCGTGAGAAGAACGAAGCGAAAATTCTACCTTTTTCCGTTCCACCAGCGGGGCACCTTTTTGTTTTATAGAGTCGAAGATAGCGCGCTTTGAGACTATATGTAGGACGATAAAAAGGGAGGCTCGCCAGTGGAGAAGACTATTTTCTTAGCGCGAGGGAAAAGGAACGCTAGTCGTGAGTGTTAAGGATAGAGGTCGTTCTTCTTACTTTTCTTTGCAGCGTCTTATACTCTCTCCTCTCACCCTCCTCCGCTTCTTCTATATCCTTGGATCAAGAAAAATCGATGTATTTTGTCACGATCACGTTTTCTTACCCCGTTTATACAAACCATTTTTTTTTCCACCCGATAGTTCCGTCAAGGTTATGGATGATGTAAAAGCCGCCTCGTAATCCTTTGACGATAATGTTAGGTGGTGGGGTATAACCTTCGTAAAGTATCGTCTGCTATTTTTATTCCGTACTCAGGGTTGACCTTGTTTTAAGAGCGATATACCCTCGGTGTGTCAAACCTATCGTATTAAATTATATGGAAAAGAAAAGGCTTCGGAAATGTATACTATCGGTTAATTTGTATAAGTTGGATCAGTGGTTCTCAAATGGCGTTGCGCGAACCCTGGGGTTCCGTAGAAGATCACAGGGGTTCCGTGGAATGGTCACAGGGGCTCCGCGAACCCTGGGGTTCCGTAAAAGGGTCACAGGGGTTCCGAGAATTCGCAGTGCGGCCATTTTAGTTTGTGTCAAGAATCTATTAAGATAAAAAAAATGAGTTGGGGTCAGTTGTTCGTACCTAAAACGTGGACCAACGATTTCGTATGGCAAAAAGTAACGCCATTCTACTCAATTTAGGCAAGTGCTTTTAAAATAATGTTATCTACCGTAGGACTTCATGCATAGGGCGAAGTTGGTTATTCATAGATTGAGGGAGGAATGTTCACTATTCTGGCTGGCGCGAGAAAGGTGGTTTTGGGTTCCTTTCCCGCTGTTTGCAGATCTTTGGGGGCACTACCGAGTTATGATATATCTCTGTCGTCTATAACGCGTAGGGTACGGTTCTCTTTTCAATTTGAAGTAGTGGTTGTCCGCGTTGGGGATCCTGCTGTAGAGATAGGGAAGACAGCCCCTTATTGGTTTTATCGTTGTTGGTGGAATTTAAAGGCATGGCCCAATGGAGAAGAAGTTTGCGTTCTATTGAAACTATCTTGGCAATACGTGATACCCAGAAAGTTCGCTCTTTTATATCGTAATACCAAAAAGTTGGCGTGTTTTTTTCTTTCGTTGGATTCGGCGCTTTTTTTTCCCGAGTTTATTGTGGCTTCGCTTTCATTTTGGATGTGGCCTTACTAAAATGGGATTGAATTGTGTGTACCTTTTTTTGCACTAGGGGGATACTGACTTCCAGGAATGGGTCCGAAAAGTCATTACGGCCCCAAGTTTTTACGAGGTTTTAATATCAGTTACAAGTCACGTCCCAAAAAGAGTTTGAGATGAAAATAAATTAAACTAACCGCGTTTCGTCCAACAGTCGCGTTTATTTCGACCATATCCTAATTAATGAAGCCAGAAACGGAAAATTAATAGTATTTGGGATTGATTTTAGACCTAATCAAACTATATTTTAAATTGAAATAAGTTTGATAATAAATCCTCCTTATTAAATAGAGAAACAGATTATTGCGTAAGTTAAAAACACTTTTTTTAATTACATAATTAAAATATTCATACAATAAAGAAGTTGACTAGTTTCGGCAGTATTAGTGCCATTGTCAAGACTAAACTAAAATCAATATAGTGGTAGTTTCTCAATTCAAACGAAATTTTTCCAAACTACTTTAAGGGTCGCTGAATAGTTTGAATTTCGAGGGTATTGTTATTGAATCACGTGTTTTGGGAATGTCTAAATTTACCGATAATTGGTAAGGAAATCAATTCTGCAAATGTGTATACCCGCGCATCAAATTATACTCTTAACTATTTTCCGGATGCCCGAAATTATTTGAACTCCTCCGAATGGTCCAAATCGGACAGCTTTATTTTTGTAACATTTTTTGTTTTGATATTGGATTATCGATTGCAACAGCTCCTTTTGTTTGAAATTGACTTTTTTCCATTATAGTGTTTATTTTTAAGTATATTTCCGTTATTTGGCTTATATACGCGGACGATTCCGAAATCGAAAATCGTAAAAATCGATTATGTTAAAAACGAATCCGGCCTTTTCAACCGAATATGGACCTACTTTTTTCACTTTTTTTTATATTTTTAACTGGAAAACAGTAAATCGTTCTTGAAATAAAGAAAAGGAGGGGGAAGGGGGATGTTTTTTTTATTACGTCTTTTACGAAAAACTTGGGGGAAAAAGGTATCTTTATAAAAAGTTTAACTGGGAAACTTTTATTTTTAAGTCTCATCCGTTCGAATCTCTAAATAAAAAAATAAAATGAAATAAAATAAAATAAAATAAAAAAAGTCAAAATAAAAAATTATAAAGTTTCATTCTGGTATACTTTTTGGTTTGTTCACTTTTCTGTAAATAGGCGAATTCAAGCTGAAGAAATCGGACTCCTTTAAAATGTTAACTTTATATATATATATCTATTTTCTCTAGAGTTGTTTTAAAGCGCGGCTAAAATATCAAATTTTCTGGGAGTATTTTCGTCTTTAATGCTTTTTGGATTGCCCAGAACGGATATCGTTTTCGTTTCATACGACATTTGGGGAAAATAACACCGTTTTATTTTCACCCCAAAAAGAAGTATTTCGTAAACTCCCGAACGAGATTTGTCATTTGACGTCGAAACACTTTCGACTCGTGTATTGGCAAAATTGTTTCTGTTTGCTTTCCAAAAATTTTGTGATGCGACTTGATAAAATAATTTTTCGCTTATCAAAAGAAATAGTGCGAAAGTGTCGTTATCGAATGGAAGCCTAAACGTACTTCGTACCGTCCAACTACGTATAATATGTATACAATCGAGTTTTTGAAAATACAATTTCCCTCCCCGCAAAATAAAACCCGTCACGTTTAAATCGATATAATTTTGTTTCCATGGTTGCAATGTACCGAATAATATTTATTTTATCCGTCAGAGTTTGAAAAATTAATCAAATAGTTGACAGATTTGGCAGGAAGCGGTGACTATGTCCAATGTTAAGGAGTTATTTCACTAGTCTATTGATTTCGATAATCTAGTTTCACCGCATTGTAAAATAATATGATTTTTTACACACAATCCTATGGGATTTGTTTTACACCGTTTTTCACATAACTCTCCAAGTATTAGATCTAGAAGTGTCGGTGATATGTTAATCGAAAGCATATGACATGCCCTCGGTAGCCCGTTGTAAATTTTTGGAATCGGAGAACCAGAAGTTAATCATTTTCTTATTTTAGTGGTTTTTGGCGATTTAATAATAATAATAATAATAATCAGCTAGGCTAATGCCCAAGGCACCACCCTAGGCCTAAGTCATCGAGTGACTTTTAAAAGTTACATATTTTTTTTATTTTAAGAGCGAATTCTTTGAATATTATATTTTTATTTCGTACTGATAATTTTTGAACTTCGTTTTCGGTTAAGAAATTTTAATTTTAAGTGAGATTTCTAGCCAATTCGCGGGACCCCACAAACGTACTATTGTCGTATTTGAAATTTTGTACCAATTGTTATAGGCGCCATCTAACTCGTTCGCGTTTCGCTACCCTATTTCCAAAACCAGGTAACTCACAAAATTCGGTTCATCTAAAAATTAATTTAAATTAACGTGTTCGCTTTTCGCTACTTTATTTCCAAATCCAAGTAACTCGAAAAAATTAATTTTCGATAAAATTCCTCTTGGGTTTATTAAGTTAATGTACAAGATGATTGAAAAAAAATTCTAATTTAAATTTAATATTTAAAATATATTTAATACATCGGGGGGATTGTGTGTGCTTAAATAAAATATTATTATTATTATTCATTTTGAAACCAAATTCAATTATAATAATGAAAAAGCTTTTCAACCCGAAGTAATTACCGAGATAATCTCTTATAATAAGGTTTTTAACGAGCCATAAAGATTTCCTTTTTTTATCCCGGAAGTAAACAGTAATACAAATCGTACGAGATTAGCCCTTTCATCCCGTCACGGAATAAGTATAGTAAGGCAGACTCTTTAAGGCGAAGGCGCTAAAGCGTCAACCCCATTTGTCAGTGCTCCGAGAGACACGTTCCCTAACATTCTCATCTCTCTTCCTTTTCTTATTGTGAACCATTCAAGTTCCCTGACAAATGAGAATGGGACGCGATATGTCAGTGGGAAAAAAAGGGAAACCACGCTCCAAAATCTTCGCGCTCCCAGCATCATCTTCTCTCTCTCTCTTCGGAATATTTCTTTTCCTCCGGTTCCCATTTTCGTAGTCACTCTAAGGATGGAAAAAAATAGGACCTCCAGAGTCCCCCGTTCATCTTTTGTTCGTCTTAGGCAGAGCCTTTCTGGGTAATAAGGTTCGTAGGAAATTGGGCCTCTGGTCAAAATCTTGGGCGCAAAAAAAATTGGGAGACGAAAGAGCCAAATCCGCATTATGTCAAATACAAGGCGGAAGCCTCAGCCGTGGTCCAGCCTCGGTTTTTCTCCTAGTACACTAGAGTGCTGCGGGTGGAACACTTCTACAAGCATGGTAGGCCAAAAAGAGACCAATGTGAGAATTAGAAGCGCATCTTCCAAATGCTTTTTCGGGCGATTGGATAAAGATGCGCTTCTAATTCTCCCAATGGTCTATTTTTGGCCTACCAGCGCCTGTAGAAGTGTTCCACCCGCCGCACTTTGGTGTACTAGGAGAAGTACCGAGGCTGGACCACGGCTGACGCTTCCACCCTGTATAAGCTGGAAATACTTTATGTTCCTTTTCTTCGTACGAAGCGAGGAGATGGGTCAAGTCTGAGCGGCAATGAAAAGGGGTTTGTTTCCGTGGTACTGGCGTTTTTTTTGTTCGTCCTAGGCGCCTGCAATGTCTCAAGATCGTAATGGGTTAAGACGAAGGTATAAAGAGATGGGACAGAAAGCTCCTTCGTCTCTTAGCCGCCGCTTTTAGTCTATTTAGTTAATGGTTTTAGGGGGCCCATATAGACTCGTCTCCCGACGAACCCGCACTCTAGCGGGAAATTCACCATCTGCCGGCAACTCGAGCCGTTCCCGTCGCTGTACACTCTCTGTATCGGTACACGAAGTCCTCAACGATCTTCTCTAACTACTCTTACTTACTATATTACCTTCGCGAGAAATACTCCCGCTCGTGATTGCAGCCGTACGCGCCGTTTTTACGCTGGATTCTTTTTTTACCCTTCAAAATTTACTTTTTTTCTCATACTTTTGGATGTATTTTGTGGTTTGGATA
This sequence comes from Leiobunum rupestre, assembly GCF_980474605.1. Lineage (NCBI taxonomy): Eukaryota > Metazoa > Arthropoda > Arachnida > Opiliones > Sclerosomatidae > Leiobunum > Leiobunum rupestre. The sequence goes on from NC_143389.1 coordinate 42,552,805, forward strand.
CAAAGAAAATATATAATATTCTTAGGCATTATAAGTCGCTAGATGACTTGGGCCTAAGGTGGTGCCTTGGGTAACCGTATTAGCCTAACTTATTATATTTTTTATTTTATTTTTTACACTTAGAGGAGAGTTTCATGTTTTATTATGTCGTCGTAAGGTTTTTATACATAATTTTGGTTTTATTTTTAACATTAATGATAATTTTTTAACATAATAAGGGAGCTCGTACCTGAAAGCTTGCAACGTTATAATTTTAACTAATACATTTATTTTAGTACCAGTTACGTGTATTAAAAATAAATTATATAATGGTCCAGAATTTTTATTTATACGATAATAACAAATTTTGATTATAAATGTTTAATTTCTGATCCATGGTAAATTTTAACTTACAAAATAAAAATATCAAAGGAACTGATACTTCATGGTTAAAAATATTTACTCGTTACTAATGAACATTATGCATAATGGTCATTAGTAACGAGTTAACGGCTGACGAAGGACCGAGGTCCGAAAGCTCCAAGAAAATAAATAAATATTTTTAACCATGAAGTATCAGTTCCTTTGATATTTTTATTTTGTAACAAATTTTAAGTATGATAATTAGCATAAGTTATTGTTCAGAGCTATTTGAATAAATGCATTTATGTATTCCATATTTGTAAAATAATTTTAAAATACTTGTCTCTTATTGCACATCAGTTTAGAACCGATTTATTTAATTTCCAGTTTTTTTTAATTTTTAAATGCGTTCCACTATCTAAACTCCACAGTTAACCGAATTATTGAGGTGGCTTGTATTAAAGTTTTAAAGAAATTAGGTTTAAAAACTGTAAGTTTTAAATTTACTTGTTTCTGCAGCAGTTTAAGGTTTCCGTAATTTGTCGGAGAAATTCTTTAAAAATTGTTTGAAATCAACAGTTTCTTTATAAAGATTTCCATATTAAAATTTCTCTGTTATCTTAGCAACATTCTTCTACGTTCATAAGATCTCCAAATTAAAATAATGGAATGTTAGTTTTGTAAACGTGGAATTATTCCCTTAAGCCGCTTATTTCCGAGAAACGACCGAAGAGTGTTATTATCGTAAACAGGCAAAGCACCCCTCTCTTCATTTCGGACTTGTATAAACCATTCTCACCGTCGAATGCAATTTTGGCACTTTAAAAATTCCCTTCTCACTTAAATTCCTTTTAATTCTGAGACGAAAGCGATGTAAACACATATCGCGTATTATTTTGGAATATTCTTTACCATACACGGCATATTTCCATCACGCTTGTAATGATTTGAAAAGCTTTTGGAAAGTACGCGGGACGGCTGGGTTACCGCGATGCAACCGCCCGGTTGGGATGGACTAATTTGCGGTAAACATTTTCCACATCTCTATTAGTAACGCGGGTATATCCGTGATGGGGAAGTTTGGCTTTAATTGGTGGCGATTATGAAGAACCCTCTCTGCCGTAACGCGTATATAGTCGGAGCGGATGGATGCTCTGTATGGGAGGCCTCCCGCTCGCGAAGGATAAAAAAGGGCTCAAATTATTCCTCGGAGGAAACGTAAAACCAAATTTCTCCGGCACCATACGTATCTCCTATTTTCTTAGGTTTTCCACGGAAAAATCTCCAAAAGTTGTTTTAACGACTTTGGAGTTGGTTGTTCCGACGTCTGTTGGAACTCCGCGAACGTCAACGTTCGCTTTCCAATCCGTACGCGAACGAAGCCCGGTGGAAGGCGTCGATGGTTACGTCTTCGTCGTTGCGAGTGACGGGTAACTCGATTTAAGCGCTCTATCCTCCCGCAGTTTTTAACGACTTTCTCGCTTTTCGACGAGCGAAGAGAGAGAGACCCTGTTTTACCCTTAAGAAACCTGGCCGAGGGAAACCGAGTTCCAGCGTGTAATTTATGTTCAAGAAGAAGGCGTGTGCCCTCCTTGGATTATTATTCGCGTTTCCTTTAATAATCTCTCCCAGAAATTATCCTTCCTAATAGCGCTATAAATCGAGCGCCTCCTCGGCTCCCTCGCTCTCCGCTTCTTATCATTCATACGAACGAAAAATTTTACGCTTCAATTATCCCAAAAATAACCCCTTCCGAAATTCCGCGACAGGTACTAAAATGATCCCCCATAGATGTCGCGTAATTAATATGAATAATAATATGGCTTAAAATATTTTATTGAAAAAAGTTTCTTATTTAACTTTCTAACCGTATTTAGTGAATTTTTTACGAATACTTTACTATATTTTTATATTAATTTAGAAGAAAATACGGGTTTAAAATATTGATACCATATTTTTCATATCGTTGGTAATATTTTTCATATCGTTGATAATATTTTTCGTATCGTTGATAATATTTTTCAAACCGTTGATAATATTTTTCATATAGTTGATAATATTTTTCATATCGTTGATAATATTTTTTATATTGTTGATAATAATTTTCGTATCGTTGATAATATTTTTCATATCGTTGATAATATTTTTGTATCGTTGATAATATTTGTCATACCGTTGATAATATCTTCTATATCGTTGATAATATTTTTCATATCATTGATACTATTTTTCGTATCGTTGATAATATTTTTTATACCGTTGATAATATTTTTCATATCATTGCTAATATTTTTCATATCATTGATAATATTTTTCATATAGTTGATAATATTTTTAATACCGTTGATAATATTTTTCATATCATTGCTAATATTTTTGGGTCCGTTAAATTGACCCCGCCATAGATATTATTTTTCGTATCGTTGATAATATTTTTTATACCGTTGATAATAGTTTTCATATAGTTGATAATATTTTATACCGTTGATAATATTTTTCATATCGTTGATAATATTTTTTATATCGTTGTTAATAATTTTCGTATCGTTGAAAATGTTTTTTTTTCATGAAAAATGTCAAACTAAATTAATTAATTATGTTTATTATCGGTTCCAAACAAAGCACGAAATTAGAAAACCATTTTAGTCTATTTTTGACCTATAAACGCCTGTAGAAGTGTTTCAACAGCAGCACGCGGTTGCCCTGGGAGAAGCCGACTATAGCAGTTAATAGCGTGTTTTATCGAAGATCCCCTCTTGTCTGTCGTCTCGTCGGGAAAAAGCCATTCTCCCCTTCTTCTTCTCTCCAATCCTTTAATTGGTGGTCAATGCGAATTTTCGAGCTTGGGGAGGATGTTACGTACTAGTCTGAAAGCCGGGGGGCCGAAAGAAGATGGGTGGGGGGGATTGTATCGGGGCTTGTTCCGTCAGACGTCAGAGTAATTCACCACTGTTTGGCCAAAGGGGATCTACCGAACATATACTCTATAGTCGCGCCACCGTCCACCCTAATCCCCAACCACGCGTTAGAGAGCTGTAGATTTTACCCCTATCCCCTATTCGCGTAAGAGTGTCAGCTAAGCGGGAGTGCCCACTCTCGGAAGCCTCTTAAAACTCGTGGAGTTCGCTATACGCGAGGGAATAGAGAATCCCCCGGCGCGTCTCTTCGAGAATTTTAGCGGCTTCGATGGACGGCCGAAAATAAGAGCCCGCTTCGCCATTTTATTCATCTTTTTTTTTCTTTTTAATTGCATTTTGTAGGAAAGCTTATTACGGCTTCGCCCGTATACGCTCGCCACTGGCCAAATTCAATTTTCTCTCTTTCTACGCTTCAGGCCTAGCTTTGCTTATTATTTTTCGTCGTTTGGAAGTCCCGGGTCGCCTTTTCACAATGAATTTAGAATGAAATATTGAACAGTTTTGTTTTTTTTTCCGGTAGTATCTCCGTCTTCTTACGTACGCCTCTTTACGGTCCGGCTAATGGGATTATCGAATTCGTCCGTCTGTCACGCCCATTATTAGATTGAAAAGACCGGTACGTCTTCGTTTAGATATAATACATTTCAGTATTCCGCTTTAATAAAAGATGTATAAAATGAAAATTGGATTTTCTTCAATTATTTTCACTATTAGATTGCTCTACAATTTATTTTCAAATTGGGATGCCTTAGAATTAAATTTAAATAATTAAAATTATAAATTTTAGTTTCTTAAAGCAACAATGTAATCGCGCGGAACTAAAATTGCGTTTATCTAAAAATACATAATAAATTTAATAAACTATGGGTTCTTGGATAATAGTAAACTTGTGGAGTTAAATTTTAGCCACCTTGACAATATATAGGTGGAATATCTCTAATTAATTCACTATTTGCGTAAATAGGCACTAATTACGCTATTTAAAATGTAAAATAAGTTTAATCCAGCATCTTTACACTCTCAAGGCGTATACTTTGAGGTTTTAAACCTAAATTATCTATGCTTAATATAAATTAAACTTCATTTATAAATCTTTACACTTTCAAGGCGTATACTTTGAATTTTTTACACTCTAAAGGCGTATACTTTGAAGTTTTAAACCTAAATTATCTATGCTTCATCAAATTTCGTTTTTAAAACGTCTAATTATAGATTCGTCTATCAATTAAAGCGCGAATTAAAAACGCCAACCAAATTACACAGAGACGCGTTTTTAAAGTGCCCTGGAATCCGGCTAATTAAGTTTTAAAATAAAATGTAGCTTTTCGAGTTTCGTGGCGCTATAACCGTAAAACGTGTAGCAAGCCGTAATTCGTCCGAGAAAGAAATGTGGCCCGGAAGCGTTGGGCGCTTCTTCCGTATAAAGACTATATAGTTCGGTCTTAAAAGCGGATTAAAATGAAAGCCTAATTTCCATTGTATAATTAAAACTTGGAATTTCCGCCGTTTTCCGGATCCGCTTCGACGCTATTTGCGTTTTGAAGCGAACTGCGGGGAAGAGGACTCTCCCAGGGGTCGTTTCCGAGCTTATTTCGCCAAGAGAAGGTCCGCCGCCACCCCTTCGAGAAATCTACGGAGACTTTACCTCATCGCCGCTCTAGACTGGAGTGTCGAGTGATTCGGGCGGCGGGCACTCGGCACACCGGTTGGTCGGCTTAATTGGCAAGGACCAGCGGCGTATGGATGGTCAGTCGAGAAGCGGCTCATCACGAACCGCGTGTACGAGAACTAGGCCCAACTAAGTGGATTAGAGGCGAGGTGGAAAGCGGGATGTTGGATGGAGACGCCACTGGATTCATCGTTCGATATCCGAGCTTTGAATGCAATTAACAATCTGACTAATTTTGTAAGACGTATAAAAGCGGCTCTCCTTCCTAAATAGAAGAGTCCTCCCCGTTGAACCGGAAATGGTTGCCTTAAAAACGTACAGACTAAATAGGCAAATTAACCAGAAAGCACTCGGCCCGTTGTAATGGCTAGAAATAAGGTACTGTGTACCTTTCTCGCTTTTCTTCCGGCAACAGTACTCTTGGATCGCGCTTAACGAAGAAAGGGTTTTGGGTGACGAGTATAACTTCATTCGGGGTTTGCCAATTTGAAAAAGAAATGGGGACAGCTCGCCACTTTTACAAATAATAATTTTAAAAGCAAATTACGTCTCGCTTTTCATTCGAGAAACGTAAACATTGATGAGTAAATTCTTAGATCGGGTGTGGTGGTACAAGTAGAAATTCAAGTAGTAATATACTTAGTAATTCACCGAGTAATTTATCAAGTAATTCATATACTAGTAGTTCGCGTAGTTATCCAAGTAGTAATACGCCTAGTAATTAACCGCGTGATTATCGAGTGATTCGAATAACAGTAGTTCACCTAGTAATTCGTCGAGTTCTTCACGTAGTTATTCAAGTACTAATGTGCCTGGTAATACACGAGTAATTCTTATTAGTAGCTGACGTAACACCGAGTAATTTATCGAATAATTCACATATTAGTAGTTCACGTAGCACCGAGTAATTTATCGAGTAATTCGCCTATTAGTAGCTGACGTTACACCGAGTAATTCACATATTAGTAGTTCACGTAGCACTGAGTAATTTATGGAGTAATTCGCATACTAGTAGCTCACGTAGCACTGAGTAATTTATCGAGTAATTCACATATTAGTTGTTCACGTGGCACCGACTATTTTATCGAGTAATTTGGATACTAGTAGCTCACGTAGCACTGAGTAATTTATCGAGTAATTCGCCTATTAGTTGTTCACGTGGCACCGACTATTTTATCGAGTAATTCGTATACTAGTAGCTCACGTAGCACTGAGTAATTTATCGAGTAATTCACCTATTAGTTGTTCACGTAGCACCGACTATTTTATCGAGTAATTCGCATACTAGTAGCTCACGTAGCACTGAGTAATTTATCGAGTAATTCGCCTATTAGTTGTTCACGTGGCACCGACTATTTTATCGAGTAATTCGCATACTAGTAGCTCACGTAGCACTGAGTAATTTATCGAGTAATTCGCCTATTAGTTGTTCACGTGGCACCGACTATTTTATCGAGTAATTCGCATACTAGTAGCTCACGTAGCACTGAGTAATTTATCGAGTAATTCGCCTATTAGTTGTTCACGTGGCACCGACTATTTTATCGAGTAATTCGCATACTAGTAGCTCACGTAGCACTGAGTATTTTATCGAGTAATTCGCCTATTAGTTGTTCACGTGGCACCGACTATTTTATCGAGTAATTCGCATACTAGTAGCTCACGTAGCACTGAGTATTTTATCGAGTAATTCGCCTATTAGTTGTTCACGTGGCACCGACTATTTTATCGAGTAATTCGCATACTAGTAGCTCACGTAGCACTGAGTAATTTATCGAGTAATTCGCCTATTAGTTGTTCACGTGGCACCGACTATTTTATCGAGTAATTCGCATACTAGTAGCTCACGTAGCACTGAGTAATTTATTGAGTAATTCGCATACTAGTAGTTCACGTAGCACTGACTAATTTATTGAGTAATTCACCTATTAGTAGCTGACGTAACACCGAGTAATTCGCATATTAGTAGTTCACGTAGCACTGACTATTTTATCGAGTAATTCGCATACTAGTAGCTCACGTAGCACTGAGTAATTTATCGAGTAATTCGCCTATTAGTTGTTCACGTGGCACCGACTATTTTATCAAGTAATTCGCATACTAGTAGCTCACGTAGCACTGAGTAATTTATCGAGTAATTCGCCTATTAGTTGTTCACGTGGCACCGACTATTTTATCGAGTAATTCGCATACTAGTAGCTCACGTAGCACTGAGTAATTTATCGAGTAATTCGCCTATTAGTTGTTCACGTGGCACCGACTATTTTATCGAGTAATTCGCATACTAGTAGCTCACGTAGCACTGAGTAATTTATCGAGTAATTCGCCTATTAGTTGTTCACGTGGCACCGACTATTTTATCGAGTAATTCGCATACTAGTAGCTCACGTAGCACTGAGTAATTTATCGAGTAATTCGCCTATTAGTTGTTCACGTGGCACCGACTATTTTATCGAGTAATTCGCATACTAGTAGCTCACGTAGCACTGAGTAATTTATCGAGTAATTCGCCTATTAGTTGTTCACGTGGCACCGACTATTTTATCGAGTAATTCGCATACTAGTAGCTCACGTAGCACTGAGTAATTTATCGAGTAATTCACCTATTAGTTGTTCACGTAGCACCGACTATTTTATCGAGTAATTCGCATACTAGTAGCTCACGTAGCACTGAGTAATTTATCGAGTAATTCGCCTATTAGTTGTTCACGTGGCACCGACTATTTTATCGAGTAATTCGCATACTAGTAGCTCACGTAGCACTGAGTAATTTATCGAGTAATTCACCTATTAGTTGTTCACGTGGCACCGACTATTTTATCGAGTAATTCGCATACTAGTAGCTCACGTAGCACTGAGTAATTTATCGAGTAATTCACCTATTAGTTGTTCACGTGGCACCGACTATTTTATCGAGTAATTCGCATACTAGTAGCTCACGTAGCACTGAGTAATTTATCGAGTAATTCACCTATTAGTTGTTCACGTGGCACCGACTATTTTATCGAGTAATTCGCATACTAGTAGCTCACGTAGCACTGAGTAATTTATCGAGTAATTCGCCTATTAGTTGTTCACGTGGCACCGACTATTTTATCGAGTAATTCGCATACTAGTAGCTCACGTAGCACTGAGTAATTTATCGAGTAATTCACCTATTAGTTGTTCACGTGGCACCGACTATTTTATCGAGTAATTCGCATACTAGTAGCTCACGTAGCACTGAGTAATTTATCGAGTAATTCACCTATTAGTTGTTCACGTGGCACCGACTATTTTATCGAGTAATTCGCATACTAGTAGCTCACGTAGCACTGAGTAATTTATCGAGTAATTCGCCTATTAGTTGTTCACGTGGCACCGACTATTTTATCGAGTAATTCGCATACTAGTAGCTCACGTAGCACTGAGTAATTTATTGAGTAATTCGCATACTAGTAGTTCACGTAGCACTGACTAATTTATTGAGTAATTCACCTATTAGTAGCTGACGTAACACCGAGTAATTCGCATATTAGTAGTTCACGTAGCACTGACTAATTTATTGAGTAATTCACCTATTAGTAGCTGACGTAACACCGAGTAATTCGCATATTAGTAGTTCACGTAGCACCGAGTATTTGAAATAGTAATTTACATAGTAGTAGTACACGAAACCTTCATATAGTAAATAAGGTATTAATTTACTGAGATCTTCACTTAGTAATTCGCGTAATAATTTACGTAGTAATACATAATAATATACAAGTAAATACTGGTATAGGTATCTAATTTTAATTTTTTTGTGAATTTTATTGGAAATCTTTTGAACTGTAATGCGTGTTTATAATAGATTCCACTGTCTGCTTTCTCATCCATATAGTGAAAGTGACATCGTCTGAGCATCCCCGAGTCAGCCCTTTCAGAATTCCCTTCGAAGCGATTTCGCCAGTTAATCCTTTTAATGGAAATTTATTTCGAGCAAATTTCCACATACGCGCGCTTAGACGGAGCTCTCCTTTGAATTCGTCCTAAGTACTTTTAACGACGATTAATTCGCTAATACGCTTTTCAGACGAGGCTTATAAAACCCCGAGTTTAAGTCTCCGTTTTATTACGGCAAAGTAGTTTTTTTAATATTGAATTACGTATTTATAAACTTTGCCTTACGTGTCTATAAAGGATAATTTATCCATTTAAACTTTTAAACTTTTTAACGGCTAATCTTTGCCGTTATATTCCGGCTGAAAACGTTAAGACAACTTCCCTATAGGAATACTTTAATTACAGACATCCGATTATAATTTATAATGGAATTTATATTTCGTTCGGGTGATTGAATTTATATGTAAATAAATATAATTATTCGAAACTAATATTAAACGACGATGCAATGAGCGAAATCGCTCTGGTACTGTTTACCTGACACCCGCGACTGCGCTTATAAAATAACTCTTTCCTATAGTTCAAACTTAACTCGATTGCTTACCTTTAAAGGCGCTATCAGATTATCCCTTCGCCGATTGTAAAACGGGGGAGTTCCATTCGCGATAATACTTCGTATATTTTGTAATATACTGGTATGAAAGCTACGGACGTAACACGCAAAGTTTGACGCTTTGCCCATTCAATGGAAAGCCCTTATAGCCTTCGCTTTTCGCGTACACTCGGCGCACGGTTTGAAACTCAACTTTAGAATTTAATTTCCCGTAGTTTATAGAATATTCTAGCTTCTGGATGAGGCTTATTGCGCGACCTGCCCGTCCTCTTCTATTATTTGAAAGACTCGGTCGGCGAGTGTTATATCTTGCCCTTTGTTTTGTTATCTCACCGCTTATTAATAAGATTTATATAGGGGGATTAGTAGGGATTAACAGATTGCTTTGAATGCTTTATTATTGTCGGGTATCGCGAATGTCTATAGAAGCTAATCTAAATTAACTTTGTCTTAGAAATGAGAGACTTAGGGGAATAATATCGCGTGTCAGCTTTGCCCGATTGAAATCAATTCGATTTTAGTTGTGTTTTTTAAAAAATTGATTTAAATTTGGTGGATTTTTTTTAAATATCAATAATAGTTTATTTTGATTCGAAACGTACCAAATAAGAAATAGTATATTAATTAAAATTAAGTTAAATTGAAGTTTGGGTCTACAGAAGCTAAGTTTCTAACGGGTTTATAAAATAATGAAATCAAATAAATCGTTTTAATTTTTAAGAGATTTATATAGAATATATAATATATGATTGTATTAGAAAAGGCTAATTTTTATATAATTACCCGTTAATTTCCCGCTCATCGTTTCCTAGGATAGGCTTAAATCTAAATTATTTATAAAACAATTTTTATTTGTTCGAGAGATCATATATTTATGATAATATTTCAACTTTATTCCTTCTCGCGGAATCATGGGACAGGTCCGTTGTCACAATGACGTCTTCGTGACTTTAAGGAGGTTTCCCGTAAGAAGCGCGTCATTGTATCGGACAAGTAGCACTCCCCAACTATACTCGTTATATATTATACGATACATACGAAACGGAATGGCGTCGAACGTCTACGTGGCGGGTGTGGAACCTGGCGTACGCGACGTTTTGCTGAAAAGTCAATTTCGTGCGGGAAACGAGATTCAGTTTGGAAATAAGATTGCGACTTCCTCCTCAGCCCCCGCGAGTTCTTCTTTCCCCTTTAAGCGGAGGTTGACGTACGGAGAAGCCGATTCTCAGGGTGGCGCATCAGCTGTCAATGTCGTTCGGATTACGCGAGCGGGGTTTTTTTCCGCGTCCGACCAGGTGAAATGTTCTGACGGCTTCGTATATGGAAGGGACGCGAAAGTAGCTTTGATATCATTGGCGCCGCCGAAATAAGCCGAGCGAAGGGGGCAGGTAAAAAGCGCCATCTAAGCGGGAATGGAATTGCTCGATATATTTATCGTTAATCTGCAAAAATCGTAATCTGACTGACTTTGTAAGTTGGGACTGGCGACTCGAAGGGGTGAATGCCATTAAATTTCTAACTACGCTTATGAGATGGCGGAATGACAAGTACTTTTGACGTTCGCTCTTGGCCGATTTCGCCTTAGCGCCGTGGCTGCTTTTAAGAAAGGATACGGCGCTGTGGAATTCATTTAAAAAAATGTATCCTACCGCATGTACCGGGTGTTTCAAAAGGTTATGCAAAAATTTTGAGGAGTTATAGGGGGTGAGTTGAGAAGTATGCCTGTTTATTCTCCCATTTTCCTACGATGAGTGAAAAGAGCGCCAGAGAGCTTCAAAGTGTGGCCTACTAGCCCCTGGAAGTAGGCTGTAACAAGCGCAAAAACCAAGCAGCGGGAAAATGCGAACATTAAGGTTTAGGTTCGTGTGATAGGTATAAAAGGACAAATTGAGGTAACCAGCGTAAAAAGTAAACTTAAACAGTTCACTGGCGGATATTCATTTCGTGTATGGACTAGCTGATGGCAATGCTTTGGATGCTCAACGTCTCTACCGGGAAAGGTACCCGAAACGGTGCATCCCCGTGCTTGTTGTAGCCTACTTTCAGGGACTAGTAGGCCACACTTTGAAGCTCTCTGGCGCACTTTTAAATCGTAGGAAAATGAGAAAAAAACAGGCATACTTCTCAACTCACCCCCTACAACTCCTTCAAATTTTTGCATAACATTTTGTATGTTACCAGAAATGTTGGTACCCAAATTACGCTAGTAAAAACTAACATAAACGATACATATTATGCGTATACGTAATGGCATAAGTAACGTAATACGCGGAAGTGTTACACCGAACGATTTAGGTTAATGATATTCTCTCGCGGAGTGGTTACGTAATTGGGAGTTTTTGGGACCAAAAACATTTAGTAAAATTACCACTGAAAACGCGTTTAGGTCTGAAATTCTTAAATAGAAACCTTCAGAAATGAAAGGGTCGTTTATAATATTAAATGTTATGTTCTAATTCAATATTTTTCATTATTTTGATAACTTAACCGCAGAATTAAATGAACCGAAGTTATCGAAATAGCGCTCAGAATCAGAGGGCGTTTTCCTTATGAAAATGATGAGAAAATCGAGTCAAATAAAAGCTAATTTCCATCCCCGTCTTTTGACGCGATAAATTGCACTTGGGAATTGTGGGTATAGCTATTTCTATGTATAAAAAATGGTATCATAAAAACAAAAACGTTTTTTTGTTCGGTCTAGGAGAGGACAAAATTTCAAATTCGAGGTCAAAATGTAACTTTATAAGGAAAACGCCTCCAACATGGGGAATATAGCAGTTTGATAACTTCGGTTCATTTACTTTTGGTAACCGTTATTTTTACTTTTAAAAGCGTTTTAATTTGATCCTTTAAATAGGCTATAGGTGGCTATTTCTTGGGCACCGTGACCTAACACTTACAAAGACTATAGTTACAGTTAACGGATAATTATCAGTCCTTAGCCACGTAATGTTTATATGGTCTTTGGCGAAAAAGACTATCAATAAAACTATTAGTGTAATACCTATGCTTAAAGCGCTACTTATAGTATTAAAACCTAATTAAACCTAACTGACTTTAAGTGACCTTTTCATTATCGTTAGAAGGAAGGTAAAACCCCCGCAAAATCTGCTTCCACTACTTACCAGCGTGAAAAAATTTCTGAAACTCTATAGTAGCGAAGAATTTGAAATTCGGCGGATTTGCAAAGCGGAAACGGAAAATGAAATGGCGGCGGAAGTATTTTTGCCCACTGCATAATGTATTCAAAACTATAGTCAGTTGCAGGCTAAGAAAGACAAAATATATAGTTCAGTCAGCGCAAGGATACCTCAGACCATTTCCGGCCAGTCGACCGCGCGTAATTTAAATTTGACCACTTTACGGTCAATTTAAAATTTCGTGAGTTTCATCGTTTTTCGCGCCATCTAGGAACCGAAATTGGAATCTATTTTTTAATTTCATGTTGTCATGAGTTTAATTACTGAATGCAGCTAAAGAAGGTTCGATAATTGAAGCTCCAAATATTTTAAATAGCCCAAGAGGTAAAAAGCATGATAAAGGTTTATTGTTAACAAGTAAAGAGTAAAATATAATTTTAAACGTCTATAGCTCATTAAGACAACGTTACCCCCAAGAAAGCGTGGTAACTATTTTAAAAGAAACTGCCGATTTAACTGGTAAGACGTAGAAATAAATTTACAAAATTAAATAATTATACATACTATTTTAAATTTAAGAATGATAGGAATGCCTTATCTTTTAAATTTGCTCGCCACCACAATTATGAAATCAAAAAATAAAGATTCCAATTTCGGTCTCTAGATGGCACTAAAAGACGACAAAAAGAGCAAAATTCGAATTTGACCGTAAAATGGCCAAATTCAAATTTCGCGCGGTGGAATGATCGGAAACGATCTGAGGCATCCTTGCGCCGATTGTACTATATATTTTGTCTTTCTTAGCCTGCAACTCACTATAGTGAAATTACGATCTACAATCTCGTGAGAAAAATCCCGTTAAAAACATAAAGTGTTGTTAATTTTCCGGGAAAATAAGATGCGGAAAAATTTCCAGAACTTTTACGAATTGCGGAATATTTTCCGCAAATCGAAAAAATAAAAATTGAAACATAAATTCCTTTTTAGTGGTTTTTAATTTTTTTTTAAACTTTTTATCGATATAAAATGTCTAATAACAGTAAACATACTACAAAACATTAATAGTGTTACATTGTTAATCAGTTTAAACTAGTCTAGAGGTATAGTTTTACTTTTAGATTCGAAAAAATGAGGCGAAAATTCCGCTTTATTTAAATTTGCAATCAATATTAGACTTATCATGGAATGAAAACTTTTTTTTATTTTTTTTCGGAAAAATACGAAAAAATTTCCGGGAAAAAGGCCTCGTTCATTTTCCAGAAAAGTTTCTGAGCGGGAAAATTTCCGACTTACAACACTAAAAATATAGCTTGATAACGAAAGCGCGAACGTGAGGCGAACGTGAGGGTCGCGGTTATTGGGTACGATCGTTTTGGTAGATATAGTTTATCCCGAGCTATAATAATAAATGTCGTTCGTCTAATTTATCGGCGCACGTACGAGACTGCGAAGGTTCAGATAACGAATTTCCCGTCTAATATTATTCAAGCTAAATTGTCTCTACTTTAATTCTTCTTCTACCCTTTGCATGTCGATGCGAAACTAAAGCAGCGGGGAACTCCGATGGGAGAAGACGGAGATGCGGGTTTTAGATGCGGTAGGTTCTCGTGATAAACGGCCGAAGGGCCCATAATGATTGAACCCCAAATCTATGAAAATTGCTTTTGGTCGGGGACGAAGCGAGAAAAAAAGACTCGGATGAGGGTGGTCGGGGGTGGTCGCGGTGTACGCTATTGGCCCCGAAGATACATTGAAGAACTTAGAGGCAGCCTCCTCTTCTACAAGACTCGCTTCTCGCTGGATAGTCGAGAATATTAAAGAACCTTTTCTCGCGGTATAATGGAGGCAACGGGGAGACATTTTTCTTTCACTTCCTTCTTCTTTCCCGCCATTCTACATTTTCTTTGGACCTACGCCTTTATAATCACTTTAGAGGAATGTTATTGAATCGTCTTGGGTGTTGGTCGTTGTTGAGGTCTTTCTTATACTTCAGTTTTTTTGCGGCCGTTGGTAGTATATCACGGATGTAATTAGTGGTGTTACCGGAAGGATTTAAGAATTAAAATGTCACGCTTTAGTAGAAGTGGCGGAGTGGTTAGCACTTTCACCTCGCAGCAAGAGGAGCTGGGTTCGATATCAGTTTGTGGCACTAGGAACCTCTTCTTCCGCGTTGAGTTTGTAAGTTGTCTTCCCACTGGTTGAAGGGGTTTCCCCCGAGTTCTTTGGTTTCCTCTTTCCTTAAAAACTTAAAGAAGTGTAGGGAGCGGTTGGCTCGCGTGGCACGAAGGGCTTGCCACAACCCTCCTACGCATTGTAACCCGGCCACCTGCTAAAAGGCATTAAAAGTCGCTAGATGACTTGGGCCTAATGTGGTGCCTTGAAAAAAAAAATCGTTTGTGTCTTGGCTAGTCAGAATATATAAAGGTTCAGAGGGGTGGTCATTGGTACAGTGAATGGTGGTCAAGAGGGGGAGGGTTATAGGACACGGAAATCCACGATATGTACGTTGGGATCGAAAAATTAGTATCAAACGAACGACAAAGTGTCAAATGAACGGCAGAGTATTATTTTCACCCTATATTATAGGGAGTATAACCCTAGTTCAAGCGACAGTCTAGAACGTACTAGAAAATTGCAATTTCCTACACTATTAAAAAAAAGGTTTATTTTCAAATCTTTTAGGGTTTTTTCTTGTCTCATATTTAACACCTGAACAGGTTTACAAAGGATGTTATTCTACACCTTATATTGCATTTTTACTTTTAGGGTGTTTATTTATATTGTTTGGGGTGCTTTTGTCCTTTGTTTTAGTTCTTTATTACACCGTTTGTGCGATAAAACTGATCCCTTCAGGGTTCTTAGCTACTTCCTTTAGGGTACTAAACGACTCCCTTCAGGGTATTAAACTACTCTCTTAAGAGTTCTACAATACTCCCTTTAAAGTGTTAAACTACTCCCTTTAAAGTGTTAAACTACTCCCTTTAAAGTGTTAAACTACTCCCTTTAAAGTGTTAAACTACTCCCTTTAAAGTGTTAAACTACTCCCTTTAAAGTGTTAAACTACTCCCTTTAAAGTGTTAAACTACTCCCTTTAAAGTGTTAAACTACTCCCTTTAAAGTGTTAAACTACTCCCTTTAAAGTGTTAAACTACTCCCTTTAGGTACTAAACGACTCCCTTCAGGGTGTTACACTTATCCCTTAAGGGTTCTACACTACTCCCTAAGGGCTCTACAATATTCTCTTTCGGGTACTAAACTACTACCTTAAGGGAGATAAGCCCTTCACTCTATTTACGGTGTAATATAACACCATTTTATGTATCTTTTCAAGTTTAAAATTTGGGACAAGAAAAACCCCTAAAGAGTGTTTTTTTTTTAAATATATTTTAGACCCTTAATTTACCATTTAAAAACCATTTTTCTTAAGAGTGTATCCTGCTGAGAAGTGTTTTGAAATAACACTGGTAGATAAACGCTAGAAGCGGTATTTTCTCCTACACTCTAGATTGTCGCGACACGAATGAGTAATGGTGGAAGCTCGACCTTCTCATCTGCTGCTGTTATACTCCCTTTAAAGATTGTTTAGTGAAACTCTCATTGGAAGGCTCGTCCTTCTTGTTTCCGTAGATCCTATTTATCAGCAACTGCCTCAATACGCCTACGATAGTCGCTTAATTCTCCCCCCCGCCTGAAAAAAATAGTAGTCCCTAGAACTAGATAGCTCCCCCGTTCGCGAAAAAAACCGTTTTCTTTCCCACACTATTCTACGGTAATCGCCCGCATATATATCAAAACATTCGCTTTCTGATGATTCGCTTTCTGAGAGAGAGAAATCTCAGACGCTCTTCTTTGTCGATGATTTCTCAACGCGATCGGACCACCGAATTCTTCAAAGGACGCGTTTTCTTTATTTCTCCCCGTCAAAATATATACTTTTTTTAAAGAGTAAGTTGCAAATTATACCGCCTTCATTTTGTTATTAAACGAAGCGCTTGTACGTTTAAAGTACCCAAATATAAAGTTTCGCTGATTTCCGATTCGTTGTTAACTAGAAGTAGTTAGTAGAACGGCCAAACAATTTGAATTTTAGCGTGGTGATTGACGTCATTGACTACACGTTATTTCTCATTGCAACATAGAGTTGAGGCTTGGATACAAAATGTAGATGCTACTGATTTCGTGGTCAAATTCGAAAAATCTACTTCAGAATTAAGGGATTCTACTATTGAATTTTGTACGAGGGTGTTTACATGGTTTTATCCTTTAGAGCGCGCGCTAAATTGACATCGGCATATTATCTAGGGGGAGATTTTCTTCTTGTGATGACGTCACTCCGTTACTAGCTCTCAGTAAAATATTCCCCAAAGTTACAAACTTAAGGATAATATTATAGACTTATGCAAATACCTCCCCTTGAAAAGGGACTGCCCTTCGAGGAGAGGTCAGATTTGATGTACGACTTCGAAGAGAGAGGTTCTCCTCTCTAAAGCTAAATAAAATTTTTTCTTTTTCTTTAAACTTTAGAACTTAGTTCTATTATTTGTAGCTAAAACGCAAAGTCGCGTATCCCCCGCTACAGTAGAAAGATCGAAACTTTCCATAAGTACGAAAGGAGGATTTTCCAACGTGAAATCTCCTCCTATTGAAGATTTTGTAGAATATGAAATCGAAAAAAGAATTAATTCCCTCCGCGCAATTCTTACAATCTATATGTTATTATATTTTCTTCTAGTAGCTAGTATTGAATTTCTCGAGTACAAAGACTAGTTTTTTTGTGGAGAAGTGGTTCCCGGTGATTTCGCCGTATTCCGGCCCCCTTCTGGACCCTTTAGAGTAGCTCGCGGGATTTGAAGCAACAATCCCAGTGGCTGGGGCCTCTTTCGACCCTGATAAAAACCGAAAGAAAGCAGTCCCTTCGAACGCCCCCGCTGAAAGTAACCGAGAAGGTATCGGAGAGAACGCGCCGTACCCCTCTCCACGCCTTCATCCGAACCGTCAGCTGGCATTTTCGTTTCCATCACTTATAGTTTCTTAGCGGGGAAAGCGAGCTGCTCTCAACAGTGTATAAAAAGTCTTCTGCCAGAGACGATAACGAGGTTAGGCAATATACAGACTGCGGCTATGGCACGCGGGAGGAGAGTCGGAGAATCGCTTTTCGTAGCTGGGGCCTCTCAATGGAGCAAAATAGATTGGACAGATTTCACCTTTCGCTCTCTGGGAAAATCCATCCGTCCGCCCATCCTCCAGCCATCCTTTTCGTCGAAGCTACACTTTTGGGATTTTTATAGTA
Organism: Leiobunum rupestre; assembly: GCF_980474605.1. NCBI lineage: Eukaryota > Metazoa > Arthropoda > Arachnida > Opiliones > Sclerosomatidae > Leiobunum > Leiobunum rupestre. The sequence goes on from NC_143389.1 coordinate 42,570,641, forward strand.
TACGCTGGCTAAACGCTTACGGTATATCTGAGGGCGAAAAAAATGTAATCTTCGATATATATTCATTGGGGTGATATTTTTTTCAGAGGGAGGTTTCGAGTCGTCTTGGTCGCTTTGGGGAGACGCGTTCGCCATCGGATTCATAAATATAAGATGGAGATTTTCTATTTCTCCGTGGAATCGTCTTCTTATTTCCGAGAAAGTTCTCTGCTTTCGACGATTTAGACCAGATTGGTCCCGTTTCGTGTACACTCCTTTTCTCGGAAGGTTCGGAAAAACACTCTCAAGTTTCGTTTACTTCCTGCGGATCGAATGTAATCCCTACTCTAGAATACCCGGTTTTAAATTTGTGGTACGCTATAGTACTTATTATCGTAATTTATTTAAAGGCTTTTGTAGGATATTTATCGGGGAAATAAACTTTCTAAGGATATAAGGCCCATTCCGAAATAAATTAAAAACAAAACTCGAAAACCGAGTTGAATTCGAAATGCGTGGTATTTATTTTAAAAAATTCACGGAAATTAAATATTTATGAAGGAATTTTTAAGAGTCACTTTGTATTGTAAATTGACTATTCTTATTTGTCCGTTTTTAAACCAAAAATATCTAAGAACTTTTAGTAAATTGAACCTTAATTTATCGGTATAATGTAACCACTAAAACGGGTTATTCTATAGGGGTTATCCGGTTTATGGGCTAATGAAATTTCACGCTTTGACGCCTCAAAAGCATCTTGTTATTAAATATCCGAAATCGCCGATGGATTCCCCCGTTATCTATATAGTTCTTCTTATGTGTCAGGAGGAAGTTAACTTGTCAAAAAACGTTACAAAAAGTGAAAGGAAAAATAATAAAGACAATGCTTTCCCGCCCCGCTTCTTGACAAGGCGGCCAATTTATAACTGCTCGTGTAGCGAAAAATCCAAAGGTGTTAAAGTTGCCTTTCCCCCAATACAAAGGTAATCACCGGGCTTTTCTTCGATATAAGTATATTCGAGGCAATATGGTACCCCCTTTTCAGTAACGGGACGCTTGAAGATAAGACCCGTAAATGGGTAAAGTCTAAATACAATGATCGTCCAAGGAAGTATCCGATCCGGAAGGAAGCGGGTGGCTCGCGCGGGGGTGTGAGAAAAAGAACGGATTTAATACCTGCCTAGTGGCTCCCTCGAGCGGCGTCCCCCGTAAACCGAGAAGGTCCGTGTCACTTTGTGTTCCCCGAAAAGGCGCTGATAATTCCTGGAGATCGTCTCGATTTCATCTCCCGGACCAGAGCATCCTCGAAGAAGATGCTCCTTTAATCCGCGATGCAGTGACCGAGTACTTATTAGAAGCGAAATTCGACGCCCTCGATGCTCGGGATAAAAGAAAAAACGGCAGATTTTAGAGGAATGGAGACAAAAAAAAAATAGGCGTATCCTATAGTAGCCAAGGCTTACGTTTTGTCTCGTCCAAGGCCTAAAAATATATACAGCCAACGTCGTTTGATCCTTGAACCCTTTATAGATTATACCGGAAGACGTTCTTTTGCTTTAGTTTTATTTTTAGTTGGCTGGTTCGCTTCGAATCGCTTGGCTCGCTTAAAAAAAGACAGTGGAAAAAACTCTTTCTCCTCTCTACCGTTATTTTATTTTTATCTCTCTCTCTCTCTCTCTCTCTCTCTCTCTCTCTCTCTCTCTCTCTCTCTCTCTCTCTCTCTCTCTCTCTCTCTTTTGTTGTCTTAATCCGCGACACTGTTTGTGTTTCTCCGGCGGCAGAATCGAATCGTCGAGCCGTGTTAAGTACATGTAAATGAGGGATTATCTTTTATCTTCGCGCCAGAATTTCTCTTTTGCGCCCAATATCCCACTCTATATATTCTTTTTCTTCTTGTCTCTCTTTTCACTGGAAAAAAGAACTTTTTTTATTTTACGATGGGGAGAAAAAAATAGGGTTTTGAACTTTTTAAGGTTGGAATATATAAAATTTTACTGGAAGATAAAGTTCTCGTAGACGAAATTTTGTAACGGAAAATTTATTTTTGAGTCTACAATTATTTATTTTAATTCAATTTTACTTTTACGCCTGTATCCTTGATTCTAGAAATACATAAGTGTAATTGAATCGTTCTGTTGTAATTTTCCACAGCTCCAAAATCGTTGGATGTGTTCGGGTGTCAATGTTGACAGGAGCTCATGAAGTCTGTTAATATTTAGTAATTTACTGGGATCTTCAAATAATTTACAAGCTTTATTTCTGGTATCATAGGGCTACTGTATATTTTTTTTATATTTTCCAGGAATTGATTTAAATATTGATGTAGAAATGTGTAACAAATTAATTGTTTTAATGTAATTCTGTAGGCTAATTCTAGGCCTAAAGTGATATATTCCTTATACCATAAGTGTATAACATTGTTAAATAAGTGTGAAACTTCCTATTCTTCACATGTAAAAGTTTTACTGAGAGCTATTCACAAGACAGACTGAATTACGGGCTTCGTCGCCATTTTTGCGACTCGCTAGGGGGATATTTTCTTCTGGTGATGACGTCACTTCGTTACTAGCTCTCAGTAAAATATTCCTCAAAGTGACAAACTTAAGGAACAATATTATAGACTTATGCTTATACTTATAAACCTTTTTATAGATAAAAGTGGTAGGTTTAGAAAACAATTTCTTCTTTTTCTTTTGGAAAATTCCACGAAAAAAGATCGATGTTTTTATAGTTTGGGTCGGAAGATCCGATTGTTGTTTTAGCAAATAGTCTGAAAACTATGAAATTAATCAAGCGTTTTGTCGCTTCGTAACTTTCCCGTCGCTAGATAGAGTTTTATATTTTCTAAGCGCGTCCAACTTGGATCGGAAATGAGCTTTTCGTGGCCATAGACGGTGCTTCTCCGCAACGCAGTCCAAAGAAATGCCAACCGTTTTTCCCTCGTTCGCTCGTGACGTCCCCATCCGCCTATTCTCGGCCGCGCTCGAGGTGCCGCGCCGGGAAGAGGAAATTGAGGGCGCCAAATCTGCGGTGTATAGGAAGAACCATCTCTCCTTCCTTAGCCGACATTACGATGGAAACTTAAACGGAGGCTAAAGTGAACCGTGGAATGTGGCCGGTAACGTCGTAGCTCTATGGCGAGGGGTGGAAATGTTCGTATGTCGGTGGTGCGTCCGCCCACTGTGTTTGCGAGGTTAGCCATAAAGCTCTATTGATATTGGTTTTCGCTGTTTTCCGATTCAAGGGGCGACTGCCCTTCCTCGCCCCCCTCGCGATCTTCAATCGTATAGTTTCCATTCAGGCCGTTCGCTGGCCCTTACCACTTCCAGCGGCGTCGGCCGATATTTAAGAGCCCTAGAGGGGACTTAAATCAAGGGTAAAGAGGACGGGTGAAGTCTGCGGTATCCCGGCTTTTAAATTGTCGTCCGCTCTCTTATAGATAGGCCCCCTTCGCTTTAGTGGTCAAGTTTGATTTGGAAGGACGCCTCTCAAAAATGGCTCGCTCCAAGCGTGAAATATATTCACCGGAGTCGCCCGTTTTTGGCCCCTAAAATGCCCCGTAAAAGGCTTTTGAATTTATGGATGGAGCGCCAAATGAAAAGAGACAGATCTTCTTCGCAGTTTCCTCTTCTTTCGGCTTGAACCCGTTTCTTCAGAAAAATATTTCTTTTTTTATTTACGATTTTACGCCTTTTTGTATCTCTCACGGTTTGATGTATTTTGTTTTATTATACTACCGATAAAATATATTTTTACGGCGCTGCTTTAGTTTCGCCTTTTATGAAACGAATTACGCGATGTTTCTGTGTTTTATTTTAATCTCCTGGAGCCGTTTCAATTTTTATTATGGTTTTTTTGTAACGAATTACACGCGGTTTCTGCGGATTTTTAAATTATATTTTGATTTTTGGAGATTTTTAAATTTTTGTATTACGGCTTTTTTGTAACGAATTACACGCGGTGTCTGCGGATTTTTAAAAATATATTTTGATTTTATTGAGCTTTTTCAATTTTTGTATTACGGCTTTTTTTTCTAACGAATTACATGCGGTGTCTGCGGATTTTTAAAAATATATTTTGATTTTATTGAGCTTTTTCAATTTTTGTATTACGGCTTTTTTTTGTAACGAATTACATTCGGTTTCTGCGGATTTTTAAATTATATTTTGATTTTATGGAGTTTTTTAAATTTTTCTATTATGGCTTTTTTGGAACGAGTCACACGCGGTTTCGGCGTAATATTAAAATTAATTTTGATTTTATGGAGTTTTTAAATTTTGGTATAAAGGCTTTTTTTTGTAACGAATGACGTGCAGTTTCTGTGTATTTTTAAGATTTATTTTAATATCCCGGAGCCGTTTTAAATTCGTATTTCGTAATCAAATTACGTGTGACTTTGGCATGTTTTTAAGATTTATTAATTACGTATTATAAGGATTTGTTTTAATCTCACGGAGAGGTTTTAATTTTAATTTAAATCTTGAATACAGTGTTTAAAACCTAGTATACTGATAATCAAGAACGCCCACTTACAAACATTTTCTATAGAACTCGTGTTTTCATTATTCTATAAATATTGCTCTAAAAAAAACTTTAAATTCTAGGAAATTGACAAAAATTGACGACAATTTCTAGAGAAATATTGGTAATTTTTTTATATAATTACCATTCTATAGAATTTCCGGATAAAAGGTTTATAAAAAGTAAATTGTCAAACCAGTTGACAAAATTTAATATATATATATTTAAAAATAAAGTCAAGTAACTTTGTAAAAAATATTGGTTAGAGTTGTACAAAATCCTGTTTTTCCTTCCTAGCAACCGGTAATCCTAATAAAAGGATAAAAATGTTCTCCGAAATCCGCATTAGCGTAACATCCTTTCGTTATTCGCGTGTAATTCCATAACGCCATCTAGTGATTTCCTGTCTCTCTTGATATCATCTAATATCAGGTTGGACGCCGCGTAATTCCAAGTTCATTCATATTTATCCAGCGCAGTATACCTTTCCGCAATACACCGAGTTTTCTATTCCTCTTCCTACCTAATCCTGATATTCTTCCTCTCGAATATCTTATGAAGGGATTCTTTACGTTGAACGACGGATATGAGTTTTTTCTCATCTCTTTCAGTCGCGACAGTCACTCGCTGTTGATAGACACAGACTTTACCGTCACTGTATGTTCCACTACGCCGTCGACTAAGCCTCGTTCACATTCTAGGTAGTAATGCTGTCCGAAAGCCCTCAACTCTTGACCTTTTTCGAAAGAGTATACGCTATTTGTGTAAATAGATAGTTGACCGGATATACCCCCGGGTTTGCCCAAGGAGAGAGAGAGAAAAAGTTAGAATTCAGCGGGGATGGGAAAAAGAGGAGGGAGAGAGATGCTCTTTTTATACATCATCCCTTTGCTCTCGCTCTTCCCCGCATCCTACGATGCCGAAGAAGTGCGGGGGAGAGGCGCAAAACCCTTCAACGTAAACTCCTCACGTTCTTGGATGCTGTTGACGGCTGGAGTCTCCTTTGATGTCTGTATTTTTCCCATCCAATCCATGTACTCGCGGATATACCCGCTTCTGTAGTGGCTTGGAAATCAAGCTTATATACGAGGACGCTTACGAAGTGTACCGTTCGCTTCGGGGTAAGCTTAGTTCGCCCTTCGTTTTTCTAACGCTATGAAGTCCGCTAATAAAAGGTTTGTCATCTTTACGTTTTCCTTTGAGTTGCTAAGACTGTTATTTTATTGAGTCGCTTCGTTATTCGAGATATATCAGGGGTTTTTTTCTGCCTTAGTCCATTTGTTGGACGACGTAAGGGGAAAAAATTAACTAAACGAAATAGGATTGCACTTTTTTTACTCGTTCTTTCGCCAACAGGGTGAAATTTAATTTGGATGTTTTTAGAGACTTGAGAGCCTTAAACTAATCGAGTTCTGGAGCTTAAATATTACCAATTAGCAATAATACTTTTTAAATATACTTCACGTATACGAAATATATGTTATATATTATATTATTATATATATATAATATATATCATAATCATATGCTTATTTTGTTAATGTACTTACGCATCCACATTGATTTTTCAAAAAAACGTTTGGAAGATAAAATAGTGCCACGTATTGATTTTCTAATACTATTTCATCGCGAAAATATGGTTTATCAAAAAGTAAATATCCCTGCGCAGTGTAATGTTTATAATATAATTTTTAATTATTAATTTAATTATTTTTCGTTTTTAATAATAATTAATAGAGTCGGTAAATTTTGAGCCGTGATAAATTCTTCTCTCATAAGAGATATAAAGGTGTATTATTAACTTCTGATGATATCAAAGATTTATTAAAATCTAGTGGACAAGGGCCCCAGGACTGTTCATTCGTGTTCTAGGTGTAGTCCAATGGAAGCGTGGAAACATTCAGGCTGGTATCTTTGATTAAGGTAATCTCCTATAAGTGTGACATTTCTAATGTGGGCTATACTTTTCTCTTACTACAAACTTTAATTTTATATAAATGGCTATTTATAAAGTACTGGTTTGATATGAAACTATTTTTCGAAACAACCAACTATTCAATTTCCAGCCTCTATTAATAAGCACTTCGAAACTAGACGAGATATTGTAATTGAGCGATTTCGGGGGAAGGTTTTTAATTGGGAAAAATTGCTCGCGAAATTTATTTCACTCGGAAGTTTTTGATTAAAAATTCAGGGCGTTTTAAATAATGGAAACCTTCCCCGAGTTATAGCGAAAGTTTTGGCGGCTTTTCTAGCGCGACAGTACAGGTATATAAGCTCGTATAACCGCTACGAATGAAGGTTTTGTAAGTTGCTAGTATACAAGCGCGAGCTTTAAAATGATTAATTTGCATCTTTCTCGACACCGAACGCGATAGCTTTCGGGGGTTTCTGATGAATTTTTGACGAAGACTTTACCGACAAACTCGAGTCCCGAGTTATCTAGTAGTGGTAACGAAGGCGTAAGCTACGACGACTCAATCTCGTAGGATTAACATTGGCCTCGCCTATCGCTATCGCTTCGAGGTAACGTTGAAAGCGACGATGTATTAGTTACGTTGAATTAATTGCGCGTACGATGCGGGGGACGGGTTACTTTATTTTTGTATCCTTCCGCCGCCTCTATCCGAACAATAACTGTGGCTTGACTATAGTTCCGGACGGGTTCGTCCACCAGGGAGGGCTCCGACTTTATCCTCCAAACTCTTTCACGATGTGTCCCGAACGTTGCAGTTTTCTAATTAATCCACCAGGCGCGATAATGGCGCTGCTTGTACGTCGCTCGACAGTCCCGTTTTAGCCCCGGAGTTTCTCTCTAAGCCTTAGTTCAGCCCCTTTTGGCGTATGGCCGCCGTCTCTCGGGTCAACCCGCCATTCCAAGTATACGTACGATGGAACTCTCATCATTTACACACTCTCTCTCTCTCTCTCTCTCAGTGGCAAAGTTTAAAGACGAAATATATAACAAAGAGAAATGGCGGGGGGTATGGGAGTTGGGAAAACCTTATTTATAATTGATAGATTTGAGTGTACGCGTGGATCTCGAATGTGGGCTGAAAAGAGAGAGTGTATTCGTAATTAATTTGCCTCCCTATTAAAGAGCGCTTTAAACGGTAAAGCCCAGATGGATAATCGTTATTTTCAAATATAGTCGACGCCGGTTTTCGCGATTAATTTCAAACGGCCTCGGGGGTTATGACTTAAATTCAAACTACTTGCCGGAGGCGTACAGGGATTAAATGATCATCAAATGGATCTTCAAAGGCGAAGGCCTCTAATTGCGAGAACAACTCGAGTTTGTGATTGTCGAAAGGAATATGTATTTTTAGAGTTCTAGAATTTGTCTCCATTAAGAAAAATAAATTTAGTCGCAATCCCGCTTTTGATAGGAATATAAAATGGTCTTCCAGTAGCCCTGAAATGATCGAGGAAAGCTTGTATTTTGTCGACTGCGCTTGTAAGAGCATTGTCCGCCCGAAGGTCCCCTCGGAGCGCGCGTGTTTATAACAACGAAAATAAAACAAATCGATATAATAAGGGAGGTAAGCACTGGGGATCTGCATCTCTGACGCTCTCAGTGGCAATCAGCCTCGGGCTTCCATTCTTTTCGTCTTTTCTTTACGAAAATAACCCTCGTCTTTTGGTAAGAAGAGAATCCGAGACGTGGCAGAGAGAAATAGGAGGCGAAAGAGAGTGGCAATCTGGTGGCGGGTCCTCTTGTGTGTATAAAAGAAAGTTCGATCGACCCTGAGCGTGCCCCTTAATTACGAAACTTGTCTCGCTTTATATCTCTGGAACACTCTCCGGCCACGTCGCTAGATCGCGCCACTAGTACGCTTACCCATCAGATCTTCTCCCCGATTCCCACAGCCTTTTTTCCCCCTTTCTTCTAGGCTCCATACTTCCCTTTTTGCCTACTCTCTACCCTATATACGCTCTCTCTAGCCGCTAGTTTTAAAAGAGAACATCCGGATAAGCGTCTTCACTCGCTCTCTCTCTGGATCCTAATCAAATAGTACAGCGCGTACCTTCCACCCCGGTCTTATCTAAACTGTCGGCTTAAAGGATCGCGCCATGTATAAACTGTAAAGCGAGAAAGAGTCTGAGCGAATAAAAGGGCTTCTATATCGATTACTACGCGGAGGAAAAACGCTGTTTTCTTATATCCGCGGAAGATGCTGATAAGAGCCAGTAGAGGAAACCTCCTAATCCCATTTTAAGCGTAATAATAGCTTTGCCTTGTTTAGCGGGGGGTTCGGAGAGGGGACGTATTCCACTGTTCGGAGAAATAAAGCTTTTCGGGGTATGGTTACAAGCTAGTAATTGATTTCAGGGTTTTCTGTTTCGATCTAATAACGAGAAGGTAATGGCTTTTGGTCAACCAGCCCGATATGAGAACCGACTACTTCGTTCCCGCCACTTTTATTGTTTTTTTTTGTTCCGGGTCATTGCGCTTACACGTGATAAGGGGTCGTTTTGTTCGACGAATTAGAGCTTTACCGAGTGTAATGTTGATCGCAATTTTAGTGGCCGGTTGTAACGCCACTTATCCGCGTCACCTTCTTTTGTCCCATTCATGTAGGTCAATGTGACGATCAGGTTTTTAATCGAACAGTCATTATAATAATAATAATAATCAGCTAGGCTAATAATACCCAAGGCACCACCTATAAGGCCTAAGTCATCGAGCGACTTTTGAAACCATTAATTCGGCTGGCCGGGTTACAACGCGTATTGGTGGCAAGCCCTTCATTCCACGCGAGCCAACACCTCCCTACGCTAACTATTACCGTTAAGCTCAACAAGTTTTTATGGAAGGGGAATCCATAGAGCTCGGGGAAAAACCCCGTAAACCAGTAGGGGGAGAGAACTTGCAAACTCAACGCGGGAGGAGTTGTTCCAAGTTTTCACCCAGTGCCACAAGCTGGGATCGAACCCGGCTCCTCTTGCAAAAGTGCTAACCACTCCGCGACTCCACAACAATGGAGTAATTCATGGGCGGACCGGTATCTTTGGGGGCCCTGGACCAACACATTTTGGGGCCTACCCAACTTTGGGTTAGTTGTGGCTACTCATTCGCCATTTTGTCAAAAATGTCTTTTGCAAATTAGTCTTTAAGAAAATTAATTACTCCAGAGGCGGATTTAGGCATGGTCTTAATGGGTTGCAGCTCGTCATCAAACAAGCAAAATATAAAGTAGTTTAGTTTCTATACCGAAAATCTCTTCGCAACTTACTATTTAAGAAAAAGTAACATCATTCGACAAACCCCTCTTTGCTATTTAAAATGACGCAAAATTCGGAATTCTTAAGGAGGAAGAATACAGTAAAAGCCTCTTTTTCGTTCAAGCTGAACGTTTCTGTTTTAACAATTACATAATTGAATTATATTTTTCTTATTAGGCTCAACCTTCCTCTAGTGCTTAAAATAATTTTGATAATTCTAATATTAATAGTTAACGAGATATAAGGTCCTAACGAAAGGGTAGTTTGGGTGCTTGCCCAACTTGTTTAGCTCTCGGGGTCCGAATTAAAACGTAATAACTTAATTACTTTTAGATTTAAAATTGTAAAAATTATTTTAGTCACTAAACAAGAGGCTGTTCTACACATCAATATTAATTTTATAAGTTAAAATACAAAATTAAAAGAGTTCAGCTTGATAGCGCGAAAGTAGACAATGGCCACTGTAGTCTTCCCCCTTAACCTTGTTTTCCACCAGCGCGCGTCATAATGTTATTTTCTTTCCCGCTTAAAAACGTTTGAACGTTTCAAAGCTGAGAAACGCGTCGTTGCGCGCGCCAGTGGAAAACAAGCTTTAGGTCAAAAATAGGTCGGACGCCTGTAGAAATGTTCCAACCGCTTCGCTTTTACGCCTTACGTACATACCGACATTTAGGGGCCACGTTACTTTTTAGAAGCGCAAATTGTTCCGTATAAGAGTGTAGTATATCTTACGTTAAGGATTATCCTTCTTTCGACCGAACTTTTCGTTTAAACGACGGAAGAAAAACGACACCATCCGGCTAATTCTGTCTTGATATAAACTAGGCTAGTTTATAGCGTAGATAGAATTAGTAGAAGGCGCTCTGTTTTCTTTTTTTCTCCTCTCCTTTTAAGTAGCCTCTTCTTTTTAATCAATCTAGCTATCGTTAGTCCTAACAACTTTTTTTACTCGCTTTTTCTTTTTCATTACATTTAAGTCCCTGATAGCAGAAAGGGCTTCCCGTGATTAACTTTGGATCCTGCTAAAAAAAAAGGTTAAGATTTTTTAGCCTTTCGTTCTACGCATCTTTGAGTCTCATCTTAAGCCTAGGCGTTCCATACGAGAACCTAACGCGTAAGTGTTCTTCCGGGATAGTAAAGTAAGCGTGGCGTTGTAAAAGGTACGGAAAAGGCGTTAAGAAGTTGCCGAAGACGATGCGGTGCATCTCCGGCTTCTTGGAGGAAAAAATCGATCAGTTTTTTAGCCCATCTCTCGGCTAAAAAATAAAGGCAAGAAAAAAGGGGTCTTTGGAAAGCGGAGGGCCGAAATTGGAAGTAGCGGCAGCGGCAGTTTGACAAATTGCGGTATGCAAATGAGGCCTCCCAACAAATGATATGGATCCCTCTGCTTTTTCTTCTTACGGCTTGTTGGTGAAACACCTTAGCCTGAACCCGCGCCTCCTCCTTTGGCGCCTCCTCTGGTCCTGCCGGCCACCCCTGGAACTCTTTTTATTCGTTAGGGGCAGCTGGGTAGTCTCTCGCTAATAAAAGGGGGTTTGGTGGCCGAGGGTTACGCCTGCCTTAAGCCTGTTTATTGAAACTAGGCGCCTTAATGAGCTATGCATATTCAATGAGGCGACTCAGCCGTGCTTTAATAAGGTTAGCCCATTAGAATCTCCGAATCAAATACTTTCTATCTCTGTTTGTAAGAAATCGAGTTAGCGGAGGATGATGTAGACTTAACCCCTTTCCTTGTCTACGACGGAACTGTTTGGTTAGTATCGTTTTACGCGTTTACGGATGTTTTTATTGGGGTTATATTGCCCCTAGACTGTCTGCTACACGGCAAATGGGTTTAATTCGTCGTTGCTGACACTATAACTTTGTACACAATGCTGACATTGGTCTTTTACAAACTCTAAAAGCAGTTTTTTTGCGCTTAGCTAAGCTCGTTTTCTGGTCTAAACTTTTGTCGACTAAATGAATTAGGTGGAGCGTTTTCCTGTTTGAGGTTTAAGAAATTCATCTTAAGATAATCGTTGACGTCTACTTTAACGTCAATTGATTCAGTTACGATTCGGCAGATGGCGCTGACAAATTCATTTTAAATAGCTCCGGACTCTAGCTAAATAGCGGTTACTCTTAAATCACTCACCGGGAAAAATTCATTTGGACGAAATAACCCTTTTCGTTCCAAAAACAAAGTTTAGTTTTCTTCCCTTAAACAAGATTTGAAAAGGATTCATTTTGAATTGCTCGATTATGAGATCTAGCAGGCTAATTTTCACTCGTAAAAATGAATTTTGAGATAGACTACATTGATTCGACTACGTTTCAACAGATGGCGATAGTGGAATTTCCGAGATTTCGTGAGTTAGGCTAATGGGCTTCGTAAATTTAAAGACGATTAACTTAAAAGCATTGAGTTGGGAATAAATAGAGGTACAACTAAATATGGCTGGCGCGGGACCAATTTCGTTCAATAAGGAGACTTATTCAACTTTATCGTTCTACCGTGGCGGCATCTGTCTCTAGTGGTAGCAGCTATATTGCAATTGAATTTTTTCGTGAATCTGATGCGAAATTGAAATGAGTGATTTCTCGTAACAAACAAACCTTTGAAGTTGTTTAAAAATAATTTTATTCTGTCTACACGATCCTTTTTAACTCAAGTTACGGTGAGTTAGCTAATAATTATTTATTTTTAGTCATGTAACTTTACAAAATATAGATGGCGCTACCACCGAATTATAAAGATGAATTTCGTACAGTCTTATCAGAACAGGTCCCACGTAACCATGGCAACGGAAGTCATAATTGTAATTCTAGCAGTATTATTCCCAATTCAATGCTAAAAAGTATAGGATAAATAAGAACGTTTTATCGGTAACAAAATTTTCAAAGTTCCAATTCGGAATATATCGAAAATGGGACCCATTTTCTAAATTAGCCGAAGCGAGATGAATTTTCAATGTAATAGAATTTTCCTTCAAATGATGCTACTCCACATTCTTCTCGTTCATTTAGATACTTTTAGGTTTGGCGCTTGTCGTAGTAATAAATTATCTTTTAGGGTACGCGAATGGCCTCGTAACAACGTCCAAATATCGAAAGATTGGCAATTACTATAAATTTTCCTCTCGAGCCGTCAAACTGTTGGTTCATACTTCGTGAACCATTAAATATCAACGATAAAATACTATCGTAAGTGCCTTTTTACGGGTCGGTGTTAAATATTTCATCCGATAGAAAAAATATGGAGGAAGTAACGTCTTTAGCGGCAAATGCAACGCGCTCCAAACAGACAGATCAAGAGCTCAATAAATAAGAAAACGGCCTCTTTCCAACCAACCAACGTTTTTAAAAGATGTTTTGAATTAAAGATGCCGAAGTTGATAAATAAGAGATGAGGGATGTACGCGCGCGTGTGTATATGATATACCGAACTTTTATCTCTTTTTTTTATATTAATAATCGAGTGATTTACGAAGCTCTAAATTGGGAGGAATCTCTAGCTTCAAAGGAAAATGGAACCCATACCGAAAATAAACGTCTTCGGCAAGATTTATTCACCCACTTGGGGGTTTTTCTTAAACTGATACCGTTAGTCTTTGATACTATACGCTATTTCCAATAATAAAATTAACTTTCTACTAAAGTAACGTAATAACAATAAGTATGAAAATTAACCTAAATTATTACCGAACTAATTTTCAAAGTTATTGATAAATCTAGCTTTAGTTCAGAGCATCCCAGTGTTTAAATATGGCAGATGCAAAATGCACTACTACCAAGGACAATAATGTACGATTGCAAATCCAATTCGGAGCGGAATATACGATTGTAAGTTCAAGTTGGAGCGGAATGTACGATTGCAAGTTCAAGTCGGAGCGGAATGTACGATTGCCAGTTCAAGTCAGAGCGGAATGTACCATTGCAAGTTCAAGTTGGAGCGGAATGTACGATTGCCAGTTCAAGTCGGAGCGGAATGTACGATTGCCAGTTAAAGTCGGAGTGGAATGTACGATTGGAAATCCAAGTCGGAGCGGAATATACCATTGCAAGTTCAAGTCGGAGCGGAATGTACGATTGCAAATACAAGTCGGAGTGGAATGTACCATTGCAAGTTCAAGTTGGAGCGGAATGTACGATTTCCAGTTCAAGTTGGAGCGGAATGTACGATTGCCAGTTCAAGTCGGGCGGAATGTACGATTGCAATTCAAGTCGGAGTGAAATTTACGATTGTAAGTTCAAGTCGGAGCGGAATGTAAGATTGCAAATGCAATTCGGAGCGGAATGTACGATTGCAATTCCAAGTCGGAGTTGGGAGAGTGTCAATGCTGAAAAACATTTCTGTAGAAAATTTAGTATTAAAACAATTGGTAGTGCCATATGTTTTGTTATTACGTGACTTATGCGGGGGAGGGGGGGGATTTGGTGACGAAATGAACGCGAAATTGTGGTGTACGTTTTTAGAAATTTGGCCTGAAAATCGCGTCCATTGAAATCTGGCTCCGGCTCATTTTTACGTCCTGAATGTAATAATAGAAATATAGAATTAGATTGAACGTTATGAAAACCGTAATTTCTACAGCGTGCAGTGTTGCTTAAATATTTGATGATATACGCTTTTATGATATTTTCTACAAGTTTTACGCGTTACATCGAAGCGATAAAAAGGATTGTTTTTATTCCTTTGTAGTTATCCTTTAAAAAATTCCCAGGTGTTATGGCCCTTCTTTAACAGCTATTCTTCCGAGACAAAACGTTTAGGCGTTTTCTTTTTTACAATTGAGAATCTATTACCCGCGTCCGTTACTATCTCACCTGATAGCGTATTTCAAAGGACCCGACTCTTTCCCGTCCTTATCAGCGTACTATCAGCTTACCCTAAAACCCCCGAGTGGAAGATCTATAGTCGTATCTATGGAAACTTATAGTTCAGCCAAAGGCGGGAAGACCGCGAAACGTACGTCGGTAGACTATCCATTCACCCCGCCTTTGGTCCTCGCAAACGGTCATCCGTTGATACGACTATACTCCCCCCGTTATAAAAAGAATAAGGCTACAAATTTCAACACGCATCGCCATCTATGTTCGATCCCGGGAGGCTCGTTTGGTCTTTTTCTCGCGCGCGAGCTCTGAAAACCAAAACGAGGGGGGAGAACACTTATATACACGGAACCTCCCCCCCCCCAACTTTCTCCCGTCGGTATATACGCGTATAAAATATAACTCCCCTTAAAGAATATAAGTATAAATTGTATAAAATCCACATGTAAGATAAAAGAGCCGGCTATTCTTTAGTCCTTTACGCGTTATAGCCGGTAATGTAAGTCCTATTTCTATACACATTGTATACTTGGTATCGATAAAAACCGAGCTGTCAATATAAATCAATGGGCAGCTTAATATATAGCCGTTATTACGTGGGAGACATCGCTTCGAAGAAAAAAGTAAACCCATCGGAAGACTAAATTTATTTTCCTTTTATACATTTTTATCTACATACCAAGACGAATATTTATTACTAGGATTTACTTCCCCCCCCCCCTTATTTTTCGTTTCTAGGAAGTATATCTTAGCGGCGGGAACGAACCGTTGAACTAGGAAAAGGATGAGATTTATTCCTGGACTGATTTTTTTATTTTTTTACCCGCGAAGAATTTTATTGGAATGGTCAGATGAAGAGGTGATAGCGTGGTCTCTGTTACTCATTTATATATTTATCTTTGCCCTCAAAAGTTTAAATTTCCCGTGTTATTTTATGATAAAAACTAAAGGGGCAATTTCCAGGTTAACCCGAGTTTTGGGAAAAGGTTATTCGGTTGGAATTTAGGCGGGACCTTACCGTAGTTTTCGAATTCCGATTAAACTGAAAACGTTTAAAATGTTGTAATTAAATTTATTGTGGTTTTAAACGGAATTATTTCCGTCACCCGTTTAAGTCTAGGGTGGTATTTCTTGCGGAGTTTTAGAGTTGTTTATCACGTTTTGCGGGTTACAAATTAACTTTCTAGAGGACATTAATTTATAGTAGTTTCGTTGTTAAAACGTTCATTATTTATTATTGTTCTAATTTTTTTGGGTTTTTCATTATTTTTTTTGAAAAATTCTTATGCTTTTATATTTATATTTATGATTAATTTTCATATTTCGATTTCACTGTTACGCAGTTTATACTACTCTCATTTAGAAGACCTAATAAAATAATTATTATTATTATAATAATCAGCTTGTCTAATACGTAATAAAGTTACATTTATTCTCCTATAAACGTTTTGATAAAACATTAGAGAAATACGCTTAGCCTAATTTGTTTTTAATGAGAAAATACATTTGAACCGCCTCAATTAGGTTATGATGAGTGTAAAAAAAACGTTCGTACATGTAAGGAAATTAACCTACTTATGGCGTTCTACCTACTCGTTTCGTTGTACGGGGCTTAAATTATCTACGTATCGATCGTTACTGAGTTCTAAAACGAATCCAACCAATTGGAGTCGCTTAGTTGTAAAAATACGCTCCTATACACGCTATATGTATAATCGTAATTAATTCTCGATTTTGAAATTTTCCAATTTCTGTTTTTGATGTGTTATTTTTTTTTGGTTCTACAAATTAGTTGGAATTGTAATTAATTCTCCATAATACATAGATCTCTTTAGGGAGACTATCGATTCCTCACTGCCTCGAAATTGAATTGTCAGAAACAAAAATTGTGCGCGCAGTTCTCCTTGACATGTTCCCCATTAAAAAAGAATTGGGAAAAAGTAAATCCTTTCCAGTTAATCCTTCTCCATTGCCGAAGCTGACTAGGTCCTTTTTCGCGATTAGGGACACGTGAAAAGAGAGAACTAGTTGCTGCCGCGTCCACTCCACTTCATAGAAAAGCAGAAAATGGAAATTGATTTCAGTTCCTTTTTAGCCGGATCATTTGTTTCCTTTTGCTTAGAAACAATTCCTTTTCTCCCTTCGATTAGAAAAAGTGGAATATTACGTTCGCGATGTATGTGATATGTATTGGAAATTTTTTTGGTCGTTTCCCGGAAACTGAATATATTTAGTTTTTTTATAGATGTAAAATAATTGTGTTTAATATTAATATGTTAACAAAAATGCATGTATTAATACTGATTAACCTGATTACTGATTCTGTGATTTCCATTGATTTCTCACAATTTGTCTATGGTTGACAGAGATTTATCACAATATTTCAGTGATATCCAGTGATTTTTAGGATTAATTACGATTTGTACAGCTAATTAAAAAGTGATTACCCCCTGGAGGGATAATTACTAAATCGAAACGATTCTTAGCGTTTCTTTCAAGACACCTCACTGTACGCTCATTCTCTTAGAAATCAATCTAATTGGCGTGTTATTTCATTGGTCACTTACGACTTCCGAGGGGATTGAAATACAAGTGTGTGACCTTCCCCCATTTCGTTACGAGGGAAAATTCCCCCAAGAATAAAAAACATTCTCGCTGTTACACAATCAAGTTGAACATGGGTAAATTGACTTTCTAATTTAGGCCATATAATTTCATTCGTCACTAGTCTGAGAGCTCAACTTACATTTTTTCACGCCACACTGACTGTTTACATAAGCGTAGCATTATAAATTCTCACATCAGGTATAGACATCCCATATTCATCAATTCTTATCAAGGCGCCCGATTTATTATTCGAATTTTCGAATACAAAACACATTATCGACCATTTTTGACTTTTTGAGTTTGAATGCTCCTCATACTAATTTTAGGGCGCTGATTCTAAATTTGAAGTCCGATTTTTTCTATCTGGTCTAGTTTTAGAGGTGTGAAAATGCCAAAACGGTTTGGAAAATACTCCGCAGAAACGCATGGACGACCGTCATAAATTTGTAGAAACCAATAAAAGTCTTCATTTCGTATAATTTCGTCTCGAGGGGGTTGTGTACAAATCGTCGGAAATAACGGGAAATCGCTTAAGAAAACCAATGGAAATCACAGATAAATTGAGAAAAATTTGTGTCATATTTAGATTGTGTACTAAAACTAACCACAAACAACTAGTTTTCAGTTACCTAAATACTATACTTTATTTATCATAAAAATAAAAAAATCGATTTATCTCGAAATGAGATATTTGTAGATAATGCGTTTCTGAAACGTAGAGCAGAATAATATAAGTGGTTCGTCGATGCATTCAAGCGTAATGCTGTATAGAAAAAAAATAGAAATTAACAAATAAATAACTTTCTCCCGACGGGCTTCTTGATCTAATTGGCCTTCCGTTCCAGCTATTAACAATTTCGACGTCGGCACATCTTAAGGCCGTGTTAGGTGAAAGTCATTTCCGGGAAAATCGACGAAAAGAAAAAATATAACTGATATAAATAATGTTTCTGAAAGCGCGATCCGGAGTCGTCTAGAGAAACTGGGCAAATCGGTCATCTCGGGCCACAACCAAAGTCCTATTTGCCGCGCTCGGGAGGTCGTCGCCGATTGCACGCCTAGGTGAGCGTGAATTTAGCCTTCGCCCATCCACATTCTATACGCCACTGGAATTACTCCATTTGGGTGTCCCCCCCCCCTTAGTAATTCCATAGCGAGGGGTCCGCTTACCCCACTCTCCAAATATAGCCATGGTCTACCGCGGGTTTTAACTTTCCTTGGCGCTGGAAGTTACGGATGAAAGCGAATGGTAAAAATAATGCGAAATGATGAGGCGGCTGCCATCAGGCGACAGACGAGACCGAGACTCGTAAACATACGCTTCTAACAAATTCTCGCTAGAAAGTTTCACCAATTTGGTTTTGCCTGAATATCTTCTAAAGTAGCGAGGTTACGTTATTGCGTTTGATGTCCGTCTGTGTACGCGCTGAATTCGTTAGGTCTTTATAAGTGTTGTAAGTTGGAAAATGACCGAGGCCTTTTTCCCGAAAATTTTCCGTATTTTTCCGAAAAAATAAAAAAGGTTTTAATTGAATTAATTCCATTATAAGTCTAATATATTGTTTGCAAATTTAAATAAAGCGGCATTTTTGCCTCATTTTTTCGAATCTAAAAGTAAAACTAAACCTCTAGACTAGTTTAAGCTGATTAAACTTCCAACTTGCTTTGAGTTTGCAAGTTCTCTCCCCACTGGTTTAAGGGCTTTTCCCCCGAGCTCTTCGGTTTCCCCTTCCATAAAAACTTGTAGAGATTAACGGTAATAGTTAGTGTAGGGAGCTGTTGGCTCGCGTGGCATGAAGGGCTTGCCACCACCCTCCTACGCATTGTAACCCGGAAACCTGTATTAAAAGTCGCTTGATGACTTAGGCCTAAGGTGTACTGGGTGAATTGGGTATTAGCCTAGCTGATTATTATTATTATTATTAACAATGTAACGCTATTAATGCTTTGTAGTATGTTTACTGTTATTTGACATTTTATATCGATAAAAAGATAAAAACATTAAAAACCCTTAAAAAGTAATTTATGTTTCAATTTTTTATTATTCCGAATTGCGGAAAAGTTTCTAGAAATTTTTCCGCATTTTATTTTTCAGGAAAACTAACAACTCTAGTTTTTTTTTAAAGGAACTATCATAGAGACTACTTGTTCTTTTATGACTTATGGCGTAATTACGGTAGGGAAAAAAGTCAATAATTCAGGGTTGAGCCCCACTAAGAAAACGTGTCATTAGGCCATAATGTTTTCCTCCTTAGCTTACAATGTTAGTGTAGTTTATTCAAAGAGTCAAGGTACAGATATTTAAGGGGAAAAAAAGACACAACAATAATTTTTATTTTTTTTAGTTTCAATTTAAACAGTTTTTTTTTCTAAACTAAGTTTAGTTCCGTCCCGGCCCCCTTATTATACACCCCCCCCCCCTCATTATACACCCCCCCCCTCCATCTCCATTTCACGTCTTTATATGTGTCCCTCCTTTTGACAAGTCTGATGGTTTTCTTGGCATTACACGAAAGACAAGCGGGAAAGAATGATTTACGGGCGTTACCACGGCCGCCTCCCTCCCCATCTTGTCACTTCCACCGCCATTATTTATCAAAAGAATGTTTGCTTTTTTTCGTGCTTTATTATTATATAGTAACTCGGGACGCGGACCGACAGCGCCAGGAATATTTACTTCTTGAAACGAAAAGCATTCTCCGAAATTTATCATTTTTTTTACCGAGAGATTCGGATAAATCCCATCAGAAAAATAATCGTGTACAGATATCCTTCGAATACCGAGTTTGCCGTCCTGAATAATGATAATTCTCTTTTATTTATTTATCGTCTGGGATGAGGTTTCGGCGCGGTCTGCTAAAGATTTCTAAAGCGCATTTTATCCGCATTATCTTTCGTCTGGAGTTAATAAAGATAATTATTCATTCACAAAGAATAACATTTTGATAGTTGAGATTAAACTAAACACTTTCGACGTTAAACTATTTGAAACTATGCGTGGATTTCGGATTGGATAAAGTAATTGTTTTTAGTAAGGAATTTTAACTTTGGGAATATTATAAAACTTTAAGTGTAACGGATTAGCCAGGGGACACAGATTGCGTCCCCAAAAAATGTAAATAATTTTTAAATAAAATATTATAATAATAACAAGATGTCACGGACATTTAAGTACACACAAT
Organism: Leiobunum rupestre; assembly: GCF_980474605.1. Classification (NCBI taxonomy): domain Eukaryota; kingdom Metazoa; phylum Arthropoda; class Arachnida; order Opiliones; family Sclerosomatidae; genus Leiobunum; species Leiobunum rupestre. The sequence goes on from NC_143389.1 coordinate 42,590,968, forward strand.
ACCCCCGATGTTATAACTATATTTTGAATATTAAATTTAAATTTGAACCAATTTTCAATCATATTGTACATTAACTTAATAAACCCAAGAGAAATTTGATCGAAATAGAATTTTTCGAGTTATCTGGTTTTGGAAATAAGGAGCGAAACACGAAAACGTTCTTTTATATTAATTTTTAGACAAACTGCATTTTTCGAGTTACCTGGTTTTGGAAATAACGATGCGAAATGCGAATGAGTTAGATGGCGCCTGTATCCAGGGGCGTAGGAACCAGGGGGGGGGGGGGGCAAGGGGGGCAATGCCCCTCCCTAGAATTTTACTGGGAGGGGCAACTAATTTTATTGCCCCCTCCAACTTTTTGGTCAGTTGAAATCTTCGCAAGGCTCAAATTATCATTTTAAAAGCATATAAAGCTTATAGAACCACAACTGTGTTTAAATTTCAGTCTTTTCCCGCCAATGTATATAGTAGAAAAATGTACAAATGCATTCGGAGAAGCTACACTCCATTAAAAATTCAAAACCATTCTCCATACCCTTTTTGGTTTCACTTTGCCCCCTCCAACTTCTAGAACGTTCCTACGCCCCTGCCTGTATCAATTGGCACGAAATTCAAATATGACAATAATGCTTGTACGCGGGTTGTGCGGTCCCGCGAATTGGCCAGAAATATCACTTGAAATTAAAATTTTTTAATGCAATAGAAAATGTAGTTTAGAAATGATCAGTATAACTAAAAATATAATTTACAATAAATTCGCTCTTAATTTTAAAAAAATATGTAACTTTTAAGGTCGAAAACAACTAAAATGCGAAAATGATTAACTTATTGTTCTTCGATTCCAAATATTTATAACGGACTACTGAGGGCATGCCATATGCTTTCGATTGACATATCACCGACCCTTCTAGAACTAATACTTGGAGAGATATATGGAATACGGCAACAGCGGCATCGGCTACTGTACGTGGATCTTATAGATTGTGTGTAAAAACCAAAATCCTTCCTACGCCACTTTAGACTGCAAAGATAATTTATCCACTAAATATATCTAAAAATTTGATCGTTCTTATACGAATCCAGCGTGTTTTTTGTGGTATTACTCTTTTCGGGTACCTTACGTCTCAGAGTCAAATCTGACTAGTGAATCTACAGGAAGAGTTTTTGGAAGACAACTTTGATTGAGTGCGCCGCTATGTATAACGGATGAAATTGAACTTTAGTCGCGCGTACTTCATCAAGTTAATGTACCGTTATAATTTGGGGGTCCCGAAAGCGAGTGGCCACCGCGCTTCGTTCCAAGACGGATAATCGCGCAGCCCGAAAGCGGATTTTCAAGTACAATCAACCAATCCAGTCCCTCCTATCTCTTTTCTTTTCCCCTCCGAAAATATTCGGCCGATCGCTGTCCGATTTAGGCGGAGGAACTTATTCGTAACCGTATAGCTCTCCTAATCGCCCAACTGCTCCCGCGATCGACCCGGATGACGGTGGTCAGTGAAGTGGCTACTAGAAAAAGGCCGTTATCATCCGCGAGAGAGTGTGGTTCCCGCGCGCTGCCAAGAAAGGCACGTCCCGCTTGGAAGTGAGCCTCGGCGAAACGGGCTTTTGCCTTTTATCTTCCAGCTTGTCGAGCCGCGGTAATGCCGCGATGCCGGGCTCGAAACGAGTTCTTTAAAGCTCCATTTCCTTGATTGAGTCGGACCCGTACGCGGACGGACTTTGATTTTTGGAGCAACTTTTGATGACTGCCGCCCGCCTTACGCGCGTGCGTGCCCGGTAAATGGGCGCCCTCTGCCGAATGGAATGCGCGATACTTTTACGCGTAGTCCCGATACTCACCTGGCAGTGAAATCGAGGGTGAAGCCATCTTCTACCGTACCGTCTGGCGGTTCTCCGTGGGCCTCCATGCAAAGAGGATTCCTTTCTGGTAGAGTGTATAGGCGCGCTCCCGAAAATGAGGGTTTTCCGCTGGCGAGCTTGACGCCACTTTTGGGGAAGTTCTCGTTTTCCAGAGTTCAGCAGTCTTTGACTCTCTCTCTCTCGATCTGTTCATCCTCCGCGTCGGCCTGCGCGGGCGTCCGTAGAGCGAGAGGACGGCTGAGAAGCCCACCCCGACTTCCTCTTTTCTGAATAATATTTCGATCCCGCTTCAGCCATTAACCTTTTTATCCCGCTCGTCTTCTTCGCTGGCGGACGGGATGATATTGAGCTCGTCTAATACGACTAACGTACCGCATCCATTCCGTATAGCCCCAAGCGCTCGCCTACTGACGCTGCTACCTTTACACCGCCTATTCCCGGACGCGTGTAATCCTGAAATGGCTTCTGGACTTGTCACGTACTCCGATAGATACTGTCTGTAGACGGAATTAGGTTAGTTATTAGGCCTAAAGGTATTTCCGTGTTAAAGCTCAGTTAAGCTTGGAGTTAGCGCTTTCACCAACACTTAAGCGCTTTAACTAACAAGTAATACGATTTAACTATCAAGTAAGGCGATTTAAATAACAAGTAAGCGAATTAACTAAAAAATTAAGCGAATTAACTAACAAGTAAGCGAATTAACCTAAAAATTAAGTGAATTAACTAACAAGTAAGTGAATTAACTTAAAGATTAAGCGAATTTACTAACAAGCGAATTAACCTAAAAAGTAAGCAAATTAACATAAAAAGTAAGCGAATTAACTTACAAGTAAGCGAATTAATCTAAAAAGTAAGCGAATTAACTAACAAATAAGCGAATTAACTTACAAATAAGCGAATTAACCTATAAAGTAAGCACTTTAACTAACAAGTAATGTGCTTTAACTAACAAGTAATGTGATAGATACTGTCTGTAGACAGAATTAGGCTAGTTATTAAGTCTAAAGGTATTTCCGTGTTAAAGCTTCGAGTTAGTAGCGCTTTAACCAACACTTAAGCGCTTTAACTAACAAGTAATGCGCTTTAACTAACAAGTAATGCGCTTTAACTAACAATTAATGCGCTTTAACTAACAAGTAATGCGCTTTTACTAAAAAATTAAGCTATTTAACTTTAAAAGTAAGCGTTTTAACTAAAAAGTGATCGCTTCTTCATAGTTTTATTTCAAATAAATGTAACAAACAAGAAATTATTTTTTATATGCATTGTACTGAATATTTTCCATCGGTTATATATTACGTAATTATTTCCCATAATTTCCGTACAAATCCCGTAATTAACAAACCGTTTAAAATAAGGCCTTGTTGTTAATTTAAAATGTTCTCGACCTTTCCGTAAATAAAATTGCAACATAATTGAATTTAGATTGGTTTGACTGATGGCGTTGAGGGTAGAAATTGGTGGCATTATTTAAAACTCGCATTGATGAGATGAGTGATGGAAGAAGCATTTGCGCTCGTTAGTTGGCTCGCAGGATGCTTTTGTTCCTGGGGGGGTATGAAAAGGGGAGAAGAAACGTCAGTCAATCAGGATCAGCTGAGGAGGGTCACCTGAATAAACAAGTAGAAGACGTCTAAGCCCCCAATAAGTACTTATCCCCATCAGCAGTTTTTGCCACAACCGTAGTTTACTTTACTCTACGTCCCCTCGAAACTTACATTTCGGCTTATCATTGCCAGCGCTGTCCGCTGATGTTGGGAGGGTTTTCCTTTATATAAGAATGTCTATTCTTTCTCCTCTTCGGCGCTATGATGGTTGAACGTCAAATACGTCTCTTCCATTCTCGGCAGTATTATTATTATCCCTTTTTTCACGTTTTCTTGGCACTCTCCATCTTCTTTTAACAAGTGCCGAGTTAGCGCTATTCAAAGGGAGACGATTTGCCCCGTCAATATGTTGATTTATGTAGTTTTCTTAATTCCCCAACTTAAATAGGCTTTCAAGGATATTTTTGGAAGCTGGGTTTCGTATAAATATTCGGCTGGTAAATTTTCAACTCTCGTCAATAGTTGCTAAAACGTCAACGTAATTTTTTCACATAAATATAATACCCAAGGCACCACCATAGGCCCAAATCCTCTATGGACCTTTAATGGCTTTTAATCAGGTGGCAAGGGGAAACTACAGAACACGGGAAAAACGTCTTTAAACTTGTAAACTCAACGCGGAAGGAGTTGTTCCGAGTTTTTCACCCAGTGAAACAAGCTGTGATCGAACCCGGCTTCTCTCACTGCGAGGCGAAAGTGCTAACCACTTTGCCACCTTCTTAATAATAGTCATTTTAATAATATTTGTTTGTACCATTATCTGCAAAACAGAAATTATAATGAAGAGCTGACTTTATAGTTTTCCAAAATCGTGTGAACCACCAAATTTTATTTCACAGCTATTTTCGTAATAATATATCAACGCTTTCAAAACAAGATTATATAAATTCGTGCTTAGACGCGATATTTAGTCAAAACACGTACTGTTTACCGGCGAACGTAAATGAACGTTTTATCAAACTCGCGTGTTGTTCGATAATTAGAGACTACTTTTACACTCGCGTTTCAAGTTAGCGAAGAAATGTCTTTTATCGCGAAGAAGCGTTAACCTTGGATTAATTTTATTTATAAAAAAATGACCGAACGTCAATTAAATTTTTTAATACATTATTTCCGGTTAAAAACTCTGATGACTCTAATCGCCTTCGGAGGGCAGTCGCTCTATCTCGTCCGGTTGGGAAGATGATACCATCACGAATTCGTGTCTGCAATTAACACCAACACAAGCTTTTCGGTTCGTTTTATTCAAATTAACCAATTAACGCGGAATGTCCCTCCAAGTGGTTCGACGTCGATCCGCGATTGTTGCCCTGGCGTTCTAGTATTACTTACCTAATGAAAGACGATGACACGCCACCAGCAACAGTGTTACGCTTTAAACTGTTAATTACTTTCAAACTATCGCGCGCACTGTGCAAATGATGTTGTTCAACCCCTTCTGCTTACTCGTTTCTTAAGTAATGTAATAGTAATAAGTGTGACATTTCCCAGTAGTGTAGCCAGGATCTTGGTTCAGTGATCGAGGTGGCGCAAAATTGAAAAAATAAAAAACCAAAAACAATGGTACATACAACCTTACGTTTCGGAAAGCACGTACCCCCTGTATCCCCCCTTGTTACGCCACTTAAACTTCCGATTCTCTAAACGCAATTATTTTAATGATAGTCTCTTTCGCCAATCAACATATAAATCATTACAAAGTTAAAGGAGACTTGTTTTAACGTAACTAGCGCCAATCACCTTTAGCTTCTGTTAAACCAGATGGTAGAAATATGATATTCGATGATCCACATCACCACATACCCCCTTTAAGAACTCCCTTTAAGGACCGAACACTCAACACCAGTTATGATGTCTGATAAATACCCCATTTTAAATATATGCCAAGGTTTACTGAAAATTGAAAACTTTTAAGAGCAAAGATAACGTTTACTTCAATTACCAAAATGATAAATTATTGAATCGTAATCAGGGTTCCTACAGACCTGGAAAACCTTGAAAACCTGGAAATATCAGGGAAATTTATGAGGGTTCAAAAAGATCACCCTAACGAATACAAATTTACATTATAATATTGAGCCAATTTAACTTAAATGACAATCATGAAATGAGTTACTCTATAAATATATTAGTTTTATTTGATTTGGCATCTGGAAAAATCAGGGAAATATTCGTGTGGAAATCTGGATTTTTCAGGGAAATTAGGTTGCCAATAGCTGTATGAACCCTGGGAATAAACATCAACTGCGTATCTGAAGGCAGTTATTTCCGAATTTGAGACATTATTTCTGGTATTTATCACCGTCACACTAACATGTCCGTAATTTTACCAAAAAAGAAAGTGGAGTCGAATAAGTATCCTCTTCCGTAACTTCCGGTTACACAATCACTCCAGTGTTGGACATTAATGGAAATCGTTCAGTGCAGTGGCGTAACGAAAAAATGTGTGCTCCCCCGCAGGAGATATGATCAAAAGGGCGCATTATAAAAAAAAACATTTTTTTTTATTTTCCCCATTTTTACAAGTTCTCTGAAAATATTGCCAGATTTCTACATTTTTACCAATAGTTAAAGCATAATTTTTTCAATTATTTAAAAATTTAAATGAATTAAAAAATCAATACTTAAAACGAAAGAGCCCCCTAATTTGGTGAAAATTTCATGGTCCCCCCGCGGTCGCGGGGTCTGGGGGTCCTTAGTTACGCCACTGGTTCAGTGTCATACTTACGTCTCTTACGTTACTTACACTCTTAGATTGTTCTTTCTTAAATTTTCTTACAACAAGGGTCAATGTTTTAGGTTTCAATTTTTTTTCTTTTTCTCAAAATTAAATTGTTATGTAATAATCTACTGAGTCAGGCAAGCCCAAGTTAATTTGTAAACCGTGGTTTGTAACTCTAACTGAATACATTTTTGCGCCTAACTTATTTTATGATCTTCCACCTATTTTACATATAATTCGGTGTTCATTTCAATGTCAATATTCTAAATATTCCAACACTAAAATGTTTAAAAATTACTTATGAATAAATCAAAAGTCTAATAAATTACTTATAAATAAATCAAAAAGTCTAATAAATTACTTATAAATAAATCAAAAAGTCTAATAAATTACTTATAAATAAATCAAAAAGTCTAATAAATTACTTATAAATAAATCAAAAAGTCTAATAAATTACTTATAAATAAATCAAAAAGTCTAATAAATTACTTATAAATAAATCAAAAAGTCTAATAAATTACTTATAAATAAACCAAAAAGTCTAATAAATTACTTATAAATAAATCAAAAAGTCTAATGAATTACCTTGATTCAATGACACCCTGTCTTTAACCATTATTCACCATATTAATAAAGTCAGTCCTGAAATCTCCTTACGTTACGTAATATGAAAATAAAATTAATATGAAACCAGGTTTTCAAATTCGCGTTTGAAATACGAGAAACGCGAGCTTCTGCTCAACCTTTTTGAGTTTTAACGCGCCATTGGAAACCTTTCTTAAAGAGATAGTGCCAACTCAGATTAATTTAAAATTTTGTTCTTTGGCTTACACGTTATGATAGATTTTTAAGTCCTGAATCCGAATATATATACATATTAGCACTTTCAATTAGTATTTAGTTTTATATTTTAATGTAAAATAATGGTATTTCAATAGCCACGTCAAAGGTTTACAGATTGTTGACGTCATGAGTTTGGTCCAGTAGTCTTATTTCTACTATCGCGTAGAGGATTTGTAAGCGCGTTTTTTGACTTTCTTCTCGCGGTTCGAGATTCTCGAATCACGACTTCAAGAGCCGCTACGTGTAACAATATTATTTTCAAAGTAGAAATTGAAGAAAAAATAAATAACAACGTATGGTTTATAAGTTATATCATTATTTCTTATACGTAGTCATTATAACAATATTTATATTCTACGGAAAGATGCCACCGAAAGCACCGAAGACCGTGGTCGCCACAGTGTATTGTGCAGTTCCTTCCTGCAGTAATAATAACAACAAAAGTGGCTTATTTTTCCATTACTTTATATCGAATGAGGGTCTTAAAGCGTGCGAAAGCGGGAAACTCGGATCAAAAGAAAGCGATGGGAGTAAAATTTCTTCCTGTAATCCCCTAAAATTCTATCTCCAGCTCGCTCTAGTAGCAACCAATAAACATCAACCTATCTATGACGTAGACAGTATGTAATAAAAAAAGTTACGCTATCTTTCTATTTTAAAATTTTAAATTAATCGTGAATATTTATATTTATACCAAATGTTTTATAACTATATTTTTCTTTACTATATTTTTCAATAATGGATGAAAAAGCGTCATATACGTAGAAAATTCTGACACTATCTCTTTAAGGTTTTGAACTTGAGATTTTCCACAAAGAAAAGAAATGCAACAAAATCCGTGAAACATTTGATACGCGTGTAGATCAGCCGGGTCGATTTCTTTTGAAGTGAGCCCGGTACCCAGGGTGCGAGGAGCCATTTTGGATAAAGGTCGCGATTGAAGCCTACCATTTCTCAATCCGGCCTGCAGATCATTTTCTTTTGTAATGCTCCAGTCACGTCGGAGCCATTATCATTTGGAAATAATTTGTTCGCCATCAACTCGCTTCGTTCTCTTTGCCAATAAACCTATAGCTAAGGTACACGGCACTTGGGGCTAAAACTCTTCACATCGAACCAGTTACGCCTAATTTTTTATTCCGCTCTAAACCAAAGTTTAATTTCAAGTTTTATCCACTCTCAGCTCTAAATATAGTTTTTATTTTTTTTCTCTAATTTAATTTCCAACTTTTAAACAGCAAAAAGAGGCGTTTTTTTAAAATTCTGTGTACCTTTGGGAAAATTTATAGGGGTGGTAGCTGGGTTTATTGAAAACTTTTGCGATGTACATTTTAATTAAAACGTAGTGAAGCAGATACGAGTCGATACTCACCCGACTGTAGAGTAAAGGGCGGGAATATTGGAACGGTTTGCTTACGTTTATAACGTTATGTCGTACCAAGTGATATGACAACATCCTCTCGATTGCAGCGGGTCCACGAGGAATTAAAGTTTATCTTAGCACACGCGATTTTCCTCGCGAAAAAACCGAAAGTATCGATTGGTTAAAAATGCAACAAAACTGGGGTTAAAAGTCTCGTATATAAGACGCTCTTTTTAGGCTTAAAACTTTCTATATAAAATATGCTACATAAAGTATAAAAAAAAATAAAAATGAGAAACGGTTTCGCTCGGTTACGTCGTCGTGTTTGAAACTTTTATTTTTTATTTTTCTTCAATTCGGACGATTTTCCCAGTGGGAAGAATTCGTTGGTTTTTGAGATCAAAAAAGTAGACGTTTTAACATTTTGTTGTAAGCTTAAAATACATATTGTATAAAGTAATCTTATATTTTATGACATTTTCTTATCCCCGTTACGAGTATAAAGGGCGACCTTTTACGGCCCTTAAAGACACCGAGTTTTGTTTGTTTTATTATCTTTGAAAGGGAAAAATATATATATATTTTTGGTGAAATAGAATAAAAAAAGAACCTCGTCTAAAAGGCACTGGAAAGCATTCTTCAAATATTTTCCGCCTTTTCCCAGATATTCGAGTACTCGAGGAATTTCTGCTTTTGTCGTTTTTAAAGTTTTCGCCGACTTTTTCTCATTCTTGAGCTATTTTTCTTCGCGACTGCGTTCTTGAACTTCATATCGTTCCAAGTACCCCGCTCGTTTGTCGTTCGTTGCAACTGACTAAGGTCGGCCTTCGCTTCCGCAATGATCTATTGTAGGTGCCACGGGGACCCGGAATACCACCCTCACCTGGATAAAACATGAATCGTCTTTCGTATTTGTCCGAATACTATCGTGGTTGGAATACCGTCGTTAGATGGCGCTGGATAATTTTAAATCGTCTATTAAGAACCCGCATCGTTTATATCCGTATAAAGTTTTACGACTTTTTATGGCGAAGAAATTATAGGTTGGTCATAAGCGGGAAACAAATTTCATAATTCATACGTTCATCCGTGTAATGTTTTGATTGCCCCGGGGGCCACCCAGCCACACGGGGGGCACTGCCTTCGCCCTCCGCTCATTTTAAACGTCCTTACTTCAATATTTCTCCGCCTCCCCCGACCAAAGCGTGAAACAATAAATTCGGACAATGGTAGAAACTTATAAATAACTGGTGGGCATCGCTTAAATTAATATAGTCTCTCTTTGTCTGATGTTCAATTTTGGAGCCTTCTTTAATGAGTGCCGCTTTCGCATCTTCGCGAGATAAGGTAATGGCCTCTTTCGGAAGAAACCCGCGCTTAATGAATTTGAAGTGTTTGATTGAAATCTCAGCGCCGGTAATTGTTTCGCTTCCACCCACTGCGAATAAAGCGCCCCCTAGTTTTGGAGCGATGAACTTTCCGTATTTATTCTTGGCTGTGCCCCTAATATTTCTATCCCCACTTTGGTTATACGTATAATTAATAATCTCGATAAAATTCTTCACCTCCCTTTTCGTTTTGATTATTTTTCGTTTCTAAAAGTTTTTCTTAAACGTAGAAAATTAATTTTTCTCATACATAATGGATAAAACGTTATAATTTTTTTGTTCTCGTCACTTTTGTTATTAATTATCTATTTTTTTGGCGAAACATCTTTATTTTATTAAAAAAAATTCTATACAAAGGTTGAGTTTGTAACAATTAATTATGGCTTGAATTTTTATTAATTTTATCCGCAAGATGGTTTTTGTAATTGGGAAAGTGATCAACGGGGTAAACTTAAACGAATTTTTTTATTATTTATAACGAATGTACAAACTTGGCTCCTCATACATTCTATTCTTTGTAAGAGGGATATAGAAAATAATGAAGATTTTGTTGGGTATTATTTTTAATCTCATTTATTATTTTTTTGTTATAATACAAAAACCAGATCGTTAATCAAGGAAGTTACAAATAAAAATAAATTATTTCTTTAACGTAAACTTGCTTTTAATTTATATCTCAGGAAAAAGAGACATTGTTTAATAAATTAAAAAAAAAGATTTTTCATAACCTTTTTTGAAAAGCTAATTTGAAATTCGAGTCTCGCGTTTTATGTTGGAAATCTGGAAAGATCAACTTGACGCTGAGAAACCGGTATGCGCCCTCTCCCCCTCGAGTTGTTAAGCGTATGCATATCGCACATTCCTCTTATTAATTGGGTGATGTTTTGGTTTTCTTTTAAAAAAGAGACCACCCTGCCTCGGGTGCTCCGTAATTCGCGGATCCAAGCAACCAGCCTTTGAACCAAACTTCAAATTTGACAGTCTATAATTTTGGGACCCGTATAGGAGAAAATCTAGTTATATAAGCGTAGCATCTTTTCGTTCGTCTGACCGCCCCATAAATTAAGTATCTGACTAGCTTCCTAATTCAAACACGATTTAATTACAGTCTTCGAAAGGATGGTAATTAAGTCGATTTTTCAAAATTGTCGTCTCTTTTAGATGTTGTCGGACCCTTGGGCTCAAACACACCCCCCTTTTTAGTGTCGTAATTTATAACGGGCTGTAGTCCCTCTTCAAAATATTAGAAACCTTGTTTTTTTCCTCTCTCGGGTCCCGTTTTAGTAAAAACTACCCTCGTCATTAAGTAAGCTAGAGCTGTATTTTTTAATTATGGCGGATGCTATTTTGATTGCGTGCTAATTTAGATAATGTTCTCCTTTTTTTACGGTTAGTGTACTTAGAATGAAGAAATATTTCCGTAATTAAACACGAGCGCGTTTGTTAACCTTTGGGGGGTTCATTCTACGTTAGAATTATTTTGGGATTTAAATCCCGAAATAATTAGTCTGCTTCTTGTACATCGGGTGACGAAAAACCGGATTTGCGGTTTTTGTTGGGAACCTAATGAAATTATTGGGGAATTTCACCAAGCTCTTTTTTAATTTGACGGATATTGCTTTTGAAGGAATCGAATCGAACTGATGGGTGCTTCGATAACGCTGCCTTTTTTTTGGGGTTGATTTGGTCTCGTCTTTTAAATTGGATTTTTGGTTTGTGGCTTCTCGGTTGATAAAGAAAGGACATTTTTTTTTTGGTATTTAATTAAATAAAAATAAACATGGTTTTTTATTATTATAGGCTTCAAATATCGCATTCAGAATATTTTAATATTTGGATTGTGTAACCAGAAGTATATAATTTATTTTTATGAGAGAAGTTTCCATCTCTCTATCTTGCTAGTGTAATATTTTTTAAATACTTTTCTGAAGAACAAAATATAGTGTGGAGCTTAGTGCTAAAATTTATAATTGAAAGGTCGCCATTTTGGTGGTGGAAATTATAACTTAATAGGTTATATTATTTATTTTCAATTATGATTTTTAATAGATTTTCTAGATACACATTTTGAAGGTCAAGCCCTATTTTTTAGAAAATTTTGAAACATGTTTGAAAACCCAATTGAACAATATTTTTTTTTAATTTTGAACCATATTTTTTAGAAAACTTTGAAACATATTTGAAAACACAATTGAACAATATTTTTTTTAATTTTGAACCATATTTTTTAGAAAACTTTGAAACATGTTTGAAAACACAATTGAACAATATTTTTTTTAATTTTGAACCATATTTTTTAGAAAACTTTGAAACATGTTTGAAAAAACAATTTAACAATATTTTTTTTAATACTTAGTTTGCATCCCTACGTCACCAATGACGCAGTTGCAAGTATAGATATATGCACCAAGATTAAATATGTTATTTGAGCAAGAATGAACCGTACAATGCCGACATTTTGCTGGTGTAGATATACAGTATATTTATCAGTAAAACACGAGGGTTAACAGTTTCAATCGTCTGTTTGCGGATTTTAATTATTTTAAAATGTTAAGAATTTAGATTCACGTTAAAATTGGTTAACTGCCTTGTTACAAATTGTTCGAGTAGCTCAATTAGAAAGGGAGATCGAAAATTGTTATTTTATTCGATCACTAACCCGGGTTTAAAATCTTCTCTGGTTTGGTTTAGGGCCCATAGCAATATTAATTTAAAAAAAATTGAAGCATAAATTTAATTTTCGTACGTTTTGTCACTTTGTTGCGATGACCAACAAAATGGCTACCTATTTAGTAACTACGCGCGAAATGGTTTGACTTTTTGATCTCCCCTCTCGGTTTCCATGGACAGGGGCGTAGGAACGTTCTAGAAGTTGGAGGGGGCAAAGAGAAACGAAATGGGGTCTAAAGAATGGTTTTGAATTTTTAACGGAGTGTAGCTTCTCCGAATGCATGTGTACTTTTTATTACTATGCAAATTGGCGGGAAAGACTGAAATTTAAACACAGTTGAGGTTCTATAAGCTCTATATGCTTTTAAAATGATAATTTGAGCCTTTTGAAGATTTCAACTGACCAAAAAGTTGGAGGGGGCAATAACAGTAGTTGCCCCTCGCAGCAAAATTCTAGGGAGGGGCATTGCCCCCCCTGCCCCTCCCGGTACCTACGCCCCTGTCCATGGAGACCATAGGCCCCTCCCTTAGGTGCAAACTATGTATTATAAACCATATTTTTAAAATTTTTTTACCATATTTGAAAAACAAATTTGGAAAACCATTAAATCGAGAAAAATATCCTTACGGAATGTAATTTTTACATTTTTCATTATTACAGGAGGTAAATCATCAAAAAATATTATACATCATTTGCTATAAAGCGCAAAATTACTTTGTTCCAAATTTAGGTATAATTTTGTGGCGCTTGTTCGTATTTCAGATTTACAGGTAGAAAAGTGTTCTACACGAATTGACCAATCGCTTTAAAGGAATGATTTTTTTTTTCTATTTAACGGAATGAGACATCAAGTCAAAAAGGCATCTCATGAATGATAAAAACCAGAAATTCTTTCTCAAACTTTCTCGCATGCAAATAATGAAGTAGCGGTAGGTCTAAATGCAAATACTTCTCTCCACGGGGCGTTCAAACACCCAAGGCAAAACTTAAAAAACTGTTATATTAAAATAATGAAAGGACGAGGGCGGGCTGCGAAAGTTATCACCCCGGACTAACAGCTCTAAATACCCTTCTCGCCTCACCCATAAGCCCCCCCCCCCCCCCCACACTCCTCGTTACCCCCCGGGAATATAAAAAATATATATATATTTCTCCGACTTTCCACCAGGCGTCGCTTTTATTTTTGCGTCACCAGTCACTCTATATTTTTCACGGTCTAGGCTAGATTTCCCAATAGGAGGGAGGGAGGGAATTACACGCGCGAGGAGTGAGCCGAGTGGGGAGGGGGAGAGGGAGGGGAGAAAATAGTTCGTACGGAGAGACTAGTTATACAACAGTCCGACCATGGATGGCTTTTAGAGAGAAGAGCGTTGGCAGACATCGGGGGCAAATATAATCTGGCTGCGGGACGTCCCGGCCGCGTCGAACTCCGCTCTTAAGACTTTTTTTTGCGTCTTTTCGCTAATAAATATACTACCGAAGATCCTACGAGTGTATTTTGATATCATTTCGGGATAGCGGTAAAAAACTGTCATTCGTCGAGCCCCCCCCCCCCTCTCTCTCCTTCCTTTTAGTACCCCCCTGTGTTCTCAACATGCGGGCGCTAATGCAAACCGGGTACGGGTTAGCTTATAGCTGGAAAAAAAATAAAGTCTTCGTTTAATTTATTTTTAATCATTTGCGCGCCGCGCTCGTGGTTGGACTCTGTCACGAATTCGTCGTTAATTTTGGCGCTGTTTTTTACTCTATCTCTCCATCCTCATGCGCGTGTGTTTACAAAGGCGCCACGATGAACTCGCTGCAAAATAACAAAATCGTGTTTATTTTGTGCCCGGACTCGACGTCGATTGGATTTACTTAGCTTCGCTTTCGCTATTGCGATTTCTACAGTGAATTTTTTATATTTTATTTATCGTAAATCGATATGATGGATTTTATCGTCGTTAAGGTATGTTTACTTTTATTTTTTAATTTGGGCGGCTTAGGGGTAGTGGTAGTTAAGGCTAAATTATAATTTGGACATTAGAGATATAGTTATGTATGGAAATTTTGCCATACGAATTATTTTGTTTAAAACACTTATCATGAACTAATAAGCGGTTCTTAAGTTAATTTATAGCGTACAGTACCATTATATTGTTATTATGTATTTTATTTATCCGCATTTTAGCTTGAATTTAGTAAATTAATTTCATAACTTATTAGTGTTCGGAATTGTTTATTCATTATCCACAAATTTTCCGATTTATTTAAAAAACGTTGGTAAAAAGAATATCATTTTAACTTATTTAATTATGTTTTTACGCAACCAAGCATTTATTTGAATAAAAGTGGTATTTATTTAAATAATTGTTTGTTTTATTTAAATAATAGGCTTATTCACTTTCGATTATTTAAACATTTTACAATTTTTATTCAATTATTGGTTATTTAAATAAATATTATTTAAATATAGCCGAGCTTATTTTATTCATGGATAAAAATTAATCGACTGCCGAACACTATAACTTATGAGAAAAAAGGCCATAAATATTACACCTCAATTTAGCTACGCGTTTTTCTCTCCAATTTTAATATTTAATTTAAAACAATTCGACGTATATTGTTTGTATACTTTACGCGGATAATTCCGCGTGTTATCTTATCCGGCTGTTGTACGGTAGAGAGTTGTAACGATATAAACCCTTACCTGATAGGTAAAAATAGCATAAAGCCTCGCAGAGTGTACCCTCCACCCTACCAAAGACGCGAAATGGCAAGTTGAGAAAGTAGATCTGCCTTTTCTCGCTTTCCTCCTCGATAAAGCGCGGATCTTTCAGTTTCTATTGTTTACTCACGTGGGATTTTTTTTTTTTGGGGGCGAGTTGATGAGGCTCCTTTCTCGAGGCGCCAAAGGGGCCCCTCTCGAACCGCGAGCCTCCCTGGCGTTGAACAGATCTACTAAAATGTTGTCAGAATTTCGCGCTTTCCCCAGATAGAATTTATTATCGCCAAGAAAATAAAAGATGTTTAAAGGTTGCCGATCGTAAAGAAGGCTAGAAAGAAATATGGAATATTATTTGCCAGATTGAGTTTTGATACGCTCCCCGCGGAGTTGTTTATCGCGGGGAAATTAATATATTTGCCGGAGACCTTGTGTTTTCTGGCAGGCTTTACGCTCCCCGCCTATGATTGAAGATATTAAATATAAATTATCTTGGTTCGTAAAACTTTCTCGAGCCTTCGGCAATATTTTAACACCTAAATGAAGTTGTACAAATGGGGTGGAAGAAAGTAAGCGCGTAAATAATGAGGCTACTCCCAAACAAGGGTCAAAATGTTACTTTTTCCCATAAGGTTTAACGAGAAATTTGATCAAGGTTGTGACTCGCGGGGGGTTTAGATAAATATTTAGAAAGAAGATTTAACATTGAAACGTGTACCTTTACAGGTTCGAGGTCAGTTTTCAATGGGAGCTATTTTACCTCAAAATTTACTTCGTGTATTAATTACGCCTTTGTTTTTACGTAAAATTTAAAAATTCAACTTCGTAGGGCTATTTACTTATAGAAAATCATATTTTACCTATACAATTATCTTAGAAAGTGTCCAAATGTTTTCTTCCAAAATAAGCCAGGGAATAGTTTCAAAGAGTGTTGTTAATTTTCCGGAAAAATAAAATACGGAATAATTTCCGCAAATCGGAAAAATAAAAAATTGAAACACAAATTCCTTTTTAAAGGTTTTTTAATGTTTTCAACTTTTTATCGATATGAAATGTCTAATATCAGTAAACGTACTACAAAACATTAATAGTGTTTCATTGTTAATCAATTTAAACTAATCTAGATGTTTAGTTTTACTTTTAGATTCGAAAAAATTATGCGAAAATGCCGCTTTATTTAAATTTGTAAACAATATATTAAAACTAATCATGGAATGAAAACCTTAATTTTTTTCGGAAAAACTGAAACCAATAACAGTAGTGAGATAGGGAGACGGGTATATATATATATATATATATATATATATATGGTTAAACGCACTCAAGTCTATTTCAACGTTTCTAAAAGTCAGCTTTTACTTGACTTTATTAATGACTTCGCGGGGCATTTTGTCGCGTGTATCAATGAATGATGTAATTTTTATCCATTGAAATGTAAGGACCCTGTCGTTGAGAAGGATGTGTAATTGTTCTCCGAACACGTTCGTAAGTGGCCGTTGTCTTTTGTTGAATACGCTTGACGAAACTCTCGTTGTAAATTGTAGATAAATATCTGTTAATCACGTAGATGGTTTGATGGAGCATCCCTCGCAGCAACGTCTAATGTCTGCGCAGCCTCTAATTATGGCCATTCATTGATTAATAGGGGGGGATATGCCCCAATCTTGCCTCCTCTCGTGAGCGCCAATATAGGCGTTGATTCTAATTAGCGATGCTCCAATAAACCAAATTTCCCTCCTTATATTATTAGTGGGGCCTCTGATATATTTAACCATTTGGCCTACCGACTAAAAGGGATGTAGACGATAATTTTGGTACGCCCTTCAACCATGTAATGCCGCCTAAATACTTTATTACATCATTTAAGGGACCGATTACAAATTACCTAATGCGGAGAAGGGCGTTTGTAAAACTTATTAAATGTTACCAGAAGTAAATGAACCGCAGTTATCAGACTGCTATACTCCCCATGTTGGAGGCGTTTTCCTTATGAAGTTACATTTTGACCTCGAATTTGAAATTTTGCGCGCTGCTAGGCCGAAAAAGAAACGTTTTTGTTTTTATGAAACCATTTTTTATACCAACAATTCCCAAGTGTAATTTATCGCGTCAAAGGACGGGGATGGAAATTAGCTTTTATTTGATTCGATTTTCTCATCATTTTCATAAGGCAAACGCCTTCCGATTCTGAGCGCTATTTCAATAACTTCGGTTCATTTACTTCTGATGTTACCTTTTAAGAGGAGTTATTCATTTGTTAAATTCCGGTACAGAAAAAAGATTTTAGAAATCTTGAAATCAGATTTCAAAATATGCCCGAAATTTAATCCTTAATTCCAAAAAATCAACATAAAGTAAGAAAAACCCGCAATAAAATAATAATTTAAAATATCTAAATCACGTTCTTTATTTCTGAAATCACCTTCGTATTCAGAATCTCGTAAAATAAAATTTATAAAAAGCTCCGACCCCTCAACGTTTTAAGAAAAAGTCAAAAATTTATATTAAAATAAATAATTTATATCATATTTGTATGGTTTTATAAAAGGTCTCACAGATTTTTTTTTTTACATTTGATACGAGGGGTATTTTAGTTGCCTGACGTCATTTGTGAAACTCCCCAACCGGTCTCTCGTCTTTCTATATAATTTCCCAACGTAATCGAAACGGTCAAAGTTTGCCGAGTATGGTCACGCTATTTTGCTTAATTGCTTAATATTCAACTCCGTTTGGACAACGACGCTTGTCAGTGCGTTTAAAGCGTGTTAACCTGGCAGTTTCTTACCCATTGATATGATAGGAATCTATCTCTATGTACGAAGTCTTAACTCGATATAGCGTTTATCTTTGCTGTCGGTTTAATCTCGATTTGACTCGGGGCTCTAATTAGGGGTTCGTAAATTCCTCGTCTTGGTACCGCGATCTCTACAAAGTCCTTAATTACGTTGAACGATGTCCGATTAAAATCCTTTGAAGGTGAATGTCGATAAGCCGTAACCCTTTCGCGTGTTACGCGTGCTTTTTATTTTCTCGTAGTTTGTTGGGGCTTCCTCGTTCGGTTCTTCGCCCGAAGCTAGCATGGCTTTTTCCTCAGCCTGACAATTTCGAAATTTATCGTACAGTTTGATCTTTAAGGTCAAGTCGCCTCCCGGGTGTGTTGCGTCTGGAATGAGCCCAATTTCTTCGCCATAGCTCGTATTATACTAGATCCCTCACCCCCCACTAGGTGGCCTATTGGTTTAGTTACGTTTTCCTGCTCTCGAGTTAGTGATTCCTCGTGTACAGGGTGGGCAATTTTTACCGCAACGAAACTGGAAAAAAAGTAAACCTTTAACATTCCAAATTGATCTTAAATGAACATTTTAACTACTCTTTACAAGGCTCGACAAAAGAGGGGGAAGTCGGTAAAAATTTGCCTAAAATGTGTAATCTCCAATAGTTACAGCTCTATTGGGGCCCGAAATTAATATTTTTCCAGGGCCCGAGCAGGGCCGGATTACCCAATAGGCTGACGTGGCCTGGGTGTAGGGCATCAAGCCTATACAAGGGGCACCAAGCGGTTTCTAAACTGAAAAGTACAAAAATTTTATTATTTACTTTTCACAATTTTTTTTTCCGGAGTAATTTTAGTAAATGCATCCACATTTTTCAATACCATGTAAAGCAATCATTTATTAATGTCACTAAAATATCCGCAAAGTCTACATTGAAATTGTATTTTACATCCATTTGTCAATTACAAATTGCGAGGGCGCATCTCTGGCTCGCCGTGAAGGGCTCCCTTCGCTCGCCACTGAAAGGGGGCACCAAAATTCGCTTGGGCCTAGGGCCCCACAAGGTCTTAATCCGTCCCTGGGCCCGAGGCCTACTCTCCGCGGCCCTGTTCTTTACTATTTTTATTTTATTTGTTCGCAATAAAACGTTTCTATATTTCTATCTACTTTTCTAAATTTAATTTTCGAATTGAAACAGTTTTCACCCTGTTTGAGTGAGGGTTCGTTCTACATTGCTCGCGTGATATTGGCCCCCTGGTGGTTTCGAGAGGAACTAAAGTAATGAGAAGGCGTTGTTCAATCGCTTTATGATTTCGTAATCTTTCTTTTTCGTGATGTCCATGGGAAGCGCCGCTGAGGTCTACGACTTCAGTCGCTGATCCGCCCGTCAGTTGCACGCCGACTTTACCCTATACGTTCCTTTGTTAATACTGCCAGGCTGTATTGTACGGCGGGAATAGCTTGAATCTTGACAGGACATGATTCGTCGCTCATCAGTTCGCCAAAAGAGTGTTGAAGGAGCCCCGCGTAACCAATCGCTCTTTTCTCTTCGGCTTTTTTCATTATTATTTTGAAAAATTTCACTCGCGGAAAATATTGTTGCTCCGCTGGGAGACCTTTTCACTTAAACGTATTCTGTAAATTTCTGTTGTAGCTACGAATTTAAATTGTTTCGCATCTCCGGTCGACCGGAACAAATTTATTTAAAAAAAATGAAGTTCCATATCACGATTTTTATGATTACTCGACTGGCGTCTACATTACCGATATTTTTAGATTAATCTGTTGACGTCAAAATTACCGATATTTACAGATTAATCGGTAGGCGTCTAAATTACCGATATTTACAGATTAATCGGTAGGCGTCTCAATTACCGATATTTACAGATTAATCGGTAGGCGTCTAAATTACCGATATTTACAGATTAACCAGTTGGCGTCTAAATTATCGATATTTCTAATTAATTGGTAGGCGTCTAAATTATCGATATTTCTAATTAATTGGTAGGCGTCTAAACTACCGATATTTACAGATGAATCGGTTGGCGTCTCAATTACCGATATTTACAGATGAATCAGTTGGCGTCTAAATTACCGATATTTACAGATGAATCAGTTGGCGTCTAAATTATCGATATTTCTAATTAATTGGTAGGCGTCTAAATTATCGATATTTCTAATTAATTGGTAGGCGTCTAAATTACCGATATTTACAGATTAATCGGTTGGCGTCTAAATTACCGATATTTACAGATGAATCGGTAGGCGTCTCATTTACCGATATTTATATATTAATCGGTTTTCGTCTAAATTACCGATATACGCTTATTATTCGTCAAAACTGCTGGTACCGACTTTTTCTTAAAATCTTACTATATTAATTTTTCCGTAAAAACTGCTGATTCCGATTTTTCTGTAAAAACTTCTGTTATCGATTTTTCTATAAAATCTGACTGTATTAATTTTTTCGTAAAAATTGCTGATACCGATTTTTCCTTAACCTTAATAGACAGGCTAAGACAGCACCAGAAAACGTATATTGATAGCTCGAAGGAGGTGCATATGGTGCACACAAAGGTACGCCTACGCTCCTACAAGTTCCCTCTACACGTTTATGTATTTATTAATATTTCTATAAAAACTTATGATATTATTTCGTGAAAACTAGTAATATCGATTTTCTCATACCGGAGTCATATTTTTTGCAAGAAGCTACAGGTTAAACTATAACTTTGAGCCGTGGTTAATTATGAATTATTATTATTTAAAAAAAGCTGCTACTTTTATTTAAATCGGTGCTTTCGGACCGCGGTCCTTCTTCAGCGAACGACTATTACAAATGTTTCCTTTCGCCCGAACAATAAACCAAAATATTTCTATACTCGGCCATTGTAAGCCTTCAACGCTTTTCCCCGTTTTTCCCTCCTTAAATAAAAGGTTTTTTAATTCGCCATATCGGTGAGAAATACTTCAAACTCAGTTATCCGTGTCAAAATCATTATATATAAAATATATAATCCAAGGGAATTTAAAATTAGGAAAACGTTAATTAATTATCACATCATAATTCGTTTTTGTTTAAATCGGCCCCGTTTGTACCTAATAATTAAACCTATAATTTACATGAAATGACGCGCAAAAATTCCGCTTACAAATTAATCAGTATATCGTTATAATGAAAGTGAACCTGATTGAAGTGAATATACGATTACGAATGAAGTTTTCATTGAATCGTCTTTTTCCAAGTCGTGAAGATGAAAGGGAAATTGAAGAGAAGAGAGGGGGGCGTATTTCTTTTCATTGGCGAGACTAGCTAGCTTCATTAATTGCCGAATACTCTGTGTTCCCCCCTGTCGATCCCTTTTTATCTTCCTCTTAAGATCATTCGCGTCACCGCTCCTTTTTCATACGCGTCTCTCCTAATGACTGCTCTGTTAAATTACCCGTTAAATGAGACTTCCCATGCAGGTTCTATCCGACTCGACGTATTATTAATAATTAAAACGCCGCGTAATTAAGTGATTCGCCGATTTTTTCCGCGGAATTTCTAACACATGATAATCTCAAGTGGGCAGAAGTTGCCTATAATTTGTATTTTAGCGGCGTTATTCTACGTTACAGCGAGACTTATGACAATACTAAGCAGACGTAAGAATGGGACTGCAGCTCTCGCATTTGGATCGCACATGGCCCCTACGTTCACCCCTACCCCTCCCCCTTGGCGTTACTATGACGTTATAGGCAGGCCACGTGCGAAAATTTGTATCGGGTGTGGGGGGGGGGGGGTGGCGTAGTTCCTGATCCACTTCCTTTTCACGTTATTAAGGCATAAAAACAGTAGGGCTTGTCGCGTGCGCGGTCTGGGTGTAAGACCGAGGGTTAGTTCTGGCACTTTGCCACTGCCGTACGTATACGGTTTGGGGTAATAATTTCCGCGACCATTATTATTCTAACAGAAACCATTCGCGCCTTTTTCTTCTGCTTTATTCGTGCCTCTGGTGCGTGTTATGGTGTGAGAAAGAGCGTCTTCGCTGGCTACCGCGTTTCCACCACTAGGGGCCGAAAGGTTTCGTTTTAGCCGAACCGCCCCGTTATTTATATTAATCATTTTCTTATTATTTTACCCCTACTGGGGTTCTGAGTGAAGGCGTTATGTCCACAAAAACAGGCTCTGTTTCTGGGGTTAGGGGTATATTCCGTCCACATGATGTCATTGTTTATTGTCGGTGAGGATCAAAGGGGAGGTTTCCGTGGTCATTTCCGACTTTGATGTCGGATCAAATGTCGGATTGAACGAGCCGGGAGTCTCTTTCGCGTCTATAATTAGCCCCTTCGGATGATTGAAGGAGCTTCCCTGACAGGCTTTCGACTATGCGGGAGAAACGTACCCATTTTCGAGGGTCCTTTGCTATATGTTTTGGAATATAACATATCACGTGGACGTATTCATCTCTCTGAACTAAAACTTTTATTTGCTAGAAACAAGCACCTTTCGCAAGCTACATGTATCGACGATTTTCTATGTACGTTACGAAACATTATAATGAAGTATTATATCGGGAAAATATTGCATTTTTTTTTAATATGGTAATTTTTTTTAAATGTGGTTCAAATGTTAGAAAACAGTATGGTTGAAAAGTTTTAAAAAAATTTGGTTCAAAATTTAAAATATATAACAATTTTTGTTAAATATGGTTATATGGTTCAGTTTTTTTTTAAATATGGCTCAATTTTTTAAGAATGTGGTTCAACATTTATACATAATCTGGTTCAACATTTATACATAATCTCGTTCATCATTTATACATAATCTTGTTCAACATTTATACATAATCTCGTTCAACATTTATACATAATCTCGTTCAACATTTATACATAATCTGGTTCAAAATTTATACATAATCTGGTTCAACATTTATACATAATCTGGTTCAACATTTATACATAATCTGGTTCAACATTTATACATAATCTGGTTCAACATTTATACATAATCTGGTTCAAAATTTATACATAATCTGGTTCAACATTTATACATAATCTGGTTCAACATTTATACATAATCTGGTTCAACATTTTAATAAATATGGTTCAACATTTTAATAAATATGGTTCAACAGTTTAATAAATATGGTTCAACATTTTAATAAATATGGTTCAACATTTTAATAAATATGGTTAAAATAGTTTAAAAAATAGGGTGCAAAAAATAAAAAAATATGCATTAAAAATAAGAAAATATCCCTAAGCAGTGTTATTTTTACCTTTTACAATTTGGCGGCGTCAGGGGTAGGCTAGGTATGCTATGTCCTACCCTGATATTTTAAAGCCCCCCCCCCCCCAAGTCCTACGAAAGGGGTCCAAAAAAAAGCGAAAACCTTTGGAGATTATCCTTAAAATTCCATAAACATTTAGAAAAAAATTATGAAGAGTTCAGAAATTGCTAGCTTTAGAAAATCCCCAAAAGCGTTAAAAATAAAAATATTGGGCCAGCTCATATACTTGACCTACCTAACACAAATTTAAGGTCGACTAAATACATGCGGTAAATATTTACCCGATATGCAGTGTGTGTCTTACTGCCTTCTCGTAGTTACTTGGATCATTGGAACCTGAATTGAACCTTTAACAGCGAATTTAAATTTTCGTTTTTATAGCCAACTAGCTATATATATATTAATATTATTATATATATTATTATATTATTATTATATTATATATATATATATATATATATATATATATATATATATATATATATATATATATATATATATATATATATATATATATATATATATATAATAACTGTCTCCACGCATGGTACCATACTCAATATAACCAACTGGTTAATGACAATACCAATCATGCGTTGACTACATAATACTTTGCCTTTTATTATACGGCCTAGTGTCTATAGAAGTTAGTTTAAAAAAAAATGGCATCAATTTAAGATTTTTTCGTTGGTATGCCTAAAGAACTAAGGAACTCGGGTCTTTTGGCTAAGGTCAAAGTGTAGTATCTAGCTGGGGTACCTGGAATTTCCCGGGGAACAAACATTCATATTTATATATTAAATATGTAAACTTATCTGGAGAGTAATATTTTATATACTTCTGATATTGGATATTTGTAGATTGATATTTTAGGCCTATTTTATGTAAAATATTTTTTTTAAACATTTTAGAGCAAGAAGGACCAGGGTTAAGGTAGCTAGGCCCCATTCACCATTTTGATGGCTCTATCTATTACGACGTTAGTTTTACGTCATTATTCACTTTCTAGACGAACAAAATATGATAATGGATCGATATCCTATAAAACTAAAAAGGTTAAATTTTTTATGGCATAGTCAAAGTATAATATATTCCACGTTATTTCCCTTTTATCAAATAAATTTATCAATCTGTCACAATATATATTTTTATATTCGGCGAAACCAAGTTGTCGTTGTTGAAAAAAACTTGATATACGACATCGTGAAAGTATAAAAATTAAAGGAAAACTTAACCCGACTTTACCAGCACAATAGGGGGCCAAATGTCCTGATTCTGTTCTGTTCTTTTGTACAAAATTCGGCGATATAAAAAGTTCAAAAGATAAATAAAACCGGATATAGACCTTTAGGCTTAGCTTGTTGTCGGTATATCAAACGTAATAATAAAAATATACCATATAAGAATTTTCGCTTTTGTCGCGATAGTCGGGGATTGTGTCCGAAACACTTCAGAAAATACGCGTGCGATATCAGCGCGACATTTTTTATTCCCCGCACCCTTAATCATTTTGTATATTTGCGCAACGTCCGATATGAATGTTACGTTGTATTTTATTTTCCAAAGAAACCGCTCCACTCCCTTTTGTGAAGGCACGAATTTTATGAAAAGTAGTGTAGACCTATTCCGCGGAAGGGCAGCACTGTACCCCGCCATCAACATTCACCCTAAAGGTATATCTGTTAATTTTGATAGGTGACCAAACCCCCTATCTCTCTCTCTGTGCCCGGGGCAATCTCCCATCTTTTGTATTGTTGGCATTTATTTGAACGCGGTGCGTGTATCTCCTTTACTACGCAGTTTTTACCCCTATTAATACCTTGAACCTCACTGTCAGATATAACGCTGGCCCGGAGATATATAATATTCCATCAACCGGGCTTTGGAAGGGTGCATATTAAACAGATTTGATCCCGGAGGAGCGCCCCCTGGTATTATTATACTGTACCAACTCCCCTCCCCCCTCACCCGTTTATGTATAATAAGGATATAAAAGGAACGGCTCAGGGGGGGGTCGAAACTTGGCATCATGATCCGGAACCATAATGGCAGTGTTTTCATCCTTGAAATTTGAACAGGTGGTCTACGGGGGGGCATTAAGGGTCCCTTGGAACCCCTCCCCTCCTTCCTGGTCCTCGGATTTTGTAATTTACGAGTCTTTTAATAAATAATATGAATAGACCTAGTTTGTACCGATCAACAGCTCCTACTGAGAGTGACAGATTTGTCGTCGGCTGATATTAAAAGCGTTGGTAATGAAATTCCCGCGCGGAACAGATTGCAGCCGTTGTTTTAGTAATTGACTTACTAATTGACGTGGCCCCAAGTTTTCGCCCACTTCGCTTTGAGAAGGACATCAATGGGGATATGGAAATGCGATTTTTGGCGCTGGTCCTCGCGCGGCAATATGTCGTTGTCCGATTCTTTCTGCTTTTAATTATGACGACATTGACGAGCCCGCCATATTTGGCAGAACCGCGTTTTGGGGGGATGTGATAAACAGGAAAGTTAATATTCCCACGCTGAGGTTTGTTTGGTGCGGTTTTGTTAATTAGAGAACTTTCTGGCGTGGTATATGGAGAGACCTTGGGTGACAGATGCTTGAATTAGATACGTATTGACGTTTTTTTTTTACTAAGTTTACGTCATCTGGAAGGCTATTCATAGAGGTCGGGGATGGTTAACTTTTATTCAATAAATAAAGTTCTCAAAATTATTCGTAAAACGTTTTGACCAAGTAATTTATATTTCTGTATTATCCGATTAATTTTTTGATAAATTTGTAAAATTAATCGGAAAAACGACGTTTTTTTCGTTAAAAATTTAAAATTTTACGAATAATACATGCTTTTTAATCATTTTCCGAAATATTAACCGGTAAATTTCTTTGTTTACATTTTTTTCCCGAAAAAATCAATTTAATCGTGGATAATAATTAACAGTCCCCGACCTCTAGCTATTCATGAATCGAATTATAAAAAAACCATAGTATTTTTCTACAATAAAACTTGAATTATATTTTTTGATTTTAATTAAAATTTCAAAGGTTTATATAATTTAGTATCATAATTTTACCTAAAAAATACGTTTTAGTTTTTAAAGACTTAATCTATATATATGTATATATATGTATAATGAATTTATTAAATTTAAGCTAATAATCATATAAAAGTTTTTATTTTTTAAAACCTATTTTGGTACTTTTACAAAAACAATCCTCGGAATCCCCACCCACAGGTAGAATCCAATGCAACATTAGGGGGGAAGTACAAGAAAGATTATATTTAAACCTAAATTATAGCAATTGGCGAGGTTTTTATACTATATAAAAATTGATTTAAATCAATGATTTTTTTGAAAAAAATCTATTATTTAAATCAAGTTGATTAAAATCAGCCAACCCTGGCTTTTCTACACTTAAATATTAATTTTATAAGTTAAAATACAAAATTAAAAGAGTTCAGCTTGAAATAGCGCGAAAGTAGACAATGGACACAGTAGTTTTCCCCCTATAAAAATTCTACATAATGTCAGTAATTACAATTTATCTTGAAAATAATAATCGAAATACTATAGAACCATTCGACTTTACTTAAGTTACCCGTTTCTTGAGAAATCAAAATGTCCGACTCCCTGGGGCAAATTTGAATTTAATTCGTAGAAATGGTTTAATACCCTAAACAGTGACTTAAAATTAGAGTTAAAAACTGAAAAGCCATCAAATTCTACTACTTATCTACTTTTTCGCGTATTTTATCATCCTTCTCACAGTCCATAGGTGGTTTCTTCTAACTTAACTTATCGTATATACTATTCTCCACCACACTCCCCCCTTTTCGGCTTTCCGTTGCTATATGCAACGCGTTTTGAAATGTTTAATGTTTAGGCTTAGTTTCTCTTTTCGATTTGATAGTCGCCAGCCAGATTTCCCGCACGGTACTGACGAGTTCTAAATAGAACGAAACCGGTCTACCGTTGGAATTTCTGGCTATTTTATTTATTTTTAATTTAGTTTATTACTCGAAGATCTATTTGATCCGAGTTTCGCGTTGCTCGAAGACCTATCGGTACGAGTTATAGTAAGTTTTTAAATTTCTTCAAATTTGTTTAGGATTTAGCTATATTATCCCTTTTAATTATGGACTTATCTACTTTTTCGCGTATTTTATCATCCTTCTCACAGTCCATAGGTGGTTTCTTCTAACTTAAATTCTTTCTATATTAATTTAAAAAATATGTAAAATTTAATTAAAATATATTGGATTAACGTTTATAGAAATGTAATATAGAGTAGAATTTAAATGTATATGTAAATTAATAATAAGTACGCGACCAATTGCATAAATGTTTTAACAACTTCCCCCTAAATACAAGCTCAGCTTCGATAGGGGAACATAGTGTGTGCAGCTTATTCAAATGAGCAAAAAAATTGTAGTTTGGTTTATTACACAGTAAAAATAAATAATAATAATAAAATAATATTCTGTAAAAATTAAAAATTTCAAAAAAATCTCGATCCGTCAAAAATAACAATGCACGGGGAGAAGGGGTGGATATCGAGATATCAAACTATCGTTTGTGGAAGCTCAATTTTAAGTAGTTGCAGTATGTTACGCTATATCCGGTATTTGAGTCAAATCATAAACTAAATGCTTAAGCGGACGTAAAATACGTGTTAATTTTTGGTGCCCAAGGCTTAAATTGGCACCATCGACCGTACGTCGAAGCATTTCATTAAAATCACTTATTTCGTCATTACAGACCGCCACGATTTGGAATTTGACCAATACTATCGATATTTCGATATTTCGATAGCAGCTTCTTCTGCTCGCGCGCATTGTCATTTTTGACGGATCATGATTTTTTTTGTCATTTTTGATTTTTACAGAATAGCCTCCCTGTTATCTTTTTATAGTGTCAGAAGTAAATACACCTCAATAATATAGCGTTTGTTTACGTATTAACATAAGTAACGTAATAAGTATGACACTTCCTATATTTCCGGTTTCAAAAGAAAAACCGATAACTAACTTTGGAAATATAATGATGAATTAATTATTGTAAACACATTGTTTGTTGTTGTAGCTAGTTATTTTGCCATTTGGGGCCTTAAGGCGTTTTCTATCAAACTAAAAAAAGTAATTTGGCTAATGAAGGGAGTAGGAAGTGACAAATCTCCGGTTTGAAAACTTCAGATTACGCAATTGCTCTGTGACATTATCATTAATATAAATCGCTCAGTATAATACTCATGGCTATTATGTTACTTATGATATGAATAATAATTATTGTTCAATTTTAATCCCAATTAGCTGTAATTAGGCTATGTTAAATTCTTAAAATTAACCACGGTATTCGTGGTTTTATCTTGGTGTGTCATTATCAAATTGAATTCTAGGACTCGTTGTAAGGCCAAAAGAATATTTTAATATTTTCTTTTGGCCGGTTTTTTTCATAGATTTGAGCGACATTATACGCATTTCAATGACTAAAACGAGATCTTTTTAACATTTATTCAAGCGAAAGGCCTTTAGTTTAGGGATGTAGTTTATAAATAATTCTATAAATCGACGTAATAATCCTGAAAGTAAGCTTCTCCCTGTGCCAAAACGAAATTTCTACAAGTACTATAGGCCTATTTATCCTCTCTTAAATTGTCCATAAAGATTTTTTCAAATATATCTTTGCAGTATTTTTAGGTTTAACGTTAAAAATAGATAACATTAGGAAGATTAAATGTTTATAAGATAATATCATATTCCCATGTAGCTATAAAAGAGCATTTGGGATAAAAAGTTCACCTTAGTCGTAAGAAATCCCATAAAATAAAAGCCCATTTAAATCCTGGTAGCTATCTTTCCCCCAAATCCCCGAATCTAAGCTTGTAGGCATTTGGTCCTACTGACGTTTCGACGTTAATAAATGAAGACTTTTACTGAAACGTATTAATATTCTTACAATGTAACTCGGGGTAATTCAGTGTCATTTTAATTAATATTTTTGAATTAGTATTTTATCGCGCCAGATATATTACAAACGGGTTTTCAACGTAACGAAATAAAAGCTGTCGAGTTAGTTTAGTAGGTTGCGGCGCGCCGGTTTTTTAGATAAGGTCTGTCGGAGACGCGCGAAGGAATTAGATGGATACATTTTCACGGAGGAGAGCGCTTGGATGAACGGAGGGAAATATCCAAAATAATCCCGAGTCGGGACTGTTCTAACTTTTTGATTTATCGGCCGTTGAGTGTATATCCAGATCGGCGATAGGGGCGCTGCCGGTCAGTTCCGCTTCGGTCTCGTCGCTGAAACGAACGGCGGGTGGAGGGGTCCGGTCTGCGCTATCTTTATATAGCGTCCATTGTCCTTGGAAATCGCTCCTCCTCCGCGATGCCCTTTGGCAATAACTAGAAATTAATACCGCCGCTATTAATACGGCTTCGCGCCCGGGAATAGATTGAGTTCGACCTATTATTTGCTTTGCCGGAACCATCGGAGGATATCAGATTGAAAAGACAATAAATCAGCCTCTAACATCAATCAAATCGCCCCTCTACCGCCACCTCCCCGGATCGCTCGAGTTCGCCGCGAGAGGGCGTTCGGACGCTTCCCCTAACACGCTCGCGAAAGGGCTGGCTCTCACCTCTTCTGAATACCTAATGAATATCCACCCCGAATTGCTTCACTCTCCAGACGAATTTTGAGATTTTAAGATTTCGACGAAATAGTTTTCGTTATGAGTGAGGTTAAGCGCGCGACGGTTTAAATTGGAACGTCTAGGATTACGCCGACTTAAGACGAGAATATCGCAATGCTCCCACTTCAACTGGGCTTTACTTAACCTCGCTATTAATAATGATTTAGACTTTGTTTTATGCCGAAACCCTGAACAAAACAACATTGTATCAGAATAGTTTGTTAATTTCCACCTAGTTACGGCATATCGTTAATCATGATAAACAGTAATTTCTATTTTTGCACTTATTTCTTAAATATTATACACTCTTTTACGAAGTCGGCCATTTCATTACAGCCTAATTTAAAATAGTACAGGCAAGGGCGCCTGCACGTGCTCATCAGCTCGAGACTTGACCACGTGAAGCGACCTTGCATGCGCTATTTTAAATCAGACCTGTAATAAAATGGCAGCTCTCGCAAATAAGGATATAAAAGAGTGTATAGGTATTGTTTTTAAATAAACCCAAGTATAGAAATTAAATATTAAAATCTGAGAGGGCGAGGAAATATTCCATATATAATATCGATTGATTTTGGAATGTAATCCCATAAAGTAGAATCTGATCTACGTATTATATCCATAAGTATAATTCAAAGTATAAAAGTCTTTTTAAGTTCCGAATACTTCATTCAACTATCGTTATAAAATTTCAATGTTTTTATACTTCCATTTTGTATATTTATAAATACGTAAAATATTTACCGCATTAATATTCATAATTAATTTAAATGACCTAATTAAAGAAAAAGGTTTGATTTATTAAGTACATTTACATTTTCATCCTTAATTAATATCCCATATTTTCTTCCCCTTTAAGACCAGTTCATTTAAATATTGCGTAAAACTTAAAAAGGACCAGTCTAATTTATGACGCAATTCTGTCTGTTTATAATAATATAATTAATATTATTGTCTCGTCCTTAATTGTTTTTGGTTATTTCCCCTCGTAATAAATCTAACTAGGCTAATTTTTTATCCCTGTCATCATTGTTTTCTGTTTATATTTACCCTTCGAATTAATTAATTTTACTTTGTTTGGAATCCCTACTGCGTAAATAGTGTATTACATCAACACGGCGTGTCGAAAGTCGGCTCCAGAACAAACCCGTCTGCTAAAATTTATATTCAAACCAGTTTGGATCGTACCAAATACGAAGACTGAAAAGAGGAACGAATTTCTGATACGAAACTCGACTCGGCGAGGGAGTAGAAGACCGCGGTAATAACGGGGAAGCTAGAGCGGGAATCGAGTCCCTTCTGCGTTCCATTATGAACGAATGATTCGACGGGTCAACAATAAGGCTAATTGGATCTATTAATCGTCTTTTAATTATCGTAAATCCTTAATGACGTTTCAGTCTCGCTCCGGGCTGTTTCGTAGATCGCAATTATTATTTCTAAGGGGGGGGGGGAGACAAAGTCCGAATTGCGTAAGCCTTGATTAGACTCCGCGTTAACTAAGGCAGTTTATTATTTATCCAAATTCCAATGAAATCGGTTGGCCGGGATGGAGGTAAATATTTCCAAACGCCTTTGTATACGGATATGTCGTCTGTTTTCTCGCGTTGCGTAGCGAAGGTCGCGCAACGGCGTTGCCCTGGTACTTAATGAAAAGCCCGTAGGCGCGTTTCCGAGTATTCGAATGCCGGTGTTGGTCGTTTCGATTTAATGAATCGTTTTAATTGAAAGGCCATCCCGGCTATCTCGCCTTGTTTGGATATCGTCCTCCCTTTCTATTCAGCCGTGTAAACTGGCGAGGTTTTGAAAGGGCGGACATTCGATGATATTACTGCCTAATCTGCTCGTAATCAATTTGCATTGATAAACGAAGCGTGCTTGTTCGATCCGTTTCCATTTCGGCTCTCGCTTGATTACGCTTTCTGATGGCGAATTCCTTTCTCGGTGCAACGAAATTTTTGAATTAAATAGAGTTATTGAAATAAGAGTCCTAATTTTATACGGGGAGGTAAAATAGTAGAATAACCCCTCCCTACGTTTGAGATGAAGTGGTGTGGGGCCCATTTCTTGGAACCCGCTCGGTCGGCGTAGATAAGAATCGCCTTTTTTGGTCGCCGTCCTAAGTGCTCCCCCTTCCCCCACGTAATTGCCGCCAGGGAGCCCCCAACCTTTCTTTTTAATCCTTTCTTCAAAAAAAAAATACCGTGCCGATGGTCAAATCGCCAAACGTCCGAGTTTCTCGGGAAAAATATTTCACCTTTCGTGTTGACGAATTTATGACTTTGTTTTGAAAGTGTACGCTTAGGTTTTTGTGGGAATATTTTTACTTGTCAGGGGATTTTACTTTTTATATAATTTATTAGTGTATTTTGGTGGGTTAGTAATTGGGGTAATTGCCAAGCCAACTGCCAAGCCATGATGAATAAGCCATAAAGCCATAAAGCCATCTTCCGAATAACTTTTAAAATTTCTTAGTATCAGTTGTAAATCACAAATAATTGTAGAACTCTATTGTAACAACTCGTAATTTTTGGATTGGGTAGTATAAACTCCACCCATGGTCAGCGATTGGGTCACCCACACGTGACCCAAGATTCCCGGATGAACCTTGACATCAAAACCAGGGAACTCTGTGGAAAATTATTATTATTATCTTTACTTGTCTCTCAATCCGGAATCTCAACTTAAAACTCAACTTACAGTGTTTCGTAAAATTAAAACCCTAGTATGGGGCTTGGACCTAAGGGTCAAATGTGCGTTTAAAAGAGTTCGTAGTTGAACCATATAAATATCCGTTTTTTCGCTCGTTAGTCGCGCTATGTGCGAACACCACCTGTCTCGTTGTCGGAGCCATCGTTCGTCGCTTCTATCTTCAATCGTCTAGTCTTCCTCTGTGGCCAACTGTACTCAACTCTTCAAATTCCGTTTCCGAAGGTGACGCATCGGCGGTCGGTACCGACCATTGTGATAAGTACAATTATAAATAATACATGGCTGGCTTGGCAAATAGTTTTTATAAGATTTTACTAGTATCGGTTTAATGATTTTGTATAGTAGTAGCGTCGGGGTTTATTTTAATGAGGGTTTGGAATGATGATGCATGTGGGTTGGGATTGTCGGGGATTTGCACGTTATTTGTCGATAGTGATTGAAATTGTTTAGGTGCTTAATATTGTATTTGTTTAAGAGTTTAATTGGTATAATAAATGACCATTGGCATGGTAATTTCTCGTAGTCATTTACCTCTTAACATTAGATAATTCGTGATCGTCGATTAAATGACAGCGGTTAGCGTGGCGTACCGAGAGAGGTGAGTTTAAACCGTTGCATTTTTGGGGGCCCGTCCGGGATCGTCTCCCAATGTTAGAAACACTTTCACGGGGACGATTCATAAAGAGTCAGTGTGTAGAATGAGTCGAGATTAAAAAAAAATAGTCGAAAGTCGGTGTTACTTAGTCCCTGCATGGAACATAACTGCTTGCCCGCACTCGGTAAAGATTATAGTTGTAGAGACTGTTTGGTAGCCTACCAGAAACGAGCACGCGAAGATAGATATCGCGGCCGTTTGATAGTAGCTGGAAATATGGATACGGAACAGGTTCGCGTAACTGGGGGTGAGAATATTGTTGATATCACCAACGATGTATTAGTTTCTAGTTTGAATGGAAGCCAGCATAACGGGGTAGGTAGCAGTAGATTAGAGCCATCAGGCGGGAGTGACACTGGCTTAGCTAACGATTCAAGTAAATCCACACAGAATAGAGAACCGATGGAATACGTTCCATCGTCCATTTTGGTCGCTTTGCAAAAGCAAATTTCAAAATTGGAAGCGCAGGTAAAAACATTAGAATCCCAGAGTAACAATGTCGTTCCTAGTAATGGTGGCACGACTAGTACGATGATTACCCAGGTACAACCACAAATTAGTAGTCCGCAAAATGTAGTAACTAGTTTATCTTCGCAAATTTCAAACTGCACCCAAATTCCTTACTGTACTGCTAGTTCGCTAGTTAATACCCAGAATCAAATTATTACGATTAGTGGAAATCAAACTCTTCCGATTAGTGGAAATCAATTTATTCCAAGTAGCGGAAATCAATTTATTCCGAATAGTGGAAATCAATTTATTCCGAATAGTGGAAATCAATTTTTTTCGAATAGCGGAGGTCAAAACATTACGAATAGTACTCCCCAAAATTTTACGAACAATCCCTTGTCGTCGGCAAGTAATTGTTATACTGGCGGGGCCGGAGGAAATCCTACCGTCTCGTCGCAGGGTTCAATCATGTCCACGGGGGGCCCCTTTGGGGTCGCGCATCACTCCACGCCAAGTTTTCAATTGCCCAAATCAACCTTACCCGTTTTCTCGGGGAAACATACCGATATCAGCGCGAAAGAGTTTTTAGCTAAAGCCCGGCAAATAAAAGAGTCAATGGGGGTGCCGGATGATATTTTTCTCCGGCGATGGATCCCGCCACTGTTGACGGGTCAGGCGTGCGACTGGTGGCTAAATTTGCCCGTAAAGCCCACTTCGTTTGACGGGTTTCAGGTTCTTTTAAAAGAAGAATTCGCGTACCAAATAAATGACGCGTATTTACACGAGCAGTTAATTAATCACCGTCAAAAATACAACGAGAGCGTCAGCGACTACGTAGACAGTATGCGTGGATTAATAAACCAATTAGACGTCCCAATGACTCCCCAGGCCCAGGTTCAGTGTGTTTTTAGAAATCTTCGCCAGGACTTTAAGGTGCAATTAGCGACACACGAATATCAGAACATTAGAGAACTTTTGAGACATACTTCGCGATTAGAATTAATAAAGGGACAAGGGAACGACCAGCGAGCTAATAATGGCCAGGCTAGACCGCCGACAGGGTTTGTGAGAAATAACACTGTTTCTGATCCCAGTAGTGGAATTGGGAACCTGGCTGATAGACAATGCTTCCACTGCGGAAAAAAGGGCCACCTGTCACCTTTTTGCCCAGATATAGTCTGTAATCAGTGCAATAAAAAAGGTCACTTGAAAAGGAATTGTCCGTATAAAAGTACTAATTCGGGAAACGGGGGAGTGGGAGGGAAAGCCGAAGGAAAACCCCTCCCGAAAAAGTAGAAACGACTTGTAGGCTTAAGTGCGATCCTTTCGACGACTCTTGCTTAACTATTAGTGATTTAAAAAATAAAAATAAGGGTATTATAGAACTTTCGATTGGTGGTATACCCACCACTGCTTTAATTGATTCAGGTAGTTCGGTAACTTTAATTAATAATGACTTAAACAACATTTTTAAACAGTTAAAATTAGAACCAAATAAACTTAATCTAAAACTACGCACAGTGAACGGTAAGAGTTGTTCAGCAAAGGAAAGTTATTTGCTGAATTTTCATTTGCAAGGAAAATATATTAATCACGAGGCGCTTGTTCTTAAGGATATATCGTATCCATGTATATTGGGGATGGACTTCTTAAATAAGTCAGGGATGATAGTTAATTGTAGTGAAATGTCATATAGTTTTAAAGACAATCCAGATACTTGTTTTTATTTTCGTGGGGTGGGTCACAACTTCGATTTATATGAGTGTAACCTTTTTGAGGACGAAGACTTCGATGAGGAGGTGATTGACCAGGCAATATTAGACGCGCCCGTCAGTGAAGACGAACGCGTACGCCTGCGAGCCTTAGTTTGGAAGTTTAAGAGCGTTTTTTCCAAAACCCCA
Source organism: Leiobunum rupestre (assembly GCF_980474605.1). Classification (NCBI taxonomy): domain Eukaryota; kingdom Metazoa; phylum Arthropoda; class Arachnida; order Opiliones; family Sclerosomatidae; genus Leiobunum; species Leiobunum rupestre. The sequence continues at coordinate 42,626,591 of NC_143389.1, forward strand.
GGTCACACCACTTCGGTAGAGCACTATGTCGATACCGGAGACAGCCCCCCTATCGCGTGCCCCCCCTATAGATATTCCCCATATAAAAAAGAAATTATAGACGAAATAGTGCAAGAAATGTTAAATTTAAATTTAATTGAGCCCTGCCATAGTCCTTGGAGTGCTCCTACTCTATTGGTCAAAAAGCCTGATGGGAAGCACCGTCTTTGCATCGATTATAGAAAGCTTAACAACGTAACACGCAAAGACGCGTATCCGCTCCCCAGAATGGAGGACATCCTCGAGTCGATTAGAGAACCCGACTTCATTACAGTTTTGGACATGCGCTCGGGATACTGGCAGGTACCATTACACAAGGGCTGCCGTGACACTTGCGCCTTTGTCACCAATAAGGGAATTTTTAGGCCTAATGTTCTGATGTTTGGCCTAACCGGAGCCCCTAGCACCTTCCAGCGAATGGTTAATGACCTCTTCGGTAGCTTAGCCAGAGAAGGTGTATTTGATTATTTCGATGATTTGTATATAGTGTCGGACACTTTTGAACAGCACTTAGATAGTTTAGAGAGAGTCCTAGAAATATTAAAAGGAGAGGGTCTCACCGTGAAATCATCGAAAACTCAGTTTTGCCGTAAGAGGGCTAGCATTCTGGGTCACGTCGTATCCAAGGAAGGGATAGAAGTAGATCCGTCAAAGGTAGAAGCGATTGCGTTGTATCCCGCGCCGCGTACGGTTAGGCAGCTGAGGCGATTTTTGGGAATGGCTGGATTCTATCGGCGCTTCATACCTAACTTCGCTAAGATAGCCGCCCCTCTGCATCATCTAACGCACGACAACGTAAGTTGGGATTGGGGGCCGGAGCAGGTAACCGCTTTTGAGATTCTTAAGGATTTGTTGTCCAACGCGCCCGTTATAGCGTCCCCCGACTTCGAAAAACCCTTTATTCTAGAGACCGACGCGTCGAATGTAGGGGTGGGGGCCGTTCTTCTTCAAAAGATAGATGGCGTTAAGAGAGTAGTGCAGTATGCAAGCCGAACTCTCAATCAAGCCGAGAGAAACTACTCCGTTACCGAGAGAGAGTGTCTGGCTATTGTGTGGGCAGTAGAGAAGTTCCGCGTGTATTTGGAGGGTAAGCCCTTTGAGGTCTACACTGACCATAAGTCGCTCGAGTGGCTAAAAAACGCGAAAGACCCCACAGGGAAATTTACGCGCTGGAGCACACGCCTACAACCATTTCAGTTTAAAATAGTATACATGCCCGGTAAGGACAATGTCATCGCCGACGCTTTATCACGTATCCCAGAAACTCACGAAGTGACCGATGAGAGGGTGCCAGTAGTAAACGGGACAGATGCGGTACAAAGAGCGCAAAATACCACATCACATTTAGAGGGAAAGACTGTAGATAAAATATTTGATGATGTTCGAGAGGTAAATTTAGTTGATACCGGTGACTTGATTGTGTTAGATCGAGAGTCGATTATAGAGGCTCAGAATAAAGACGCGAAAATTTGTCGATTAGTGACGTTCATTAAAAGCGGATCTTTTGGTAATAGTGACAAGATCGGTAAGTGGGTGAAAAACGTTGGACCCTCTTGCACCCTTATCGATGGTATGGTTTATCGAACCTTGATAGTAGACCGCGATAAGGAGGGTGGGGATGAAGTTTCCCGAATAGTTGTGCCCCGTAGTCTAGTAAGAGTTGTAGCGTCAGCGTGTCACGATCTAAAAGCAGCCTGTCATCAGGGAATTAGTAAGACATTGGATAGAGCGAGAAAATACTATACGTGGAATGGAATGTCCCGAGACATTACCCGATACGTTAGGTCTTGTCGAATTTGTCAGGCAAACAAAAGTCCACCCATTAAACAGGCGGGATTAATGAAATCCGCTGAACCTTCAGAGCCATGGGAAGTGATAGCGGTTGACCTAAAGGGGGAGTACCCCAGGAGCAAAAAGGGCAGCCGATATATTCTGGTTGTTACGGATTACGCCACTAAATGGGTTGAGGCATTTCCGCTAAAAAAAGCCACAAGTAAAAATATTGCCAGTCGTCTGATTGACGATGTCTTTAGTCGTTTTGGAATCCCAAAGAAAATAGTTTGTGATAATGGAACCCAGTTTACGTCCAAATTAATGCAGGAAGTATGCAAATACTATGGGATCAAACAAAGATTCACTTCGTTCTATAGCCCCCAGGGTAACCCGGTAGAGAACATTAACCGAACATTAGGAACGGGATTAAGATGTTACGTCGAGAAGAGCCACCAGTATTGGGATGAGGGCCTTCAACAACTCGTGATGGCGTTGCGTACAGGGACAAATGATTCCAGGGGTTATTCGCCCGCCTATTTAAATTTTGGTCGCGAAATTCGTGAACCCGCTGTGATGAATGTGGACAACAATGTTAATGTCGAATTGTGTAAACAACTAACCCCAATAGCTAGAGCCACACTTATCCGAGCTGCGGTTAGCAAGGCCCGGGAACGGGTTAAGCAATCGCAAGAAAAAAATGCTAAATATTACAACATGAAAAAGCGTGATTTTGAGTTCAATGAAGGGGATATCGTCGCCAAAAAGACGCACCACCAGTCGTCTGCGGGGAAATATTTCTCTGCTAAGCTAGCCCCACTTTGGGAGGGCCCGTTAAAAATTGCTGAAAAACTGTCGAAACACACGTATAGGTTGTGCACGGAAAAGGGGAAGGTATTAAAGGGAACTTTTAATTTGCGAGAGCTAAAGACCTACGTCGAACGCCCGCAAAGCGAAGCCGCAGAAAAGCCCATCGAAATACCCAATACAATCCCAACCACTTCGATTATTCGGCCTCCAGCCGATGATACCTTTCACATGGTTTTGAGACCTAGAAAATCTAACCCCGCCTAATTAATGCTTATGGACGTTCGGAGGGAGTAAGAGAAAGTTTTCTCGTGCGAGTTTGTAGGGCTAGTGTTATGGTACCAACGTTACTTTACAGTGTCATTCTCGTCCGCCTCTCATCTGGGTTAGATAATACATTTTGTAAGTACCTGTACAAATACTTCCATGTTAATGTAAATAATAATTTCCTTTAAGTTTTTAAAGCACGCGTATTATAGGTGGGAGTTCCTCTTTTTTTATGGGCCGTTCGGGGTCGATCGGCTCTTGGAGGGGAGGGAATGCAACGAAATTTTTGAATTAAATAGAGTTATTGAAATAAGAGTCCTAATTTTATACGGGGAGGTAAAATAGTAGAATAACCCCTCCCTACGTTTGAGATGAAGTGGTGTGGGGCCCATTTCTTGGAACCCGCTCGGTCGGCGTAGATAAGAATCGCCTTTTTTGGTCGCCGTCCTAAGTGCTCCCCCTTCCCCCACGTAATTGCCGCCAGGGAGCCCCCAACCTTTCTTTTTAATCCTTTCTTCAAAAAAAAAATACCGTGCCGATGGTCAAATCGCCAAACGTCCGAGTTTCTCGGGAAAAATATTTCACCTTTCGTGTTGACGAATTTATGACTTTGTTTTGAAAGTGTACGCTTAGGTTTTTGTGGGAATATTTTTACTTGTCAGGGGATTTTACTTTTTATATAATTTATTAGTGTATTTTGGTGGGTTAGTAATTGGGGTAATTGCCAAGCCAACTGCCAAGCCATGATGAATAAGCCATAAAGCCATAAAGCCATCTTCCGAATAACTTTTAAAATTTCTTAGTATCAGTTGTAAATCACAAATAATTGTAGAACTCTATTGTAACAACTCGTAATTTTTGGATTGGGTAGTATAAACTCCACCCATGGTCAGCGATTGGGTCACCCACACGTGACCCAAGATTCCCGGATGAACCTTGACATCAAAACCAGGGAACTCTGTGGAAAATTATTATTATTATCTTTACTTGTCTCTCAATCCGGAATCTCAACTTAAAACTCAACTTACAGTGTTTCGTAAAATTAAAACCCTAGTATGGGGCTTGGACCTAAGGGTCAAATGTGCGTTTAAAAGAGTTCGTAGTTGAACCATATAAATATCCGTTTTTTCGCTCGTTAGTCGCGCTATGTGCGAACACCACCTGTCTCGTTGTCGGAGCCATCGTTCGTCGCTTCTATCTTCAATCGTCTAGTCTTCCTCTGTGGCCAACTGTACTCAACTCTTCAAATTCCGTTTCCGAAGGTGACGCATCGGCGGTCGGTACCGACCATTGTGATAAGTACAATTATAAATAATACATGGCTGGCTTGGCAAATAGTTTTTATAAGATTTTACTAGTATCGGTTTAATGATTTTGTATAGTAGTAGCGTCGGGGTTTATTTTAATGAGGGTTTGGAATGATGATGCATGTGGGTTGGGATTGTCGGGGATTTGCACGTTATTTGTCGATAGTGATTGAAATTGTTTAGGTGCTTAATATTGTATTTGTTTAAGAGTTTAATTGGTATAATAAATGACCATTGGCATGGTAATTTCTCGTAGTCATTTACCTCTTAACATTAGATAATTCGTGATCGTCGATTAAATGACAGCGGTTAGCGTGGCGTACCGAGAGAGGTGAGTTTAAACCGTTGCATCGGATCGCGTTTCTAATCGAGATCTCACTTCGAGGGAGCAAAGGAATTATAATTTAACTTTTATGTATTTAATCTTATCACCAGCAAAGTCTAAGCTAAATAACTTAATTTAAAATATTCTATAGTTTAGTTAATATCAAAAATTTAACGCGTTTATGTCCAGTTATACAGGGTGTTTCAAAAGGTTGTGCAAAAATTTGAAGGAGCTGTAGGGGTTGACTTGAGAAGTATGCCTGTTTTTCCCCCATTTTTCGAGGATGAGTTAAAAGAGCGCCAGAGAGCTTCAAAGTGTGGCCTACTAGCCCCTGGAAGTAGACTGCCACAAGCGCAAAACCTCTACTTGGAATGCTTATCCTGCCGTATCGCGTATGGTATAAGATTACTCTGACGGCTTTGGCCACGCCTACGAAAACGTCCTCTCTACGCGCGCTCCCCTCTCACGTTGTTGTTCGTTAAGTTAACACAGTGACGTTAACAAAACCGTCAGCCACATCGAGACGAAAATCTGCCAAGATAAGCATTCCAAGTAGAGGTATGGATTCCTGTTATTGAAGATATAGAGCACGCGCTGGAGTCGAAATTTTTGATACGCGCGTGCCAATAAAGTACTAAAAAGCTAACGCTCGTGACGCAAAGAAAAACATTTTATATACACTCTTTAATATCCTTATTTGTGAGAGCTGCCATTTTATTACAGGTCTGATTATAGCGCATGCAAGGCCGATTCTCGCGGTCAAGTGCGCGCGACGTCTCGAGCTGATGAGGACGTGCAGGCGCCCTTGCCGGTAATATTTTAAATTAGGCCTGTAATGAAATGGCCTGAAAAACCCCTGTAATGCTTAGGCGGTGCACGGGGTATATAAATACAATAGTCTGATGTAATGAAATGGCCGACTTCGTAAAAGAGTGTATGCTTTTAATTTTTTATTGTTAAATTTTATGGAAACACCTATTTGAAATCCGATACATATTTTATACACTACAGTTAATCCTAAAAATCTTTGATTTCGTTTTAAAGCCCCGTAAATAAATTAAATAGGCTTATCTTGATGATTAAATTGACAAGCGGTAGCTTATGGCGGACAGATTATCTATCGTTTTAAACTCGAGTCTTTAAGAAGAATACGACGGCATCAATTAAAAAAGCTACAAAAGTTCTTCTTCCCAACGTATTCGAGGACCCTTCATCGTAAAACCACCCTCTCCCGCTGTGTTCCCAGTTCTGTCTCGGGGTTACGACAAAACCCGCCAGAGGGTTAGGCGTATAGTATTTCTTCTTTGATCTTGGCTTGTTTACGTCGCGTTCTTCCTCTTCCCCCATCGACCTCTCGAACCTCTTCGGTACCATACCTCTCTCTCTCAACCTCTATTCCGTAAAGGATCTTTTTCGCTGGTCTCGTTTGCATACGTCGAGATCTTGGCAGTGCCGTATTTCCGCCTAGGCCAAAGCTAGACCGTGGCCTAAGGGCCTATCCTTGGAAGGGACCCTCCAGTGACCGTTATTACTGTATTCTATAATATCAATCGTATTTATATTGGAGAAAATCCTAGGTAGAAGATTTTGTTTTAAAATTACCAAAATTTCTGCCTGGCAGTTTACGGACGCAGCCTTAAATCGCAATGTTGCATAATTATCGCGTATTTAATCGACGATTGTTAAGAGCTTTTATTTGGTAATATAACCGTAGAGCTCAGACTTCTATGCCGAATCAAGGAAATTCAGGGATAAGAGTAAATGCAGCGCGTAAAAATCGGGCCCAGACTCCCTATCTGCCTATGGGCCCAGGATCTCTAAGTCCGGCTCTGGATCTTGGTCCGTGTCGCGAAGTCGCTTGGAGGATGTGTTCGCTTTCGCGCGCCAAGTATTTTATTTTATTCGTTATGATCGGCCGGCGGAGGGCGTTGTTGATATCGTCCACCGATTCAAGGACCTCCGGGGAAAGTTGTCTAATTACGTTTCTGTATTGTTGCGAAGTGGGCGAGCTGTGGCGCTTAATTTTTTGGTGGCGACGCCGCCACTGCGGGTGGCTTTTTCCGCTTATTTAACGGTTACCCCCACGTCATTTCGGGATTCTTTTTATTCGGGTTAATTCCTCGGGGTGCCATTAAGGGTTCAACCTAGCCTTGATAGGGCGTTACTCGTGTCGCGGTGGAGCTGAGCCGCCGTAGTCCGCGCGTCGAACGGCTACGTGGATAAATTGTATTGTTTGGATTTTAAAAGATTTTTCCTCTAAAGCCCTTTTCTTTTCGCGTACGAGTTTGTAGAATAAAAAGATTCGTGCTCAATCTTGCCTGGACGCCCGGTTATTACGTTCGCTTTTAGCTTTCAAATTAGCTAGTGTACAATTAAATTACGAAGGCGTAATTTTATCGCGTCTTGACTATTTTGGGTAGATTTTTCGTATTTGGTTCCCGAAGTTTTATACTGATAAACATTTAACATAATTAGTTGTAGTTTTATCAAGAATGTATTTATTTATATTTAGGAAGAATGATTATGTTGCGACAATCGCCGGGCACGTTGAACGCTTTTCCTAAACGTTAGGTGACGTAAATTTTAAGCAGCCAATGAAATACCGGGACTATTCGTTTTATTTTAAGCGGAGGAGCGTACTGGGGGGACCAACGGGTGGATTGAGAGAAAGGCAGGCCTGATACTAAGTCACTTTTCTCACTTAAAATCACTTTTTTTTAAATCTGTCACTAAAAGTCACTTTTTCCAAAATTAGTTTCTATTTATCACTTTTTTCGAATTTTCTTTAGCATTGAACGTTAGAAAACTGTCTTATCACCCTTTTTTACAAATAATTTTTTTAATAAGCAAATAAGCGGTTGAAAAAAGCTATTAGTGATAAAAACTGTGAAGAAGTGGAAATAGCCTAAGTGATATAACTTCCTATGGTTATATAGTTACTATTTTGGTAGTGTAACTAGTCAAAAAACGCAATAAAACAGTATTTGTTTTACCACTTTTGGTAAATTTTCAGTCACTATTTAGTCACTTTTCGGGCACTTATTTAAACTTTTTAGTCACTAAACTCACTAAATCCTACTGTGGAAGTGAGTATCAGGCCTGGAAAGGCTAAAAATCGTCTCGACATAGACATTCTCCCTAGGTATAAATAAATACATTCTTGGTTTTATCAAAAAAAAATATTTGGGCGTTATTGTAAAAATAATGTAAAGACGGGTTCGAACTCGACCTCATTGTCCTTTTTATTAGACGTCTAAAGCGTATTTAGGGGCGGTATCGTACGAGAAGGCTGAAGACGAATTTAAGTAACGATATTGACGGATGAATATGACGCGTACTTCGAGCCGGTTTTCCCCCTTGTCGAGAGAAAGCTTCAACTTCGTCAAACGAAATTCTGTCGCACCCGAAGCACCCCTCCAAAGACTCTTTTACATTTTAGCGAGCCAACGCTCTCGGTCTCAGTTGATCGTTGATGTTGCTAGAAAGAAAATGCCCTTCACAGCGGGGTTGCCGGTTCAAAAGGTCACTCTTTTTTTGCGCCCGTTCGTCTAGCGACCCGAGCGTTACGTTAGGCGTGCTTCTTTCTTCCATAATACACGCAACCCGGGCCTATAGTCTATCGTCGACGTAGTCAAATAGCGAAATAACGCCTTAGCTATAACTGAACTACCGGTGTTGTTATTACCCACGCTATAAGCGCTATGTTAGGCCTATTTTGGCAGTCTCCCTATGGGCTGTTTGTATACTGTTAGGGGATATTTTCACTCCTCCAACCTCCATTTTTTTCCGCTCGCTCTCCAGCTTTTTCTACCCCCCTGCCCCCCCCCTTCCCGGAGTCTTTAATCTTCGCCGACGTCGCTCCAATTTGTACGGGCTTTATGTCTCCCCTCCTCCCTCTTCGCTCCATCTTGCATCCTCCCTTCGTGCCACCCCGTCTCCCTCGGCACCACCGTCCCTGGGCCCTTGCGCGACCGACGTTGTACCCGTTCCTCGCCACTTCTTATCGTTATGGACCCCCGGTTGTGTCGGAGATTCTACGCGTTATGGAATAAAGGAGGACGGATGAGGGCTGGAGCGTCTGCCGCGGTTTTAAGGAGGTTTTTTGGAAGCCCAAGCTCTGATTAGGCCTACCAGATATTTCACGCTCAATTTTCCCGTTCGAGAAGATGGGTGCGCGCGAATCGCCAACTCGGTGTTGGTGAATTGCATTATGTTTCTTCTTATTCTCCGAGCTAGACGCGACGCGGCCTTTTTTTAAGGTTTTTATCTCGTAAATTGGCTCCCTGACCCTCCCTCACCCTCCCTCATTTCCCCTAAAACTATCCTAATAGAGGTCGTAGAACCGAAGTTAACAAAAAAAAACACAGCAAAAAAAATAAAAATTTTTTCTCTCCCCGTTTTGAGAAATATATTTTTAATGGTCGCCATCTTAGGATCCCGACACTTAAGACAACGAGAAAAAAATATTTCTTATGTCCCGTTTGTAACTTTATACTGCCGCTTTCTTTGATATATTAGCGGTAGCCGACATTAGGGTGTCTTCGCTTCTACAAACTAAACCCCTTTTTCAATTTTTTTTAACCTTTGACCTTTCAAAGCAAAATATCTATATGAACTATCCAGCTCCGGTTTTAACCCGTAATGAGAAAACAAATACAATCTTATGAAAATGAAAGAGAGATTTGGTCTAAACTTCTTTCAAACTAGAGCGTGTCCTAACACGGATGAGTTCTTTTGTAGAATGTCGAAGGCGCATTTATGTGAAATAAGAAACAGATCTTAAGTACTTGTAACCTTGACTCTTCAGATCAAAGCTGGTCGCCGTCCTTTATCTCAACTATCAGCTAACTCTATCGCGAAATCGACCCAAAATTCTGTCGTTTTCCTCCTTACTATAAACGAGACTTGGCAACTTTTCTTTAAAAATAAAAATGGGAACAAAATAGACCCAAACGAAAAGGTGGGGGTTCTTTTTGGGGTGAATTCTCCCGTTTTGGGTGTGAAAAAAAATTGGAGGGTGTTAGTCCGTAACAAAAAAGAGCCACGGACAATTTTTTTTCTTGACACGTGTATCTTGTTAGGCACGAAAGCGGGATTTTTCTCTCAACGAGCGAAAAAAAAACTCTTTGACGAAAAAAACGCGTGCTCAGCGCACGTGCTGCCGTAAATACGACCCCTCCATCTCCATCTTGTCCCTCTCTCCTCTTCGTCGTGACGAGCTCAAGCGTCCGGAAAAAAAGACAGGCAAATATTTGAGACTTTTCTGCGGGGGTAACTTTTCCTATACGGGATATTCTCTCCCTTTTTTGAATGGGCTTTTATTTTACCGGATTTCATACGACTAAGGTGAACTTTTTATCCTTAATGCGTAGGTACGTAGGAATATGAGATTATCTTATAAACATTTAATCTTCCGAATGTGACCTATTTTTTTACGTTAAGCCTAGGTATTATGAATACTCCAAAGATATATTTGAAAAATCGTCCACCTTTTTGGACAATTTAAGAGAGGATTAAAGTAAATAAATATGTCTATAGTCTTGTAGAAATTTCGTTTTGTAGAAATTTCGTTTTTGCACAGGGAGAAGCTTACTTTGAGATTCTTACGTCGATTTATAGAATTATTTATAAACTACATCCCTAAACTAAATGCTTTTCGCTTGAATAGATGTTTTAGTCATTGAAATGCGTGTAATGTCGATCAAATCTATGAAAAAAAACGGTCAAAACAAAATATAAAAATATTCTTTTGGCGTGAAAACGACCCTCCCTCTCCAAGTCCTAGAATTCAATTTGATAATGACACACCTATAATGCTAAATAATTCAACACCTTCGCTTTCACTCGGATAACTTGCATTTTTTTTAACAAAATCGTCCATCCGGGTCGAGAATACTAATAAAAATCTTAAGACATCATCCCACGACCAAAAACATGAAAGAAAAAAATACCGTTTAAATAGTGAAATATCTTTATAAACATAGTCCGTGACTGCGTAACACCTTTAAATAATTTATAACGCGTGGACCATCATAAGAAAAGGAGAGGAAAAATTTGAAAAGCTTTTCATCCATTTCATTTTTTTGTGGCAATGTGGGTTTTAATTTAATAAAGAAGGAACTAAATCCGGGGGTAGTCGGCGCGCTTATAAAGCATCGCTAAATTCCACCTTACGTAAGGTGGATGGGGGAGCAAAACTTTGTTGTTGGTACCCCTCCCCCCCCTAAATTGGCCTTTCGAAAGTGAAACCCCGAGTGAGAGCGTGGGGGTATCATTACTTGGTATGGTCTAGCCTCCTACACTCGCTTGATAATTTCACGCTGGGGATGCGTCGCAGATTATTCGGGGAATATATGCCTCGACACCCAACGAAGTCGGAAACCTTTGTTTAGGAATACATTTTGAATATATTTTAACGTAACGTTCGTCCCGTTTGCCAAATTTTGAATATTTTACGCATTTTAAATGTTTCCGTATGTAGACAAATGTAAATAGTTTCCTGGTTTTGATCATATATAATCCGAAATCATTTCTGAAATAATCTCAGGGGGCATATAGTATCTGTTTTTAATATCTTAAGAATTTATTTAAATTTTGTATGATACAAATATTAATTTTAGCCTTGGTTTTTCAAAATGTTTGCATATTTTTTTTTGGTACTTTTGAACTGTGTGGAAGTGAAACACTAGAATCATTATTCCCCCATCGACGTCATTAGTTACAACACGTTCAGCTGGTGAAAAAAATAGCTCCCTAAGTCGTGTGGAACTGTATCGAAAACTATATTCCGACTGGGGCCCCATTTTCGGTGTCGTTAGGGCGCCAATACAGTAGGCCTTTATTCTCGAAGACGACGTACCCCACCCAACCGTGGTCCCAGCCGTAGCTCCTATAGGGGAAACATCCCCTCTCTAACAAATCGAACCGTCTCGTTTTGGAAAAACGAAAAAAAGACTTTTTTTGAGAGACGCGAGAATGGTTAATTTCCAGCAGCGAGACCCAAAGTGAGAACGAGAGAGTAGAGATGTGTGTGTGTTTGGGGGCGCACCGAATAAGTGTTATTTATCTGGGTGTTAGTCTTTTTTTTGCTCACCTCCCTGTCTGCCCCGATCCCTGGAGACGCCAATCGTGGTTTAGTTGACTGTAAAGTCAAACCCCCAGTTGGGGGTGAAGTTTACGTCCTAAACTTTGTCGAGGGAATTGCATCGGTCGCGAAGGCGTTTTCGACGCTACATTGTTACTGGAAACGTTGCAGTCTCCCTAACCCAGACTTTTCGTCTGGAACTCCTCGGAATGTTATAGTTTATCTCTTAACGAAACTGCGTCCGTCGTTAAGCCTTTGTCTAAAGCGCGTATTAAAGACGCCTGCAATCGAGATTTGCCTTAATAAAATATGAAGCGGAATGATCTATTCAACGCGTGTTAGAAGAACGCCTCGGAGGGGTTTGTTACGAAACTTGGGCTTAAATTTGAACAAAGTCTCTCTTCAAGAATGAACATCACGTAGAGGGCGTATCAGTATCAAAAGACTCTGGCTGGAGGCGAAATTTCGGATCTTTAGCTTTGGTTTTATTTAACTTTGCAGTTGTGTAATTTTTTAAACTACCCAGGGGCGGAATTATGTCGTCAAACAAATGAAGTGAGCGTCCCTTTATCTCTCATTCTCTTCATCTCCGCTTTTATTTTCTTTTATGGGCCTTAATTTCGGTGTTAGGTTTTTATTGCCCTCTAGTGTCTGTTTAGGGGTTTAATGCCAGTTTCTTTTCAGTTGATTACGAGAATATCTTATTCTTGCGGGAGTTAAATAAAGGGTTCAATAGTTTGAATATAAAATCTAATAAGTTATGATCGCGTTCTTTGGAAACATTCGATGTAGGAGATCACAGACCATCTACCCCAAGTGGGACACGTATCGCTGGTAGTGAATTAAATTGCTTTATGGCTCGAAGGTGATGCGGCTTTTTTAAGAGCGCACCATCTCGCGGCAATTGGATGCAGTTCCAAAGGTACAAAAATTACCCCAAGTGGGACAAGTAATCAATTACATTGTTTTGTCTCGAATGTGATTCGGCTTTTTTAAGAGCGCACCATCTCGCGGCCATTGGATGCAGTTCCAAAGGTACAAAAATTACCCCAAGTGGGACAAGTAATCAATTAAATTGTTTTGTCTCGAATGTGATTCGGCTTTTTTAAGAGCGCGCCATCTCGCGGCAATTGGATGCAGTTCCAAAGGTACAAAAATTACCCCAAGTGGGACAAGTAATCAATTAAATTGCTTTATGTCTCGAAGGTGATGCGGCTTTTTTAAGAGCGCGCCATCTCGCGGCAAGTAGAGGCAGTTTTAAAGGTACAAAAATTACCCCAAGTTAGATAAGTAATGGCAAAAAAAGACAAATAGTTACTAATAATCAGTAAATGCATTTAAATAATGTAAATAATATCTTTCAAATATGTAGCTTCACTTACATGAGAGATAATGTTTTAGTTTTTCACGAAAGAACCATTGAAAACAACTTAAAGATATATATTAGACGAATTCAAACTCGGGAAATAACTAGATTGGGCTATAATTAAGTTTATATTTCAAAACCTGGCAACTAATCGAATATATTCGTCTAAAATAGCACAAATATATTTTTCTTTGGTATGTTTTCTTATTTTTATTAAAATTTATGATTTGCCACTATGCATATTAGATAGGAAAGGTATTATTCGCCATGTCGGTATTTACCACTTTATGCCACATTATTTGATACCTGACAGTTACCACTTCGGAACACTGGTCCTTCTTAGGGTAGATGGTCTGTGATGAGACCTTGCGTGGTTGTGGCGCCATACATCGTGCCTATTATCAACGAAAGTACAGCAAATATTTGATGTTGACGGTTGAGACGAAAATTGGCTTCTCTTTGGAAGTGGGGTTATTGATGGGTCCATGTTTGAAACGTTCGCTCCGTCATGGCCCCCCGCCATGGCTCCGTAGACTCACTTGGCGCGAGTGCGGCGAGCTTTCGGTTTGGCAGGAATAAACGTTGGTCTAACATTGTCGGCGCGTCTCCATCGCTTCGCTTCCTCGGAAATGGAGTGTGTTACATCCGCGAAGTCCTCACCTTTTTTTCGCGTCGGGATAAAGAGGACGTGGTGCCCCGACGGATGATTTGTAACCTGTCAAAAATCGCTCGGACAGGTGAAAGCTGTCGCCAAAATACTCCGCTCTTCTGGTATCCCTCCCCTTTGGTCGTTTCTGGGTTGCGCGGGTGTGTGACGAATTGCCAGTGATGTAATAGCGTGTTTATGTCGTCATCCAAACAAGGCCGGAGTGAGGCGTTTTCGGAGAGGTCATTTTTATCGTCACTGCACTCTTTTACATAGTGTCACTTTGCTTCTTCTTTTCGATAGTAAGGAAAATGTAATGTTCTTTAGTAGTTTAATGTGCCGAAGAATCTGATTGCACTACGATACAGGGTTAAAAAAAACCGGCAAAAATAGTTTTTTGCCGGGATATGTGGGAACAAATGGTAAAAACCGAAAAAAAAACCCTTATTAGGCTAAATTAATCATTGATATATCTATAAAGTGACCAATAGGCACTTAAATAAAACATCTTGCCAGAAATTGCCAAGAAGTAATCTTTCCGACCGCCAGGACTCGTAAGTTATTATTTATATAGTGCTTGTTGAAATATTAGAAAGCTGGAAACTTTTTCGAACGTAACATCGGTTTTTTGCTAAGCCTTAACATGCCAAAAAAGTTACCGGGTTAAAAGGAAACAATTGTTGCATACCGTACTGAAAAAGTAATATGTTTAGTTCTAAAGGAATGAGTTTTCATCATTTTCCAAAAGATAATTTTATTCGAAATAAATTAACTCTGCCTCCATGAGAAGCTTTAAAATTGCCCGGTATTATAAAAATATTACATATCATTTTAATTATTTATACCATAAGAGGATGATAATAATAAAAATATTATCTTCTTATACTTAGTTTTAGTATCATTATATATTTTACCTTAAAGTATATTATCGAAAATTAACATTAGTATGTTCCTTATACACGTGAGCCGACGCGTTTCTTATCTGACGCAAAATTCTCATGAGGGAAAATACGCGTCTCCGATTGGCTTAAATATGACTTTTTGGCTAGCCATTCTAACCGTTTAACCGACCGACCGGAAATAGCTCCTTCCCAGATGAATTTGGAGAGGGGAGTAGAAACCGAGTATCTTTTATTGAAGCGTCCATTCGGTCATTGAAAAGCCAGAAGAAGAGTGAATAGAACGGAAGAATATCACTGATTTTATGATTAATTTTTTATTGAATTTTGCCACTAGATGTGGAAAAAACCATGGAAATAAGTTTCTCCACACGGTTTTTAACAGGAATACCACAGGTGGAAAAAATTTAGTTTTTTCCACCCTTGGCAAATTCGTGCCAACCCCGCTAAGATATCGTGGTCAGAAAACTTTATCCAAATCGATTAAAATAAAGTTGTAATGTTTTTCCATCATTCGAGGACTGATTTCGCCACCCGAGAATGGTGAAGGCGCAAGGTAGTGGATCACGCTCGGAAAGGTCGTGTCCTTGGTAATTGGGGGTCACGATTACAGCCGCTTGTTGTTTTAGTCATGAACGCACCCTATCCCTTGAATATTAACTAGGCCAGTCCCTTAAATGTAGATCAGTCGAGACAGACGACGACGACCAACCCCTAATGCCAACTGCAAATTAGTAACGTATACCGTTCGCGTCACGGTTAAACAATGGCGTGGCGGCGAATAGGAATTGCCAAGTTGAGTCTAACTTTACCTATAGACTAAGACAGGTCGAGAATCGCTAATTGCAGTTTGGCAACAACTCCGCAACGAGGCTTTTATCCCCGCGTAATTTGCGACCTTTAATTTAGTGCAGTTCTTTGCCATAACACTCGCGGTGATTAGTTACTGCCTCCGCGGAAACAATGTTTCCGAAGAATGCGACCCTACTGAGATATGTTACGGTGAGCCTGAACCCTTTATAATCCCTAGAGTTAATTCGCCGTTAATTTTATAGGGAAATCTGAAATTTGACGTCGTGTAAATCACTTCTATTTCGTTATATTTCGCCAAACAGATTTCTACTTGGTTAGGGCCCAGGCGTGTAGGAACGTTTCGGATTAAAAGGGCTACAATTTGAATATTAAATATGGCGCCCCCCTTAAACGTAATAAAAAATAAATTTTGAAAAGTGGTACTTAATACTCCTGGAACCCCCCCCCCCCCACCCCGTTTCTACGCCACTGTGGCGATATACATACGGAAGAGTCTGTTATAAGTGGAATAAATTTTAGATGTACGTCTTTATAAATAGAGAAATCTATTAGATCAATACTATAATTTTTTTTTTAAATATTCCTCTTTATAGACAGGGTTTATGCAGACATGGAAATTCTTGAAATATCGGAGAATTGGATTGTTGGCTGAAAAGCCGGGGAAATTACCTTTGTTTATTAAAAATCAGGGCAATCCGGAAAATTTCCTTTGTTTAGTAAAAATCAGAAATATCAGGGAAATTTCCATTGTTTAGTAAAGATCAAAAATAACAGGGAAATTTCCATTGTTTAGTAAATATCAGAAATAACAGGGAACTTTCCAGCTCCATTAAGTTGGCCCCCCCTCTCTACAATTTTAAAAACTTTCATTTTCGATCGAATGCGACCTCGATGCGACGTTATGCGAAACTAAAAAAAAAAGATGCGACATAATTGTTAAGTTGGAATAATTAAAACAAAAGGGGGGGCTAACTTAATGACAGCCCCCCCACTTTCAACTATCAACCCGGAAACACAACCAATAGAATGCGACCTCAATGCGACGTTATGCGACACCCTTACTTTCGAATGCGACATCTTAGTTAACGAGATAATCGCTTTCGTAAGTGGGGGGGCTAACTTAACGTGAGCCCCCCCCTATAACAGTTGAGGCCTCCAAACACCTTTATTCGATTGCGACCTCAATGCGACGTTATGCGACACCCTTACTTTCGAATGCGACATCTTATTTAACGAGATAATCGCTTTCGTAAGTGGGGGGGGGCTAACTTAACGCGAGCCCCCCCTATAACAGTTGAGGCCTCCAAACACCTTTATTCGATTGCGACCTCAATGCGACGTTATGCGACACCCTTACTTTCGAATGCGACATCTTAGTTAACGAGATAATCGCTTTCGTAAGTGGGGGGGCTAACTTAACGTGAGCCCCCCCCTATAACAGTTGAGGCCTCCAAACACCTTTATTCGATTGCGACCTCAATGCGACGTTATGCGACACCCTTACTTTCGAATGCGACATCTTATTTAACGAGATAATCGCTTTCGTAAGTGGGGGGGGGCTAACTTAACGCGAGCCCCCCCTATAACAGTTGAGGCCTCCAAACACCTTTATTCGATTGCGACCTCAATGCGACGTTATGCGACACCCTTACTTTCGAATGCGACATCTTAGTTAACGAGATAATCGCTTTCGTAAGTGGGGGGGCTAACTTAACGTGAGCCCCCCCCTATAACAGTTGAGGCCTCCAAACACCTTTATTCGATTGCGACCTCAATGCGACGTTATGCGACACCCTTACTTTCGAATGCGACATCTTATTTAACGAGATAATCGCTTTCGTAAGTGGGGGGGCTAACTTAACGCGAGCCCCCCCTATAACAGTTGAGGCCTCCAAACACCTTTATTCGATTGCGACCTCAATGCGACGTTATGCGACACCCTTACTTTCGAATGCGACATCTTAGTTAACGAGATAATCGCTTTCGTAAGTGGGGGGGCTAACTTAACGTGAGCCCCCCCTATAACAGTTGAGGCCTCCAAACACCTTTATTCGATTGCGACCTCAATGCGACGTTATGCGACACCCTTACTTTCGAATGTGACATCTTAGTTAACGAGATAATCGCTTTCGTAAGTGCGGGGGCTAACTTAACGTGAGCCCCCCCTATAACAGTTGAGGCCTCCAAACACCTTTATTCGATTGCGACCTCAATGCGACGTTATGCGACACCCTTACTTTCGAATGCGACATCCTTACTTTCGAATGCGACATCTTAGTTAACGAGATAATCACTATCGTAAGTGGGCAGGGCTAACTTAACGCAAATGAATGGGCCGCCATGTTAAATGAATGCAAATGAATGCGACCTCATTTTAAATGAATGCAAATGAATGCGAGCTCATGTTAAATGAATGCAAATGAATGCGACCTCATTTTAAATGAATGCAAATGAATGCGACGCCATTTTAAATGAATGCAAATGAATGCGACGCCATTTTAAATGAATGCAAATGAATGCGACGCCATTTTAAATGAATGCAAATGAATGCGACGCCATTTTAAATGAATGCAAATGAATGCGACGCCATTTTAAATGAATGCAAATGAATGCGACGCCATTTTAAATGAATGCAAATGAATGCGACGCCATTTTAAATGAATGCAAATGAATGCGACGCCATTTTAAATGAATGCAAATGAATGCGACGCCATTTTAAATGAATGCAAATGAATGCGACGCCATTTTAAATGAATGCAAATGAATGCGACGCCATTTTAAATGAATGCAAATGAATGCGACGCCATTTTAAATGAATGCAAATGAATGCGACGTCAATGCGAAGCAATGCGACACCATAATTATCGAAATAATCACCGCTATTCGAATGCGCTTTGGTCCGCGTTGACGACTTCATTTTTTTTATAGAACTTATTTTTTATATTTCGGGGGGGGGGGGCTGTCATTAAATTAGCCCCCTTTTTTCATTTGTCTATTATCTCATAACCTAATTTGTCGCATTCGTTAAAAATAGTGTCGCATTAATTCGCATTGACGTCTCTTTATATTAAGGTTAATTAAAATTATGAATTAATATGGGGGTTACTGTTAAGTTAGCCACCCCCCCACTTTCTCTATTAATTTTCTCATAAACTATTTTTCGCAATCAAAATTATATCTGTCGCATTTCTTCGCATTGCCATGTAGTGGCTATGATATTCTGTTCTGGTTGAATAACGAAATTATGGGGGCTGACGTTAATTTAGCCCCCTTTTAATTTTAATTATATCTCGATAATGGTTAAGTCACATCTCTTTCACTTGCTGTCGCATTGTGGGTGCATAAAATTGATAGAGAAATTTTCTGGGATATCAAAAAAGGGGGGGCCAACTTAATCGACCTGTGTTTCCGTATTTATATTTGATGATTCTCGATCTGGTTCAATCGATTATCTCGTTAACACGGCTGTCGCATTCGAATAGCGGTGATTATTTCGATAATTATGGTGTCGCATTGCTTCGCATTGACGTCGCATTCATTTGCATTCATTTAAAATGGCGTCGCATTCATTTGCATTCATTTAAAATGGCGTCGCATTCATTTGCATTCATTTAAAATGGCGTCGCATTCATTTGCATTCATTTAAAATGAGGTCGCATTCATTTGCATTCATTTAACATGGCGGCCCATTCATTTGCGTTAAGTTAGCCCTGCCCACTTACGATAGTGATTATCTCGTTAACTAAGATGTCGCATTCGAAAGTAAGGGTGTCGCATAACGTCGCATTGAGGTCGCAATCGAATAAAGGTGTTTGGAGGCCTCAACTGTTATAGGGGGGGCTCACGTTAAGTTAGCCCCCCCACTTACGAAAGCGATTATCTCGTTAACTAAGATGTCGCATTCGAAAGTAAGGGTGTCGCATAACGTCGCATTGAGGTCGCAATCGAATAAAGGTGTTTGGAGGCCTCAACTGTTATAGGGGGGGCTCACGTTAAGTTAGCCCCCCCCACTTACGAAAGCGATTATCTAGTTAACTAAGATGTCGCATTCGAAAGTAAGGGTGTCGCATAACGTCGCATTGAGGTCGCAATCGAATAAAGGTGTTTGGAGGCCTCAACTGTTATAGGGGGGGCTCGCGTTAAGTTAGCCCCCCCACTTACGAAAGCGATTATCTCGTTAACTAAGATGTCGCATTCGAAAGTAAGGGTGTCGCATAACGTCGCATTGAGTTCGCAATCGAATAAAGGTGTTTGGAGGCCTCAACTGTTATAGGGGGGCTCGCGTTAAGTTAGCCCCCCCACTTACGAAAGCGATTATCTCGTTAACTAAGATGTCGCATTCGAAAGTAAGGGTGTCGCATAACGTCGCATTGAGGTCGCAATCGAATAAAGGTGTTTGGAGGCCTCAACTGTTATAGGGGGGGCTCGCGTTAAGTTAGCCCCCCCACTTACGAAAGCGATTATCTCGTTAACTAAGATGTCGCATTCGAAAGTAAGGGTGTCGCATAACGTCGCATTGAGTTCGCAATCGAATAAAGGTGTTTGGAGGCCTCAACTGTTATAGGGGGGGCTCGCGTTAAGTTAGCCCCCCCACTTACGAAAGCGATTATCTCGTTAACTAAGATGTCGCATTCGAAAGTAAGGGTGTCGCATAACGTCGCATTGAGGTCGCATTCTATTGGTTGTGTTTCCGGGTTGATAGTTGAAAGTGGGGGGGCTGTCATTAAGTTAGCCCCCCCTTTTGTTTTAATTATTCCAACTTAACAATTATGTCGCATCTTTTTTTTTTAGTTTCGCATAACGTCGCATCGAGGTCGCATTCGATCGCAAATGAAAGTTTTTAAAATTGTAGAGAGGGGGGGCCAACTTAATGGAGCCGAAATTTCCATTGTTTAGTAAAGATCCGGGAAATTTCCGTTGTTTAGTAAGAATTAGGGAGATTAGAGAAATTTATGAGGGTTCAGCAAGTTGGTCCTAAAGAGTTACAAATTACATCAGAAAGTTTTTTCCTATTAAAAATTTTACTTTATTACTTCTTTTATATAAAATAATGCCGGAATGAGTAACTCTATCCCTAGTTTTTATTGAAGTTATTTTAAAACAAGAGGTGCTCTGAAAAAAATCGGGAAATATCAGTGGGAAAACCTGGGAATATCAGGTTTGCCAATAGTTGCATGAACCCTAATAGAAGTATTGCCTTATTTCATCTGAACATTGTTTTCTCATCAACAGGTCAGTAGATGAAAAATATATTTATTATCCTGGTTAAACTGTACAGTTAATTTAATGGAGAACTCTCCGGTTGCCAAACATTATTGAAACAAGAAGTTAATAAACCACCTGTATTTATTTAATATCGTCAAACAATCGGTGTTCTTTGTCAAGGGCTCGATGTCAAATCTCGAGGGAATTCGGGTAAACTTTGCACGCGACCATTACTATTTGGCGTGAGCTAAGGACATCAATTTCAACAAAAATGTCCCCAGGCAACTATGTATAAGTTGTACGGGGAAAAGTTAAGTAACTGAAGTAATTCAAGCGCGTAAAGGAACGCGCAAAAATACAAAAGTCTAGCCAATTAAAATTAATCTTTCAAATGTTACCAGAAGTTAATGAACCGTAGTTTTATATCTCGAAAATGCTCAGTCAACTCGTCACGTGGGGGGGAGGGGTGACAACGGCCATTGGACCCTCCTCCTTGCTGGCGTTTGGAGGAATGTCGATTAAAAAATTCTATAAATTCGATAACTTAAGTTTATTTACTTCTGCTATAACGTTTTAATATTAATTTTTAAACCGAGAAAATAATTGTGATAAATCAGGTATCATATTATTTGTATTGATACTCACAATGTCAGATATTATCCGATCAGTTGAACAAGTCGGATCTGAATTATTTTGTAAATCGACAGATATAATATGAGCAGATTTCATACGCTTCGAAGTTATCAATTTTACATATGCCCCGAATAAATAAATTATTTTAATTTACTTTTCACAAAATTGTATACTAAACGTTTAAGTCAGATATATATGATCAGTTAACTGAATCTGGTGATAAATTATTGCGGAACTGTTCAAATGGGTGAGGGGAACACGACACTTATCTGACTGATTATCTTCAGCTATCTAAAAATTAAGAGCAGAATAACCTGATCACTTGGCCGTTGGAAGAACTAGTTCATGGTTCTTGCTCTTGCAACCAAACGAAGGAGTTTAACTAAAACGGTAAAGGTGAATGTACTTCGGGGTGCTGTTTAAATCCACAATTGAAACGGATTTATTATTTGCTATTTAACTTACATGTAGGGAAAAAATATCATTTTCGAAATATTTCATTTTTGATTTCTTCCGGTAATCATTGTCGTTTCGAACTCGTATTACCAGTCGGATAATTTGTATTCTAAGCCGGAAATTAAATGCCCTTAAAACTAATTCATTACAAAAGATTAAACGCAAAAACCATTGTTTTAAGGTGATGTATCTCCCATTGTTCTCTCTTTTAATAAAAAAAACCTTAAATTTATTGTTACCGATCATACGATTTTTTCCCTCTGTAATCTATTTTGATATAGCAATTTTCACTGGATCTTGTTTTCCTTTGTAGCAATTTTTATATTAGCTCTAGAAATTTCCATATATATTATTTGGTTGTCTCGTGCAGACGATTTTATCATCGAAAATATCTTTATTTTGAAGCTGCGGTGCGGCTTTTGGAGATTCGTAATAAAACGGCGGCGGCTTGTCACGTTTGCATCTTAATCAAGGCCCCAAAGCGTGAACGGAATTGTCACGCCTACTTTACAATTTAATACTACTGCAGTCTCGTGCCCCGTTCGCACTTAATCATAACGTCATTTAGCGAAATGTTCCACTAAAAACTCCCTTGTAAGCATTGATATAAAACGTCTTATAATTTTAATTTTTTGGCGTTTAGAAATATTGTTGGTGTTTAAGAAATATTTTTGTCGTTTAAGAAATATTACTTTTCCACAGAAATAAATATTATTTTTTCCACAGAAATAAATATTATTTTTTCCACAGAAATAAATATTATTTTTTCCACAGAAATAAATATTATTGTTTCCACAGAAATAAATATTATTTTTTCCACAGAAATAAATATTATTTTTTCCACAGAAATAAATATTATTTTTTCCACAGAAATAAATATTATTGTTTCCACAGAAATAAATATTATTTTTGCCACAGAAATAAATATTATTTTTGCCACAGAAATAAATATTATTTTTGCCACAGAAATAAATATTATTTTTGCCACAGAAATAAATATTATTTTTGCCACAGAAATAAATATTATTTTTGCCACAGAAATAAATATTATTTTTGCCACAGAAATAAATATTATTTTTGCCACAGAAATAAATATTATTTTTGCCACAGAAATAAATATTATTTTTTCCACAGAAATAAATATTATTTTTGCCACAGAAATAAATATTATTTTTGCCACAGAAATAAATATTATTTTTGCCACAGAAATAAATATTATTTTGGCCACAGAAATAAATATTTTTTTTTTGTCATAGGAAGAAATATTTTTTTTGTCATAGGAAGAAATATTTTTTTTTGTCATAGGAAGAAATATTTTTTGTCACCGGAAGAAATATGTTTTTGGCCACAGGAATAAATATTTTTTTGCCACAGTAAGAAATATATTTTTTGCCACAGTAAGAAATAAATTTTTGCCACAGTAAGAAATATATTTTTTGCCAAAGAAATAAATTAAAAAAAATTGTCTTTAAAAATCCTTCATAGATAATATTTTTAAAGAAAGTCAAAATTCTTTAAACGTCTTTAATGAACGTAAACGAACTAGACCGAAATTGATAAAGTCACGAGATTAAACTCCTTATTAAAAGCTTTTTCCATTGTTTCACTAATTATTTTCGTGACGTCATTCGACCGGTAGTTAGGGTTCACTTTCACCCCCCATTTAAAAAAGCAGCTTGCGCTATTGTTCCCAATCGACCACCTGCCTGGAACCCCGGCCGGAAACGACCGTTTGTGGATTCATTTAAAAGAAAATGGATTCATTACACTTCCCCTTTCATTTTTTCACCCCTTTACAAGATGCTGACAAGCTTGACAAGAGAAATAAAGGTCGCCCCTTTTTTTCTTAATAACAGTCGAATAAGAAAAAATGATATTTTAACCAGGTGAAATTAAAATGCTTCTCCCATCGTATTAAAGACCGAATTTAACGTATAACAATTGACGGCTCAATAAAGGCAGCTGAAAATATATTTTTAATCGTTTAATTGCCCGTGTTTATAATATTTCGTAGAACGCCGTTAAGAGTTGGCTTTTCTTCGGAGTAAAACGAATCTCTTCTTGATATTTATAGTGTCATTAGTTTGGAGAACGACTAACGATTTTTTTAACGTTTCCTTCGAACTTTGCGATAAACAATGAAGGCTTTCTTTTGTTGCGTAAAACACAGGCGCCCAGCCCCCGTCGGGTTTTCCTTTCTGTCTCTTAAATCTTTTTACTTCTAAAAACAATGAAGTTTTTTTAGAGGGGAATTTAGAACGCGACGTAGAAAGAAAAAAATGAAGCTTACGCGCATTTTATTAAAGTAAAACAGATCCTTTTCGAAGAAGTTTTTATTAGGACAATAGATTGCATTGATGAAAAATATTCGCTTCGGTGTTTTGAAAATTGTTAACGATGTATACCGAAAACATCGTAAATTAGAACGTCTATAATTCGGCTTTGTTTAAAAACTAATTTTAATTCATTATACGATAGAGGATTTTTTTTATATTCTGATGAATTTTTACAAATCAAAATAATGTAGACGTACGAAATATTAAACATTTTATCTCAATTAACTTTGGATAAATGAGTAAGGGGGGGGTGAAATATATGGTAATACGCTAGCATTCCCCCCGCTAAATTACTCCCGGAGGGCGTTGGGTAGCCTGTCACGATATAGGGGCGTTTTCCGTGACCTTTTCTTTGACCCCTATCCTTACTCGTTCCCGCCCTCCAAATAGCTCCGTTTTTGTCCACTGTCGGATTTCGGCGTCGCCAATAGTGATGGAAATGACCCGGCGCCTGATTAAAATGACCTCTTCCATTTGGAATGGACGCTATACACTGTCCAAGGCCTCGATCCCTTATGATCTAACATACCTTGTCGCGCGATCTACGAACGTCACCTACTAGTTACGACGGAAGTCTGTCGTCGCAGACCGTACCTTTCCGGAACGTTAACCCTAACTGCCGTATGACCCCGCGGAATGTCTTCTATAATGGCCAAACGGCTAGTTTTACTATTCGGCCAATGTAATCTATCTCTGGAGAGACATTTTCTGGCCACTGACTGCCCCCGGTTGTCCCTGCGGAATGCGGGGAAGACGGAATTCGAGGGCGATAGTCTGGCGGGCAAGTCTACTCCGCGGAGGTGGGTTGTAGCCGGCTACAGTGGGATGGGATGCCAATACATTAACGCGTATGAATGATTATTTGTCCGTCATTAATTAAAGCGGAAGGCGGATTTTATAGCTCGTCTCGTTGGCCGCTTCATTCCGCGTATACTTTCATTATTCATTGAGTGACTTTGCTCGCCGTTCAATTACGTTATTGGTGTGGTCATTCATCTTTTGAGTTTTTCTACTTCCCCTTCTTTGATTTTTTTTGTTACGGTGCGTGTCCGCGTTGCGTTTGATTTATTGATCTCGCTAAACTCTCCGCGTTGTGATTGTTGACTTTCCGTATGGCAGCCTCGATTTTTGAGCCATCGTACCCGCTGAGGGTCAAAGTAGGAATTCGCTAGACGTAATGAACTTGACCTTACAGATGGGTTTACCAGTATAATACCGT
The DNA here is from genome assembly GCF_980474605.1 of Leiobunum rupestre. NCBI lineage: Eukaryota > Metazoa > Arthropoda > Arachnida > Opiliones > Sclerosomatidae > Leiobunum > Leiobunum rupestre. The sequence continues at coordinate 42,651,763 of NC_143389.1, forward strand.
AGTTATTCTCGCCAAAATCAGTCTTCAATATCTCGCGAAGATCTTTAAAGAGTAATGACGCGTCAATTCGTAATCCTTCTCTCAAAGCTTGATTTTTTCGCCAGAGTTTAATCCTATCGCTTTTGGAGACTACTTAAGTCGCGAGTAAATAAACTTGGTCGATAACAGCGGCGACCGTTTATAGTCTACGCTTTTGTTGTTGGCAGGGGTCATGTCGTTGACCTTGGCGATTTGCTTTATCCCGAGCCCGGCTGGTTGACAGCCTTCCCTTACGTCGTCGTAAGCCGCCGCCGCCGCGACACTCTCTATTAGTTTTTTTAGCGCGTACTTGTAAAAGGCAATATCCGGGAATATTTTAGTCTATAGTTCCTCTTCTTCTCGTCGGTCGCGTCATTGCGCTCTAGAGTCTTATTTGTGGTCTTGACTTTGACGCGTTGCAGGAACAAAATGCGGGAGAATTGGGAAGAGAGTGCTCGGTCTCCATCAATCAAAATTTTGCCACTTCTCGTTATATTATTCCTAACTTGGCCTGAGCCTACGTACGCTCTATACTTATTAGACTCGTATCTGAATCGGCCCCTCATTTTTTAAGGAAACTTCAATTTTTCATCGAGATTTTTCATTCAAATATGAATGATGCCTCTTTCTTTTCTTTCGAGGAGAATTTGTGCTTCCGAAACAAATCCTTTGATTTTCAATTATAATGGTTGAAGCGTTTAGGTGGACGTTATTCTCGTTTACGTGTGTTTTACTTCTAAATGAGGGTTCAAACCGAGGGGCAGGTCACTTCCATTTTGGATGCGTCTTAATCATAGTAAAATGATTAAATCAGGGTAATCGTGATTAAATCAGGGTAATCAAGGTTAAAAAAATTAATCGAAATTATAAAATCTAATCACAATTTAAACGTGATTTATTATTCTAATCATGATCTAATCTTTTTAATCAGGATTTAATCATTTTAATCAGATTTAATCATTTCAATCATATTTAATCATTCAATCATGATTAAATCAGATGTAAACATTCTAACCATGATTAAACGTGGAAGCATTCTAATCTTGATCTAATCTTTTTAATCAGGATTTAATCATTTTAATCCGATTTAATCATTTAAACATGATTAAATCAGATTTAAACATTCTAAACATGATTTAAAGTGATGTAATCAACATAATCGTGATTAAATCGAATTTAATCAAAGTAATCACGGTTAAATTGGATTTAATCTTTCGAGGGGTGCGTCGTTAATCAAGGAAGTCACCTGCCCCTCGGTTCAAACAGACCTGGAAAACCTTGAAAACCTGGAAATATCAGGGAATTCGATTGTCGACCGAAATGTCAGGGAAATTCCCATTTTTTTGTAACAATCCGGGAAATTAGGGAAATTTATGAGAGTTCAGAAAGTTTTCCGTAACGAGTACAAATTTACATCAATAAGTTTTCTTATACAAAATGTATCTACGTTTTCCACAAATATTTGACTTTATTACTTCTTTTAGATATGATAATATGGAAGCCATTTAGCTTAATTGACAATCGTGAAATGAACTACTCTGTAAATCTTAGTTTTAATTGTGGTTATCTTGCACTTGGAAAAATCAGGGAAATATCCGTGGGAAAACCGTGAAATATCAGGGAAATCGGGTTGCCCTGTAAATAGCTTTTGGAAATAGGGCCAATCGTAAACTTAAGAAATTATTTTTCGTAGGTCATTCGGAATGTTTTAAGTCAGTTAAAACTAAAAATAATTTGGTTTTTAGCAGTGACATAGCCAGGATTGTGTTTGAAAAAACGTAGAAAAATAATATTTGTATGTACTACCATACGTTTCGGGGGGAGGAATGTGCCCCCCAGGTTACGCCACTGGTTTTTAGGGGTGTAACGGGGAGGTTAGCTAAAGAGAAAATGTGACCAAAACCCCCTATTGTTTTTCCGTCCATAAAAGGAAAGTAAGAATTTGGGGTTGGAGAGGAAACGGTGAGGAAATGTTTTAGGGTCCAACTTTCCGGAATAACTCGGGGGTCCCTGCAGGTTATTGGCGCGGGGAAGATTACAGAGTAAGGGTAGAACTGGCTCTCTCTCAGTCAGTCCCCGCAGATATTCCATCCCAGTAGTCAACGTCTCTGTTGGACTGCATCTAGTCGACGGCGTCTTAGACTCCGGTATTCGTGGCCACCCCAGGGTCCAATATACTTTCATTTCGGGCCGGCATCGTTTATTATTTTCCTCCGCGCGAACCCGTCGGAGCTTCTGGGCCTTTTTGGGGCACTCGGGGACGCCCCGGAGAAGCCTGCCCCCCCCCCTCCCGCCTTCAAACTGCTCCGTAAATCTCGCTTCCCTCTCTTCCTAATAGATGGAGCCGCTGACAAGGTAGGCTTTCGGCCATTATAGACCGACCCCGCCAGCCGAGGATATATTTTGTTACGTTGTAAAATGGGATTTCCTCTTTTCCTCAGATTGCTTTTGCGTAAATAATCCTTCGGTTTTACCGGATATCCCCTAAACGCCAACCTATAACGAGTATTTACCTAAGTCCGACGTTTATAGATCTAAGTACCGACCCAAAATTTCTCGATATCCAACTTTTCGAACATTGGAGCGCGGACTATTTTAGCACTCCATCTAGGGGGATTGAAGCGAAATAGTATTTTGGGTTTGAGCGGCGAGTGCAGTTTAAAAATCAAATATTGGCCGTTGAAAGGTCCGGCGGATTAATTTCGAATTTACAATGACTGGTGGGTTGGAGGGATGCTGGTTCTCTCTCTCGCTCTTCTGGAAGCCCTTTTTCCCAAAGTCAAACAGCCTTTTGATAAAATCCTTTTGGTCACATTTTTTATCCGTCTCTTCGAAATTAAGTTGGGACGGAAGCGGGCATCGGTTCCTCATCTAAGGCCCGCTCGGGTTTCTCTTTTGTTGAATAGGGACGATTTCGCGAAGGAATTACGCGCTCCTCTCCGAAGGTAAACACGAGTCCTCGGAGCGTCGACAACTCCCTCCGGTGTTGGTGGTGAAAGACGGCCAATTTCTAACCCCCTCTCCTTCGATCCTCCCGCTAAAGAAAATGTTTTCATTAAGCGGACTTTTCCTCCAGTGAAATCTACTTCTCCAAACTTCCAAGTTCGAGGTCGTCGCGACCTCTCGCGTAAGCCTACCTTTGAGTAGCCTAAAATCGGACGTTAAGAAACTTCTACCGCGTAACGAACGATTTCGGAAGCCGTATATTTGTAACTCTGTCTGATTTAATTCGTTTGACCGTGGATGCGAATGCTCGGGATGGTTCACTTTTTCGTATTACGGGTTGGAAGCTTAATTGATCCCCTGACCCGTGAATTTGGGAGAATCGCAGGTTTTCCGCTTTCCGCGCGCGTATTTATATTGATTCTCTCGCGAGAAGAGCTTTGCTGCTGAGTTTCACCTGTTATTGACCGCCGCGTTTGCGGAACACCGAAGGCCCGTGACCTTTTGTAAAAACAAAATAATTCCTCGCTTCTCATGTACAGATTGCTAATTAAATAAGAAATTAGAAACTATCTTTTCGCGTTCTAACTTCTAAGTGTAGCGAAAGGAATGAGGTGGATAGTATACTTTTGTATTCTTTCGCCTACTGTTCAATTTCATTCTGAATTATTTTAAATCAAAACCGTTCTATAATATCCCAAATCTAACAAATACCTAAATAATAGACCCGCAATCACGTTTCTTGAAGCAATTGGAGCACTTTTACAAACGATTTGACCTATTTTAGGCCCGCTGTCCAATTTCAACCTGAATTAATTTAAATTCAAACCGATCAAAAAATATCGTAAATCTTACAAATTTATAAATAATAGACCTTCAATCGTGCGCAATAACGTTTCTTATAGCAATCCTACAAAACTATTTGACCTATTTTAGGCCTACTATCCAATTCTAACCCGAATTATCTTTAGAATTGAACCCTTTCTAAAATCGCTTAAGTCCAATATAGTTATAAATAACGGACTTACAAAAACATCCATTAATTTTGTTTTTGTTAGCTCGTAAAAAACAAATACGTATATAGAAAGGGAGATATTTTTCATACGAAATAGGATGCATTTCGAGATGGCATTATCTCGAACCGTATCAAGCGGAAAAGGTAGAGGCCTTCCGTATAAGCGAATCAACGAGCGTACCATATCGGGGAAAATATTATTTGTACGGACGAAATGAGACTTCGAAAGAGCTCGGGGGAGCCGCCGAAGAAAGAACTAGCAGACGAACCTTTATTGCTTTCCAATCGTTGCGCCCCCCCTACATTCTTACTCTTATATGATACTCTAGCTATTTCTTTACTCCTTATTTCCCGTCGTATAATAACGGACGTGAGCTTAAATAAAAAGAAGCTGGAACGAAAATACCTTGTACGGAGTCACCTTTACCATCACACCGCCCTTAACCGTAGTGTCTAGTTATATCATAGGCGCGCTATTGAGTAAGGGTCAAACGATATATCGATGCTCAGTTTTTTTGTTATTCCGTCTTAAGTAGAGAGGGCGCTGCGTGCCTCGGGTTCATTTCATATCGGCGCTTTCCTCTTCCCTTCTCTCCAGACTTTCTTTCGGAATATATTGGTACTTGGGATTTTTTTCGGGGGAGATTTTTCTCTTTATCCAAAGTTCTCTCGGCCGATACCGTTCCATCATTAACTCTATAGCTAACGCTTCTGATTCGGAATTACAGATCCGTGTAATTCGCGAGAATGAGTTAAGCGAGCCACCGCTTTTTTATTGCTTATATATAGTCCTTTTTTTGGGGCTAGGGAAACGTTATTGATTTATTTTATGGGCTAAGCTGAAATATTTGGGGAGTGAATAAATTGCTTAATTTAGATCACTTTTTTTTCTATCTCTGAAACTATAGTTTATTTTTCCAGTCACTGATTTGTGTTTTTTATTGATTGTGGTATTTATGGAGCCCTTACTGCAGATGGACTGCTTGAAGGCCATATTCTTTGTGTAATGACGTCACTGGAGCGTACTTGCCACTGCACCCTCCTACGCGTTGTAACCCGGCCACCTGAATTAATGGCTTTAAAAGTCGCCCGATGACTTAGGTGGTGCCTTGGGTATTAACCTAGCTGATTATTTTTACTTATGGAAGAATCTTATAGTAGGGTTGCGGAGTGGTTAGTAATTTCGCCTCGCAGCAAGAGGAGCCGGGTTTGATCCCAGCTTGTGGCACTGGGTGCAGACTCGGAACCACTCCTTCGGCGTTGAGTTTGCAAGTTCTCTCCCCACTGGCTAAAGGGTTTTTCCCCGAGCTCTTCGATTTCCCCTTCTATAAAAAATCGTTGAGGGTAACGGTAATAGTAAGTGTTGGGTGCTGTTGACTCACGTGGCATGAAGGGCTTTCCACCACCCTCCTACGCATTGTAACCCGGCCACCTGAATTAAAGGCTTTAAAAGTCGCTCGATGACTTAGGCCCAAGGTGGCGCATAGGGTATTAGCCTAGCTAATTATTATTATTATTATTATTATTATAAGTCGCTAGATGACTTGGACCTAAGGTGGTGCCAGGGTATTAGCCTAGCTGATTATTAATGTTATTGATGGAGCCCGAAGAGCAGATGTACTGCTAGAAGGCCATATTCTTTGTCTAATGATGTCACTGGAGCGTACTGATGGAACAATCTTATAGAATTATGGTATATAGACAAGGATTTATTTAATCAGAAAGCCTATTTGGAATTAAAACCTTATTAATTGTGAAATTTTGGATTAATATAATAAGGAAATTGAAACATAAGTAAATACACCTTTCTTCAATTGCATCAGCCGCTACTGTTTCTACCGCGAAACTTTGTCACCCAAATACCAAACTCAAGATTGGGTCTAACCTTTATTATATTTATTATTTGGGTGGACATTTTCCCAATGTCGGTCACCGTGGGAGTCCATTAAGTTTAAAAACGCCGCTTTCTCAAGATTAGACCTAACTTATATTATATTTATCACTTGGGTGGATATTTTTCCAATATCGCTCACCGTGGCGCTACAAACGCCGCTATCTCAAGAAAACCATGAAATTCCACTTTAAATTTGTAGTCCGAACATCACCTTTGACTAAGAACGAGACAACCGCGCTTAAAAATGCAACTCATTCTGTTAATATCTTAATTAAGAATCCACCCCACGCGCTATTTCGTCACATTTTTTATGGGGGTTTGAAATCTCTCATTACTCGTATGGTCATATATACGTGACGGGTAAAAAATGGTGCCAAAACCCGGGGAAAAAGTAATTAGTATCGGGACACTCCAGAATTTATATATCCTAATGGAAATGAACGGGCCAAAGAGGGGCCTAAAAAAATCGGTTTCTACCCCCATACGTACAGAATGTAAAAAACTACCTCCTTACACTCGTCTCATCTCGTCTGGGGACATAAAAAAACATCGTCTGAGATCACCTTTTAATTGGCGAATCCTTTTTTAACCATTTTTTTTCCTGGAGGGGTTGGATATTTTATTCCCCCGTAATACTCCCGTCTGGGGAGAAGTACCTACTCTAACGTCTTCCCTTCCTCCGTTATCTTCCAATAATAATAATAAGAGGGACGCAAATGGATGGCTGAAGCACCATTAAGGAGCTGAGCCATAGAACGCTCTCCTCTCTTTTCATCCCCTTCCGTCTGGAGTGTATATAATAGATCATTTGAAACTGATCGCGAAATCAAATACCCGTAGACTCTACCCTCTACATTTATATCGGGTACGCTGTCAAGTTTCGATACTGGCGGTCCACGTTGTAGTAGGTACGGTTTATCCTGATCAAAAACTCTTTGGATGAAAGAGCGAGTACTCCGTAGAATATTTCTCAATATAATTTCTGCTCTTCGTTTATTGGACGGGCTTTGTTATAGCCCGTCAAAGGCAATTTATTACTGTTATTATAATAAATCGGAGATTGAACCGAGCTGCTTATACGTATAAATAGTACGGAAACGCACGCGGACGGTTTATATTCAATGTGACGGGTGTCTTAGAAAGAAAATATATCAAAATATATTGTTTAAATTTTACCTAATGGCTGGGTTGTTAAGTTAAAACTTAATAGATAAACATATTCATTTATGCGGAATCGACTTTTTCTCCATAGATTTGATGTTTTCAGTAATTAAATATTGAAGGTATCTTTTACGGGTTTATAAAAATTATGTTAATAATGTTTAATTAATTTGAACCTTTGCTAAAAATTGGGTATAGCGTGGAGAAAAAAATAGGTAACGAATAATTTTGGAAAGGTTTTTGTTGCACGATGAAATTGTTTATATTGATTTTTTTAGTACATAAAAATGTGTATAATAATTTTTTTCGGTGTTATCTAGTTATAATTTTTATCGGTAATTGATTTGCAACATTTATATTGACAAAATTGTAATTGTATTAAAAGTTATAAATTAATAAAAGATTTTGTTTAAACTATTATAAATTGCGAGAAAAAGTTTATATTTAATAGTCGTGTACAAATCTATAGAAAAAAATATTGACCCTTCACTATTCGTGATCGAAACGATTGTAGGTGGCGCGGCGGTGCCACGTTCCTACGAGGTAGCGCCTATGATTTAGCGTCTGCTATTGTTAAGTTTGAGGAAAATGCCTAAATCCGGGAGTCGTAAGAACAACGCCAAATTAGAATAAAATACAAATAGTTATCCTTTCATAGCTTTCATTTCAGCCATCATAATCCTTGAAAAGTACCGCTGACTGCCAACCGTTCAGGGTGACCAGATTTCCTATATTTTCCTATATTTTTAATGTCTTCCTATAAATTCCTTGATTTTCACCTATTTTCTTATAGTTTCACGGTCTTTTGAAAATGAAAGAACTTTTTGCTACGTGTCATAGAACATCTAGTGTAAGCTTTCGAACAAAATCTTGAAATATAATAGCTTTGTAAATCCGTTAAGTGATCCAATAATGCCAGAAAGCAGTGTACAAGAAATAATCAATATTCTAGGTGATTCGAGTCAAAGTATATCGATATTCAATAATTACCTTATTATTTTTCCTATTTAGTGTCCTATATTTTCCTATAATTCACCTATTTAGTGTCCTATATTTTCCTATAATTCACCTATTTAGTGTTCTATATTTTCCTATAATTCACCTATTTAGTGTCATATATTTTCCTATAATTCACCTTTTGAGTTTTTTATATTTTCCTATAATTAACATTTTGAGTTTTTTATATTTTCCTACAATTCACCTATTGAGTTTCCAATAATTCGCTCTAAAATTCACCTATTGAGTTTCCAATAATTCGCTCTAAAATTCACCTATTGAGTTTGCAATAATTCGCCTCTAAAATTCACCTATTGAGTTTGCAATAATTCTCCTCTAAAATTCACCTATTGAGTTTCCTATATTTTCCTACAATTCACCCATTGAGTTTCCTATATTTTCCTACAATTCACCTATTGAGTTTCCAATAATTCGCCTCTAAAATTCACCTATTGAGTTTCCTATATTTTCCTACAATTCACGCATTGAGTTTCCTATATTTTCCTACAATTCACCTATTGAGTTTCCAATAATTCCCCTCTAAAATTCACCTATTGAGTTTCCAATAATTCCCCTCTAAAATTCACCTATTGAGTTTCCAATAATTCGCCTCTAAAATTCACCTATTGAGTTTCCAATAATTCGCCTCTAAAATTCCTATTTTTCCTATAAAATTTCAGAAGCTTTTCCCTGGTCACCTTGAAGGTGAATAAAATCTGCTAATACCATACCTACCTAGTTTCCGACTTCAATCGAAAGAAGGCCTAGCGTTATAGATTTCGTTCACCAATCCCTTAATTTATACCAGATTTGCGATATTTTCAAGCTTTGTTTACAATTCCAATACGTAATCCTGGCAGTGCCTTACATACCAATTTGGTCTAATACTTCCATCTGAGAAATGATTATCGGATTTTATCGCCGTTCTTAAGCGTTTTCTCAATTTGCGTCCCTTACGAGAAGCGATAACCATCCGAAAGAAGGCCGCGAACGTTTAACAGGCCGTTTGAAACAGCCTCCGTATTGTAATTGAGACGCTTTTGCCGCGGAGAAAAGGCGGGATTTAAGACATTCAGAACCGTCCTCCTTTCCATCCTCTGATATATACACGGTCAGAGAATTGGGTCTCATCTTTTGTAAATCCCGATTTCCTCCATACAGAGAAGCGCGCAAATAGCTCGGTAATATCACTAGCCAGAGTTTCCCGTCCAACGCGAAACCCAGTCCGCGTATAAATGTATGTACGCGCGAGATAGGTACGAAGGGCGGTGTGATGGAGGTGTCTGGGAGGCTCAAGATGAGAGAGAACTCGGAGGGGGAGGGGGACTTCTCCGTCTGTCAATGGGATTAGCCGGGGCTGCCTCGGTGACGAGATTAAAGTCGGCCTCTCTCCTTCTTCGTCCGCCAGGGAGCGTTCCTGTCACGCTCGGACGGCCGCTTCCCCGCTAAGCCTTTAACCGGAGAAGGGACACGACTGCTCCTCCCGCTCATTTCATTTGGCCATCTCTTCATCCCCTTCTAGGTCCTCTACGACGGTTTAGTCTTAGAAAGGATTATACGGAGAGGGAGAAGGCTAAGCCCGCTCGACGGAGGGTAGAGAAAAGAGGTAACTAGTTGAACTTGCCGCCGGAAGGGGGCGTCGCTGGGCGCAAGCGGCGTCCCTTTGAAGATGGCCGATTCATCCGAGTGCGAGGGAATTGCTTTTAGCCCCATTTGGGATTGCCACTAAAGCAGGTGACTTCCAATGAGATAAAAATTTCAACAAAATGGCCTCTACGACTAGCTAACACGCTCCCCATAACCTCCTTAGCGCGTTTTTTTACTTTTTGATCCATTTTACTTTTTATACCGCTTTCTACCGTAGTATAGAATTTATTGAATTGAAATGTAATGTACCCTCTTCTCGCCTTAAGAATTTATAAAGGTAAAATAATTTTATACACGTTGTACAAATCTTGGACTGTATCTCCTAAATTTATGCACTGCATCAGCTGATTTTTATTTGGAAATATCTCCGAATTCAATTAAGTATTAACTGTAAATTATATCAAGAAAGTATCTAGTTTACTAAGAACGTTCGAATCAATCAGGTTGTTGAAACGAGAAGTACTACCTTGAAGTATTTTTCTCGGATAAATAGTTATAATAATAATAGTCAATTAGGCTAATACCTTAGGCCCAAGTCAGCTAGCGACTTTTAATGCCTTTTAACAGGTGGCTGGGTTACAATGCGTAGGAGGGTGGTGGCTAGCCCTACACGCCACGCGAGCCAACAGCTCCCTACACTTACTACAGCGAATAGTTACTAAAAATAACGAAAGAAAAAATTCAATCGGTAAAGTCAACTTTAAGTAAAGTTTCGCGAACTAAATTAAGACTGAAATGGAACTTTACCTTATCTAATTAAACGCGTTTTCTCGGTAAACGAAAACCACTAGATGGCGCTATACAATTAGGAAATGAAGGCCGCGGGTTTCTCCTTGAAAGCTAAATGAAACGAGATAGATTTGGTCGGGGGGTGGAATCTAGACGCTTACAATCTGCAGTCTGTGTAAATAGATCACCGCGAAATCAATTAATAATCGTTGACGTCTCTCTCTGGCTGGCTCTATAGGCCGTTCCCCCGGCGGCGTCCATTTCTCTTCTTCGGCATCTCGCGGCTTAATTATGGATATGACATCGTCCCCTCTTTTGATAAGCGAGATCTACCTGCGACGGAGGACTGTTCCCCCGAAAGCGGAGTCATTGATCCGACTGCGCAGCCTCTCGCGCCTCCCAGCGCTTTTATGGCCAACCGAGCACTAACTCTAGACCAAATCGCGCTGGTAATGGCAATCGGAACAGACTTTACTCTATCCCCCTCCTTTTTACCGTAGTATCGGGTAAGGGCGCGTGTAGGGGTTAGCCTAACGTTTCGGAAGCGGCGTGGACTCCCTGTTACCTTCACACGGATAAGCGCACCTGCCGGCGTCTTTTCATTCATTCCACTTTCTCCCCTTATCAAAATTACACCGCCCCCCGCGGGTACCGCGTCTTGAAGGAGAGAAAAATAGCTGGTCCACCCCTGTTCGTCTACCGGAATAGACTCGACCCTGGCCGTATACCTGGCTTGCTTCCAATCGCAAAACGAGACCTCTCTCTACCCCCCGCCCTTCAAGTGTATACGCATTACGTCTAGCATGTCGCGCGTGCATGTTTGAGACGCCTGTTTTTGTATTTCTTTTCGCTGGTTGTGGCTTTTTTTCTTTTCTACCAATTTTTCGCCGTTAGCGTATTATTTTTATCCCGCTTCGCTCGCGCGTTCGCTTTCGTCTCCAGCCTAAAAGCTTCTTTTTATTTGACCAAAAGGGGGCTCTTGACCATTTCTATTCAGGTAAATATTTGGATTGTTTTCGTTTAGTGCTTACAATGATTTACCAATTTTAGAGATGGTGTGGGTTGCTCTTTTTTCGGCCGAGATTTGACCATGGACAGTAAATTAAGAGGACAGGTTTTCGATACCCTTCCACAGTGCATTTTATTTCTCCCCGCGTATCAATCAGCTCGAGAGACTCCGAGGGAGTCTTGCAAGGTCGTTTGTACCGCGTAATCTTAAAATTTCAAAATGGCAATCTAACGCGGTTGATATTGTTACGTAATTTTTGCGATTTATATTTTAGTCATTTTTAATTTTGGTTTATTAATTCAATTAAAACTATCAACTGATATGTAGTATATCATATTTAATCTATAAAAACGTGAAAAAATACCTTTTGGCGTAAAAATGTACTTCGTGTTTATCTTTTTCCTTTTTTCGAACAGTATCGTCCACTCTTAGCGATACTTGTTTTTTTTTTCAAATAACCTTGGACGACTCCCTTAGTGTGATTGGTTTACGGGGGCTAAAAACCAGGCTTTTTACCGATCCTCTAAAATCTACTATCCATGATTTGACCAAACTTTTCGTTTAATAACATTCAGAATTGCCATTTTGTGTGAAAGGAAAAAACGTTTTATTTATTTGGTTTACGTATCAATACTTTTTTATTTAAATTTTTTTAACGAAAAATTTAGATTTTTGATAATTACGACCTTAATTATTATTTCTTATATAATTACAAACTTTTAACATTTTATAATTATTGATAAAAATTGCCTGATTGAACACAACCTATTTGCAACAAAGTTCAATGGCATAACTTTAAAATATTTTTAATTTTTTAAAGTTAACTTATATTATAAGACATGTCATATATTACAAACTTGGTTTGCAACGAATAGGCAGAATTTGGAGGTTTTAAGGTAGCCCATTTGACAATTGACTGACGTAAATCTTAAGATAATAGCACTCCCGTTAATTAATATCCTCGTTTTACAACTCTGGATACAAGCTGTTTCGGTATATTATTTGCCGAAATCGAACTGGCGGTTGACCATAAGGTCCCTTTACTCGTTGTCCACTTGAGAAAAGGTACATATTAGTTTAGCCTTCGAGTCAATACGGAATGTACATTAATTTCGCCAGATGCACCACGCTTTTCCCTATGTCTCTTCTCCAATGCAATATAAACACTACAGCCCCTCCGAGAAATCGATAGTAGGGACGATCCTATTTCCCTCCTAAAAAAGCTCCTATACACAAACACACATATATACCCCGCCTGCATTTTCTTTCCCCGGCACGCGCCGCCAAAGAAAGAAAGGAAAGAAAAAAATGTCTCACGAAGCGCGCGCGAGACCTTTCGCGCGCGTCTGCCCGTGTCAGACAAGAATCTCGCGTTTTTTCCCTTCCTCTCGCTCTCTCTGCCATGATGCATGCCCCGAAAACTACTGTTTTCTAGCTGAAAGGGATTTATAGATTCACCTCGTTCTATGTTATTTTTCCCGCCTTCTTTCCTAGTCGGGGATTTTCTTGCGAGTATTCTAGTCACGTGGCAGGAAATCGGCTGGATTTCCCGCGAGAATTCGGCACGACGGAACCTTACGAATGGTGCCGAGAGCTGCCAGAGGACCAAAAATGGTAAAAAAAATTATAATCTGAGCTTTACCCCGTCCAGAAAACGGTTTATATAAAATATATTTTACTTTAATTTTAATCCGTAATTTCTTAAATAATTTTTTTGGAGGGAAATATTTCCCAAAGTCGCATTCCTTGGGAGATTTTTCCATCCAAGGGAGAAAAAAATCCCTTTTGAAAGATTTGGAAAGAATTTAATCACGGGTGACATGACATAAATTGTCATCCTTTTTATTTGACGAAATTCTCCCGAGTGATTTTCAACGTTGGAACTTGTCTTTTGGAATTTTATCAGATCTTGAACCTTCGTATTATATTTTTATTCTATATTTGCGAAAGATAAAGCTTACAGCTCGACGAAAGGCGGGAGATGAACGTTACTATACCGCGTCTTTTTAAATCTCGGTACCTACGTAATGTCAGCTAACGCAAATCTTGTACATAGTTAACAATCAATTTTGAGACTGGCAATTTTCGCGCCAAGTTTTGACAACATTTTTAAAACTCATTTACATATTTAATTAGAAAAGTGACTCGTGCGAAATACCCTCGGGTTAAAAATTAAATCTCAGACTCGTGTATTCCTGTTAGTTGTATATATGGCTTAATAATTAAATTCGCGCTATTCGGTGGAAAATGTTAATTACCGACGATTAGGTTAACATAACGCAAAAATTGACAATGTACAAGTTTCAAAATTGAAAGAGGTTTGTAAGGGTTACTATATATTAAGTTTCCATAGTCAGTCCGAGTTGGTAAGCGCCATTTGACGTGTCGAATGGTCATTACAGCGAAGAGAACGCGCCTCCCGCTCATTCCATTCTCAAAATAGCCATCAAGCGACTGCTGGCGCCTTGGCCTTCCATACCGCATTTCCGCTTTCAGTCGGCAGCGTGCGTGGGCTTACCTCGTTGCCGTAAACGCGAAAGCTTAATTTCAAGCGCGTCGTAGTTTCGTACCTACTGCCAAGTTAAAGGAGGTTACGGTTGCGAAGGAAACCGCGAATTGTTTAGGTTTCAGGCAGCTTTCCAAACTTAACTTCTCACTGTAATGTCGAGTTTAATTTTCGGAAAAGAGACGCGGGCTATACTGGAAGTGATGCTCGACCGATTGTACCTTGAAAGGCTGGGAACTTAGTGGTCTCGGCTGTCGCCTTTAGTCCGTACTGTCTGGTGGTTTTGACTGTCTCTGTTCGCTGGGGTTTGTTATTAATATCGATCGCGAGAGGTTGGCTGCCGATGACACTCCAGATGCGATTTTGACCGGCTCCCTTAACGTTATTAGCCTCTCTCTTTTCCCGCAAGAATCATTAGCAACTGCGAACAAACGCCACCGGTTATTTGCTTTACACCGACGCTTAGTTCTGATTTTATGTTGGCGATATTTCGAATAAATATAACAGATCATATAATGAATTGCCGCCCTCCATATATCCTTGTCATTTCACGCCATTTTCCTTCGCGATTTTCAATGTCTATTTGGAAAGAGTCGCTTACCGGCAGTGCTCCGAGGCTAAGCGGATTAAACACTTCTACAGGCGGAAATAGATCAAAAATAGGTCAGATCCAAAATGTTCAAATCAAATCAAAATCTGTGCCATCTTGTTTTAATTATTACCTACATAATTATTCGGGTTGCTATTCATTAATAACTATACTTACATTAGCGTTTTATGTTAACTATCAATGTAATTGGGAAAATAACGCGGAACAGACTTGCTTTAGTATATGTAAAGAACTAAATATTTTTGATAATCTCACTAACAGCTTCGGCACATTTGGGGTTATTTTCTCTTTAAATAGTAATTGAGAATTCCTGGGAGCGTGTGGAGAGGGCGAAAATCATTTCTTCTGGTCGTTTTTCTGCCTCTCATCTTATTTCCCGTCCTCCCTCATTTAGAAGAAAGGTCTTCCCGGCAATTTGCAGTCACTCCCTGCCGTTTTTCACGTTGCCCCTTATATAGCTTCTATTAAGAAAATAGCCATTTTCGGAAGGTTGAAACTGCGCCGACTTTTCCTCCGTCTCGCGCGTGTCGATTTCCCGCCAATTCCCCAGTGCCAGATTTCGAGGCTGCACCCGCGATATCGGCGCCAATTTGAGACGGGGATGGGGGGCTGAAATAGGCCTTTTTTTAACGGGCTGTCAATGTCACGCCCCCCCCCCCATTCCATTCCATTTGAAGCCACGGTTGCGAATGAAAGGCGTTCTCTACTCCGCGGGTCTGGATCCGTGTCCAGCGGCTATGCTTCTTAAAAGGCACTCTACAATTCCCATTCTCTCTCTCTCTCTCGCTCTTTCCCGCTTCTTGAATTCCGTTGAGACCGGAGATTTCAGTGGCTCCATCTACGCGATCAAATTATTTATTATTCCGCTTTTTCCCCGGCCTTTTAAAAAGGCGGAAGGAAGTGTTAAGAAGGTGGAAACGGAAATAACTTCCAATTGCAAGCTATATAAGTACCAAGAGCGTACGCTATAGTATATAAAACGGATTTTGAGAATCTCTCGAGACGAGAGACTGTTTACTGAGGAAGGTTGAAGTAACTCATTGAAGATTATCGTGGAAAGGATTCGTTCTGTTTGCTTGTTACAAAGTTAACTCTCTTAGCGCTCTATTGTAAAACATTCGACGAAATGGTTCGAAAAAAATCAGTTTAGATTTATTTTATTTTATGGGTTTTATTTTAGTTTGAACAGCTTTATACTTTTTAAAAAATAGTTAATTTAATTTCAACAGTAAGAGATTTAATATTATACATGGCTCTATATTTTATAGTTAAAAGGAACCACCTATGGACTGCATTGTAAACGATGATAAAATTAGCGAATAAGTAGATTAGTCCATTAAGAAAAGGGATAATAAAGCTAAACCTTAAACAAATTTGAATAAATTTAAAAACTTACTAATAGCTCGTACTGATAGGTCTTCGAGCAAACAAAAAGGCACGAAACTCGGACTATATCTATATTTTATATCCCAATTTTGACAAAGCAGTCTTGATTAATTTTATTCGAAAAATATTATGAATTCTAACAAAAATAGTTGAAAAGATTTTACGTCCATAAATCTTTATAATAATAAAGTTTTCATTTTCAATATTTTAGATTCATTTTATTCGAAGATTATTATCCGGTAAAATAAAACAATTGAAAAGATTTTACGTTCGAAATTTGAAAGGTTTTATACTTTTAGAAAATATACACCAATTACTAAGTTTTCATTTTTTAAATCGTTCATTTTATATCCCAATTTTTAGTTGTCGTATCTAAGGGCGGTACAAAATAACTCATTATTTTAATTTCGCGTAAAAATGATAGAAATGACCATTAGCGTCGCAGTTGCCGTCATTAAATTCGTTTTGGGATAATCAAATGAAGAAATAACGCGTACCTTTAAAACGAAAAGGGGCATCGATTTAAACTGGACCTCAAATTACTATCACAGTTTTCTCGGACAGTAATTTTTTTTATCTCCCACAAAATGAATGTCGAAAACGAAGGCCTAAAATCAGCGAATGTACTCGTTATACAGATGTTGGAAGACGGCCGGGACTCACCCTTGTCCTAACAAGTTTGATGGGCTACTTACAAGAAGCTAATAAAGTACAGGACGGCGGGGGAATACACGCATCTTGATCTTTTTTGATGACTACCAATTTGGCAGTATCTGGTCTGGTCGATATCCTCCTATAGGTTGTGTCCCGCGATGGGGGGAGGCAGAGTACCCCGGGATGAGAGGACATAAAGAGCGGTGCTTTTGGGCGGACTGGGAGGAGCCCAATTGATGTCTCTTATCGGGATCTGCGCGGGGGGGGGGCGGTAAATTGGAGAGGAGGCCGAAGATGAGGTGCCCATTAATGATGTCCCGGCCTCAGCGACCCGCGAGAACGGGTCATCACTGCCGCATTCTCTGGGCCTGGACTTTCTCCTGTTCTTCTTCGCGTCATAAAATCCTCTCCAGGCCACTACCCGCCTCGGGCTCCGCTCGCATCCAGACACTTGTTTCCCGCCCCTTAATTTCTTTGTCAACAGTTTTTTTTCTTTCGCTTTTAATTATTTTTGACGCGATAAAATGAACATGAGCGTGCCGGCGTCATTGATGATGTCTCGCCCCTTCTGTCTCGCGGAGGTATTTAAATGAACGTGCTCGTTCTCTCTCCTATCTTTCATTCAATTACCGAAGACAATTAATTCTACTCTCTCGGATGTCTCGCCGCCTCGGTCTCGTCACTTTAGGCGGGAAATAAATTGCTGTCGTAGCTAGTCCTTCGTTAGATGGAAAAAATCAGGAGATAAAGACCGGCTTTGCCTCTGGCTTTTTTTTACGTCGGATTTTTTTAAAACAATGTCTTAGAGAGGGTTGTCTGTCTCTGTGTGTGTGTATGGAATGACGAGAGGCCGGAGACAATGGAAAAATGATGAAGCGTTTCGTTCATTCCTGAAGCTGGAATATGGAAGAAGTGGAAGAAGAATGCGTTTGGAATGGAACGTGCTCTGGCGCGTTTTTGATTCTCGGCTGTTCGTTTTGCCTTGACCTTGATAAATAATTCTTTTCCCCTGATATATCGACTTCTATTAGTCTCCCGTCTGACTTACGCGACCAGATTTACACGTAAGATCAGCTAGATACTATGTAAATGAAAATGCGTCACTGCTAGGCTTTAAAGGGATAATAATAATAACAAAAGTGACATCATTACCAAAAGTGTGACAATCCCTCTGCTTTCGTATGCTAAAGGTTTAATGAATGCTCGACTCGAGATCAACCACGTAAAAGACTATTTATGGACGCCTTTCTGGATCTTTTTTTAGTCTTTGGTATTATATCGTAGGTAGATGGCGATAAAATCTCCACAGAACGACGAAAAATCAAAAAGTACACTAACTTTGACCAGTGCTACTTAGTTCCTCCGTTCCTCACTACGAGGCGTTATTTGTTGATTTTAACTTCCTTCCCTCCCCAAGGCATACTTTCCCTTCTCCCTTCCCAACTTGTATTTCGCTCATTTCATTAAGAAATTGGTCCAATTGACACACTTTTGGTAATTATGTCACTTTTGATGATAATAATAATAATAATAATCAGCTAGGATAATCAACCAAGGCATCACCTTAGGCCTAAGTCATCGAGCGACTTTTGAAGCCATTAATTCAGGTGGCCGGGTTATAATGCGTAGGAGGGTGGTGGCAAGCCCCGCATGCCACGCGAGCCAACAGCTCCCTGCACTAACTATTACCGCTTCTAACTGTCTGTTTAACTCGGCTGAGATTTAAATTCGGTTTTTGGCCGTCAACTCAACTAATCCGCAATCTTTTCTATCAAATCTAACTTTATCATTTACACTTTGTTGCGTGAAATTTAAATATATTATAATTTTATGTAAGATCTACGCGTGAACCTTATTTTTTTAGCTCTGCCCATTTTGATCAAGCGGCTTATTTTTCGATTATTCCTTTTTTGAGGGTCGCTTCGGCAAGGCGTTAATATGCAAATTTTCATTCCTTTTTTTTTGGACGCGTCGACTGTTAATAATTTGGCCAAGTTTGTGAGAGAAAACTTCACCAAAGCGTACAATATCGATTCTTTTTTGGCCACTCTTTCGAGAGGAGAAAATTTGTCAGTCTGCTTTGAGAGTAAAAAATAGGTTTTTAATTTTTCTTCCACTAGATGACTCTGCTGGTATAAGGGCGGCCATTCCTTCAACTTGGGGTTATTTTTTTAAAGGATTCTCTCTCTCTTTTCGTTCTTTTCCCCAACTATCGAAGGCTATTAATAACGGCGGAAAACTAGAAGTAATTTCATAGCTAGGTCCTTTTCCCGGTACGGAGGAGGAGGGGAGCGCGAGATTTGAGAAGAATAATTGAAAAGGGCACTGAATGGAAGCGAACTTGAAGGGCCCTACTGCCATCTAGTGGTTTTTAATCAAAACGAATTGCTCCTTTTTTGAGCTAAGGCGCAAAAAACCGGGAACGAATAGAAGGGTTTTTTACAAAGGTTTCTTTTTACGAAGAAAACCTTACAAAAGATTTTTCCTAGCGAGGGAGTGATTTTTATAAATTTCAATAATCCTGATTGAAATTTGAAGGTTTTTCCTCCCTGTAGTTTCCATTGAATTAAAGTGAATGCTATTTATTGGCTTCGGTGATTTTCTAAAGAAGTATTTCCTAAGCACCGACGAATCTGTTTTTCAACAGTTTGTTTTAAAATTTCTACATTAAAAAGCTGCTTTTAATATTGCTATATTTGAATACCAAATATTTCGGTGTATCTTTAAAATGTTGAGCCGCTTTGTTTTGGGTTATTTTAAGATTGTTTTTCCTTACTTTATCGATTGTCAATTACTTCGCCATTCCCATTCATCGTTCTAGGGTGGTATTAAAAGTGTATAATATATTTCTCGAAATAAGTATCCATCTTTTTTCCCGCTTGAAACACGTACCTGATTTTTCAATATACGTTTCGGAAGAGAAAAGCTGGTGAAATTCGTTTTTAAGCAATCACAGGTATGTACTATTTTCACCTGGTACGTAGCCGCCGCCGCCGCCGTTCAGGGCATAACTCTTCAACCGTTAGGGTTAAAATAGTAAATTATTTGTTAAAATACAAGGAATTACAGATCCTCGATATCCCCATGTTCATTTCGGCGCCCATAAGTTTGTAATTTTTCCATTTTAGTGATACTTAGCGATTTTCGCTTCAAAATCTATGTACATTTTTATATTTCTATAGTGACTTTTTAATTTAATTATATCTCATAAATATGGCTGATACATAAGTACATATCCCTAGGCAGTGTAATTTTTACATTTTACATTGGTAGGTGGTATTATTTCAGTCGTGATACGGTGTAGACTTAATTTAGCTGGAAAACAACTCCCATTAAAAACTCAATCCAATTAATTTTTGATGGGTACTTCTTTCGTTACAAATATGTAATATACTTCTGGTGTTATTAATGGCAAGTGGCGTCTCGATCCTTTCCCCGGGTACTCTTACGCTTTAGACTCCACGCACGCGGAGTAAACCTTTTATTTTTATCAGATTCTAACCAAATTCGATATCGACCGATCAGCCTGCAGCTATGGAAAATTTATGTCGTCTCTTTCGGTCAAACCCACACACATGGAGTAATACACGCAGCGCGAAGGGAAAGAGATTTCGAAGTCCATATGGGACTAACGGAGAAATGATAGAAAGTGGATGACGAGAAATAAATCTCTCTTTCTCTTTCTTGCGCGTACTTTTTTTGTATGAAAAACTACTTTCTTCCCTCTGATGGCATTCCTTTGAAAAATAGCTTTTTTTGTTATAACCCCCTCGATATAAGAAGGTAGCTTGCTATTTCGTATACGCGTGGAAATTCGATTGGAAATCCAAATATCTGGGGCTTCTTCTTCGGTGGCGACGGCGGCGGCGGCGATGGCGGCAAAGGGGGAGGGGAGACGATGGAATAAAATGTCATATTTTTTCTTCTCCGAGAAACAGTGGCGGCGCGGTGGGGCATTACCGGGTTTTTAATACAATTTTCTATTTAACTTGGGTCCGCTATTTTTAGTCTTCATTTTTCATTTTCTCCGAGTAATTTATCTTTCGTGTTTGATTTGCTGCGTTATTTCCCCCTCGGTTTGCCGAAGAAAGATTTTATTTTTGAGTACATATTTCTTCCTGTTCCTTCCTCGAAGCAGAAGTCGGCAGTGAATCTCTTTTTTTTTTTTCGCGTCCGACGAAGTTGACATTTCAAACCATCCCCGAACTCCGCTCGTCTATCTCTCTCGTAAGATAATTGCATTAACGACGCGTTTCTCCTAATGAAGTCGTCTTCTGCCTCGGTACGAGGGGAAAAAACTAGTAAAATCGGCGCGCTCGACGACCACCATTTTTCACTTTCGCTCATTCAAGCTTCACTGGGCATTTTTGCGTCTACCGATTTTGTCGCCATCTTTCGTAATATCTACGCACTCTGTTTCCCGTTCCCCCTTCCCTCATCTTTTTCTTTCGCTTTATTATTTTCGCCTAGATTTTTACGTCCCGACCCACCAACCTCAGCTGCCTTCCCGCCATCGTCCGCTTCGAATCTATTCACGCGCGAAAACGGGGAAAACGCGTCAAAGAACAGGCATTTTTGGAGGGGACAGAGTGGCAAAAAGGCACGTGCGTTGTTTCCTCCCCTTTCCGTCCCCCTTAACTGTCGCGCCGACATATAGTTTCTTCTGCTACACCTTCTGCCTTTCCTGGAAAAGAACGGTTTCTGAAAGCCGAGGAAATCCGGAAAACGCCTGTTAATTAGACATTTCGCTTTCACGGTTCGAAGGTCAAATTTTACCGGGATGATGATAGTAAAGATGATGTCAGTTTGGAAGTTTTACGAGTATAGGAAATTTGTCGAATATAGTTAAATTTATATTGACGTTAACTTAATTTGACACGTAGATTGAACAGTGAAAAACAATTTTGTGCAAACTTAGACACTTGTCGTATTAATAATTATAAAATTGAATTATGAAATTATTGGATTGATTATAAAAACGAATAATTTAGGACTCGAAAAACGATTTTATATTTGCAACAACAAAATTTATTAATTTAAGACTCAAAAAACGATTTTACATTCGCCACAGCATTTAACAATTCAATGCTGGTCTCATATGCAAGTTAATTAGCATAGTAATCTTCGTTTGATCTTTTAACTTGATGTTAAAATCATAACAGAAAATAAATTAAATTATTAAATATTACACTGACAATTGTGAAATTGAACAACAATTTAATATCATTAGAAAATAAATTTAGTACTTAACTTGGATTAACGATAATTTTGCATAGTTAACTTTAACGATTTACTGTAGAAGACTATCGTATACGCGCGACCAATGTTGAGCAGGAAAGTGACCTTTCTACAAACAATAGTTTCGGGAATAGAGCCTCCCCAGTCGATATGCAAAGGCTGGGAGTGGCCTGTACTGCAAGATAATTTCTCCATCGGCCATCGCGGCCGTTGAGAGTACCTCATTCTCCATTAAAGGGGCGATTACATTACAGCTTTACGAATAACTAACAAACCTTAAATCGCCTTTTAGCGTCCCCTAATTAATAAGATAATGAGGGAAGGGGTTAGAACCCTGGCCGATCTCCGAAATCCCCTTTGAAGTGTGCCGCCACCCGCTATCCCGAAATTCTCTCCTTTCACTTAGAACGTTATAGCGCGTAGCATCTTCCCGCGTTCACCGCACTCGCCCCGTCTTCTCATTCCCCCCGAATTAATTCGAACGGAAATTCTCTTTTATCTTTTTTTACCTTTAATTGATAAATCGGTCTCCGGTAATTAGAAATCTTTATACTGATAAATATTCAAATAGAATTCCTTATCTTTTATTTGAAAATTTTCCCAGTGTTTATTGGAGGATACGGACATTATTGCTTAGTATATACAGGGTGTTTCAAAAGGTTATACAAAACAATTAATGAGTTGTAGGGGGTGAGTTGAGAAGTATGCCTGTTTTTTCTTGTTTTTTTTTTCATTTTCCTACGATGAGTTAAAGGCCTAGTATTTCTTCTGCCCTGTCCCTCTTTAAATTAACTTAGTGGAGCACAAATACCCTGGTGGTAGGCCAACCGCTGAACATGTTGGCCTAATTTAAAGGGGGACAGGCAGAAGAAAACCTAGGCCTTTAAAAGAGCGCCAGAGAGCTTCAAAGTGTGGCCTACTAGCCCCTGGAAGTAGGCTGCGACAAGCGCAAAACCAAGCAGCAGGGAAATGCGAACATTAAGGTTTGGGTTCGTGTGATGCGTAAAAAAGGACTTTGTAAACCAATCGAAGTAACCAGCGTAAAAAAAGTAACTTAAACAGTATTTAAAGTCCCTGCTACTTGGTTTTGGCGCTTGTTGCAGCCTACTTCCAGGGGCTAGTAGGCCACACTTTGAAGCTCTCTGGCGCTCTTTTAACTCATCGTAGGAAAATGGAGAAAAAACAGGCATACTTCTCAACTCACCCCCTACAATTCCTTCAAATTTTTGCATAACCTTTTAAAACACCCTGTATATTATGTACTAGCTGGGGTCACGGCCAACTTAGATATACTCACGTGCGAGTTCGCGAGCATATCTAAGTTGGCCGTGCTGGTGTACACGGTTACATTTTTATTATAAGGTGTAGTATCTCTTTTTCAGAAAATATTAATAAATTTAACGAAGTTAACTATTTGCATTTTTTATATACTTAAAATACAATTCAACATTTCTTGTACAAAAGAACCAAGCAATACCAAGGGAAAAGTGACGAAACTCTGACAAACTCAACATGAAAATAGAACGCTGCCATAACTGTCTCCACGCATGGCACCGTACCCAACTGGTTTATGACAATTTTAACAAATTATACGTTGATTACATAATAATTAGCCTTTTATCATACGGCCTAGTGTCTATAGAAGAAGGCTTTTAAAAAATGCAATAATATAGGTTTTTATCGTGTCTATGCCTAAATAATTAAGAAACTCGGTCTTTTTATAAGATCAAAGTGTAGTATCTTGTATATAGCGGATATACCTAATTATTAAATTAATTCAATTAATTGAAGTTGTTTTGCCGACCGTAACCGTCGAAAACCACAGTCAGGGTACCATGGGTAAGTATACCAAATGAGTGTTTGTATATATATATATATATATTAGGTGGTTGACGTGCCGTTGCTATGACCACCGTTAAAATATTTTAGTGATCATAATATTCGAAAGTAAATTATCCTTTATCCTTTTTTTACCTTTAATTGATGAATCGGCCTCCGGTAATTAGAAATCTTTATACTGGATAAATATTCAAATATAATTCCTTATCAAAAGAGATGTTGAATTTTTCTCTTTCATTTGGAAATTTTTCCCAAGTCTTTTGGTCGAAACGGACATTCTTGCTTTGACGTGCCGTTGCTATGACCACCGCTAAAATATCTTAGGGGGGAGGGGATCGTAATATACCCTCCCCCTTTTCGGTCGGTCGTATATGTAGTATTAAACAATTCATCACGGGCGAAGAAGTAGAAGCCGCGGAAACGGGAGAATACCGCGAGTGATTATGTAAATTTCCCGCCTCCTTTTTCCATTTTATTTTGAAAGGGAGAACGGAGAAACCCGAGCGGCGTTTTAGCGTTATTTATACGCGCAAAACGAAACTCTGGTCGGCGTTATGGAACCCATTGTACTCCCGGAACTGAGGTGTTCGGATTATAAAATACCCCCTTTTTTCGCAGAGACTGTCTCCGAAGCTATAATGCTACATCTCGTATTCCAGGCACGGATCAAATGCGGTCATTTTGACAATGTCCCGGCAAACTCTCTTCCGCGTCACCCTCCTCCCTCCCCTCGCTCATATTATCAAAAGCTTCACCTCGATTTTGCCCTTTATTGTGACGGTCCTAACGCGATGTTTTCGGTTTGATTATGGACTAACCGCGTATTGTTCTACCAGCCGCTTCTACCATTAGTTTTACATTTGTTGTTATTCTTTCTACGAGGAAATTTCGTGTGCTTTTTGAGTTTTAGTAGCGGCAACGGTTGTTCAATTTCCGGAAAAATAAAACGCGGAAAATTTTCCGGAAAATTTATCGCAAATCGCAAAAATAAAAAATTGAAGCAAATTACTTTTTAAGGGTTTTTAATGTTTTTAACTTTTTATCGATATAAAATGTTTAATATCAGTAAACATACTAACAAACAATTAGACTAATCATGGGATTAAATCTTTTTTATTTATTTCGGAAAAATACGGAAAATTTTCGGGAAAAAGGCCTCGGTCATTTTCCGCGGAAACTTTTCCGACTTACAACACTAGAACGGTCACTTACATAGAATTAGCATAAGTGTATAATATTGTTCTATAAGTCTGTCACTTTGGGAAATATTTTAGTAAGAGCTAGTAACGGAGTGACGTCATCACAAGAAGAAAATCTCCCCCTAGCGAGGCGCTGTCAAGCAAGTGGGAGCAAGCGGACGCAAAACGGCGACGAAGCCCGTTATGCAGTCTGTCTTGTGAATAGCTCTCAGTAAAACCTTTGCATGTGAATAATTGGAAGTGTCACACTTATGTAACAATATTATACACTTATGCTAATACTAGGTAAATGATCGTTCCCACTACTAAAACTCTAAGCACACGAAATTTCCTCGTAGAAAGATAATAACAATTATTCACATGCCAAAGTTTTACTGACAGCTATTCAGAAGACAGACTGAATTACGGGCTTCGTCGCCGTTTTGCGTCCGCTTGCTAACGCGTCACACGTAGCCTTTGACAGCGCCTCGCTAGGGGGAGATTTTCTTCTTGTGATGACGTCACTCCGTTACTAGCTTTCAGTAAAATATTCCCCAAAGTGACAAACTTACAGAACAATATTATAGACTTATGGTATTAGTATGCTCAAGATCGTATTTCGTTAGAAGGATAATCTACTCTAAATTTTAAAGTGTGTCTGTTAATATAAAAGTTACGTTTGGATTAATTTGCAACCAATTTTATGAGGACCAATAACTACTCTTGGGCGTATATTTTTCACATATAGATGATTTTAACTTTAAACCTGTACCAAATAGAAATTTATAAGCGTAAGAAAAAAACCATAAGTGTGATAGATAGTTTGTATTTTTAATGATATTCATTTAAAAAACTAATAGCTTTAACTTTGTTATTTTTAATAAATTGTTGAATGGGAACGTAATAATTAAAATGGTTAATTTTATATTCCAAAAAACAAGCAATAACTCCTCGAAAAACTATCATTAACCGAAATCTTTGTGTCCAAAATTGACGTACGCGTATTTTACTGTGAAATGGTTGCTTAAACTCGCGACTACGGGGTCTATGCTAAGCGTAATAGGGATGTTGTATTTACCGGGTTATATATCTGATGCGGGGAATTATGAATAATTCATAATTGACCTTGGCTAATGCGTTACACTCGCTCCGGTTGGTTTGAAACCCCCAACGGTCCCCAAATATACATACTAAATCCCCTCCAGCATTTGAATAAAGCTCGCGAGATTCAAATTTAACTCCGGGTTTTTCTAAGGCTCGCTAATTATTCCGTACAAGCTTGGATTAACTTATTGTTGTCGAATAATACAGATTATCATTAAATTCAAAACAGCGTTATATTCAAACTTGTTAAGCCTAACCTACGAAGACTCTGAAGGTATAAAAGCCGAGAGAGATTCCATTCTAGGGTCGAGTATTCGGAAGTTTTTTCCTCGGCGTTTAAGATCGACGTTATACCATTAAAAAGCTGAAAAGGGTGCGCCTGGAACGGTGTCGCCATCTACAATTGGGGTTGGATAAAACATTTCCTCCGCCGCGACTAAACGACGCTCCCAGCCTTTGTAGTATATATGGAAGTAGTTCTATATTTACGCTATTTCAGCACCCTCTTTTTAAATATAAGCTCGAGCGCGCGCGGGTTTTTGCTGGGTTTTCTCCCGTTTCGGAAGAGGGAATTTTCTCTAATGCAAAAACTCTTCCTCCTACTTTCCATCTTGCCATCCCTGAAGGGTAAAACGTATATGTATATATAAATATGACTGCATTGCCAGTCCCTCCCGCTTTTAGTGTGGTGGCTGGTGTTTGTATATATAGTGTGTTTAGATGCGAGGGAGCGATTTTCTCTCATCCCACCCACAGTCGTTTATCACGGACTGGCCCTTCACTCCAATCGGGGGAGAATATTCCCCTTCTCCCCGAGGTTCCTCACTACTGAAATAACGATTCCATTCCCTTCAGTAACTACTCTCGCGAAAAATTCTCGCACGCGCGCTCCTTCTACTTGTTTTCTTCGCTCGTTCTCTCTCTCTGTTTTGGATGATTCCTTTAGCTCCGTCTATGCCTCTATGGTCGCGTATACGGATCCTCTCTGAGGATAAATTCAATTTTAATTTCGAATTTAGTGGTATTTTATTTGTGGTAATATTAGTATTTTGTTTTGTGGTAATATTTCCATTGTGTTTGGAGGTAATATTGCCATTTTGTTCGGTGGTAATATTGCCATTTTGTTCGGTGGTAATATTGCCATTTTGTTCGATGGTAATATTGCCATTTTTTTCGATGGTAATATTGCCATTTTTTTCGATGGTAATATTGCCATTTTTTTCGGTGGTAATATTGCCATTTTGTTTGGTGGTAATATTGCCATTTTGTTCGGTGGTAATATTGCCATTTTTTGTGATAATATTTCCATTTTGTTCGATGGTAATATTTCCATTTTGTTCGGTGGTAATATTGCCATTTTGTTTGGTGGTAATATTGCCATTCTGTTTTGTGGTAATATTGACATTTTATTTGGGGTAATATTTCCATTTTGTTTTGTGGTAATATTGACATTTTGTTTTGGTGTAATATTGCCATTTTGAGGCGGTTACAAAATTAAGATAGTGGCAATTCTTTTCGGTCTGTTGATATTTTTAATTTAAGAGACTGTAAATTACCGAAAGCTGTGTTTTAAACTTCTGAATTAATATCTTCCCGAATTGATCTAGATAAATTAATATATATATTTGTCGAAATGTGCTCTATAAAGAATGCCAGGCGGCGAATAAAAAAAAAACTTTTTATTTATAAATCGCAATATTGCCATAATTCACATAAATCCACATGTTTTCCAAATTATTTAAATCAAGACATAATATTCATAATTGATCATCTCGTTTACGCTATACTGAATCTTCTTTTTGCTTTTGGAAAAAGCGTTGAGGTGTGGTCGGTAATATTACTCTCGTAGGAGGCGCTGCGTAGCACTGTGTAGAGATAAAATAAGCTCGTCTGGTGTGCGTTGCCAATGATACGGAGGGACGCGCTAGGATAAGAGCGATGAAGGGAAGCCCCACTTCAGCCTCCCTTTGCACGCGCTTCCATTCTGGCGTAGTATCTCCGGATGGCGCTTGAAGGTCCGAATCCCGCCCGGCGCGCGTTATTGCCCATCTCCGTGTTCCACCCTTCGGATAATTAGCTTTAATTAAAATTCATTAGGAACCCTACCGTACTGGGCAGGTCTTATCATGGACCGGGGGGTTGGGGGGGGGGAGAAATAGGGGACGAGGGATAACTTCCTCCCCCCCCGCCCTCTCCTTATTTACCCTCTCATAGGTGTCGCTACGGGATCCTTTTTAATGACGCTAATGGGATGTGGGGGATGGAAATAATTATTTCCCCCTCCTCCTTATGTTTCCGAAAACGGCTTAATGATGTTCGTATTCAAAAGAATTTTATTTTCTCGTATTTTTTTTCTTCTTAAAATTGCCCTCTTGACAAAAATTAAATTTAAACGCCGGATTATTGCTTAGTTCGAGGCGTAATGTTTATGATTTAAAATTAATTTCCCTTTTTAATTTGAAATGTTATGGTTTCCCTTAAGGCAAATTGTGTGCCCTGATGTAGCATCGAGAAATAACCGCCATGGATGTAGGAAGCTTTTTACATCGGTCGGTGCCAGGCGGGTCGAACACTTTTACAGGCGCTAGTAAGCCAAAAATATACCAAATATTTTTCCGCCTTAATAGACGTCATTGGGATTTTTCAAGAATGTATTTATTTATACCTAGGGAGCATATCTATGTCGAGACGGTTTTTAGCCTTTCTCTCAATCCACCCGTTGGTCCCCCCAGTACGCTCCTCCGCTTAAAATAAAACGAATAGTCCCGGTATTTCATTGGCTGCTTAAAATTTACGTCACCTAACGCGATGGTAATCAAACGCCGGTGACGTTTTGTCTTACCCCCCCCCCCCCCCCGCGCGAGATGGGGGAAAGGCGTTACACGTGCCCGGCGATTGGCGCAACATAATCATTCTTCCTAAATATAAATAAATTCTTGTTTTTTTATTAGTTCAAATAATAATTTAGCGTATTTTAATTTAAGATATTGGTGAACTTTAGCTATAAAGTGAGCACCCTGTACATCTGGAACGTGTCTTAATCGTGTTTTTCTTATCTTTGTAGGTGAACGGCCGGGACATTTCGAAAGCTCGCCACGAGGAGGCGGTGGAAGCCTTCCGAACGGCCAAAGAGCCCATCGTAGTCGAGGTCCTGAGGCGAGAGTCGACGTCCTTGACCAGCCGCAACGGGACGCCGCCTCTGCCGCCGCTGATTAATCACAAAGCGACGGACGACAACTCCAAGAAAATGACCGTCGACGATAATAACGAAGTGACCAGCGCCCCTCGCGGCGGAAACGCCAACTGCGCCAAAGTGGTGGCCCAATCGTCCGCCACGTCGCCCACCCTCTGCGACTCGTGCACCCAAACGGAATGGACGGGCGGGTGGGGAGAAACCCCGCTCGTGCCGTTCCCCCCGCAAAATGGGTACGATCAGCATTTTTAAAAATAATAATATAGCTGACTCTTGGATATATTTATTTCATGAGGACTACAGTCATTTTAATCTCATTAGGATTATATAAAATATCTCTTAGAAAATCTCTTGGCAGAAAATAGGGCGATTAAAATACGTCATTGTAGTGACTTCAAACTATTTCATCGGTTAAATATAACTTCTAAAAAGTAAATGTTCTCTAAGCAGCATAATGTATACATTTAATACCACCAAGTAGAGTAACGCACGTAGTATATTTTCTATATACAGGGTATTTCAAAAGGTTATGCAAAAATGTTAAGGAGTTGTAGGGGTTAGTTGCCTGTTTTTCCCCCATTTTCCTACGATGAGTGAAAAGAGCGCCAGAGCGCTTCAAAGTGTGGCCTACTAGCCCCTGGAAGTAGGCTGCAACAATCACAGTAAAAAGCAGCAGGGACTTTAAATACGGTTAAATTTACTTTGTTACGCTGGTTACCTCGATTTGTTTACAAAGTCCTTTTTTACCTATCACACGAACCCAAACCTTAAAGTTCGCATTTCCCTGCTGCGTACATACATACATACATACATACGTATTTATTTTCCTTTTGATTTTACAAACCCCTTTTGAAACAGGGGGGAAACCATTTAAATATGGATTCCCAGGAGTTGATACAAAAATACAATTTCAGAAATTATTACACACAGACGTAATGTAGACATATAGCTGCTTGGTATTGCGCTTGTTGCAGCCTAATTCCAGGGGCTAGTAGGCCACACTTCGAAGCTCTCTGGCGCTCTTTTGACTCATCGTAGGAAAATGGGAAAAAACAGGCATACTTCTCAACTCACCCACTACAACTCTTTAAAAGTTTTGCATAACCTTTTGAAACACAATGTTTATTGATTCTATCATATGTAACATAATTACTCTTAAGTATGCCTCTGTATAACATTTCCATTGAAAAAAATTCAATGAGACCTTGTTTCACGCGGAACATACATTAATCAGACCCAAAAATGCAAAAATGCTTATAATCCTTGCGCTATTGAAAAGGTTACCATGGAAATGAAATCAGGTGATCGCGAGGCACGAGCTAAACTTGACATGGGCAAAGCCAGAAACGCGCGAGGAATTCTCACTAACTTCCGTTTCCCATCAGTAAAGTTGATGACGCGTATTTTGTCACGGAGTTGTAAGTAACGTAATTTACGTCATATCCCGTGAACAAGGTTTCATTAACGAAAATGCTTTTATGGCATACTTATGAGTGACTATGTTATATATGATTCTATGTATGTTTCGGTAATTTTGCTGGAGATTCACGCCCTTTGTAACTAACTAAATTACATATATTCAACTTTTACGGTCTTACTTCTCCGGTAATGATATCATATATACTTCTGGTTTAACGTAAAAGCATGGGCAATGCTAGAAGCTTTCCTTCCTTATTAAGTGACGCTGGGTTATAAGGCGGAATAGATGAATTAAATACCAGCCGAAATAGTCCTTCGCGACGCGTATACTCTGTAGTGGAAAAGTCATTAGTGGGTTTTTACGCGGTCTGCTATTAGCTATATGAAGTCTCCTTCGTAACAACTCGTTTCCCCAAAATTTAATAGATCTATGGCGTAATGTTGGTCAGTGGAACTGCCTATTTAACCATTATGGTAATTCGTATCGTAAGCAAGGGGAAAGGGGAGGAGAAATCATTGTTATTTGGGCCTTCCTTTTTGAATTGCTAATTTTGTTAGACAAACTGTGTAACGAAATAAAAGTCCTTATTTTTTGTGTTTTTAGAACGGGATATTTGCAATCGTCTCCTCTAAGGTCCGTCTCTCTATTGACCGCTGACGTCATTACCAACTACCAACCGCTAGCCACCCCGGAAGCGGACGATGATGACATAGGCTGCGAAGTCGAATACGAGGTGAGTTCGTGCGCTTTACCATATGATTTTCAAATTCTACATTCAATTCCCATTCGTAATTCTGATTTGGTTACAACTCTCAATTTCATTTCATTTATCGGAAGCGATCCTCATACGAAATCTATTTAACTGTAGAAATTCTATAACTTTCTGTTTAGTATTTCTTAGAATTGTTAATTTTCCGGAAAATTTAAATGCGGAAACATTTCCGGAAATTTTCCTTAAATCGGAAAATAAAAAAATTAAATATATATTACTTTTTAAGGGTTTTTATTCTAGACTAGTCTAGTGGTTTAGTTTTACTTTTGGATTCGACATAATTAGGTGAAAACGCTGCGAAATTTAGATTAAGCTAATCATCAAATAAAAACTTTTTTTTTCGGAAAAATACGGAATATTTCCCGAAAAAAGACCTCGGTAAATTTTCCGGAATTTTTTCCGAATTACAACCCTACTATTTCATCTGTAAGGCTTCAAAACGAAATAGATTTGATCTTTTGCGCTAGCCGTTTAGGTGAAAAAAATAGATCTCTTATATTTTATTACAAATCAAATACGATTTGACAAGAATTCCAATATTTTCTCACTAACATGTCAAACGTAACCTTGGGGTCATCCTTTCGCTGTCCTCTAAGTTCTTTCGGAAATTCGTGAACCCTTATGGCGACTCACTGACCCGAACGTCCATCTTTTATTATTCGAACGACCTCTACCATTTTCCCGCCATTCACAGCGCTGCGAGAAAGGAGTTGTTCCTCCCGCGGCGAATTATTTTTTGTGTCCATCCAGTTACTATGGCAACACTTATTGACAAGCGCTAAAGACACGATGATCGAAGAGCTCCCATTATTAAGCTTCTTTTATAGTGTACATATATATATAGAAAGTATATTTTCGTTTGTAACGTGTGTAACGATTTTTATACTTCGCAACTATTGGTTTCGCATTTGTTAGCCTTTCCAGGCCTGTCGAAAAGTTCGGGTTTGTTTATAGGGCGAGATCCCCTCCGTGGCACGTAATCACTTCCCAGAATCCCGGTTCGTATGATAAATATCACAGATCATTAAAGGAAAATAACTAAAATAAACCCCATTGTTTTAATATATTGCATTTGTTATAGAGATAGAAACGTAAATGTTTTTAACAAATCCCTTTAAAGGCTCTTAACGGAGCAACGAACCATTATTTTCGAATTTATAGCTTTCCCTTAATTTGATTTAAAGCTTTTGTGATAAGCACAAGCAAGCGCGCTTATTGATTGATATAAATAAATTCCGCCCGAATGTAAATACTTTCCGCCTGAATATTAATATTTTCCGCCCGAATGTAAATACTTTCCGCCTGAATATTACTCAATTCCGTCCGAATGTAAATACTTTCCGCCTGAATATTAATCAATTCCGCCCGAATGTAAATACTTTCCGCCTGAATATTAATAAATTCCGCCCGAATGTAAATACTTTCCGCCTGAATATTAATAAATTCCGCCCGAATGTAAATACTTTCCGCCTGAATATTAATAAATTCCGCCCGAATGTAAATACTTTCCGCCGGAATATTAATAAATTCCGCCCAAATATAAATAAATTCCGCCCGATTGTGAATAGATTCCGCCCGATTGTGAATATTTTCCGCTCGAATTTAAATACTTCCCTGTCGAATGTAAATACTTTCCCCCTCGAATTTAAATACTCATAATATAATATAATATAATATAAAACGCTTGTTTAAAATATATTAAATTACCTGTAAATAACAATAATCACTATGTTAAATTCGCGTTATAAATTTAAACCGCCATCAGTCTGGTAGCTAAGGCCGGTAGCTCTGTAATGAAAAATATTTGGAAGCATAAAAAATCCTTTTCACGCGCCTGCTTTGCGCGAAGGAAAAGTAAATTGAAGGCAGTAGAAAAATAAGTCTGCCGTAATCCGCCGGGATTCGAGGCTGGAGATGAGAAGCGGGAGGCGCGCGCAAACGATACGTTTCGCTAACGACCCTCTGCGACGCCCCCTGCCGCCGTTCGTGAGCAAAATTCATTTTGGTCGGGATTTAAATGCATCGTGTAAAAAAAATTCATCTAGAGCGTTGCGTGCCTGCGCGGATTTTTTTTCTTCGTCTTCTTTAAAGAAATGAAAATCGGAAAAATATCTAGAGATAAAAAGAAGTATTAATTTCATAGAAAGGGTTTACAGACAATCTTCCGAAGAAAGTCTGGCGAGCCTAGTTTTATTATTTATTTTTTAAGACGGTTTTCTTGTCACAAGAGGCACTTTTTAGATAATATAAAATAATTTTTTCCCATTTGTTTTACCGCCTACGAACGATACATTTTCGGGTACTTAATTAAAAGTAAATAATGTTATAAAATAGGTGCTTAAATAAACCCCTCTCTGATTGTCTTGCCCCCTTTTGAAAAATGCTGCCAGATCTATGCGTAGAGAATTCTCAGCTTCGTCCGTATAAAGAGAAACCATAGACAAACCGGTTATATGTCCAGTCGCAGCAGCACAAACTTTATAATCAGCTATGAATTATCTTTTATTTAAAGAATTATTTGATTATTTTTCTTCATACAACCTAGAATTTAATTATGTCTACTGTCGGGAGAATGAATGCTCGAAAAATAAGCTCAAATTTCCCTGTACAGTGGCGCCAAACATTTTTAAAGCCAAAGGCAAGAGCGGCCAGAGCTGCAAAAGTTGGTGTTCCAAACCAAATACCTGTGGTTATATTCCCTTTAAGAAATATTTTAGTACGAGTATTTATTCGTTAGATATATTTACGTTATTCAAGTTAAGAAAGATATATTTTAAAAGATATATTTTGAAAGATAATAATAATAATAATATAATATAATAATAATAATAATAATAATAATATGTTTTAAAAGATACGTTTTAAAAGATACGTTTTAAAAGATACGTTTTAAAAGATACGTTTTAAAAGATACGTTTTAAAAGATATGTTTTAAAAGATATTTTTTAAAAGATATATTTATTAAAATATATCAATTTTTTCCATTACAAATAAAAAACCAAGCTTCTACAGGGTGTTTAGCGTAAGATGCGATATGTTTTTCGAAATTGTATCTCAGATAAGCAAAGATGGGTTTCCCGTTCTTAGTATTATTGGATAAGTTTACATCTACGAATTGAAACGTAACTGATCCCTTTAAGAGGCGTAGCGTAAGGAAAAACAGACTTCACCCTCCCCGGCGGCCTTTTATTTTATGAAAAGCGATCCGGGTATGGGTCGAATTGACCATATCCGAATAGATGGAACGCGATCTTAGACCTATACAACAGAAAAGGGGTTTTTCAGTTTTTTTATCTGACCGAGTACGTGGGCGACGTGCTTCAATTTTCCTAATCACATCCAACATTATCCGCGCCAGAATAAACGCGGAAAAGGAGACGATATATTAATATTTTATTGGCTTCCTCCTCTATCCCTCTCTCTACAGGAAGTGACGCTAAGGCGGAGTTCCAGCACGGAGAAATTGGGTCTCACTCTTTGCTACGGCGCTCCGGACGATTCGGACACGGATATTTACGTTAGCGAGGTAAGATTGGTTACGCGGACAATAATAGATCGGGTACACTACGTCGTGTCGTCTTCCGTGTGGGAAATGCCGATGCTGTCGAGGGCTATTTTTGGGGGAAAAGGGTGAAAGTTCACGAAGGGAACGCGAATGGTTTTCGTCCTTCTATCCGGAGAGGGTTGTTGGCCCTTTCAACGGTTCCTGCGTTTTCAATTACTTTTTCTGGTTTTTAGGTGGAACCGCTGAGCGTAGCGGGAAAAGACGGTCGAATAATCGAAGGGGATCAGCTTCTACAGGTGCGAATGCGGTCGGATAATCGATTATATCGCCTACTCAATCGATACGACTAATCGATTTTTCTTTGGTTCCTCTCCTCCCTCGCCGTGTGGTGTCGCTATCTCCGTTGTTATCTTTAGATTAACGGCATCGAAGTGCGGAATCGCGAGCAGGCCGTGTCCCTGTTCTCCGAGAAGCGATCGGACGTGACCTTGTTGGTGGCCAGACCCCAGCAGGGTCCCAACGACGACGAGGACGATGACGACGACGCCAGCGACCTCTGTCGAAGTCACAACGCTTTAATTGTGAGACTCCATCCTATTTTTTAATTAGGGATGCACCGATATATCGGTCGATATATCAACCTATTTTTTTAATTTCGGTATTGGCCAATATCGGCTTAAGCGAAGCCGATATTGGCCGATACTAGAATAAAATGTTCAGAAAAAACATTTAAAAATAGGATAATTCTCTATGAACTAATGATAATATTTTATTTTATTGGCCGCGCCACGGACGCCAGACTTCAGAAGCTAGAGCATACCTTTTTTTAGACAGAGGTTACTAGTTTAAACAAATAAAAAACAACGGTATTCGATTTGTGATAGAAAATATGTATCAAGTAAAATGAAAAGAAACATATTCGAATATGTTCTTACAAACCTTTTTTCATGAAAAATTAGAATAAAATGGTATGACAGTACTCGGCGTTTTTTGAGGTCGAGTACTCCAACTCGACTTCGAATAAGTAATTGGAGAATACTCGTCGATTACCGAGTGCCAAAAAATTGCATATTCGGGTACTCGATTACTCGAATAAGCTGCTCTCTAAACTCGTCGAGTATTTGTTTTTTTTCTATCCTCGTTGCTTCAAAGTTCAAAGAGGAGTTTTTACAACTTTTTGGGTTGCAATAAACGGTACCTATAAAGTTGTGGAAACTGGTTCATTTAAATTAAAGGAATATTTTTCAGCATTGAAAATTACTTTATAACCCTTTTAATTTAAATTTAATAATTACTTGAATAAAACCAGCTCCTAATCAAGTACTCGATAACCCGACTCGTTAAAAATATTACTCAAGGTTTTCTTTAGTTACTTGACTCGAATAAGAGAAAGTTTCCCCTCAATCAAGTGCTCTATTACTAGACTCAACTTCAATATTATTCGACTCGAATACTCGATGAAAATACTCGATAGCCGACTCGATTGACTAAAGCCACTAATCGCACAGCCTATACTGAACCGTCTTTCACACTGATTTTATCACACACTACTGTTAATATCATACACTTTGTTAATATCGGCCACGAATAGCCGATATATCAGCCGGCTGATATACTGGCTGTACCAATATCGGTACATCCCTAGTTTTAATACTCTTTATCTTGTATCTCAACTCCTTAAGGGTATTCTTAACTCGTAAGAACTCGCAAATTTTACTTTATTGGAGATAACTTTATTTTGCGCGAAGGAGGAAGATGAGTTGGAGGACGAGCTGGAAGAGGTTGCGGGTCAACACGAGAAAGACAGCGGCGTCGGACGGACGGACGAAAGCACCAGGAACGATGAAAGTTCCGAGGAGAATTTGGAGCATTTAGACGCTGTGGTAGCGGGACCGGGAAGCGACGCGCTGGACGCGGCTTGTACATCCGGTATGACTACCGGAAATGACGTTACGGTGTCCGCCTCCGATTGTGAGCGATTCCGGGAGCAGCTGGAGTTGAAATGCGCCAGTACTTCTACCACTAACTTAGACATGATTCTTAAGAAACCAGCGGCTAATCAAACCAAGACGAATGCGGTAAGTGTTCTTCGGGATGAGAAATTGGTAATATTTTATAGACCATAAGTTGTAATATTTGGGATACATTTTTAGCCAAACCCGATCGGCAGATATCAGTCGGACGCTAGTTTGGACCGGGAGATGGCGTTGCTCAACAAGGAGATGGAACACATTCAGTTGGAATGCGAGTCCCTAGTCCATCGGCACATGTCCGAATCCCAGAAGAAAACCAACCATACGTCGTCTCCTTCGTCGTCTTGCCATACTCGCGGTAGCGACTCTATCGCCGGCGACCAGTTGTACGTCAACTTAGTCGACCTCCAGAATCAAATGCGCGTCGGCCGGACGTCGGTCAACTCGAGCGCGTCCACGCACGTTCCTTCCTCCAGCGGCCAGCCACTGCCCTCCGTCGGCGCCTCCACCGAAGACCTCGTCTCGGCGGAAAGCAATAAACCGCCTTCGATTCGTTCCAGGCTGCAGGCCATGAGCAAAAAGGAAGCCGTCGAGAGGTGGGTCAAGAGCATGGTCTTCGGTCGAGGAAGGCACGGGTCCGTCTCGTCGCCTTCCCGCCAACACCACCAGAACAATAGCGAACAAGAGCGTGACAGCGCCTATAATACGGGCGGGTCGACTCCCTTGACGCTAGAATTAAGTCCCCTGGTCCTCAACACGGGACAGACTGGCGAAAAAAAAATGACGGTTGTGTCTCATCACGGCTCCATGATGTCTCTAGTATCTCCCAGGTAACTTTCTAAGTTAACTTAAATTTTAATTATTTCGTAGGTGATACTTAAGATCGGTATTTGGATTATTTTCAGAATGGAAGACAAAGGCACTCAGCTCCAAGAATCTGACGTCGCTAGTATTTTTAGCTGCGACAGTTGTCGTCGATGCTGTCGAGCCCTGCTTCAGCAACAACAATCGGAAAACTTTTACCAAGATTCCATCAGGAGACGTTTATCTCCGGATTTGACCAGAAACCACGGTTCCAACATGCACCAACCTTCGAACAGACGCCACAGAGCGGCCAGTGACGAAGGATCTAGTCGAGGATCCGCCCTAGGATCCAAAGATGACTTACACGTAAGTCATATACCCGCTGTCTAAAACACGCGGCCGAATTTGACATCGTTTCAATGTCATTCAGTATTCCGAGAAAAACAAAAACTACGTGACGTTCCACCCTTGCACGACCATGTACACGAACCAGGCCAATCTGCAGCACACAATCTGGCTTCAACAGCAGCTATTCCGAGACGCCCTTCAAGCGAGGGAGTCGACGCAACCCACCCCTACCGTCAATAAGAAACCACCTTTAACCCCGACCAACGGATGCCGGAGAAGCGGCTCTACTGGCGGAGCGTCCAGCGGGATGGTCGTTCTAGCGTCGCCCCCTACGCCGCTTATCAGAAGCGGACTGACCAGTTGTCCCTCGAGTCCGTCGAAAGGAAACACGCCCGTTCTGGAAGATGTCAAGATGGAATGGAAAGTCAAAAGGAGAGCCGACGGAACTCGGTGAGTTAGACTTTTTGTTCAGAACATAATGACAAGCTTATTTTACGCATATTCCAATGGGGTTATGCTTTCTTTACACGGCTTAGCCTTTATTTTTACTTAAATCCGCTGGCCAGTGATGTTGCGTTTCACTATTGACCCTTTAAACCGCGTGCTTGGCACTCGTGTTGTACCTTGATCACGCAATATTATGGCACCATGGTTCGATTCCTAAAAAAGCGACTATTTTGAACGTTACAATGCTTTGCCTTCGGTACTTCCAAAGTTTACTCCCGCTAGATTTATAATTAATGCACGTTTTTAGTGGCATTGTAGTGCCTTGGTTTTGGTGTCCCCGAATTTTTAGAATCGACTTATAAAAATTGGCCCCTCCTACTTTGTTAAGATACATCGCTCGAAGACCGGCCAGGAACAAGATCCTGAAGGAACGGGCGCTGAAAATCAACGAGGAACGAACGGGTCTGACGACGGACGACGACGCCATGTCCGAGTTGAAAGTGGGACGCTATTGGTCCAAGGAAGAACGCAAAAGACACTTGGAGAGAGCCAGAGACCGGAAAAGGAAGGAAATGCAATTGAGAACGAATCGGCTGACGTCGGTTGGTAGCGCGACTCAAGAACGCCAGAACGGCGACGAAAACGTAGACGACTTAGTCGCCGTGAACAACCGACCCATCACCATCCTGGAACTGTCCCAGAAGAAGATGCTGAAGAGGAAAGGACGCGCCGTTTTCGACGACTTCACCACCGTTCAGGAAGTCCTGGCTCACGGTAACAAAGTTCAGGGCTCAAAAACATTGGGTCTCCTGTCCGTCACAACCGTTTGAGACTTCTTAGGAGGGTGCTTTTCATTTATACCAACAACAACAACAACACCACCAACCAGACTCGCGAATATAATGTACATTAATATTAGGGCCTCTTCTTTGCTATTTTAGGACGTGACGTTTCAAAATATATCTATATTAATACTTCGCGAAAGGTACGCAAAAATAAAATGACTTTAGGTTTACTAAACAACGATTCGTTTTCGTAGAAGTCATTTTTTCATCCCCGTATGTGTCGTGGAAATCAGTTGAGATTAAAGTCCCAGAGAATTCGTTTTGTCGTTGCGAACAATCGACTAATCGTAGTCACCCAGTGTTTTAGTAGATAACGATCTGAAAACGGCCAACTAGGCAACTTCCGGATATCCGAGATTGGTTCTGTTTGGTTTCAATCACCGCCCCTCCGAAGACAAAGTTCAGCGCGCTTTCACACAATCAAAATATTTATTTCCAATGAAATTTTACGAGTCATTAACATCTTAAAGGGAAATTTGTTACTTATTTTGCTTGGCTAATATAACTTAAAAGTAATTGGAGACATACTGACACGCTCGTAAGAGAGGACTTACGTATATGGTAATATTGTATGTCCATTAATAGCCAGTCCCATGAAAGATAATTATTATTAAGTTAAAATTAACGAATACCCCATTTTTTTAGGATGTAAAAGATAATTTTATAATTAATATTAATATACATTTTCAGTATTTTAAAAAAAAAGTAAATATATTTGAGATGTGTATATACTGATATAAAAAGTGTAAATAAATTAAGATGATAAAATGTTTCATTGAGTAAAAGAAATGGGAGAAAAAAGTTCCTGAAATTTCGTGAATCAAAGAAACCGAAGTAAATTCAAATACTTCCGGAAAAATGACTATTATTATCGGATACATAACATTCGTTCCAAAAACAGTTTTTTTAGTTTTTAATGTAAATAAGTTTCAGGCTCGGAACAACGAAGAGTATATTTTAAAAATAAAGGAGAAATTAACTGAACCCCAATTTCAAGGTTAATTAAGAGAGCGTGTCAGTTATAATTGTTCCTTTGAATAAAGATAAAATTAAACCATTCAACGTGTACTATTGTGTAAATTTATGGGAAAAAAAAACAAATATACAAAAAAAACCTTTGTACAGTAAAATAAAATAAAAAAATACCAATTGAAACGGATGATATTAGTACAAAAACTTCATTTATTTACAGTTTTACAAAGCACTCAGGCCGATTATTAATATAGTATTAATATTTATTATTTAAATTGATATTCATAAACTAAAAATAGTGCTTCTCTCCTCTCCCCCCTTTTCCGGTTTATCTAGTTTTGGGCTACTTTTGATTCTGAGCAAATTAAAATATTTTAAGTTCTTTTTCAGATGTATAAATGTTCGTTAATTTTTAATTTTCGATATATGGTTCCCCAGATAATTTCACAATATATTACTACAAAGGTGTATCTAATTAATTGATAAGGCCGAAGATTTTAGACACTATTACATCTACGTACCGCCGTGGATAATATTGCATAGTGAATATAATAAAGGCTTATATGAATATAATATATGCGGTATTCGCGAATGCACTCTATCGAAGCGGCGCTTAATTTCATTACATTAAGGCGAGAGATATAATTTAGAAGTCCCCTTTTTAATTCTTTTAAAGTCCTTTTTTGTTTTTAAAAATTAGTGACTTCGTACCGGAAGTAGATTGTATTACTTTTTGAAATCCCGAAAATATCGGTGTTTTTCTAGGATTTTTCATAAAATATATATATTTAGTTATTATTAGATTTTTATTTATCGTTTATTTGAAAGGTAGCGACTAATCTTTAAACGGCAGTTATATGTATATTGTCCCTGACTAGTTGAGATGTTTGGCCAAACTCGGCCTGGACCATCAACAATTGACCAATGCCCGGCGTTTGAGGGGCGAAGGAGGCCACTCTTCTCCTCTCGCCGCTGAATGTCCGGCTTCTTCGTCTCCTCCTGATGTGGCCCCTGACCTTGGCCATCCAGGATTCTTCCGGGTCCAGGTTGAGTTCCTCGTCGTCCTCCTCGTCGGTCGTTAATTGGCTGCGTTCCACCTCGATTTGCATGGCTCGTTCCCTCATCATTTGCTGCTTGCGGGCGGATCGTTTGGGAGTTACTTCCGGCGACGTCATGGCCGCTCTATCCGGAAGTATCCTGGGTTCGTATTTGCCCATAGATGGACGGCGTCCGAAATTTCTACCCAAGCTGGACGTTCGCTCTCGGATGATCGCGGAACTTACGCGGGGACGATTTTCGTTCTTGAGTCGGGCGAGGTTGATGGGCTCCAAAAAAGTTTGTACTTCCCTTTTGGCGTTTTCGTTAATTCGGGCCACTTCCGCCGCCACTTTGCCTTTACCCTGATGCGCCGTGGCAGGTTGCGGCGCCGGAGACGGGGGCGCTTCGATCGCGTTTTCATCTAGTTCTTTAATTTTCTCATTATCCGTCGTCGCGAGGGGTTCTTTCTTTTTTTTCTTGTCTTCTTTGTCCTTTTTCGAGATTTTCTTCCGGAAGTAGGCGATGCCACGCTTCTTCTTCTCGGCTTTGATGATGACCGTTTCTTCGACGTCCTTGTTATTGCTCTTATTCTTGTTTTTCTCATCGTTCTTTTCGTTTTGTTTAATCATTTCCGCTTTCCGTAGAACCAAGTCGCTCTCGGACGGTGGTAGAGTGCCGTAACCCAAGGAGTCGTCCTTCTTTATTCCTCTTTTGAGCTCTTCCTCGGCGATGGTTTCAATTTTCCCTCGTACCACTCCTACGCCTTCTTTGGCCAGCCAAATTTCTGGTTCCGGAGCCGAGGATAAGCTGGAGGAAACCACGAAGACCCACTCGTCGGATTCGGGTTTGTACGAAGACCATCCCGTCGTAGCGCCTCCGGCCGACGAAGAGGTGGTGGTGGAAGTCATCGTCATAGCTCGGGTCTTTCTCCTGCCTTCTTCCCTCCACTCTTCCATGTACCCGGATGAGATGCTGGAGGTGGAGGACTCGTCCATCTTCATTTCTTCTCCTTCCGGTTCCGGTCTCTGGCCCCGCGGTACCCCCGCGTCGCCTTCGTTCTCTTCGACGGTGGACAGGGCGCCTTTGGAAGGATTATCGCGGGTGGTGGCGGAGGCGGGTTCGTTTTGGTTGAGCCACCAGGCGTCGCTGCAACAGGAACAGGAACAACTGCTATTGGAGCAACTGCAGGTACCGGAAGACCGCTTGGAAGACGGCTCTGGTATCTGCGCCCCTCTGGAGGGTCGTTCCTCCGCGGCCACTGCCCCGGCTTCACCGAGTTCCTCTTCTCGAAAGGAAGGGTTGTTGTCCGACGTGCTGTCGGAGCTGGGGCCGTGGGGCGCGTCCAAGTCGTTGAGGATCTTTTCCTCTTCCTCCAAATAACTTTGTCTCTGTCTTTGCTTTCGTCGCAGGCGCTCTTCGCGTTCCCGGTTCATGATGGCCACTTTGGCCAGTTCCCTTCGAAACTCTGCCAGAGCGATGTCGTCGCTTCGAGCGGTCATGGACCGAACTGTCGACCTCTTGCTACTGGTTCTCGAATTGGGCATTGTCACCGATCTTCTGTCACCCAGAACTCTTTGATACTGAGCCCTTCTACCGTGAATTTGACTTCCTAACCAATTGAGACGACTTTCCAAAATTTGAACCTCTTCTTTCTATACGGGAAGATACGATGGGTGGAAATTAAATTACTGAATTATTACGAAATTAGATACTTTCCAATAAAAAATTTCCCCTTTTTGTTTATTCTAAGAAATTGATATTCTCAAGGTTGAAATATGATATAAAAAGAAAAAAGCACTATGGGCGAAGAAGACTCAACATATTGCTTTTTACAAATTCCCTCTCTCCCCCTTGCTACTTCCGGATATACCTTGTCTCCAAAATCAAAATGACAAAAAGCGACATATGCCTTTCGCGAAGGCACATGGAGTTCGAGTGCCCAACTTGAAAATCCACTTTAAGACAGCCAACTTTTATATTTTAAGAGAAAATAAAGTAGCTAAGATCATTACAGCTTTCGAAAAGTCGGCC
Source organism: Leiobunum rupestre (assembly GCF_980474605.1). Lineage (NCBI taxonomy): Eukaryota > Metazoa > Arthropoda > Arachnida > Opiliones > Sclerosomatidae > Leiobunum > Leiobunum rupestre. The sequence goes on from NC_143389.1 coordinate 42,695,038, forward strand.
GTATATCGTCCCCTCAGGAAGATTATACACTCACTCCCTCCCCCTTCAGGGTCCTCCTCTTATCCCCCTCCCCGTAGATACGATATTACAACGACAGTCTAGATCTCCCTCAGCTACAGCAGTCTCCATGCATGATGGCACAGGCCATCTACTTTCTCCCAGACGCTGGAAAGAGAAGTCCCTTAAATTTCCAGAAAACCATCAGCCCTTAAATCTTGTTGTCCAGCTCGCTTCTACTAATTCCCCGGGCTGCGGATAGGAGAGGGGGGGACGCGCGTCCGTCTAGAGTCACTCCGACATCCATCAAAAGACGGGGCTCCGGTACATCGCTCCGAGGCACGTGCGAAAAGATGCTCCCGAACCTCATATCTCTCTCTCTCTCTCTCTCTCTCCCTCACCACGCGCCTGTCTCGCGCCAAATCAGACACGCCGAAGCCCGGGCGCGTTTTCAAATGTCTCGTGACTTGGGCTTTTCGGTCAATTTGTTAGAGGTCGCGAGAAGGGGGGATTCCGCGGGGTGACCAAACGGAGAAATACAAGTAGCTCGCGCGACGAAAGATAACCGATTTTTTTTTCGGCCTCCTGTATGACTGGCTGGCTGGATGGGGAGGGGGAAAAAATATTCCGGAAGCATTAAAAGAAGTTTTCCATCCGCGAACATTCGTTAGTCGTAAAAACGGCGGGATTCTCCCCTAGCTGCTTCCGGTTAGTTTAATCTAGCCCGGAAGTGATTTTCTTAGCCACTGGGTACGCGGGAGCTTATATCCGTATCGAGTATCAACCCTGAAAGGCGGCCTGAGGGTTCAGTCTGCTCGCTGAACCGCGAGGAATTTTATATACCAACTATTTGGGTGTAATTTCACTTCTAGTATAGGCTACAGGATTATTTTTGTCAAAAAATATTTTGAGCTGTTATTTAGTTATATTTTCACGAGCCCTTTTTTTGTTACTTTTTAACGGAACAACATCGATAGATTTTGAAGAGAATTGTTTTGAAAATAAGGAGTATTTTCCTCCAGTATCTCCAAATAAAAGTTTGTTGATGTAGAAACTCTGTCACGGGGCAGTCTTGGAAATGGAGAAAAGCTTTTAGAAATGCGAGGATCAGGTCGCTCCCTTGAGCTCCGCGAGAACAAAAATAAATTCGAGGGTGTGTTGGGTAAAGTATCGGAAGTCGATAGAAACCTCGAAGATGCGAACGTTGTTTGGGTTACTTGCGTCTGTCTATAGCGTATAGTTTGGCCCTCTACCCAAATTTCGGCTGGCTGAAAAAGAGTCGGCTTACCGTTAATCTGGTTTGCGGGATGTCGTAAATGTTATCCATCACGTCCGTCGATGATCGTTTACTGAAAATACCAAAAGAAAACAAATTGGTTTTTAATGTATTTTGAATGCGCGTTAGGCTTAAAAACTTTTCAATTTTAGAATTAACGTAACTAAAATATTCGGGTCATTGGATAAATCCAATCTGGGATGAAAGGAGTGATATTGTGACCTACACAACCTCTCTGCGTGCGTGACTAAGCCATAATTTGTTTTGGCAGTGCTGGATTAAGGACTAGGCATACTAGGCACAAGCTTATGGGCCCCCACCACTGATGAAACCAATGGATTTTTCACGTGTTCGGTTTAAGAGAAAAACATATCAGGCTTGTTGCTTTATTACTTGAAAAAAACATTATTATCGTTAAAAAAATCAGCTAGGCTAATACCCAAGGCACCACCCTAGACTTTTAAAGCCTTTAATTCAAGTGGCCGGGTTACAATGCGTAGGAGGGTGGTAGCAAGCCACGCGAGCCAACAGCTCCCTACACTAACTATTACCGTTAACCTCAACCCGTTTTGCGTTTTTACGCTTTCCACGCGCCACCAAAATCTGCCTTGAGCCTGGCCTTCGGTAAATCCGGTACTAATTTTAGGTGAAAATACGGATACCTGGACTTCTCGGGTTTCTTTTGTTCGGGTGGTGGTTCCCATCCCGTTGTCCACTCCGTTTGCGTAGACATGTCGCTGAAGGAGGTTGAGTCTTCGTCGTCCTCCCCGTTGGCCTCGCAGTCCATTCTCAAACCTCGGACCCATTCCTCCAGAAGGTCTTGCGGGGTTCCAGTTGGAGCCCTTCGACCTTCTTCCGGGGCTAAATTGGCGTTCCTCACGTCTTCGTACAGGTTTTCATCCAAAAGTTTTTCAATCTTCTAATGGACAGTCGTGAAAATGAAAACACAGGATCAATAAAGATTAGAATTTTTAAATTAAAAGTAATAATAGCGATTCGGACCTTCTGGACGGCTTTGTCCGGTACTTCAGCCATGCTGTTGGGTCTGGATTTCGGTGTAGCGGGCAGGGGACGAAGGTGCTTCAAGCTGCGTAGCTGCTTCAAGACCACTTGCGGCTTTTGCGTCCTGTGCCAGGCGCCTTTGTCCTCTTTGCAGTCGCCACCGTCCACGGAATGAGCAGAGCCGTTAATCTGTCGAAGATTAACGCGTTAGCTTGTTAGATATACCCAAAAGGGATCTAACCAATCTAATAACGTAAGCTTGATATCGCTCAACAGCGAGGTTTCAGTTTTTAAGCCATTGAGCCGATTGTATTGACATAGTTCAACAACGGTGTAAAGCTTTATAAGCCTAACAAATCTCTTTTGACGCGAACGACTTTCGGAATATTTCATTAAAATATCTAAAATGAACCTTTGTTTGTTTAAGAAAATCCCCCTGGAAATCGACGCTTTCAATCTGTCGTAACTACAAAAGCAGTCGGGTAAATCTTGTTCCCGGCTATAATGAAAACTTGGGCGCTCGTAATATTTGCATACTATCTGGCGCCTAGTATCTGCCTTATTTGCGTAACGAATGCTCTGGCGGCTTTAATGGGGCCCAAATATTAGCTTAAATGACGCGATAATCGTGATAAAGGGATCCTTGCCGGGGATTTAGCCATTATTTGGCGTGTCTGCGAGATCGCGACAGCGGGAGCGTATTGTACGATGGCTAATGTCTCGCCGCGCAATCGGAAACCCTTTCAGGAATTCGGAGAAGAATTTCGACTCCTTTCCACGTTAAAACATTTCTCTTTTCCACTCTCATTTCTATCCGTCTTTCTCTCTCGCGTTCCTACTTATCTTTACTTTTCATCTTGTTTATCGCGTAATTCCGACTGCCGCCGCTAGAGAGCGCCACTCCCCGGAGAGGCGCTCGCGCTAATTACGCGTAAATAAGGAAAGAACGCGTTTTCTCTCTCTCCGAGAACGATAAAGATCCGATGTTTCGCGTTTCGGAGCTGGTGGAGTTTCCGTATAGTTTATCCAACTTATCACCGCTGGAGATAGTTTCTCTTTCTGCCTCTAGTGTCTTGGCTTAATTTCGTGCCGGCAGACCGAGATGCAAAAATTACTTTTTTATCTGACTTAAATATCGCTCTTTCTAGGGAGAAATGATATCTCAGAAAGAAGAAATATCTTTCACCGAAAGTTTTACTTTCTGCCTGTTTTTTCCTCCGAATCTCGGAATAGCTAACTTTGGGAAAGATTAGAAACGATATGGGAAAACCTAGCAAACGCAATTTTTTTTAATTTTAGATATATTTCAGTTTCTTTATTTTATTATTTCTTATGGTAAAATATCGAAGTGAAAATAGTTTCGAGTTTACGAAATAAAACTCAGTTTATAAACTATAAACTAACCCAGCTCATTTTCAAATATTTTAAGCGTAAATTTATCGGAAGTTTCTAACTAATATTCGCCGCCGGCACTCTTGGGTATAAGTTTCAGTTTGTGTTGATATTTGTCGTAATGTTGATATTTCTTGTAATATTGGTATTGAGCCAAATATTTAATACGTATTTACATAAGTCTATAATATTTTCCATAAGTTTGTCACTTTTGGGAAAACGGCGACGGACCACTTCACTTTTGCATGTGAAGAATATGAAGTGTCACACTTATGTACCAATATTATACACTTATGATATTTATCATTGACGCATCCTATTTTCTGTCGTCTTAAATAGCAAACAAGTCGGAATTTGTAGAGAGAAAGTAATGAAAGTTATTTAAATTATTCGTATATTCTTTGAGCTTAGGAAATATAGCGCCATCTGCCTTAATATCCATCAACTAAATATGAGAAAAAATAACAGACGACTTTTGATTTTCGGTTGAACTTTCAGCTATTGCGCAGATACAATTTTGAACGAGCAGTCAGCTTTCATATATCATATATCATATAATAATAATAATCAGCTAGTCTAATACCCAAGGCACCACCTTAGGCCTAAGTCATCATGCGACTTTTGAAGCCCTTAATTCAGGTGGCCGGGTTACAACGCGTAGGAGGGTGGTGGCAAGCCCTTCAATTTAAAACTCGGTCGGTAGGCGGCGATACTTATGACCAAAATTTAAACTACGCACGAAGCCTATAGCGAACAACTGAAAATTATTTTATACCTCGCGTTCCTTTTGGGTTGTTTACTTAAATAGACCAAAGAAGAAGATAAGAAGCTACGAAATCTATTAGTAAAATAGATCTTGGTACGTAGCTGTTATCAGCGCCCGAATGGCTGAAAGCCCCGAGACAAGTTCCGTACAGTCAAACAGTGCAACAATGATCGTGGGCGAAGTGAGAATGCCCAGACGGCGCCATGTAGTCTGCACTCACTGCAGACGTTATTGACGTTTCGCTATTTTCCAGAGGATAGCAGACGGCATTAAGGAGGAAATGTACGTATATACTCGGTCATTAGTATTTGATACTTTTAAGCGACATCCCCTGGCGAGATGTCACGACCTACTAGCGCTATTTTTTGCTCCCATTTTCACTAAATTGCGATAAAATTCGATACCAGACCAAGCCGGGGTATTTATAGCAACCTTTTCCGAATCCCTCCTTGGCGTCAAATCGTTTTTGCAAACGGAATTTTATTGATATATCAACTGCTTAGTTTGACAGAAATATTTCATTGGCGGTAGATTTTTCCCAAAGATTGATTTTTATCAGAATTTATTTCCCGAAACGTATCATAACTCTGTACAGTTCATCAATTTAGTCTTCAAGAAGTCTACTTTCTACGTAAGTTCGTTTATTCAATTTCAATAAGTGTTGAATTATAAATGACCACGCGTATAGTACGCGAATGCAAAATTCTGGAAACACGGTAATATAGACTGCGTGATAAATATCCTTTTGGCTATAGAAAAAGATACTTGATAGTGTAGTTCTATTTTGTGTATAGTAGATTCGAGGCTTAGTTGACAATACTAAGAAAGGCTAGAAATTCGTCGAACATTTCCCGGCGCTAGATAGACCGTAGTTCCGACTATAACCGTAGAACCTAATTCCGCTTCCCCGAGAAATAAATCGCGTTGCTGCTTTTCCGCGTTACCAAAATTATCCGTCGAGGCGCGGTGGCGCTCTGGTCGCTACTATCCAAGAAAGGCTACACCATCATCCATCCCCGAAAGATAAATCCTTGAGATGTGATTAATATTATCCGGATCTTCCCTGTTTTGGAAAGAGAGATCATCGCGTCCGATAAACACTGGCTGATGCTTGGTGAATATCTCCACGCGCCTCGCTTGATAATCTTGTTTCCAATGAGGGGGAGTCACTAAAGAAAATGTACCTAAAAGATGGATCTGTGCCATCCCAACAATCGAGGGGTACCCCGAAAAAAGGTACTCGTTTGTTCAATAAATAGATCGAAAACCGGAACCAACAAAAATGTCGGCGGTTTTTGGGCGCGCTGTTTTTATTTCTGTGAAAGTCGTTGATATCCTAGAATGAACGATTTAAGAAAGGCAGTCTCGATGATTAGAGAGATAGGGCCCTTAGCAGCGTCGTTGATGTTTCGGAATTCAGTCTTTTTATCGCGTTTCCTTCCCAATATTTAACTTGTCACTGTTCTTGAATGTTGGAATTGTACGTGAAATTTCTGAACCGTAACCGACTTTTCACCTTTCTAACGTCGTGTTATAATAACTCGGAAGAAACCAACGTAGCATTTGTGTGTGGTGACGTGATCTACTACTTATTTTTTGTTCCCCGACTACTGAACATTTCGTGGCGTCCTCTGTTGACTAAAACGGAATTACAAATGCCTTTGTAAAATGTTGAATGGATGTATTCATATATATTAAATAATTTCAAAGTTAAAAAGTGTAATTTAAGTGTTATATAATTAAGCATTTCTTAAATATAATGATTTACATTAAAAATAGTTCATTTGAAATACATTAGATATGATTTTTAATTAAAAATATTGAAATTTATAAATTATATTAATTTTAAATATATTAGTTATAATTTTTAATTATAAATATTGAAATTTATAAATTATATTAATTTGAAATATATTAGTTATGATTTTTAATTATAAATATTGAAATTTATAAATTATATTAATTTGAAATATATTAGTTATGATTTTTAATTATAAATATTGAAATTTATAAATTATATTCATTTGAAATATATTAGTTATAATTTTTAATTATAAATATTGAAATTTATAAATTATATTCATTTGAAATATATTAGTTATAATTTTTAATTATAAATATTGAAATTTATAAATTATATTAATTTGAAATACAGTAGTTATAATTTTTAATTATAAATATTGAAATTTATAAATTATATTAATTTGAAATACAGTAGTTATAATTTTTAATTATAAATATTGAAATTTATAAGTTATATTAATTTACAATATAATTCTTTTGACTGTTTGTAAATATAGTAGTATTATTGTCCCCCAGAGGGCGACTACGATCAATTAAGCCCCGCCCATAAAATTCAAGGAAACATGGGGATACCTGTTTATTTGTTATCAGTTGCTTGAATCCGTTCTGGATTCTAAATAATACGTGAAATAAAATTGCGAAGAAATCCTTGATTTTGGAGCCAATTTATTTAAAGTGATTAAACTTTTTAAATCAATTTGTTACGTAACCTAAATTTGACCAACTTAATAATATACAAATAGCTGGAGCTATGTATACTATATATTTAGGTTGTAAAGTTTGGGTAAGTATGGATTCTTTTGTTTATGGAAGCTGCCAGTATCTCGATGGTTGCGGTATCCGGCTGCGTAAGAAAAGTCTTGGTTTTATTGAGCGATCTTTCTGGTGAACCACTCTCTCTCGGTTTTCGGGGGCGCATTTTTTACCTAAGTAGTTACGACAGGGCTGCCCACCTCGATCTAGTTTTTGAATAATATACAATGGCGGACACGGGTGTTATATATCCCTCCGCCACAAGCAGACTCGCGGCTCTGTACAACGCGAAAGATAATCCTTAGCGGCGGCGCTCACCGTGATTGATTAGTTTCTCGAGAGATGGCGCCACCATAAGCATTTCGTCATCAATCACGACGTTCCCCGAGAAAGGGGTCACGCGAGATTCCGTGACCTCTTCTAGGCCTGCCACGCGTTATAGCGTAGGCTCCGGCGGGAAGGCAGAGGTTAGAGAGCGAAAAAAGCAGAGCCGCTAACGCCGGCCGACGCGTAGTCTTTTTACGCGCGATTCTTCCGGAATCACTATGGCAACCGGCGACATTCTCTCGCGTCGCGGCTTCCCCTAGCCACTGAAAGGCGTGCTAATTTTACCCGACCCCCACCCTCAGCCCTCTATTCATCCCCTCTTCATATGGAAGGGAGGAAAGGTTCATTCTAAAACATTTCGTACCAGTTAGTTTTGTTTACTTCATCTTAGTGTTGTAAGTCGGAATATTTTCTGCGGAAAATGACCAAGACCTTTTTTCCAGAAAATTTTCCGTATTTTTCCGAAAAAAATAAAAAAAGTTTTCATCCCATGATTTGTCTATTATATTGTTTGCAAATTTAAATAAAGCGGCATTTTCGCCTCATTTTTTGGAATCTAAAAGTAAAACTAAACCTCTAGACTAGCTTTAAACTGATTAAAAATGTAATACTATTAATGTTTTGTAGTATTTTTACTGTTATTAGACATTTTATATCGATAAAAAGTTAAAAACATTAAAAACCCTTAAAAAGTAATTTATGTTAAAATTTTTATTTTTCCAATTTGCGGAAAATTTTCCGCAATTTATTTTTTCCGGTAAATTAACAACAGTACTTCATCTATCGAAAACTGGCAATTTGAAAGCTTACTAGCTGGGGTACCCCATATTTCTCCGAGGAAATATTCCTATTAAAAGCGCCAGTGACGAAACTCCGAATTAAGAAACTCTGGTCTTTTGGCTAAGATCAAAGTGTAGTATCTTGTATATAGCGGATATACCTAATTATTAAATTAATTCAATTAATTAAAGTTGTTTTGCCGCGTACCCGGTATTTCCCCGTGGAAATATGCCTATTGCGCGATTGGCGTGCGCCGACTTTTTTGTCGGCGGAGGCGTAGAACCAAAATTTAACGGCGGCGTCGGCGTGGCGCGCCGTTTATATGAAATTTCGTAGAAAATAAACTGTCTTTTATTTGCACTATCAAAGTAATAATTGAAATGTGATAAAGAAAAAACTACGTTTTTGTTAAAGCTGCAAAGAGATTGATATCAACGGAAAATCTGGTAGCATTGTTAAAATATTTTATAAATCGTCGCCATCTATGGTAGTATTTTTCGACGTTTTTCTTAATTGAAAATGCAATTCCAATACTCATGCTTTTCCCTATAGATAAAAATAGTATACCCGCCTGACAGCCATGGTTAAAGCTACGAAGTATCATTACCAATACCCATGCATTACCAAAACGTATTAAATATATGTCTAAAAACCTCAAAATGTATTTTCAAAACGTACTAAATGAACGCATAAAAAATGTCAAAACTTATTTTCGTATTTCAAATTTCGAAACGTACCGCTGGATCGGCTTATTTTATTAATTATCCCTCAGTCTAACTAAATACATTCTTAACAGGGCCGTAGCTAGAGCTGGGCGCCCGGGGCGCCGTGCGTGCGATAGGGTATAGGGGCGCCAAAATTGGTCCATATTATTATATTAGGGGGCGCCAAAATTGCAGCTCGCCCCTGGCGCCCTGATTCTTAACCAAACTTTTCCTATTCGAGTAATCTGTGTTGATAGGTTTGTTTACTATTAAAACTGGAAAATTTATAGGAAGTAAGCGCCCAAAATTCAAATTATAAGAAGAACGTATTGAGATCTCTGAGAAAGTATACCATATTTAGACCCCGACGACGCCGATGTTTTCTCGGCGCCCCGCCAACGGTTTATTATAATGTTTATCAGTGCTACCAGATTTTCCGTTGATATCAGTCTCTTTGCAGCTTCCAAACAATTGTAGTTCTTTCTTTATCAGGTCTGTTGGTATTTATTTGTACTCTTAACGTCTTAAACTCCGAGAAAAGGGATTTCTAAAACGTCCTTCAATAAAAACTAAATTTCATATAAACGCCGCACCACCGTTAAATTTTTCGTTAAATTCAACGCCGCCTCCAACAAAAAAGTCGGCCGCCGCCGTCACCGGTCAAAATTTCGCGGCGTCGAGGTCTAACCTTATTTTTCTCAAAAACAGAAGCTTAATCTAGCGCCATCTGGAGGTTGCAAAACTAGAATATCTTTGCCTCTTAATGATACGGATCTCTGAGAATAACGTGTTTTGAGTAACACTTTTTAAAAGAGCAGCCACTAAGGGGAGTTAAACTATTTCCACCAGTAGGAAAACGGGTGAAAGGTCATGGTTTTCATCGCCCAATAGAAAATAAGGGGAAAGGGCAATAACCTTTCACCTGGTTTCCCATTACCGGTTGAGACCCTAAAAATAATATGGCTTTACAAATTTGCATTATAACGAATTTGTGATGTTAGAAGTTTCATTTAAATCAAGGAGTACCTCTGCGTATTGTTCCATACCAGAGTGACTGAGGAAAATCATATCATCTCGGGCACGAATCGAACCTACGACCTTTGGGTAACCGTCCCTACGCCACTACCATTGGACTACCGAGGCCACGAATAATCAGGCCTCGGACATCCAATTTAACAATGACTCGATCTGGTTCACATTATTGACGGGATACATTTAACCCGTTGTTGACGTTGCCTTAGCATTTTAAACCAACTAATTTATACGCAGAGGTATTTATTAAAATCAGAGTTAATAAGAAACAAACCTAAAGTAGACGAACTAGATAAAACGGGAGTAATTTATGAGATAAAATGCAAATGTGATGAAAAATATATTGGTCAAACGAAAAGACAAGCAAAAAAACGAAGAAATGAACATATGTACAGTGTCAAAAAAGGAGATCAAAAAAATGGTTTAGCAGTACATATAAATAACAAAAAAACCCACGAAATAGATTGGGACTCAACGAGGGTTATGTGTCAGGAGGGAAATTGGTATAAAAGGTGCTTTAAGGAGTCGGTATATATTAAAGATAGAGGGGGGTTAAACTTAGATAGGGGGTCGGTAAACACGGAGGGATGGGGAGGTTTTAAATAAAAAAAATAAAAAAATAATTTGGAATTTTATTACTTGACACCAGGGGTAACATCAAAACCTTGCAAAAAGAAATTGTGAAATAAATTTAAAATGTATAATTGACTAGCTGAGGAAGGACCACGGTCCGAAAGCTTCTAATATTTGTAAATAAATAAAATATTTTAAAACTCCATTAAGTATCAGTCTTTTTTAAAAAAATTAACTATTCAAAATAACCAAGGAACAAAATTTTAAAATTTATAATTCCTTGATTTAAAATAAACTTCTAATTGTATTAATTCCTGCGTAATAATAAAAATAAATTCTCAATGAATTTGTGATGTAATTTACAAGAATTTTAGCTTCTTTTAAGAAGTTTAATAGATCTCAAGAAATAGGCGTGAGAACCCATATTTCATTAAATAAATGAACTTCGTGAAAACCTCATATTAGTACCATATCACAGAGCCACCTATCGTGAACCAGAATCAAAAACCAAGTCGTCGTGTCACGGAAATGTAAACATCTGGTCGGGAGGTGTGCACGGACCTTAATAATAACGTAGGCAACGGTTTATATTTACATTACCATACGTAAAATATCCGTTAAAAGCGTCAAACTAAAACTTTATTTTTAATTTTTTTTAAATTTATTATGTATGGAAATGCACTTATTTCATAGCAAATATAATTCATTTAAAAAAATTACAATGTGATACATATTTTAAACTGGGTCATTCAATATTAAAAAATATCTTAGTTTTTCCACATAGAGATGGCGCCGTATGTAGATTTTAGGGTGTGGCCATTCTGAAGACCATGGCAACAGGAGCCAATGTTATCGTTCAAGATTCCTAGGGAGCTAAATACGTTCTTGGTAATAGTTTACACAACGTTACCTCTCTAGGTCAACTGTATGATATAATAGTTAGTTCTAATATTTTGAAACAATTTATCAATAGGAGGCGCTGTTTGGTGTCCTGCCACGAAGTTCACGCGCTAACAGCGTTATTTAAATATACAAGAAGGCGTTTATAGGTAGTTGGGTGGTCTTTTTATTGGAAATTCTCTCGGAGCAAAGGGCGATGCATAAAACATGATAACGCCCGGAGCTTTCGCGAGAGGGCGCGATTTGTTTCCACTTGGAAACTGCGCTTGGGGCCCTTTTCGCCTTGTCTTTAGTTAGAAGGCGCTGCTGAGGCGGAAATACATTCATCACAAAGGTGGTAATCGTTCATGAATATGGAAGGAAACAGTACCATTACCGAAGAATCTTTTAAGAGAAAGAACGTACCGGTTTCCCTTCGTCGGGGAAAAAATTCCCATTTTCTAGTTGGAACTACCGCCGCTAGGGGAATTTAACGCCAGTAACGTTATTTTTTAACTTCCAAAAAAGGGCTGACAACGCGAGACAAGCTAAATTGTTTTAAATTTTTACGGCGGGGGGTAATAAAGTTTATGGTTTAAGGTAAAATCATCACTTCTACCTCGACTTGTAGATACTAGTCTAAGAGCTCGTTTCTTTGTACCTTTTTCTTAATATCTAACTTTTGACTTCACTGGCTATGCCTAAAATTACCGTCTTTTTATTTACAACGAGTCTGGCCGCCCTGTTTTTCGATTTTTGAATTACTCGGGTTTTTAAAGGGCGGATTATTGACCAGTTTCCTTTCCAGGAAATGAATGAGACGCAACTAGTGTCTGATTGGGAGAACTCGTGACAGCGAGTGACGCCACCTCCGCCCCAAGTTCTGATACATTATTTGCTGATGGAAAATTATGATTCAACTGTTAAGTCATTAGGACCAAAATAACTTTATTGAGTTAATCATCATCGTCTATGGTATACCAATTATTTTATTTTATTTTAAAAATTAAACAGTAAATAATTTTATTTATTAAATAATTTATTGATTTTTAAACTTTCCGAAATGTTACCAATGGCAACAGTTTGAATTATGGTTAATTTTAATGATGAATTTATGTTGAACTTTTGTTTATAATTTTTATATAAAAAATTACACGTGGTTTTTATTATAAATCCGTATTTATCCTCTTCCCGCCAAAATGTTTAAGCGCCATCTACTATTTATTTTAAGCATTAAAATCGAACCTCTAAAGGCTTCGCTCAAATGGTTGTTTCCCTGTAAGCAATTTGCGAATAGGTCTATAGATACGTCCAAGATAGTTTGTAGAAAATAGTTGATAAACGAGCAACGTTAGAAATGTCTTGTTAAACCGATTTAGGTTATTTTGACCTTTAAAAATACGTGGTCTACGATAACAAAACCTTATATATTTTCGTTCCCATTTCTATATTTCGGTGACCATATTATTCTGTCTAAACGGCTGTAAATGCAAACCGGGTTAATTGTTCCATTCTTTTTGGGGTTTTCCATTGTTAATTATAGCGACCCGAAAATAAATGTGTTAATATAAAACGCGCACGCGAACCAAAGTTTTCTTTTGATCAATTTGACTTAAAAAATTCGAAATAGAGCCACGCCTTTCTGCTTCTTATTTTCTTCATGGACAGAGCGCCCAAAATAAAGTAGATTAAGCCTGAGCCATAAATTCTTTCGAGCCTAACCCGTAAATGACATTAAATTGTTCCTTCCTTTTGGGGAAAGAAAAAAAAAGGTGTCGATAGTCCCTTTCGACCCGATATTTTTTTTTCACAAATAAATAGTTCTCGATTGATCGTTAATAGACTTAGCGGATTCTAAAAAAAAAAATTCGGTCATTTTTCATAGAGTGCTTTTTACTGAAGTTTTCGAAGTCGAAAACCGAGCCTTTCGCTATTTGGCGCGAAGTGGGACGCTCTCTGTCGGTCGACGCCGAAATGACTGCCTATACATACACGCCCTGGTACGATGACGTCACGGGTAATTTTTTCTTCGCCGCGGCTCCGCTCAATCCGGTTGCCATGGAGACGGATAAACGGAGGAGTAGCGGGAGAAACCGCGGGACTTTACGGGGCCCCGATTTTGGGGTCGCTTTATAACCAAATTAGGGTCAACCGTGTTTCTCTACCTCAACCCTGGCAGCTAGCGTGTGTGTCCATTTTCCATTTACCGACTTTTGGAAAATGCCGACCCATTTTTGTTTTTACAAGGTTAGGGCTTTACGAAAGGGTAAACATTCGAAATGGCGGCTAATTTAGCGATCCGAAAACCAAGGAGGATATTAAAGTGGCCTCCACTTTCCTAAATTAACACCGCTCCGTGGATAGTTCGGTTATAGCTTAGAGAGTTGGTGGTACATTTGTATCTACGTGAACTTTCCAGCGACGTGGGAAACTCGGAGCGTATCAGGATTTGGTCCCGTTATCTAGCACTCTGTTTATTTAGTCCCCCTTTTAACTCCGGAACTAGCCGGGTTGTTTATTCGGGGAAAATGGAGCGACGGCTTATAGTCCGAGTTGCGTCTACCTCGTTGTACCTTTTAAGTTTTTATGATGTATCATGTATTTCGCATTTTGTTCATTCACGCCATTGCTACTCTTTTAAAATATTGCAGCCATAGCGGTATAAATTTAAGTAAAAGCTAGCTCATCTTTTGGCAAAACGGTGTGATACTTAAAATCCACTAAAAGTATATCGTAGCAGTATTTACCTTTGACTTGGAGGTACTTTTTTTCAGAGAAGCGCAGCACAGTACGCTGGAACACATATAGCACATTACACAATTTCACCGGGATAAAGTGTCCCAATTAAGGCTATTCCCTTCCTCCGTTTGTCTCTTCCGTTTCGGGAAAACACTGTTAAACGTGTCGCTTTTTAGTCCCAACCGAATGGTCACTACAAACGACGACGCATTTTTCCATCCGATTCGAAAGTTCTCAAAGTCGCGCTCTCCGACTGTTCCCTCACTCGGTGCCTTGGTCAAACCCGTCCGTTGTCTCATTCGCGATTGCAAATCGCCGAGTCCAGTCCGTACCGACAGTAGTAGCTTTTCATTGATTAGCCCTACTTTAGCAGGGATCGCCTTTTCCCAACCCTTTCTCTCTCTCTCTTTCTCTCTCTCTCTCTCTCTCTCTCTCTCTCTCTCTCTCTCTCTCTCTCTCTCTCTCTCTCTCTCTCTCTCTCTCTCTCTCTTTTCTTTACTTCGGACTCTTTTAAAAAGCGCCAATCATCGCTTCCTCGATCGCCCACTTAAGTCCCCAAAGTGGGCCGTACGCTTTCCGAGTAGAGGCGAGATCTTCCGGTGGTCTTGGCTCGGATGGACGAAATCTTTGGACACTCTTCTTCGTACTCCGGCCCTATGAGAAGTGGGTCAAGTATTCTGGAACGTCGCCGAGTCTTTAGTCGCTTTTGACCCAAATATTATTGCTTCCGATTTTGAAAAAAAAGTCTCGAAGTTTTCTAAAGTTGTTACGGGGGTAACGCGAAGAAATGGGCTAAAAGCGTCTGCCACGCGTTAATGTATTTTTAATACAATTATAGCCAGATAGCGCTCTACTTTCTTACGTCGAAGAAAATGGGAGCCGAGAACAATTAAATGCGTTTCTTCTCTGCCTCTCTTTTTCAGATAACCTTTGAAGGGGTCCCGTTAGCTCGGACCACTCCGCGGCAGTGGCCACTTGCAGGTGAAAAGCGAAACACTGTTTTCTGTTTCCCGCTTTTTGCGTCTCTCTCTCTCTCTCTCTCTCTCTCTCTCTCTCTCTCTGAAGAGCAGACGAACTGGAGCCGACATATCGTCGCCCTTTTTTAATCAATATAGAATCGCTGAATATACAGAGTATACGAGCTAGCTTAATAAGTACGCATAGTGTTTTGAGATCGCGCCCCGTCAAAAGAGTCACCAATCCTCTCTCTCTCTTTTCTGGCGGTATTAGTACTTTCAGTGAGTTTCAATTGAATGTTTGGACAAAAGCTGCTAGAGGGGTGAAGTTCGCGTCAATTTATTACTAGCCGCGCTCTCAGCCGAGTTTTCCCTCCACCTCGAAGGTTGGGGATAGCCCTACCTTACACGGCTGCCGGGTTTATGACTCAGAGTATGTACCTGGACATTTCGGAGCCGTTTTACCTATTTTAGCCCCCTCCCCTCCCCTTCTTGATATGATAAAGCCTCTTCTCCCTTCGAGGTATAGCCATTCCAAGTGCCGACAGCCAGACGAGCCGGGCTATGGCGTCACAGAAACACGATCTCCACCCACCCGTTACTCTTTTCACCTTTAAATTTCGTTGCCTTACTCATTTTAATCCCTCCCTCCCCTCTCCACCAATTTTGTTATCTCGCCTACATCTATACAAAGTAAAAGATAGACAAAAATAGCCCTTTAACTGTTTTGTTTATAGTAATTATAAGGGTTAAAATTACGCGAAAGTAAATTTGTCGCGTCTCAGAGTTTAAATTTTCCGGATCAATAAACTGATTATAAGGTACAAAGATAGCGTAACTTCGTAACTCGTTCTTCCCCTTTTCCGCTGAAGATTTCCCTCGCAAAATGTCGAAACTTGCGGAAGTTGCGGATTGGCTACGTTACGGAATTGCGTTCTCCAATAGACCTTTACGCGCCGTTAAAATTTTATCTCGTGTCCTTCCCTTAGAATCCCTTAATTTACGAGTTTCTGCATATCAAAGCAGTTGAGGGAAGAGTTCAGCCGTTTAATTTGGGTTGGACCACCGTTGGAGGAGGCTTTATTTATTCTGGACCAACTGCTAAATACTAGCGACGTGTTGTCCAGGGGCCGACTTGATCCAAAGTTACGACGTTTATTATTCTCCGGAGAGGTCGTCGTGCTCCTGACATCACTGTTTATGGAAAGTATTTTCCCTAGGTACCTCTTATTAACCATACTCCCAACTCTACCTTAAAAATGTCATTCCTCCTCGCGCAATTTCGTTTAATTGTTTCCCTTCTGAGATACAAAATTTAAGATCAGTGTCGTCCAAGCTAGTCAGTGGAGGGGGGGATATCGTTTAGTACAGTCAAAGCTACGAAACTAAGGGCATTATTCGTCGATCCCTTAAAACGCCATAAACCTTGTTTTAATAATCTGAGTTCACATATTAACTCGGCAGTGAAATGAAGCTTGGAACTTTCTTGATATTTGTTTCGAGTAAAAGAAATGGGCAATTGAAGTAAAATAAAAGCCAGGGTTGTTCAAAAATCATTTTGAGTTAGAAAAAATTTTGTGGGTTTGATAAGTGGAAAAAAAACATTTTCAAAATGCTTTTTCAAAAGGTTTCTACTCTGATACCATCATCGCAGCTCTTGTAGAGAAAGTTCGTCAGCTATTTACTCCCAGTAATCATAGATGGCGATATTCATTGTGTTTTCCATTTGACTGCTCTCGAGCGCTCTAGATCACTCTGATCAAAATTTTATATTACATTTGTGTTCTCGCGGATCTGCTCCGATCAAGTTTCGCGTGTTCCATTTCCCGCTCCGAGATCGCCCAAAACTGATCTGTCGATTTTGTTCCTTTTAGATTTTTTGGCAAAATGGCGGACCAAGACGAAAAAATTCTAATTACTAGCAGACGCATTAAAACAACAAAGCGCGGGAATATGTTATTGGAATGTTCCATTTGCGGTTTTACTCTAGTCGATTGGGGTGAGATCTATGACGTCAGAGACCGATTCGGAGCGAATCTCGAGAAATCAAATGGAAAACGCTATCACTTATAGCGTTTTCCATTTGATTGCTCAAGAACATTCCATGAACATATTCCCGCGCTTTGTTGTTTTTCCTCTGCTTGTAATTTGAATTTTCGCGTCTTGGTATGCCAGTTTGCCAAAAAATCTAAAAGAAACACGCGAAAATTTGCTCCGATCTCGATCTCGATCCGTTGATCTGTCGAAATCGGCAAATCGGTTTTGGGCGATCTCAGAGCACCCGAGAGCGTGAAATGGAACAAGCGAAACTTGATCGGAACAGATCCGTGCCCGCTAATGGAACATAAAATGTTGATCAGAGCGATCTAGAGTGCTCGAGAGCAGTCAAATGGAAAACGCTATTACGCAGAAGCAGACGAACATTCGTACAGGGCCACCGCTTTAATTCCCACTCGGGCTAGGAGGATGGTTTTGACATCTCTACGTACTTATTATTAATAACTAATTAATAATAATTAGTTATTAATTACTAATAATTACAAAAAAAACTTTTTCAAAATGCATTTTGTATTTTTATTTCAAGCTGCAAAAACAGTTTACATTTTGCATTTAGAAAAACCATTTTACATAAAACCATTTTAAAACATTCTCAGATTGGATATATAATCTTTTTCGAAAAAATATAATACAGAAAGGAAGTTATTTTTAAAATATTTCAATTTGTTTTATTAAATCGTCAAAGTTTCATAGTTTTGAGCGATTAATTGGCAAAGCATGACCGTAAATCGACTCTTTGTGCTACAGGGGTAATAATTAAATGTAAGGTCTATTTTAAGTCGGATAATGGTCGGCATACCGACCATAAATAGTCCCAAAAAAGGATTTACGGTTTTAGTGTCGAAAAACGTTCAGACGTTTTTAGGTCGGCATTTGGTCGTCGACTATAAAGCGACTTTTCAACCGTACCCCGACCCTAAAACGACTTCATGTGCTACAGGGGATGTTTTTTAAGTCCAATTATCTTTGACCCGATGTAAATTGACCAAAAATAACCCAAATTAAAAATTAAATTAAACCTTTAATGTCTAAGAATTTTACAACCTTCATGTGTTTGATATAAAATTTATCAGGTTCCAATAGACGCTTAAAGGCCGACTACATAAATCTTCGGTTTACTCTGTCTTTCACTGGAAGTAGGCTTATTGCAATACACGTGTGCCATCCAGTGAAAGACAGAGTAAACCGAAGATTTATGTAGTCGGCCTTTAAATAAATCATCCTCCAAGGAAATCGCCAAGAGGTAATATTTCCGAGAGCCAGGACCCGAAAGGTATTGTTTATATAGTGCTTGTTGAAATAATGGAAACTATTCACCTGTAAACCGAACGTCGTGTTTTTGCCAAGCCTTAATAATTATATCAAAAACGTTACCTGGTTAAAAGGGAACGCTTGTTGCTGCCGTCTAGGAGCAACAAACATAACACCCCTACATGTAGCTGCCGTAAATTGTGAAAAAATTTCATTATTTTAACAAGCACTATATAAACAGTGACTTGTAGGCCCTGGCTCTTGGAAATATTACTTCTTGGCGATTTCCTTGGAGGAGGATTTATTGAAGCGTCTATTGGTCACATTACATCCGATTAAGCCATTTTAGAATAAATTTTGATGGGGAACACTTTTCTAATTTGAACCAAGTTTCTATCTTTAATGGTTCTCGAGATACATTTTGAATGACCTTGAAGACATAGTTAAAGGTCATTGAAATTTTCATTGTCTAATGACCCCTACAATCTTTATACACCCTTAAAATTTCAAATTCGTACCTAAAACACATTTTTGAGTTACTAGCTCTGTATCGTTTTTTAGTTATGTTTTGATAATAAGTTTTAAATATAAATATTCTGGTTGTAACTCCCGATCACCGCATACACTGTATACCTAGTGGTCGTAATATAAATATTTTGTTACGTATTGGTACTGATAGTCGATATTGAAATTATTGATATGATAAATTGCCCCGACCCAATCTTTTTAGTAGGTAAAAAATAGACCGAAACGCTTGTCCAGTGGTCAGGGAGAAGCGGCATTTTAGGGGATTTTCGTCCAGCTGCGGTCGTCGTCTGCTCCGGCGATCGTTTATCATTTGTTTGTAATTGTTTCGTTGAATATTACGTTCTGTTTAGTTTTCCCACCCTTATTTTGAAGTAAGGAACAGCGTAAATTGTAAGTTAATAGGAAATTATTATTAAATTTACTAGTGAATTTTACGTAAATGCGAAGCCTTTGCTTCTTATCTCGATCACTTTGGGGCCGGCATCAGCCTGCAGCGGATGCCGATTTAAAGTTGCTCGAGATAAGTTTTTTGCCGGGGTTATGATATTGATTTGCATTAATTTTACATTACACGTAAGGCCTAGTTTCGTGCCCTGGCATCACCTAAGGCTATTTAGTGGTTAAAACGCGACTGTTTTTGCAAGTTAATTATTTCAGTGTAGCTGTACTAAACTGGATTTGAGGCCAATTTTATTTTTTCACCCGTGTGATTTATGCATTTATTTCTACATAGTAGTATTAAGTATAAGTATTAAATTTCGTGTAGATCATGCCTCAAAATCGCCATGTTGTTCTTAAATCCAGACCAGGTAAGAAAGTTTATTTTATTAAAAACTTCGTTCTCCCTTTTACCCATCAATCTTACTGATTTTGTAGGGGTGGTTGGTGAACCCACGGTTGATAATTTTGATGTTGAAGATTGCCCTTATCCCGAAGATGTTAAGGCAGGACATGTTTTGGTCAAAACGACTTATTTATCAGTTGACCCAGCCATGGTAAAAATACTGGAAATTTATAGAGAAAGAATTTAGTTGTATATAAATATTTTCTTAATCTTTAAGAGATGCCAAATGAATGAAAGAACGGGTGTCCATTACCTTCAACCGTGGAAAATTGGCGAGGTTATTCAGGGTCTGGGCGGTATTGGAGTAATATTAAGAAGCAACTATGACAAGCTCAAGGAAGGGGATATTGTAACCATGGTATTTGGCTGTCCGTGGTCTCTTTATTTCGAAGTAGAAGGATCTAAACTGGAAAAAGTGGATAGAGCCATTGTAGGAGATCAAGTCACCTTAGTTTTAAGCTGTTTTGGTTTGATTGGGTTAACAGCTTTGCTGGGAATCCGCGAGAAAGGGCATGTAGTAAAAGGCTCTAGTAATCAGACCTTCGTGATCAGTGGGGCAGCCGGAGCTTGCGGTTCTTTAGCTGGACAGGTATTGAATCGGCTTTTAGATTATAACAGCTAGCAAAATAATACTTAATATTTTTATCTCTTAACTACGCGAAATAGATTGCTAAACTTGAGGGTTGCGAAAAAGTTATCGGGATATGTGGAACGGAAGCCAAGTGCAAATTTTTAAAGGAAACGCTGGGGTTTGATATTAGCTTATGTTATAAGGATGATGACTTTGAAGACCAATTGAAAGAGTCGTGCCCAAATGGGGTTCAAATCTATTTTGATAATGTTGGCGGTGATGTTAGTGAAGCTGTCATCAAATTGGTATGGATTTTAGCACTTATGTTTGATGTTTTTATGGAAATTTAAAAATAAATAATTTTAGATGACAGAAAATAGTCACATTATTCTATGCGGACAAATATCTCAATATAATAAGCATTCTCATTACCCGCCACCCCTCAGTGGAGAAATTTGTAAACGACTGAAGGAACTAAATATAACTAGGTGCCTTTTTAATTTTACATTTAAATTTTACATTATCCTTGCTGATTTCATTTGTCTAATAATAAGTTTCTGAAAAAATTTATTAGAGAACGTTTTCTCGTTCTCAACTATCGGGAAAAATTTCAAGCTTCTCTAATGCAACTAGTCACCTGGGTGAAACAGGGAAAACTCTCAGTTCACGAAACCTTCGAAGAGGGCCTGGATAACACCCCCTTGGCTTTCATCAAAATGATGACTGGAGGAAATGTGGGCAAAATGCTAGTTCACATTTCTGACCCTTGAAAATTTTAAGTTGTTCAATGTTGTCTTAGAAAATAGGGCTAATTAGTAACATTATATCCATGCCAAATGTAAACTGTATCCTAAAAATAGAGGCTGACCTAGGAAAACAAAACATTTTTGTAGATATTTCTATATAGTATGTCACGTAGTAATATTTTAATAGGTAGGCCTAAGTGCTGTGACAAAAAATTTAACCTCAGCCAAACCCATTTAGTTCAAAGCTAAAAATGACACCAAAGCGTACCTGTCTTCTGATCTAGCGCTTTCCATTTTCATTCCTAATTTTTCTAATGAGCAACGTGTAACAAAGAGGTCTTTAAGTATAATATATACGATTTAGGGAGAAAATCAAATTTTTAAACAGTACAGCTTTCACTTCATTTATTTTAGTATTTCATTTAGAAGACGCTCAAATATGTATAGAGATTTTATTTCTACACCCTGTGTTTTTATTATACGTTATTTATATTTGGATTATTTTTGTATGTCTATTTTTGATGTCCACCCGTGTCATTGGGTATCGAAAGTCAGATTTGATACTCTACTAAACTTATAAAATGCCTGCCCCTAAAGATAACAAATAACCGTTTATATTTCTTAAAAGAAAACAAATTTTTGGACTTTTGAGTCCTAGGCAAGAATTAAAAATTATATACAAAAATTTAAAAATAAAAATGTAGTGCCTGACTATTTTATAGTCTCTTAGGAAACTAAACGTTTTGAACACTAATTTTAGGGAGTAAATTATATATATTACCAAACTATAGCAATATAACGTTGATTTTCCTACAATAAAGCCTCTAAAAAGAAAATCAGAAAATTTGGTTTTTCGCAATTTGTACTCTTGAGTGAAAAGAAGGTTTTTAGAGCTTGAGCTATATTAATTGTTGTGATCTTCCATATCAGTTTAATGGTTACTGTTCTACAGCGTTGAATATTTTATACCGAAACTATGTATTTTCAGTGGTTTGAAAACAGACCTAAACATGAGACTTTAAAAATAGTTACTTTTTGTAACTTGACGAAGAAATGCAAATTTTTTTGTTTCATTCCTTGGGATAGTCCTGACCTTAGGTTATGTTATCTAGTACAAAACTCAATATTAAAGTTTTAATTTTACGAAATGAATTGGAAATAAGTGTATTGAAAAGCTCGGTACTTAAAGCTATTATATAGTGTTATTATTATTATCTTCAATATCGTTTTTGGGAATTTTTTGACATTATAGAGATAACCAAAGCCTTTTATAGTTGTAGTACTGGTTGTTGTTTGGTGGGGTAGAAAACCATCTTAAACTTATACATATGCAAAAGTTCAATTTAGCATCAGTTGTTACAAAATATAGTGTAAATATATAATATATTGATATTGTTTTGTTAGTAGATAAATAAATGTTTAATATAGGGTAAAGTTGTTATTCTTTGAAAAATTGCTAATTTATAAATTGCCATGACTATCATATTTGTTCAAAGTATAATGGTTGATGATGTACCTTTTCTGAAAAGTTACATCTCAATTATACGTGCATGGTCAGCCTTTTTTTAATTAGAAATGCTTGCGCAGAATTCTCTTAAAATTAAAGCATTCAGTTTTGGCTTAGTTTTTGTCACTATTTTAGCGACTTTTACTGGAGAGTTGCTTATTTCTCATTTAGTGCAATTGCTACAAAGAGCTCTTTGTTGTAAGTCGTAGTTAAGTGTCATTGGTGGGCCCTTAATAATTAATTTTGCAATACTGTAGGCACTGTAACTCCTTGCATATCACGTGATAAACCTTTGGCATTAGGACATCCTTTAATGAAGTGCATGTATAATAAGAAAATTAATATTTACAAGTATTTGCCAATATAATTCGTCACTGCAAATACATCTTAAGTAAATAGGGGTATGAATTAAATTAATGTAAGTAGATGCTAATTTATATGAATATGCTTTCAGTAAAATGTATAATATTTACCTGTATCCGTTTTGTGATAAACATGCCCAGCCCGTAAGTATGAATTTTGATTGCTTAGAGAATCTTTAAAATTAAGAAAACTTTTTTCAGTACCATTATGAGCCAATGAAATGTTTGGTTAAATAAAACGTAACTGCAATAATATAACTCGTTTGAATTACTTCTTAGGGTGGGTGGTGAGTAATAAATGATATTTTAATAACAAAAACATTTATTGTAACAATGATAATTGTCTTATTACAGGACTTTGGTTGCTGAATCTCAACAATGCAAAGACAGTGCTAATTGTTGATAAATTTGAATGAAATCCAATAAAATTGGAATAATTTAAAAATAACATTTCTAATTCTAAGTAGGAATTAAACCCTCGCTAACTGGCATTGAGATAACAGCAGTTAATAATGGACGGTTTTCACCTTCTCTGACTAGAAAAGCCTAAAATGTAAAAGTTTTAGAGGTTTATATTTCAATAATTGGCACCTAAATATTACTTTGATAATGTCAGATATGTTGAGGTCATTGACACATCTAACTCGAGTTGCGTAAGTATAGACCAATCCTGGTACGAGATAAGGTACCTAAATGATACAAAAGCATTGTTTTTATTAACGGTCAATTAACGCAATTATAATAATTTATAATCACCGTTATGTAGTTAGTTTCCAGCTCATAAATTTGAGAATTAGTGTCAAAAGTCAGGTATAAGTTTAAAACTGCGTCCTTGCGAGATGTATTTTGAACTAGCAGCTTTAAGAGAAATTTTGGACCTAAACCCTGAACTTGAGCCGACATCTTCAGAGATTCCCTCGATGGTTTAATTTTTTCTTGTCCCATTTCGTCTTTATCTTCCATGGCTTCAAAGGAAAATGGAGTTAGACTCGAAGCAACAGCACGAACATAGGCCCTGGCTGTGTTTAGTCTCAGTTTAAAAAGATCTTGTTGAAAAGTACGATGCATAGCTGGACAAGAAGAAAAAATTACAACTCTACATCTTTGCCAACTTTATTTTCCAAATTTCCATACCTATAAAATGTTCTCGCTCCCTCATAGTTTGATCCACAAATAGTTTAGTTTTTTTGGGAATATTTAGCTTCTGTTGTTGCCCAATGGTGCTGAGAGAAGTCATACTAGCTCCCGAAGACCGTCCATCTCCTCCAGCATTACCAATCCCACCTTCAAAATTCGCCCTCCTTTTTAATATTCTAACCGCTAAAGCGCCACTTCTCGTAACCATGACTAAAGCGTTATCTTCCCGACCAAATCTTCCAAACTTTAAAGCAGTAACAGAATCTTCGGCGGAAACAACATCAACCAGTGTTTTTTCTTGGTAAAACCTGACCAGACCATCACTCAAAGATACGATGACAAGTTTTAGACCCAAATGGGCTATATCAGCCACTCCAAGAGCCATAATTGGATGATCTAGTTTCAAGAACCATAATAATTTTCCCTTGAAAAGTCATAATTTTAGACAGTTTAATGATACTTTTGGTTATAATTTGTTATTTTTGGTTTACTTTAGTGTTGTAGCAGTTAAGAGTTTTGTCCATACAACCAACAACAATATTGTTATTTGCTTTTACTAGGGCTACTGGTTGCGAACTTAACTCTACTATAGGTTTTGCAGTTTTATGTCCTCTATATATATTTAAAGAAAAGGAGTTATTTCTTTTACAATGACTCCAGTATTAAAATATACCTCTTTACGGTATACAATGTTCCATTTCTACAGGACACTATAATTCTGTATTCAACATCAAATAAACCACAAACATCTAAGAAAACTGGCACACTTGGTAATGAAACCTTCAAAATTAATCAATTTATTATATAATAAAATAACAATTTTACTATTTTTACACTTACGGCGCTTAAAATAGTAAACGCATCAGGTTCCAAGATGTAGATATGTCGAGATTCAGTGCCCAAAACCAAACAACTAACTGAATCTTCTTCTGCCATTGTCTTTTTCATGCAACTTAATGCAGTTATCACAGTCTAATATAATAACATTATTAAGGTAAGAATGTTAATTTATGATTAATTTACTTGTCTTTTTAGGGGATGGCCTTTATGAATTTCAGCAAACTCCTCAGCTTCTACTCCATCCAACATTAAAAATCTAAAAATTAAGTATATTTTCATACTTAAGGTAATATAATTTGTAAAATTTTGTTTACTTTTGAGATCTGGGACTTAAATTTGACTCTCCAATTTCTGCCCTGCATTAAGAAACACTCAAAATTGGTGAAAAGTTTAAATTTAGAAAGGAAAAAATATACCTAATATTTTCTAAAACTTCACGTAGTGAAGATACATCAATTTTGTCCTGTAAATTAGTATATTTAAATTAACTCTTTATAATTTTAATGAAGAGATTTTAATAAATAACCTCTTTTGCTTGACTCCAAATGTCCAATTCAGCAGGATTTACTTCTAATGTTGGTAGCGTGAATTTATAAAAAGGACGCATATTCTTGTAAATGAAAATATGTGATCCTGAAGCAACAGCTATAGCTGCAACATTGAATTGGATTAATCTTTTGATTTTATTCTAGTCTTATTTTTTTATACCAGGTGTTTTAGCATCGCAAGTATTCATGTGAAATGCAACAACCCCAGTTGGGAGATCTATCAACGTGTGCTCTGATTGCAGTGTTGTTCCCCTGAAAACTTTAAGCTTCATATTGTACATTCCCGTACCAAAATCAGCTACTATGAGACGGTGTTCTCCATCAGCATTAAGATCTGATAATACCATACATGATGAAAATGTATATAGCGAAGACAAATTGTTGTAAAAAGCATTAAGCCAGCGGCTATTTTCATCTATTCTGTAAGGATACCCAAAGTTAATTTAACTATATACAGTGACGTACCTATGCCAATGCGTTAAATTAGAGCCCAAAAGGTTCGCTGACCACAGTCAACCAAACTTTTAACATCCATAGTCCTTCTTCAGTCGTTCGCTGAAGAAGGACCGTGGTCCGAAAGCTCTGATTTAAATAAAAAAAATTTTTAAAGCCATGAAGAAGCTGCTTTTTTTAAAAAATAATAATAATTCATAATTAACCATGGCTCAAAGTTTAAACATTTATAGTTTACACATCCGTACTTGAAAGCGACGATAAAATAAATTGTATAAAATGGTTTATTAAAATTGAGTTATGGAAGTTTTGGTATTTTCTTTGTATTTTTTTTTAGCCTATTGGATTATCCATAATAATAATAAATAAAAATTATCTAATAGATAACCATTAAAACATTTCAAATAAATATTAAGGTCTATTGGAGCCCAATTTTTCTAGTAACACCTTTGGCTTCGGATAATAATAACCATAATTTTTAAAACCTTAATTCGTTTTCACGTAATTGTGCAGCAGTAACTGGTCGAATTGGATTTTCGGTTCGTGGAAAATTAGGTTCAATGTAATTGTCCGTTTCCATTTTCCTCGATGGCCGGTCGGGTTGAACTCCACAACATGCTTTATAAAATTGTTTGTAAACAAAGACCAGAAGGTAGCTATGACAACACAGCGTTGCCAGATCATGAAAATTGAGGCTGCGTTCGGGTGGGGTACATTTGGCCGACTGCTCATATTTTCGAATGCCCATTTGGCCGACTACTCTTTTAGCCGAAATTCTGGTCAGCCAAATGAGCAGCCCATTTGACTGACTGCTCATTTGACCGACTGCTCAATTGGCCGACTAAGTTAGTCGGTCAAATGAACGGCTCATTTGACCGACTGTTATACTATAGCCTGTCCTATACTATGTCTTTAGTGTTGGGTTGACTTATAGAACCGGCAATGTATTCTAAGTATTGGCGCCACACACTCACTTCGCTCGAGCGCTGGGGGCCCGGACCCTCGCCCCCCAGCCCCGTTCTTTATAACCAAGCTGGGCCTTCTAAAAGCCGCGACCTAGAGGGACCGTAGTACCTAGCCAAACGCACCTAGTATCGTCCAACCACCAAATGAGCAGTCGGCCAAACGAGCAGTCCATTTGGCCGACAGTAGCGGCGCTAAGGGTGGGCTGAAGTGGGCTTTAGCCCCCCTGCATTTCTGAGAGGGGCCACATATTTATATTAAAAGGGCCACATATTCATAATTAAGAGGCCACATATTTTAATTTATGAATTTTCATTATCTCTAGAAATTTGTTTTATTACCAAAAAACGTTTTTCTGGAAAAAATCTTTCAAAATCAATTTGTTTACTCAAAAAGGTAGTAGACCATAAACATATAGATTCGGGAGGAAGGTAGCGGAAATTGAGAGAAAGTTGAATAGAAAGGGGCTTATGGGAATTTAGGGAAATTTCCCAGGCATGCATGTGTCCGCTCCAGGTCAGATACAAAGGTCAGTAGGGGGTCCAGAAAACGCGACGAGAGCCGCAACAATAAAACGAACTTGCTCTTCTCGCTTCCTGGAAAATTTTGGGATTTTCGATTTTACCACTTTTGCGAAATATGGTCAATCCAAGGTTCCCACTAAGGGCCACAAAATAATTAGCCCACCTGTGAAAAAAACTTAGCGCCGCTACTGTTGGCCGACTATCCATTTGGCCGACTTCTCAGAAGGACAAGTCACAAATGTGCAGTCAGCCAAATGAGAAGTCGGACAAACGGAACTCTCCCCTGCGGTCAATAGCCGAAAATTATTCGAAAGTTTTACAATTTTTACTCTTTTCCAAATTTAAGTGAGTGCTAGCCAGAGGGCGCTAGGTGGTGATATTGAATATTGACAATAGCAGAAAGCTCGGCTAGAAACGCGCAGTCCTTAGGTTATTATTATAAGCTATTTTAGATATTACTCAGTATTCTTATTTATAAGCAACTCATAAATATTAGCTTCCTAATTTTACACTAACTACACTACAACCGTAAACTATAGCTAGGAGGATGAAAGCTGGTACGTAGTTTTCATCTTCCTAGACTATAGACTCTTAAACGCGCCTCCCCAATCGACCGCCATTACCTTACAAAACTTGTCTAGGTTAACGGTAATTGTTAGTGTAGGGAGCTGTTGGCTCGATCTCGTGGCATGCAGGGCTTGCCACCACCCTCCTACGCATTGTCACCCGGCCACCTGAATTAAGGGCTTCAAAAGTCGCATGATGACTTAGGCCTAAGGTGGTGCCTTGGGTATTAGCCTAGCCTAGCTATGAGGACTCTGGTGATGAAAAACCGGTTTTGGGGGGATGAAATTTCTGCGGTAAAGCACTTGCTCGTCGGTTGCTCACTTGCCTGTACGATAATGGCGGCGCCCTGTATACGTTTCTAAAAAGAGTGTATTGGTAGAATTTCGGTGTGGAGGCCATCTTTACTTGGTTTACAATCAAGTTCTGTAGATATATTTTCGCTGGAACTGGCTCCAACTGAAACACAGCTCCTTTTGTAGGTCGATTGTTGCACTTTTCCACCATTTCTACAAACCGTTTACTGGATTCTATTTGAAATTTAAGTTTGAACTCATGACCCTGTTACCAGCTCCTCCCTTTACTAACATATACATTTCATCGTACCAGTTGTTTTATGACAGTCCTTGATATTATTTTCTACTAAGTTCTACAAACCTTTACGTTTGAGTAACTAGCTAAACTATCATTCCCTTTGGAAATAAGTTTCATTTAAATTAACTTATAAAAAAACAATACTTAAAACTCAATTTTTACTTGTTGGCCTAAAATTAATTGGAAAATATTGTTGGAATAGCGTTTGGTGTCAGTCGGTTTTTTTGTTTTACTATTCATAAAACAAGAATCCTCAAAATGTAGGACGCATATTTTATTATGATGTAATTGTATAGCATCTTTGATCTTTCAAATAAAGATCGCTTCTTCCGACATTATCAGCAGCTATTTCCTAGAGTTAAGTTTATTGAAAAACCACATATTGAAGATAGGCCTAACAAAAGCTATTAATTATTTTTCCCACCGTTCTTTCTCTTTTGGAAACTTAAGCAAGGAAATTCTTGTCTTTTCTTTAGAACTATTACAAAATTTTGCAGAACAATTACTTCCAGGCATATTTCTTGCTACAAACAATCTCAAGATAATAATTTCTGAGACGAAACGCGTAGATATATTTTTGCGTCTGAAATCCGCTGTTTGGGATTTCGAAAAATGCGCTTTCTTCCGGCCGTTAGGCGTGGCTCCACTCAGGATTTTTTTAAAATTCCGGGGGTCGCTTTTCAAAATAAATGTGGATTCCTCGCCACTGGCGCCACCTAAACTTGTTTTTGAAGGATAGGACCTATCAGGTCAGGGTCAATGGTACGCTCTCAGCCACTTACCTCGTCACGAGAGGCGTTCCTCAGGGCAGCTCGATCAGCCCCATCCTCTTCACTGTAATGTTGGACGGGATTCCCCAACTATGCCAGAGACATGTTTCCCAAGGGGACGGGTACTCCTACTCAGTGACTCTTTTGTGGTGTCCGGCTCACGTCGGCGGACGCTCTCGCGGACGTTACCAGTCTTCCGCGTCCCTCCAAGGTGGACTTTTTCCTCCGGGCTACGCTCTCCGAATTGAAATCCGCGTGTAGTAAATTGGTTACCAGTGCTTGGTGGGATTCCTGGCAGACCAGCGCCACCTCCTACGCTCATAGAAATCTCATAGGTAACTAGAATGCTGCCGCCTACGGCCGAGCTTGACGCCAGTTCACATTGAACCTTCAGCCAATGAGAGGCCTTAGAGTGGTTCCGCCAAGGAGGATAATAATCCTCCTTGGTTCCGCTACTATAGCGGGAGATAGGTGACGTCATTCTCTCTGGTGACATAAAATTCTTGGCAGAACCACTCTTTGAGCTCTGATTGGCTGAGATCTGGCTATCGTCTGCCACGGCGTTTGGTCCATTTGCCAGTTACACGGCAGCATTCTAGTTACCTATGAGATTTCTATGTACGCGCTCAGGGAAGCGAAGCCTAATCCGGGCTCTCACGAGATTATGCGGCGTCAGCTCCCCAGGCGGGATGACACTCTTTTGGCGCGTCTCGGCTGCCTTCCCACGAAAGCAACTCTCTTCAGCTTTAATTTGAGTAGCTCGGATTCTTGCTCGAAGTGCGGGGCGGTAGATACCGCGGAGCATATTCTCTTCACCTGTCCATCCCAAGTTGCAGCACGGCGAGGTCTCCTTAGTAGTCTTCATAAGAGGGCTCTTCCCGTCCGTCTGACATGAACACACCCGTCAGACCATAGAGTATAGAAGAAGAGGAGTCGAAGGCTACGTTCTGAAGATCTCGCTTTCCAGTTTTGTCTCTAAACTTCCGGTATTGCGCGCGTCATTTTTTCACGTGCGCTCTCATCATAGTTGAGTAGGCCTAAAAGCACCATCATAGAGTACTCTATGGCACCATAGAGTGCGTTAATACTCTATGGTGTGTTGAAAGCGGTCCACGCCAGATTTTCAGACGTTATTTCCGCCACTTTCGCAACGCTGTTCGGACTTGATAACATTCTGCGGACTATTATTATCTCGTTTCTTTTTTTTGTTTTGTTATTCGATTTGTCGCGTATTTTAATTTTTTGTTTCGTGTGTTCATTTTATTGCATTGTTCGCTTTTAGTGATTGTTAATTTTTCCATTTGTTTTATTTTGAATCTGGTGCGCTTGGTGTAAAGGCTCATTGCTATATACACCAATATTTCCAATATTCATTCTCGTTATTTTGCCCCCCCTCCCCCCCCCCCCGGAAGGAGAAAGTTGATATTGGTTGTGCGGCGTGCGCTTGTTTTTGACTAAATAATATCGAGAATAATGGCAGTTAAGCCACTAAATTTAACATATTCATTATTAACAAGATTGAAAAGTATAACATTTAAACCTAAATATGTAAATAGACATCTTCGTGGAATGTCTTCTCCTATATGTCCAAATCTAGCTGGGTAAATATACAGTAAAAAATACTTCTTAAGGGAACTGAATAAAAACTAAAAAATGCATTTCAGATTGAAGGTACCCCACACCCAGCAGAACTTCGAAAAAATTACTGGTCAAGATTTAAACTACATTTCAACAAAAAGGGATAACCTTTTAATCCCTAAATTAGATGCTACCCTTCAAGATCCTCTCTCCAATGATTTGGATAATGAGTTTCTGGATACAATCGCTCCACCATTACCAAAGTCATTCAATTTGGCAGCGTACACCAACAAATCTAAAACACTCCAAAAGCTAATAGAAATGGGGGTTGATTTATATAAAATAGAATCTAGAGGCCATGGACAATACTACGTCGAACTAGATTTTGACAGAGATATAAAACATATTATCTTATTCTTAAACTCCATAGGTGTTAATTCTGATGATTTAGGAGAAATAATTACAAAAAACCCAATAATATTTATTCACTCGCTAGATGAACTAGAAACTAGAGTAGAATATTTGAGACGAAAAAAATTTACCCCCGATGCTATTGCTAGGATAATTACTATTACCCCTAAATTGCTTAATGTTCCTGTAATAAAAATAGACAAAAAACTTGGTTTTCTTCAAAATGAGTTTAAGCTAACAGGCAATGAAGTTCGATTTCTAGTAACTAAACAACCAAAATTAATGTTTAATGAATTTATTAATACTAAAGTAAGACTGAATTGACAAAGTTAACTTGACAAATCCTAAATATTTCCCTTTTCTATTAACAGGCAATATCATTCGTTTTAGAAGAAGAAATGGGTTTCACGGAGAAGGAAATTAAAGAATTACTTTTATCAAAGCCTAAAATATGGCTCTTAAATAGAGGACAGTTAACGGAACGGATAGATTACATTCACAATGAAATTGGAGTTTCCCACGAAGACATTTTACAATTTCCTGGATGTCTTTTAAGAAGGAAATTTTTACTCGAACAACGTCACAAATACTTGGTTAAATTAGGAAAAGATCAGTATGACAAGACTAAACCTGGTTATGTTTCATTAAAGGCATTAACTACGGGAACTGACACAGATTTCTGCCAAGACTTTGCTAAAACCTCTGTTGAAGATTTCAACAAATTCTTAAAAACTTTGTAAACTCCAGTGAAAAATAAAATATTTACATGTTAATTTTTTTATTATCATTTTTTTTACTTTTACAAAGACCTCGATTTAATTCATTTTCCTTAGAAGAACATTAACTTGTTCTTCACGGTTTCCAAAATCACCACCCTCAACAAAATGGACAGTCTTCTTTCTCCATCCACCTTTAGGATTATTCAACTTAAAGTGCCACAGGAAGTTGGTGGCTTTCTTAAAGTGAGGTCCCACTGTGTAGATCTCGTGGATTAAATCTTCCATACAGATGATGCCATACTTTCCTAAATAATTTAAAAAAATTCATTGCAACAATTGATTTTATGAAAATAATTTGATAACAGAAACATACCTAGTCTGTTTTCAACGATGGCGTTATCGCTTAAAGGAACCCTCCTGTGTTGGACACGACCGAAACCACGTTTATATACCAGTTCACGAACTGTTTTCAAATTAGGGTATCCCCACGCAATGAAGGGCTCAGCGATACGAAGCATGTTAATCGTCGCTTTGTTTAACTTGACAAAAACTCCATTGTTGATTTGACGAAGCCTTAAAAGTTGAAGGACTTTGCGAGGCTTGGGACTTACTCCATTAATACTATTCGAAAAGAAAGCATTTTGATATAAAATATTGTTATTCATTTTCTAGATGAATCTTACCCCCTTATCCTAATAACAAAAGCCAGTTTTGGTTCAGCGGGAACGTAAAAGTTTCCTTTATTCCTAGCCATACGTTTCAACCGAATAACATCTCGGACTTGGGAACGATACTCCTTAATGTATTTTTCAGCTCTTTTGAAGATTTCTCTTCTCTTAAGAACCTTATCCTATAATTTAAAGTTTATCGTATAATTTAACATTATATAGTAAGACAGTAAAGATTGAATCAGTAAAACATACCTTCTTTTGGCGAATGGCATTTTGAGCGGCCTTTGCTTTTAACTCAGCACGCTTCTTCCTTTTTTTAAGCAATGTCTCTGGGACTTGGGGAAGCTTCTTGGTTCCTCTGAAATATAGAATTTTACAATTAACATATTTTCTTTCAGTATTACACGCGAAATAATACAAAGGCTTAAGAGTAAAGTTTGACGCAAATTTTTACATTAAATAAAAAATGTTTAAGGAAACTAAATATATTTTATAAGCAATTGGTATCTTTTAAACAGAAATTACCGTGCGTTAAAAAGATAAACATTATAAATAATTTGATGAAATTCGATTAAAATTAACAAAGCAGGAAACTTACTCGGTCGGTGCCATTTCCAACACGCGAGACTTTTTTGCAACAGAGTTGCCAGAGGACCACCTTCCTCAACGTTAGTATTTTAGTAATGTTTCTCTAAAAACCCGCTAGGTGGTTTAACTGAAAATATACAAACTACAAAGGCGGAAAATTTAAATAACAAATAAGCTTTTCAGCATCTATACTCAATTCCGAATAAAAGTTTTAAAATAATTCGAAATGAATTAATTTCTCAATTATCATGCTTCAAAAATCCTCTAAAAACGCAAAGTAATTTTTCAGCCAAAAGAATTCAGTATTCTTTTAGTAACCAAATTTAACCTAAACTTCACCTAATCCAAAAAAAGCACGGAAAACTACGCCTAGCCATCAATATGACGTATTCCTTTACTATGTTTAGTCGTTTCTAAGAAACAAAAGAAACATGTTTCAAAGATTCGAGCGCTTTATTCTTGAGCTGGATAGGAACACGCAAAAACACTTCCTTCGAGTTTAAACACTCAAAAAACTTGCTCCAAAGGCGATCTTGATCCGTAAATCTGTCAAAATCGGTTTCCAGCGATTTCAAAGCGCTATAGAGAATTAAATGTAACACTTTAAAATGGCCGGAACAGATCCGAACACGTAAATGGAACATACTATTTAGTATGGTGAATACTTTTCGCCTGGTTCTCGGACTAAAGGTGTAACTCTTTTAACCCTAAAACTAACTATTCACCTGTTCCGTTGATGATAATTACTCTACACCATAAACTATTCGTTTGTTCCAGGATTTTAGGGCTACTATTTTTACTCCTTCTGAAAAGGAGGTGTAAAGAGGGTAAATTGTATTTTGTCGTCAGCTAGCCAGAAATTATCTGGAAAAACGTTTTACTCGGACTCGAACTATTTGCCATCACAGAAGGTAGTTTTTTTCGCCTGTTCTGGGTTTTTTGAGCAGGTTAAAAAGTGTAGCAGCCATATGATGTCATTTTACTTCAATTCTGTCTTGACGAAAAAAACGAGGTGGAGTAAGAAGGCCTAAACGAGTCATGTTTTCGTTTAAGCAGACGACAAAGCTAGATTACTCCCTCTACACCTCCTTTCGAGGAGGAGTAAAAAGTGTAACTTTAGAGCGAAAACTAATCGGAGCAGATCTGAGCACGTAAATGGAATATAATATGGTGATCGTGGCTATCTCGAGCGCTCGAGAGCAGTCAAATGGAACAGGCGAAAATTAATCGGAGCAGATCTGAGCACGTAAATCGAACATAATATGGTGATCGTGACTTGCTCAAGAGCAGCCAAACGGAAAATGCTATTTGTCACTCAATAGTTAATCAGTATTATATAAAGATTATCTACAGATAAAAAACATTAAACCGTTGATTGTTTAATGAAAATTGGACTCCAGATTTATCTTAACTGATGCAGGTAGGCAATGAAGCAATATAAAATAAAATAACGAGAGAATACCAATCTTTTTTAAGTTGACGCTTTTGAAAGGTAAGATTAATAACATTTAGTCTCGAACTTATTTTACGTACAAATCGTTACCTACTTTAAAAAAAATAAAATCTTTAATATAATACAGAAACTACATTATTATTATATTTTACACTTTACATCATAAAATAAAGTAGTATACTTGGTTCGTTTGTCGAAAAACATAGCCAATTTAAAATGGCGTCAAGCCTACAAAGGTATGCGTTTCGTTTTTACGTCACTTTCAGCGTCATAAAATTTATAGAAGGGAAACGAATTTAACGAAAGTTAGTGATTTTGAAAACTGCAAAATTCCTCGCGCGTTTCTGGATTTTACAATCTATAATTAAACTTGTGATCACGAGATTTTGTTTCCATGGAAACCTTTTCAATAAGCCAAGGGCTATAATAATTTTTCATTTTGGGGTCCACTTATATATGTCTGACACAAGGTCTCATAGAAACCTTTATCTATGGAAATGTTATATAGACGCATACTTTAGAGTGATTACGTTACATATGGTATAAATTATTTCTAGTGTACATTATATGGTAATTTCGTGGATGAAACTATCATAAAAAATATCTTCTAATCAATCAGAGAAATAATATATATTTTAAAAGAATTAATGTAAGATTTCATATTTCGTCAGCAATCAGATGGAAATCGAACTTGTTATTTTCAAATATTTATTTACTACAACCTTTATCAAATATTTTGTATTGATTTGCAGATAGCATTGTTGACCTCGATAAACATATGTTTTTTTTACGTCTAGCTAAACGAGTAACGTGTAAGTGCGTTTTCCTCGCTGATAGCTTTAATTCCATAGGACTATAGGTCTAGGCAGTCAGTAAAGTCGGCGATTAGGGATGTCCGCCTTCAAGTGGTCCAAAAACCTTGGCACATTGGCACAAACTGTCGGGTACTAGTTTATCGCGACTGGAAGTTTCGTAATACTGTTCAGATAAACCCATTGACCATTTTATCGTAAATAAACGCTAATTTGGATAGAGTTTAATGTGTTTGAGATAAAATTAAGAAAATGGAAATCTAATCCGTTTTTTATCATCGCATAATTATTTCGTCGCAATAGCCCGGATTTAGCTAAAATTATGTGGGTTATGAATGATAATTTGACTTACCGTACTTTTGGTTGGGAAAAATACGTTTAACGAAACCACAAACACGTTTGTCGGAGTTGTAGCTGTAGTTAAATACCTATACGGTACAAGCAGATTAAATCAACCGCAGAAACAGGAGGTAAGCTATCCTTCAAATAGTTTTTTAGTTTCATTGTGACTAGTTACACGCATGCATAAATATCACATAAGAGTTTATGAATAAAGAAAGAATGTCCTTGGTCAATTACAGGTCAATTACATAGACATTTATTTTTTAAGGGCGCCGATGGGAGATAACAAAATGATTCCGAAAGACAGGTGAGTTAAATGCTTTGACGAAATATCGTCGCGTTTCTGTAAATGGTGGATTAATCAATAGACTGAGTAGGCTTATACCTAGGAGCCCGAAAGGTAGGAGACCCTAGACGGGGCTAAAGGCGCGTAGGAGACCCTAGACGGGGCTAAAGGCGCGTAGGAGACCCTAGACGGGGCTAAAGGCGCGTAGGAGACCCTAGACGGGGCTAAAGGCCGGTAGGAGACCCTAGACGGGGCTAAAGGCCGGTAGGAGACCCTAGACGGGGCTAAAGGCCGGTAGGAGACCCTAGACGGGGCTATAGGCCGGTAGGAGACCCTAGACGGGGCTATAGGCCGGTAGGAGACCCTAGACGGGGCTAAAGGCCGGTAGGAGACCCTAGACGGGACTAAAGGCCGGTAGGAGACCCTAGACGGGACTAAAGGCCGGTAGGAGACCCTAGACGGGACTAAAGGCCGGTAGGAGACCCTAGACGGGACTAAAGGCCGGTAGGAGACCCTAGACGGGACTAAAGGCCGGTAGGAGACCCTAGACGGGACTAAAGGCCGGTAGGAGACCCTAGACGGGACTAAAGGCCGGTAGGAGACCCTAGACGGGACTAAAGGCCGGTAGGAGACCCTAGACGGGACTAAAGGCCGGTAGGAGACCCTAGACGGGACTAAAGGCCGGTAGGAGACCCTAGACGGGACTAAAGGCCGGTAGGAGACCCTAGACCGGGCTAAAGGCCGGTAGGAGACCCGAGACGCGACTAGAGGAAGCAAAGTAAGACGGGCCTTAAGTTTAAACCTAGGGGCCTAGGTGGTAGATAATCCGTCATTGGTTTCTGCATAGCTTACCTTGATTTATTAAAGATCAATCGTGGAAACTTGGTTTCTAGATATCATTTCGTATACGGAACTGTCTTTCTATTGGGTATCACGTCTTTACTGCCATGGAACTTCTTCATAAATGCCAACGATGTACGTTATTCCGGTTATATTGTAACCTCGTAAGTACACCAGTGTTGTTACGTAAAAAAAATGTTTTTGTTAGTATTGGATGTACAAATTTCGAGACATGAACGATACGAAGTACGTTGTCGACCCCGAATACAAATCTGATCTACAAACGTCTTTCACGAGTTATCTGGTCATCGCCAGTAAAGTCCCGTTCGTTCTTTTTCTTCTGGTTAACACGTTTCTCAGTAGCAGGTAACTTAAACACCATATTTGGTAGACAATACGAATGATGCTGGTAATGATCGTTTTGCAGAATATCACCGACGATCCGGGTAACTGTTCCATTAATTATCTGTTTCGCACTATTTTGTCTCACCGCCGCGATGGTTTACGTCGATACAGATTACCGTAAGCGATAATTCTTTTCATAATAACAAAATTTGACATAATTTTGTTTCATAAATTTTTAGATCAATCCGATTTCCTTGGCATCACGTTGACAGTCGTAGCTTTCATTAATGGTCAGTATCCCAACGTATCTTTAATAAATTAACCTTTCACCAGAGCTAGAAACTAACAAAATAGTTTATTTTACAGTGGTGGCCGCTTTCCTACAAGGTGCTGGAATGGGTATCAGCGGAGCCTTACCTCAAACGTATATGAAATCGAACGTTTACGGGCAGGTAATTACAGATTCAACTTCCTTATACTTTTTGGATCTCTTCCTAATAACAAATACACATATTTCAAAAGGCGGCCGGCGGAATCTTCGCATCCGTTGTCCAAATTTTGACCCTGTTGGGAAACACCTCGGCCCAAGCCAGCGCGTTGGCTTACTACCTTTGCGCCGTGGTCACCTTGGCCGCTACATTCGGAGCCTTCATTTACATGAAAAACACCGTAAAAGCTCTTTCTTATAACATATAAAGGCTAACTTTTTCAAAGGGCAAAAATCGCCGCGATGATGAGCGTCGGCGTAACACAAATTGCATTAGGACTAACGGGCTCATCATCGTTAAAACTAGCCTTTACTTTTGAAACTTTAGACGACGTTACCGTCATTGGCTTTTCAATCATTTCCAGCCATTTTACAAATATTACATGTCAACTCAAGTGGGTAATAATGGTACCACTAACAGCCGCACCGAATTAACAGATAGCGCCCAATATATTCGTAACGAGACAAGTAACGTCAGTCAGAAGGAACAAGGACACCAACCCAGAGTTCCCTTGATGTTGATAGTCCAACAGGTACTTATATCAGTTTCCCTTTTATGGTAGGTCTAATGTGGAATAACCGGATTCTCATACCTTTAGATTTGGGTTTACGAACTGACAGCGATCATTTTATTCTGGGTGACGTTGACCGTATTTCCCGCCGTGGTCGTGTTGGTCAATGCCGTTAATAAAGATTCCCCCATTGCCGGTGAGTTTCCTCGATTTTCAAAGCAAATTTTACCAATTAAATACTCAATGAACATCTATAACAGGAAGGGAATTCCCACCAATCGCTTGTTTCCTCCCATTCAATATTTTCGACATCGTTGGAAGAATACTCGCAGCCTACGTTCCATTAGTAAGTTGCCCTTGAACGCAAAATGAATTACTTTTGGCAAAAGTCTATAACATTCTTCCGTAAGAGTATCTCTGCGAAAATTTTTATCAAGAGCTATTCACGAAGTGACGTCATCCAAGGATGAAAATCGTCAAAGTCTACCTGAAACGCGTTAGCAAGTGGACTCGAAAGACCAAGGCTGTGATGTGAATAGCTCTCGCAGGGTTGCCACAAAATTTTGAGATTCAAATTCCCTGACTATTCCCTGTTTTCCCTGACCATTTTAAGAGATTTTCCCTGACTTTTTAATGCCAAATTTTTATTTTATATTTGATTTTTATCAGAAGTTAATAAATTTAAATGGACTTATATTTAAGTAAGAAGGTTATTGCAATGTTGAAAAATTAGCCAAACTTTCAACAAAATAAATGATAATCTAAACCAATGATAGTCTAAAAAATAACCTTAAAAAAGTGCCAAAATAAAATTTAATTAACTGACTTTTTACAAATTCTAAAAATTCCCTGACTTTTAGGCCTATTCTTAAATTCCCTGACTTTTCCCTGATTTCCCGGACGTGTGGCAACCCTGTCTCGGTAAAACGTTGCACGTGAAGAATAGGAAGTGTCATAACTGAACAATATTATAAATATATACTTTGGTTTATAGCCTCAAAGAAGACCGATGCTTCTGCTGTCTCTATCCGTAGCACGTGTAGTTTTCATCCCGATTTTGATGTTATGCAACGCTCAGCCTCGCCATTTGATGCCTGTCGTTTTTGACAACGATATCTGCTTCGTACTTTTTGTGATATTATTCGCCATTACAAATGGCTACCTTTTCTCTATCGCTATGACCACAGGACCAAAGTAGGTCTTTCCGGACGATCAGTTACCATAAGTCCATAATTATCTTCCACAAGTGTGTCAGTTAGTCGAAATAATTACTAATAACTATGTGTACAGTAAGGTTTTATCTACGTAATACCAAAAGTAGCGTTAAGCCTGGTTCACACGGGCAGTGTTTTCCTGGTTTTCTATATTTTCTAGTTTTACCGCCTTTTCCCATGGTTCTGGCGCGCAGGAACACGACTGTACTGACGGACAAAATTTGCCGGATATTATCACAGCGAGCGCTGCCGGGGAACGAGGAAACGGATAACCTTTTTTTGACGGGCGTTGGGCTCGACCAGACAGCGAGCGTTATGCCGTCACGTGGTAGACGCAAAAATTCTTAAGCCTACTTTTAAAGACTTTCAAAATCGCTCCTTATATCACGTGACAGCGAAACGCTCGCTGATTAGTCGAACTCAAAGAGCTTCAAAAACCGGGAAAATAAAGTAGAGATATTTCAACATTTTTTCTCCGTTTTCTCGTTTACCGGCAGCGCTGACGGCGGAAAAATCCGTTACATTTTGTCCGTGTGTACAGTCGTTTTCCCGTGCGCCAGAACAACGGGAAAAGGTGGTAAAACGAGAAAATAGAGAAAATCGGGAAAACACTGCCCGTGTGAACCAGCCTTAAGACCCAAAAGTGTGTCAGCTGTACCTTCGCGCCTACTATATTTTCTAGTGAGACCTAGTCACACTATAGACTACATAACCTACTAGTTGGAATAATACTAGCAACATTATATTTAGTCTATAGTCTAGCTGGCGCGATTTTCTCTGTTGGATTTACTCGCCCGTAGACATACGTTCTAAAACGCTTCACTCGGCGGCGCTGGAGTACCTCGATATTGTTGACGTATTTTCCAACCCCCCTTCGTTTCCCTGTTTTACTTTGCGAAAAACTCTCATTAACTACTATACCGTTCTAACACACTTTTGGGTCTTATGCTACTTTTGGTAATACCCACTGCTTATAACAAACTATAAAGGCTAAGCACGGCTACCTAAGTGCGATCAGTAGGATACGTTTTGGTTTACAGTAAAAACGTGTGGTCATTCTAGAAATGACTCAAAAATTTCAATAGGGAACTGACACACTTATACGAAACGTAATAATAATCTTATGGTGTTACGTCAATAATAGTCTAAATTAATTACATTTGCAGAGTTGTGGAGCTGCAGTATCAAGAAATCGCCGGGTCCATCATGGCATTTTGTTTGGGTTTGGGTCTCATGTTAGGATCCATCACGTCTTACGGAGTTGTAAAGCTGCTTTGATTGTATAAATCAATCCAAATTTTAAATTATGTACATTACATAAATTTCGCTTTTAAATAAACACGAGTTTTACGCAGTTTTCTACTCTGTATATGAAAAACCGCCAAATTTGAACGATGAAAAACAACGTTTATTGCCTAATAAAATTTCAATCATCTCTGCGTATCATCAGATGTGGATAATGGGGGGAAGTATGAAACGCTCCGTAGAATGAGGGGAAGTATGAAACGCTCCGTAGAATGGGGGGAAGTATGAAACGCTCCGTAGAGTCAATGGTCAACTAGGAGCAACAAACACAACACCCCCACACAAGGAGAACGCAGCCCGTCAAAAGTCGTGGAATTTCTTGTGTACATTTTTCATTGGCTAGACGCTTTAGCGCCTGCTGCCGTCGGAAACAAAACAATCTACTGGGAAAATGTTTATATGCAAAAAACCCGCTTGTTGCCGAGTGCGCGCGCATCTTCGTTTGTTGCTGTTTTTAAAATTTTATATTCTAAGTTGCACCGCATCTCCGCAACTTTATGAATAAAAAAATGGTAAATCTCATGTAGCTCGGCTGTTAAAGGTGGTAAAGTTATGAATTTTTTATGGTGATGCGTGTCATAGTACTACTTAAAACCTGATATGGAGACGCATCGATTTATTTTTTTACTTGACTTTTTTACGATTTTACCTTTTTCTCTATAGGGAAAAATGGTAAATCGCGTGTAGCTCGGGTGGTAAAGTCATGCATTTTTTTATTGTGATACGTGTCATAGTACTTCTTAAAACTTGATATTGAACCTCATCGAGATAATTTTTTACTATACTTTTTTCTTAAATTTCTAGGTTTTTTTTTAAATAAAATATCTTCAAATTCAACTGAAATTGTCTACGTTTATTACATAATTAATGCAATATGATTTTTTTAAATAAATAAATTACAATTATTATAAATAGGATGTGAAATGTTCTTAACTATCACAATTTCCTTGCAGTGATGCCAGATTGAGGGAAATTTTGACTCCTAAAAACGGTAAATAGGGAAAAGGGAAATCCGAACAAAAATTAGCTAAATCTAGGGAAATTCGAGGGGAAAAATTATTTTAATCAAAGCTAACATAAAAATGGCAAACAAGTATATTGTCGGATTCGCTTTAGCTGGCACCTATGCAATTTTATATGGCAATTTGGAAAGTCGTCTGCTAAATAACTGGCCCACAGGAACGACTTTTTCCGGCTCCATGCACAAACTGATTTTTGTACTAGTAAAATTCTTCTAGTTTTTATTCATTGCGAGATGAAAATAAAAGTATTATTTTCTTCAGGACATTTGTTATTTTAGTTTTACAACGTCCCAAGTAATTGGTTTACGCAAATATCATTGTTTTTAGTGTTTTGGAAAACTAGGGAAATATTTGTCCAACGACGAAATAGGGCGAAACTTTCATATAACGCGATTTTGGGCTATTTTGATATTTCCCCCATTATCCACATTTGGTATCATCATGAATCTATTTAACCCATGAATATCCAACTCTATCATTAGCCACGGTATACTCTGAGGGAACGTGGGGCGGAGCCTATTTTCGCGCCATACGAGTGATTTACTCTTTAAGCCAATAAGAACGAATTAGGAAATGATGTCATTTTAGCGCCAGATAGTTTACGAGAGCTCGGAGAGCAGAATAGCCGCGAAATGACTTCTCAGGTACGGTTCACGTTATTTTGTTCAAAATAAGCTTTACAGTTATAATTCTTTCTAGTATAAAAATATAAATTAAAAAGGAATGTTACTCCGATATTTTGAAAGCAATCTTACGCTATCGAGTGTCTGTGAGATTTATAACAATTTAAACATACAAACTATCTCTGAAAAGCTAAGCCTCGGTGAAACTTTGGAAGAAAACCTGAGTCAATTTTTGCCATATTATTATTAAATAATAAATGCTCTGTTATCATTTTATTCTAATAAAATCTATTCTAATAATAATATGAAATAGATCTATTTATTTAAATAGATTAATGATAAGTACTGCAAAAAGGAAACATAACCATAACGCGTCATTTTAGGAACTAACGCTTCGACTGCTTATAAATAACAGCTGAGTTCTACTTCGACTCCGTCACTATAAATTGGCTCCGCCCCACGCGTCGCCAGAGGTGACCTAGGGTATTCCAGTTGAATATTCATGGGTTAAATAGATTCATGGTATCATGCATAAAATGGGAATTATCCTTGATAGCGTTAACCGCAATTTAATCGATAGAGTTACAAGGTAAAAGCAGATAAAAAAGTCAAACCGATAGTTTCGAAGAATATCTCTTTCTCGCTGATAGATAAGAATCTAGAATATGAATTTCATACATTGTATCTATCGTTTTTAAATTGACGCGTTGGAGAGGTAAGCGTAATTTCAATTTTGCTGACGAAAATAGTCTCGTTTAAATTATTCGTCAATATTCATTACAAAGTTTCGCGATTATATAGATAGCCCTTTTTAAAAAGGAAATAGTGCGAAGTCGAACGGCATTAAAACTTATCTGAAATAGACTAAATAGTGTTGCATTTCGCGCGTCGAACTATTCAATTCAGGTAAGAATGCATTACGATTGGGTCTTTTAGTACGAGTATTTGGGTTCGATAAAATCAGCAGATTAGCTCTCAGTTTTCTCACAGTTTCGTTGTCGATGGGGCTATTGTCAAATATGACAGAATCAATCTCTAGCACCAAGAATGCATGTAACCATAATCGAATTCCCCCCACGGTTCCAGTGGGGGAATGAAAATGCTTCAAATATATTCTTGCTAGCAAAAGTGACATAATTACTAAAAGTGTGTCAATCGGACCTATTTCTTAATGAATGTTACGAGCGAAATACAAGTTGGGAGGGGAGAACGGAAAGTACGCCTTGGGGAGGGAAGGAAGTTAAAACCAACAAATAACGTCTCGTAGTGAGGAACGGAGGAACTAAGTAGCACTGGTCAAAGTTAGTGTACTTTTTGATTTTTCGTCGTTCTGTGGAGATGCTATCGCCATCTACCTACGATATAATACTATAGACTAAAAAAAGATCCAGAATAGTCTTTTATGTGGTCGATCTCGAGTCGAGCATTAATTAAACCATTAGCATACGAAAGTACAGGGATTGTCACACTTTTGGTAATTATGTTATTTTTGTTGCTAGTATTAAAAATAGAGCCTCCTGATACGATATGTTGCTCGATTAGATAACGCCTGAGAGAGAGTAGTTA
The DNA here is from genome assembly GCF_980474605.1 of Leiobunum rupestre. NCBI lineage: Eukaryota > Metazoa > Arthropoda > Arachnida > Opiliones > Sclerosomatidae > Leiobunum > Leiobunum rupestre. The sequence goes on from NC_143389.1 coordinate 42,739,051, forward strand.
TTTCTCTTATTTACGATGGGGCCACGTCGGGGAAGAGTTAATATAGTTTAAAGACTGACTTAGAAATGGTCTGCCAGTGTTTATTAAATCCGCTTTTTCAATAAATGGAGTTGATTTTATAAAATAAAAAGTGGTCTTGCCCAACTTGTTAAAATGTTGCTCTTACGTCACAAGACCCAGCTTTATTAGTGTATTCTTCGCACGAGCGATTTACACGCGCTCTAGATAAAGCTATATTCCTCGCGACTGTAGCGCGCGCTAGTAGGCTTTTCAAAGTACGAGACTGTGACGTAAGAGCAACATTTCAACAAGAAGGCCACGTTAGTTTATAAAAAGAACTATTGAACAGTTGGTTTCCGCATTAACGACGACGCAACATGGATACGGCACCGAAAGACAAGTTAGTGAATATTACGTAAAATGTAAACGTTAATATTTCAATCAAACTAAATCAATTTACGTCCAGGTATAATTTCGTTTTCGGAACCATGTTCCTGCTAGGTACTTCAGCTTTATTGCCGTGGAATTTCTTCATCACGGCCAACGACGTAAGTACTTGCTTTATTTAATGCATACATTTGGAATGTTCAAGGAGCCATTGCTACCTAGCTCCGAAAGTGACAGGATTTAAACAAGGTAAAATCTAAGACGTAGCGCAGTTATTAAATTCATTGGTGGGCTGCCGTCACTAAGAAGACGCCACGCGTAAAGAAAATCATAAACCTTTCTAAGTCTATGAGAAAATGAACGACACTCGGAAAATTGACTTACCAGATATTTTGTAAACTGGTGTAGTTCCACGTAAAATCACGTATTTTGATGGTTAAAAAAGAGCAAAGAAATTTAAGTGAACTTCTATTCGAAACAATTAAGGCTTAATTTCGACCAGGAGCCGAGTTTAGCCTTAACACGTCGCGAGCGAAATTCTCCGTTGTAAGCCACGCCTATTTCTATGAGAATCATAAGGAGTACCATAGTCTTCGTTGGGCATTCCAAGTGTATACCTATATAGTGTACTGATATAACCAGTGGCGTAGACAGGATTTTGATTCGGGGGAGGGAGCACACCATAAAAATAAAATACAAAATAAAACGATTTGTACTTATAAAGAGTCGATTTAGGGACGGACTTTGGTCAAGATGTCGCTTTTGGGTCCTGGTCCAAATGCCGATTCTAAAAGTCTTAAACGTTCTTGAGATAATTCCGCGTACGTACGTTTTTGATCTTTTTTAAAATCGGTATGGCAACCTTACATTTTGGACCACTTGCCGACTCAAAAAAGACCTTACAATATTTAATATTAAATTATAAGTGTAACAAAACAAAAAGTTATAAAGTTTAAATTTATCGAAAGAAATAAATTATATCATTGTATCTATCAATTTATTTTTTCCAAATATACAGGGTGTTACGGAGGAATATGTCATAAATTATAGGGCGTATTCTTTAGGTCCTATTGAAATGAGCATTTCTAATGAACATGAGTCCTAAAGCGTTTCGTTTCAAAGTTATGGGCTCTGGGAAATCTGCCGTCAAAACACAAAAACCACCTTAAAAGTGAGGCGCTGTATTCTGTCTTGATCCCAATTGTTTTCAGTTATTACCCATTTGTATAAGATTAGATAAATTAGTATCGATAATGCATTATTTAATTAGAAATAGGCTACGTGTACAAGTTAAATTAATAACGCGACTACTGTTAGAACACACCAAGAGCAATTTAGCGTAAATGTCTGGTGTGGCATTGTGGGCGACCATTTAGTTGGACCTTACTTTCTTCCACCTCGGTTAAATGGTGAGGCGTATTTGCAAGACATCTTACCCGAGTTATTATTAGAATGTGGTTTTTTCACGACGGAGTTCCACCACATTCTAGCAGGCAAGTAAGGGACCATCTTGATAGGACATTTCCTTTGAGGTGGATTGGTCGAGGGGGGCTAGTTCCGTGGCCAGCTCAGTCTCCGGATTTAAATTATCCCGTTTTTTAATTGAGGACAACTCAAGGACCTCGTGTGCAAAACTGAAGCCCGCGACATTGACGACATACGCCAAAGAATAATTTACGGCTGTGACACTATTCGTAACATGCCCGGAATTTTCGAACGGGTTTGAAAATCTTTCATACGACGGGCTCATCTGTATCAGAGCCCGAGGCGGTCATTTTGAACAGTTTATTCAACGTCAAATTATTATTATTATTATTTCAATTAACATCTTTATTTCTAATTGCGTTGACATTTTCAAAGACCTTAATTATTATTAAATTCATACACGCAACGTACTTCTAAAGAAATAATGCACTTTTGATACTAATTTATCTAATCTCATAAAAACAAATGGGTAATAACTGAAAACAATTGGGATCAATGCAGAATACAGGACTTCACTTTAAAAGTGGTTTTTTGTTCTAACGGCAGATTTTCGAGGGCCCATAACTTTGAAACAAAACGCTTTGGTACCCATGTCCATTAGACATTTTCAATTCAGTAGGGCTCAAAGAATACGTCCTATTACTTATAGTCTCCCGATACGTGAACTAGAAATAAAACAGTCTTCTGTTGAAAATTAATTTTTCTCTTTTGTGTAATTCATGTATTAAATGCAATTTTATCATTATTGTAGTCAGTTGTCAGTCGTAAATATGAAAGTCATGTTTTGAAATTGGGCCGACTGTGGCCCGACTTCGTTTAAGAGTAGGAAACAGGTTCATTTTCAGTCGGCAGAGTCTACGTTTAAAGGTCAGCCGACCCTAACTCCCCTAGGACATATAAACTGTAAAACCGAAGGTCGGCCCGACTCTAATGTGCTACAAGAGTATATTTCGGGGGGGGGGGGGCACAACACCCCCAGCTACGCCACTGGACATAACCCATTCCATATTAACGAACGCTATTACAGTATTGGATGTACAAATTCCGAGACGTTAACGAAACCGAGTACGTAATTAACCCGAACTACAAATCGGATCTTCAAGCCTCGTTTACGAGTTACTTGGTCATAGCTAGTCAAGCGCCATTTGTATTATTTCTACTGGTCAACACGTACCTAAGTAGCAGGTGTTACTCGTAGACTGGATTTCACTAGGGCAAAAAAATCGCGATGGCGAGCATCGTTGCAAAAAAAAACCCTGTTAGGACTAATACAATTTTTTGCGTCGCGGCGTTTTGGCTCTAATGAAAACCAGCATTTACCCGCTAAAATTTCACCAGGATTTTTAAATTTCGACCATAAAATAAATTGTTACAGGATACCAGCAGGGATTCGAGTAGCCATTCCGCTGGTTATCTGTTTCCTCCTATTTTGCTTGACCGCGGCTTTGGTTTACGTCCATACCGATGACCGTAATAAATGACTTCAATGATTTTGGTGCACGGCGTAAGACGGGCAATAACTGTTGGATTATTTCAGACCAGTCTGCATTTCTAGGAGCCACGTTAGCAACCGCAACTATGATAAATGGTAACTACATTTTAAACACTTAAAGGGAATATAACCTCTGGTATTTCTGTCGCCCCCCCCCCGATGGTTCCAATATTGTCCGCTGCCTCCCATGGGTTTTCACACTTGCGGCGCTGATAATCGCTGATTGTGAAGAGAATAAAGGAAATTGATGGGGTGTTCCATAAAGAACGCGTTGGAGGTTCTATTCCCTTTAAAGGAATATAACCTCTAGCATTTCTGTCACCCTAAAAAGGGTTCCCATATTAGCTACTTCCTCCTATGGCTTTTGATAGTTTCGGCGCTACTTAGTAATCACTAAAATTGTTGGGATCTTTCGTAAAGAACGCGTTGGAGGTTATATTCCTTTTATAGAAGGAAATTACGCTAGTAACGAGGTTGACCATTTCCAGTGATGGCAGCCTTCCTTCAGGGCGCAGGGATGGGCATCTCCGGAGCTTTGCCGCCTAAGTACATGAAAGTCACCGTTTATGGACTAGTAAACACTACCGTAACTACTTTCAATTGTAGTTGAAGTATTCTAATGATGATACATATTTGAAGGCAGTTGGTGGGGTTTTCGCCGCGTTGGTCCAGATTTTAACTTTGGTGGGAGACACTGCGGCCCAAGCCAGCGCGTTGGCCTACTTTCTTTGCGCAGTCGTTACTTTGGCCGTGACATTCGCCGCTTTTATTTACATGAACAAAACTGTAATGCCCCCAATTAGATATGAGACTAAAGATGACCACTAATATTTAAATATTTATAGCCTTTTTTCACGCATTACATGTCGACGCAATTAGGGAACAATAGCACCGCAAATTCACAACGTAAAAGAAAGGGTAGTGCCCAAGCTATCCTTAAACGAAAACTCAACATCAATGACGACGAAGTTGATATGGAGCCCAGGGTTCCCCTTTTTCAAATAGTGAAAGAGGTACCGACGAATCCCGACAAGCACGCCCTCGGGTGAGCTAATTGTCATTAACGTCTAATTAATCGTCAATTATAGATTTGGGTATACGAACTGACAGTCGTGGTAAACTTCTGGGTAACATTGACAGTATTTCCGGCCGTTCTCGTGTTAGTCAAATCCGTCAGTAACGACTCCCCCATCGCCGGTGAGTTTTCCCTTACAGATAATTAAATTCAACTACTTAATTATTGTACATTTATAAAGGGAGACTTTTTGCTCCTTTAACCTGCTTCCTCCCATTCAACTTTTTCGACGTTGTTGGAAGAGTACTGGCTGCTTTCGTACCTTTGGTAAATTACTCTCAGAATTCAATTTCTTTCTGGTGCACCTAAACTTTTCTCTTTTAGCCAGAAAGAAAACCTCGTATTCTTTTAGTGCTATCAGTTTCACGCATCATTTTCATCCCAATTTTAATGTTATGCAACGCGCAGCCACGTCATTTGATGCCAGTCGTGTTTGACAATGATATCTGCTTTGTACTTTTTGTGATATTATTTGCCATTTCCAACGGCTATTTTTTCGCTAATGCTATGAACTTTGGACCAAAGTATGTTCTTACACACTACACTTTAAATTTAAAAACGTCTAAGAATTTATATTTCTTACAGAGTTGTGGCGGTAAAATATCAAGAAGTAGCTGGGTCTATTTTGGCCACATGTTTAGGTTTGGGTCTGACTTTAGGGTCCATCACTTCTTACGGAGTAGTCAAACTTTTGTGATTATAAAACTTATGATCATCCGGGTGACCACAGAATATTTTAAAATCCTTTAAAGGAATTATAGGAAAGTTATCAGTGAAATAAAGGAAGAAAATTGGGATAAAAATAATACAATAAGAGAAAATGGTTGTCAAAATTGTTTAAAGGGGGTATAACATTCAAAATAAAGTTGATTACCTATGGAAATAGTCAAAAACTATCATGAACAGAGTTGGAAATAAGCATTTTTAAAATCTAGGACGTTTTAAGGAGTTCTAAGGGTAAAAGTATTTTAATTTCTTCAGACGTTTCAGTTAAAATATAGGGTATTATAGGAGAAAAAAGGAAAGACGTTAAATTATAGGAAATATAGGAACTGTGATCACCCTGGATCACATTTAATCTCAAATATCGTCAATTTTAAACTATTTAACGTTTTTAAATAAATATGGCACCTTATATATAAAGAGGATGTTTTATAGAAGTATTTTTCTACATGTACATGTACATTGTTATTTGCTACAAACAAAAAGTACGTTGAATTTTATACAGAATTTTTCTTTCCTAACCTAAAAAAAAATGGACTGGAATTGTGGATTATTATTTTGGTACAAATTATTGTCCACTCTCCGTTTTAAAGTTTAAAACATTTAGTTACTTTTGACTAGGTCTACATTTCCTCTTCGGAAATAACAATGTACTTTTTTAAGACACTGGTATTTTAACACCAGGTCAGTAATGTAAAAAAATGACAACAATAATATTATTATTATTAACAAAAGATTGGTTGAATCTTTTCTAAGTATTTTATCGATCTATTCAACTTTTCGTTTAGAATATTTTCCAAAATTTTATGGTCCCCTAACAGTCTTTAAAATTATTCCACGTCATCCTCCACCAAAGTAGCACTAGCTCCAGAAGAACTTGCTAAACGCTTTATTGAAAGAAAATTAATATTTCCCTATCATTTGAATTCATACTTAATAATAAACATACCTGACTCACAGATGGTAGCTTTTGCAAGAGCAAGTGGAATACTTGGGGAGGTAGGGTTTGTTGAAGAACCTGTAGTAGTTGATGTGGTTGTCCACAAACCGCCACCGCGTTTGTCAAATGCTCTATTCCGTTTTCTATGTCTCCTAATATCAAAACGGAAAAAAATAATATAGAAATGAATAGAATAATACATTTAAATGAATAACATACCTTGTCCAAGTAGTTCCTCTCCTATTTGAACTTCTTGAATGAAAAACTTTTGTACAGCCTCGTAATCTTTCACATCTGGTAGCTAGAGCGCATTCAATGGTTTTCACACAAACCAATTTAAAATATGGGTAACAAATACATAACACTTACTCTAGAGGTGCTTTGTTTGGACCGCTCTTTTTGTTGCTTAGCTTTGGCCCTCCCTGAAGGACATGGACAGGTAAACGTGAGTGATGAATCAGTGGAAGCCGAGGCTTATTTGTTAAAACTGAAAATCCGAGTGGCACTCGGATATTAACTTACTTTCTTTTAATTTCTGTTTGAAGAGAGGATCATTACGACGTTTTCTATCAAAATAAACGCAATAACCAAGAAAAAGAGTGCCACAAACACCAGCGGCAACGCTCAAAGTTGTCTTAGACAGCATCCTCCACGCTCCTTTCGTCGACCAGCGAGTGAAAAGAAAAAACAATCACATCAAAATTTTAAAGAACACTACTTTGCCCCACCTCTCGGTAAAAATTATCGACGCAATTGACGTTAATTTAGAAAAAAAAAATATGTTAACCATAAACTGTGTCAAAATAAATTTATTCAATTTGATTTACTTATAATTTATCAGTTACAAACATATGTACTTTCTTGGGAGATTGAATCATTTGTGAGGCTCTCTCATGGCCAACAACAGCAGAGAGCTGTTGAAAATCATATTTACTAAAAATAACAGTCACACTTTGATTTGTTAAGCCTTCCTCCTGTTTAGTTTGAAGATGAGGTTGCAAAAGATTCGCCATTTCACTGTAATAGCTGGGATAAGTTGGCATTTCGTAGAAAATTACATGACGAACTCCTTTGATGATGTAACGGTGATAGAAATGAAATCTCTCAGTATAGATCAAAAAGTTGTTTTGGCCGTGGAAAAACATGTCTCTAGCTCTGGCTACTTTCCCATCCTTGGTGTACTCGCAGATTTGGTTGAAGCTTAGATCTTCTCTTTTAAAATAATTTCTAATTCTAACAAAATCAAAATACGACGGAACAAATATCAGTGTGTGGGACATTACGGAGTCCTTAAAATGAGGAAGGATTTTCGAGATGAAGAATTCAAATCTGTCATTTGGAGCTTCCGGTACACTTTGGGGGTTAAACTTATGAAACAACTGAGGCATTTGCGCTAAAACCTGACTGATACTGCCTTTCTCTTCAAAATTGGAGGTTATATATCTTCCATCATAATTCAGCTGTTTATTAAACAGAGCCCGAATGGGCGGAACAATCACACTGCTGAATATTAAATTTTGACGGTAATGTTTCGAAAGCTTTTCCAAAACCCACATCCTTATTCTTGAGAAATTCACATTGTGAGATTCCTTTGGCTGTAGATGCAGGTGTTCGAAGATATGCAAAATGTGCTCCCAGTTTTGCATTAAAAATATATCAGCTTGATCCATGATTAGAACTTCTATTGATGACAGAAAATCAAAATCCCTGGTTTTCTCTCCTTCAGCTCCAATAATTGTTCTTAAACCAAGAGGCGATCCTATTATAATATCGGCGGTGTAGAAATCTGAGTAGAGTTTAAGGCTTCGTTTGGTGACTGATATTCCAATTCTAAAAGCATCATCGATATTCCCAGAAAAAGTTGAAAAGAAATCATCTGGCCGGCTGAGTCTCTTTTGAGGGGTTTCATCTCCGCTAAATTCATTTTGAAACCTCTTCTTGTTGATCACATTTCCCTTTGATTCTGGAACCAACAATGAAATTAGCATGTTTACAATTCTCAAGGCTGATTCCCTAAACGGAACAATGACAAGGACTTTTGGTCTTGTGAAACCCTGATCTCGAAAAGTATCCTCATCAAGTTGCTTTTGTTTAATTTTAACATTGTGATGGACCACAAGTGCCCTTGTTTTCAACACGTGGTTTAAAATGTGCACGCAATAAGCAAAACGAATCTCTTCTCCTTTTCCAGGTGTTCTTTCAGTGTAGAGCAAGTCCTGATAGTTGGATATTAGATTTAACAACTCAAGTTGTAAAGGTGTTAGTTGATCTTTAGCTTTAATCAGTCCCTTACATTGTTTAAGTCCATAAGGAATGTTCTTCAACAAATTTGGTTTAATATGTAGCTTATCCACATCTAGTATGGGTTTACATTCGTTGAATGAAATTTTAGTGAATACTAGATTTCCAATGCAAGGATATTTAAACCAGACTGATTCCCGAGTTTGCTTATCATTAATTTTCTTCAAAACATCATCTTCTATTCCTTCATTGTTAAAGTGTTTTATGAAAGGATCATCAACTTCATCTTCGAAATCAGATTCCACATCATCTTGTTCATCTGTCAGAGCATCTTCTGATTTTGCCAAATCCTGTTGCACCTTTTCCTGTAAGCATTCGTCCACTGGTTCTTCGTCAAGTTCATCTTGCTTAGCTTTCGTTGTATCGCGTGATTTACTTGAAGTTTTTATTTTTTTTGTTTCTGGCTCCATTCCAAATAAGATTAATTTTAAAAGACTAGATTTAAAGAGAAGTCTAGAAAATACACGCAAAGGGTTAAAAACCACGTGTTTAGCTCTCCATCATAGCAGACGACACGCAAAAATGATTCTTCCTTGATAGATGTCGCTATTCGCTAAGGGCAGCTGATAATTTAGGCGGGAAATTGAAGTACGTGAAACTGAATACAACATTTATTTCACTAAATATAAAAATGTTTTTAAAATTGAATAACTGATTTCAATACTGGAAAAAAAATACGAAATTAACTTAAATTACTTAACTACGTTTAATTTATTTAGCCAAACTTGAAAGAAACGTTAAAGAAACACCGCAAAAGACGCCAAGGACAAAACAATTCCAAAACAAAAACGCTAATTATAATTATAATGCATTATTTATAACTCAAGACGCATTAATTCAGGGTCAATCCCATGTCGCGATTGCATAAAAATCCAATACTTTTTTTTAAAGTATACATAAAAAAATACACGTAACAAATCTCTATAAATGTCTGTCAATTTAACAACGAAAAAAAAGCGTAACTCATAAGAAATACACAAATAAGCGACAGCTTGTTTTCACATTGCGCTACCTTAGAGCAAGAGTCAAGCAAGTCAAAAAACCCCTATTTGAGAAAAACCAGTTTTAAGTTCGAAATCTAGCATTATAATTATGATAATCTAATAATGAAAATTGAAAAAAAATAGAGTGAAAATATATATTGAAAATTTTGTACTGAGGCACCTTAATTTAAAAACACTCAAGGATTCTTATTTTGAATTTTTTTCAAAAGTCACGTATCTTGACTTACTTGACTTTTGCTCTCAGGTAGCGATTTATTTTCCCCCAGTTCGCTTCGACCCTGAATTCGGAAAAGGGTGAGCTCCGTTCACGATTACGATAAAATAATAAGCCAGAATATTCATCATCTTCTTCAACAAGAAGGATAAAACCCTTTTTTTTCAACTTCCAACTTCTATAAAAAAGACAGAATGTTAGAACGGTACCGCGGCGAAGGAGTAGATTCATCATTTAATTAGAAAGGTGGGAGGTTTCCATCGCGAGAGAAAAGGATACTTAGAAAGACGAAGAAGGCCCTTCACGTAGAAGACCGTTAAAGGGTCAGGGACACGATTTTATACCGTTATTATATAAAGCACTTATTACCGTCGACCATACTATTTTTCCACTAATGGACACAGCCAACTCCCACGTTAAAATATCAGTCAGGGTTTTTTGGATTAAAATACGAAAGCTCTTATCAGAAGTATATAATATATATCTTACGAGATAAGTATCGATCTATAAAATAAACTATTTTAAGAGACAAAATACTTCATGACTGGTATATAAAACTAATTTAATATGTATAAAATACATATATATTAAATTAGTTTTATATACCAGTCATGAAGTATCTTGTCTCTTAAATTAGTTTATTTTATAATTCTGTTTTAACCATGACTTTTAATAATTTTAAAATATATGAAGTATCTATCTAACTATCTATATTTTTTTACTCTTTTAACAAAATTTTGAAAGAAAAAATAGTAAGTTGCAAAATACGTTATATATGATTTTTTAATACTAATTCATCGGGAAAATATAATTTATCAATGGGATAATATAATTTATCAATGGGAAAATATAATTTATCAATGGGAAAATATAATTTATCAATGGGAAAATATAATTTATCAATGGGAAAATATAATTTATCAATAAGAAAATATAATTTATCAATGGGAAAATATAATTTATCAATGGGAAAATATAATTTATCAATAGGTAAATATCCCTATACACAGCGTAATATTTACATTTTACATTTTGAAGCGAAGATATAGACTTTGATGCGGTGTAAAATTCTGCGATTTGGCGGGAAATTCGCTCCCAACGTAATCTGAGTCTAGCTTGCAAATGTACCCGTTTCATTTTAAGGGCCTAGATATATATTATTAACTTCTGCTATTATTAAGTCTATCTTGAAAAAAAAAAAGATTGTAATTTTCGGCTTTAAAAAAAGATTGTAATTTTCGGCTTTAATGGCTGAAAATAGTAAAATGGTAAAATACCTCAGATAAAAAATCCTATGTAGATGACTTTTGGGCTACAGACGTATTTCTTTATAGTATGGCCCACATTTGCATACATAACCCTCTATAAAATTAATCGTATACTCGTCCGAAATATAGCAGTTTAATACGTACGCTTTCCCATATCAAAACAGTACTACCTCGATTACAGGACCGTTAATGCGTAACCAGCTGGAATAACATTTTGTTGGTTCGTACAAAAAGAAGAGATCATACCGTTCCGTATCGTAAGAAAAAAAAACAAATAAAAACACACGTCTTCTCTTGGTTAAGGTCTATTAATTTCTAAGTAACGCGCTAGTCCGACCCTAACCTAGAAGATAATCGAAGGAAGGCTACTATACCATTATCTCGGTAAGTTAAAGTTTCACCGACTTAAACCCCGATTTAGTAATCGCTCTTTACAGTGATACCATTTTAAACGCAGACGACACAAACGTGCTATACAAAAAAAAATTAATTTGTTTCTGTTTTTCTCTTTAAAGCGACTAATAATCAGATACGCTTTCGTGAAGACGGTGTAACTCCGAAAACGGGCGTCCCGTTAGAATTTAGATTGAAGATGAGCGAAATAAATCGTCGATTTGAAACCATCCGTGATCGCGCCGTACAGCCCCAATTAAAAAAAAAAGAAGAAAAAAAGGAACCGGATAAATTAGGACAATCCCGAAAACTGAACCGCGAAATCTGAATGATCATTATGAATTTTGGAATTGATTAGGAATTAATCATCCCGCGCTGCGGACGGGAGATTTCTCCCTTCAGAACTATCTTACGCGGATCGCACCCTCGTTCTTGCCTTCGACTTAAGTAGCTAATGAGCTACACGCTGTACGTAGAAGATTTCCTACGAAATCCAGCCCTTCTACACTGTTGACAATCGGACCGTGAACAAACTAGCTAATAATAATCTTATACACCAAAATAACGGAATTTTTTTTACCCATCCAAGAAATGTAAATGTTGGAATCCGGTGATTTTGTCGACGACGGAAAGAACCCACTTATCTCGATACGCGTATCAAGATTATTGACAAATAATTTATACGGAAAATGTGGAGTTCGTCTATGCATTATTAAAAACCAAGTAGCTTCAATCCATGCCGACGGATGCGACCACAAAAATTAAATTATAAGCGTTTCCTTTTTCGACATTTTAGTGGAAGTCAAAACAAATTAAATTTATGTATTAAACCGTTTTTCAAGTAACTTCATTAATTCGACATAGTCATAATAATAATTATCAGCTAGGCTAATACCCAAGACACCACATTAGGCCCAAGTCATCTAGCGACTTATAATGCCTTTAAACAGGTGGCCGGGTTACAATGCGTAGGAGGGTTGTGGCGAGCCCTTTTTGCCACGCGAGCCAACAGCTCCCTACACTAACTATTACCGTTAACCTAAACAAATATTTATGCAAAGGGGGAAACCCAAGACGTCGAGGGAAAACCCCTTAAACCATTAGGGAGAGAACTTTCAAAATCTACGCGGGAGTTGTTCAGAGTTTTGCACCTAGCGCCATAGGCTGGGATCGAACCCGGCTCCTCTTGCGGCGAGGCGAAAGCGCTAACCATGTCATGTTTTAAATTATGCAGACGATATATTTAATATTCCAAAAAAGAAGGGATACCATTTTAAATTATGTTTTAAAACCGTTTTTCTCTTCTTGTTATTAACTCGACAAAGATATTTTCGTATATTTGAAAAATTACAGAGGAAATGTTTAATATTTAAATATTAAAGGTATAAAATTTTAAAACCTTATCTTGTGTAAAACAAGATATATTTCCGTAAAAACTGGTTTAAACAAAATAAAGGGACTGTTCGTTAACCTTTCCAAATCGCGAGAACCTGACTTATAGGGCAGTTTCGAGTCTAAAAATGCCCAATGAAGCATTCCTTTCCATACAGATTCACCATCAAAAATTTCAATTCTGTTCCTCCCCTTTGTCCCCCACCGACGCGCTCTTCAACGTAAATTTTTGACGGTGGAAGTAAAGTCAAAAAAATGAGGGGGGCTAACCACGCGGAATCGTGGAAAGGGGCGAGAAAATATTTTCGGCTTCACCTGGGCAAGCGAGTATAAGTTCGCTTTCGCTTTCATCTTTGCCAAGGTTGGCTCATTATTAGCTACCTGACTGTGGTCGTCCACGGTTCGTTGTCTGTCTCCACCCGTTGCGGAGCGACACCAAAATTTATATTTCCTCCTCGGAGATTAAAGGGAGACCAGGACCGGGTGTAAACAGGTGCGCGCCAAATCGCGACTTACTCGAACAACCAATATCCCCGAATATTTCAGTGAGCGAAATTAAATTTAATGGATAACACGCGTTCAGCGATGGACGAATTGCGCGGTACGAAGGACCTTCAATTTTGGTGCCATATTGTTTTAAATATAACGCGGAATTAAAGCCATTGTTTTGAGTGATCCGAGAAATTATCCAAGAAAATATTTTTGGAAAAATAAAATCTGACATTACGAAAATAGAAGTATCATGAGGATTTCTCAACAAAAAGAAAAAGTAAGTTTACCAGCCACGGTTAATTATATTTTTGATTGGGAAAATAATTCGTTGGAAGGGCTCCCATCCTCCCATTAACACTACCCACTGACTCGAGCATCCCACCCGAAAGTCGTTTCGAAAACCAACAATTGTAGAGTCGTAATTAGCGGATTGCTTTTAATAACTAGCTATAAGGGACCTTGAAAACGATCATTTTATCTTCCGCCTATTTCGTTAACTTTTCTTTTCTGATAATTGATAACGTAATTGTCGTCGAAGTTAGAAGTAAAAAATGTTCAACAAAAGGGTTGACAAAAATATTTCGTCGCGTAATTATATTTATTTTTTGTTAAAAAGTTAAATACTTATTACTAAATTAACCCCTTGTGGTGTAACAAGTGGGATTAAACGTGCGAGTTTTCGGGAAAATTGAACAAAATATCACCCAACTTATTTTCTATTATGATTTTAAATTAAAATTATTTCGTCTAGATTATTTGAAGTTCTACTTTATACTAGTTCAAACTTACTAACAGTCTAAATTTGAAATAATTTTCATCATACGTAATAAAATCATTTCAAAAACCTTATTAAAATAATTGCAAATACAGCTATTTCGAAATAATCGCTTGTCCAACTATGGGAAAACACGTGCAATCGAAATTAACACGATAGTCCAACCAAACCAAGTAATAGGTTTCCGATTACGGTAATTGTTTTCTAACGGAACCTTTCGTCACGTAAGCAGTGACGCGAAACAAAATCTTTGTAAAGTTTATAGTGAGCATTTAAGAAAATTACGGGTGCATTTAACGCTTTGTAACAAAAGAGCAAAACTGAAAAAAAATCAGAGCGGATAGCTCCAATAATGTTTCTCACATTTAACTCTCGCCACTTTTTCATAATCGACCCCGAGCGCCCTGTTTATCGCCGTTTAACCGAACTTATTATTATCGTTAATGACTTCGCGAAATAATGGTGGTAGCCCTTTCAAAATCTGTACGCCTCGTGTCCGGCCTTTTAGCCAAAACTTCCCATTGCATTGTCTTTGGTCTTTTCTATGAGATGTTTATCCGTTACGTTGTTGGTTTGTTAAAGCCAGACTGCCTTCTTACCGATATAATCATCGCTTTCGAGATAGCCATTTTTGTTCGCTTTTCGGACTGCCCATACTACGCACGCGAGATGCTAGAACAACAAAAAGTTGATCATATTTTAACTCCTAAAACACGTTTATTGTCCGAGTACTCGTAAACAAACGAATTCGTTTTTTCTCTTCTCATTTTTTACATAATTTCAAATCGTGTAAGAGCCACCGCAAAAACAATGGTTAGGATAAGAATTGAATAATTCGCGATTGGCTAAAAGGAAATGAAATTTTCCACGAGTGTGTTTTTGAGATTGGGACCGTAGATGGGTGTGGCATCATTTGTTATTGTACGTTTAAGTAATGGCTTAACCTCTCGACTTGCCTAAAAGTGAACGTAAGCGGGGCTACCATACAGATAATTCTGTATTCTTGGGAAAATGCAGATGCGAAATGATACCAGACGTTTTTAAATTAGAAAATCGTAAGATCACTTACGAGAATGGGTATCAAATCAAATTTGATTCCAAAACTAAATTTAAAAAAGGCAGATCCCAATTTGACACTTGATCGAAAACTACAATTCAATACAAAATGTGTTTTATTTGATCTAATTGCAATGAATTAAATTCAGATTTATTCCGATTTGGTGAAAAATATTTGGTCCAAACAGAATCGGAAAATTTGCGATGTAAGGTTGACCATTAAAGGGAATATAACCTGCAAAGCAATCTTGATGGAAGACCCCTTCTATTTTGCAAATTTCCATGTACAGTGGCGCAAAACATTTCTTAAGCCAAAGGCAAGAGCGGTCAGAGCTACAAAAGTTGGTGTTCCACACCAAATACCAGAGGTTATATACCCATTAAAACGACGAATGAAAATCAAGCGAGAACGTTAACTTTTCCAACCATCAGAATTGTACCCTTGTCCGAAAGCTCGAGTTCATCGCTAGAGCGCGTCTCAAACTATCAAATAAACGCCATCGAAATACGATACAATCATCTGGTGAAAAATATGATGAACTCGGATAAACTTGAATAGCTCGAAACTTTTGTTTACTCGACGCAAAAACGGCGCGATTGTTTACGCGAGATTTGGTAGTTTTCCCGGAGGTCGCATTATGCGCCGTTGTTTTTACTGTTACGACCAAAATTGACCCCAACGGGGTAACGCCCACGGAAACGATACGGATATATTTCTCGATACGTGAACTTTTTTGGAAGCTTAGGAAAAAGGTGATACAAAATGCGGAAACGAACGTAAAATAATAAAATCTGGAATGTTATAAAAGTTTTGCTTAAAAATAAAGGGAAGATAAAACTACTGGAATAACCCCATTGAGTTCCACAAACGTACGAATAATTCTTTTAAAAGACTAAATTAAAAAAAAAAATTAGGTGTTGGGTTCGCTTATAACTTCGTACGCTTCGAATCACAAACACAAAGACGCGCCCGAAATATAGATACTTTGTTCGGAAAACGAAAGTGTCCACCTAAAATACACTCGAGTGATATTATTAGGGACTTAATTGGTTTACTTTCGTTTTGTACAGAGCGTGAATTTAAAGTTTGCTGAGTGGTAAAGACTGCGCTGTTTTTGGAAGGCATTTTCAAATTTAGATACAATTTCTTCATCACTTTTCTTTTTGCCTTCATTATATATAAAGGGTTACAGACTCCTTTGAAAAATTAGGCGGCTCCTCCCCTTCCGTCACGTGACTCTGGCATACCTTTCCGCTTCCCAAATCACACGATTATTTAGCCCCACCAGCCACAAAATTGAAACGAAACTGTAGCCCTTTAAAGGGGAACGGTCAAGCTTTATCCAATTAGATAGCCCTATAGCCCGTTAAAAACTAAAATTTATGGCGAAAACCGCATAAAAAATATTAAGTGGTTAATTTTTAATAAAATAAAGAAATTTTGGAAAATTGAAAAGCGCGCGTCCGCCGCGCCACCTGGTGCAAAATCGGCGAGACAGAAAAACAACATAAAAGCGCGCGCTGCCGAAGACGCGAAAAATTTGTTTTGCACGTGCGGCGCGTTCCAGTTATACGAGACCTAAGCCTAATTTGCGCGATTTTAAAAGTTAGGATAGTTCGCAAATCGCTCCCTAAGGTGCTGCTGGCGCTGGCGATACACCTTAAGATGGCGGCGAAAATTCAAACACAAACACTTGGCGTTATTTTGCGTTTCAACCTTTTAGGCCAAAAACTATTTTTTCAAGACAAAATAAGGTATGTGTAAGTATATTGAACGTCTTGTTGATCTTTTGATACGCAAATAAGGCGATATTTGGAAAAGCTTGGCCGTTCTCCTTTAAATATATTTAATATTATAATGTTGACTATTTCATTAAAGCGATTTCATTGTCATTCTTAGCTTTTTCTGAGAACAATAATATTAAAATTAATGGTAGCCGTCCGTGTATATATTATTTTCAAAGTGAAAGCTATTCAGTTACTATTGAAATTAATGATATCAAAGTGATAGTTATTCAATTTCCCGAGCTAACGTAAGTCTAAAACGTGAGAAATGGCCAACTTTGAAACGGGTTTTTGTTTTTAAATATATTAAAGCCTTGGATTTCTTCAAATAAAAATTAAATAAAAATGTCGTTACCCATCGTTATAATTTATAACGTTTCGACAGCAGCATCGATAAAAGTAATTTACAACAGTTACGACTCTTCATTAATAAAATATTCCGCTTACAAAATCCTAACAATGGTCGATTAAGAATTTAAAAATTCGTACATCATTCAAAGCGTATTAAAAAATTTCCAGTATGTAAAATATTTAAACAGAAAACTGATTAGAAAACCGTGAAAACAGTAAAGCCCCTCGTCAGGGAAACCTTGCCAGAAGGTGAAAAAACACGCAATCGAATATTACAGCACGATCTCCTTTTAGAATGCGATGAATAAAAATATTATTTTTTAAAAATATATTCAATTATAGAACCTTGGGAGAATCTCTTTTCTTAAAAATAGAAGGAACAAAAAATATCTAGATAAGGTCTACGAAACATCCGCCTTTTTTCACTCTCCGGGTAGCGCTCCTTCATTGTTTAATTTAATTAACTGGCCATAGAAACGCAATTAGAAACGGTACGAGGCAAAGGCCTTTTGTTTAATTATATCCTTGTAGCTTCTCTCCCGTCGCTTTTCCCCTGAAATTCCTTCGACAAAATATCCGCGCTTGAAACCCGAAGTTAATCGCGAAATTAGCTACACGCCTAAAAATATACGCCCTTTTTCATCCATAGCAAAAAACTACGTTCGTGGTAAAATTGAAGAGACGGACCATCGCCCTTAAGAACAAACAATAGGAGTTTCTTCATGCTGTCTTTCAAAGACAAGAAAAAACCACGTTAGCAAACCTTCAATGTATTTAGTAATTTGCTAAACACTAAACTATCTTACGTAAATATTGACGAGGTAGGCATAGGCCAAAAAGGTTTCCTAAATAAGTAAAATAAACAATTGATTATCTTTTTTTTTTACGAAAGCTATATTAATAAATCACTAAATTATGATTTTATCACACCATCCATTGTTCTTTCGGTCAAAAGAGTTTTTAATATTTGGCAGAAAGGGTCCTCCGGATGGAGTAATACTGTAATAGCGGAGGAAGGGGGACGGGTGAGGTAATTCCACATCCCTTTTTATCGACGGGGACATTACGGAATTTATACATTACTGAGACCTATAAACACACGCTATAACCGGGGGGAACATTCGTTGTAGGAGGAAGTCGAGAAACAAGTTCGTGAGGTAGCCTAAACCTTGACTGATAGTGACACCGATAATTCCGTAATTGCGTTTCTGGAATCATAAAGCGCTGGACAGTTGGACAGTGGTATTTCATCACATTATCGGTTTGTTAAACCGGAAACTCCATTGAAATACTCACACCCAAAACTAACCCTTTAAAGTCTCAGGATTAAATATTTCCAAATGATGCATTCGAAATATAAAAATTTATTTAATTTTTGTAAATATTAAATTCAATTTGAACCTTACGACCTATAAATTAAATAAGTTTTGAATTGGTCTTAATAATTCTGTAAGCATTAATAATAATAATAATAATAATAATCAATTAGGCTAATACCCAAAACACCACCTTGGCCCAAGTTAGCTAGCGACTGTTAATACCATTAATTCCGATGGTCGGTTACAATGCGTAGGAAGGTGGTGGCAAGCACTTAATTGCCCGCGAGCGAACAGCTACCTACATTAACAATTACCGTTAACCACCGAAATATTTTATGGAATCTTTATTTAATGTGGTTGGAGTAGCTTATATAACTATTTCCGAATCAGAAATATCCTGTTGATCAATTACAACAATTACGTAAGACCATAAAACACGAACCCATCGTCATCAAAATTCTTCTATTCTTTAAAGTAGGTAACGTTTTATTACGACTTTACAATATTTATATTTCTTCATCATTGCAAAATTCGCTATAAGCCCGAGGAAAAGTGATACATCTGCCAAAGGGAAATTTACAATTTAATGCTACAATAGCGAGGTTAACCCACGCTAGAAACGCGTAGCGAGAACAGTCTGCGCGCAATTAAGCTCCTTCTCCCCTCCTACACATTCCATCCTAGGCGTTTTATAGCGCCGGCTCAACCTTTCTAATATACGCAAACGGCGTATTCAATAACGTAAGAATCACGACTTGGCGCTTTTCTTAGTCGACCTTAGAGAGAACGCCCGAACAACTTCTATTAAAAAACATGAGCTTCGTCGTCGTTACTGCCGCATTTAAATTTTAAAATTATTTTCCAATATGTAACCTTGAAAACTTTGATAATAATTGGTTATCAATACAAAAGATTTATTTTTCCAAAAGAGAGGGTTAAAATATAAAGGTTAGTTTGACTAGATGGAAGTTTTTAATAGAAAAATTATGGGCCGAATTCTACATCCGGCAAATTTGTACTATTTTTTTATTTTTATATTATAGGCCGAAAACACGTGATTACGCTACAATGTATTAAAAAAACGTTATTCCATTATAGTCACAATTATGTTAGAAGGGCCCCAAATATTCAAAAGATTTACCCGGTAAACTGTAGTTCCGGTTAACTAATTTTTAGCGTATTACCGATGTTTTCCGAAAATCACAGTCTTTTGTACATCCAGGAAAATATTTCTTTTATTAAGAATGTGCTAAATTTGTTCATTCATGAATTATTTAATCTTCAATAACAGTCGTTTTCAATAACAGTTGTTTAACTCTTTTATTTAAAGGTAACATTACGTGTTTTTTTACAAATTACCCCACGTGTAAATATTAAAAGAAAAAAACATTACGTAAGACGATAATGTTTGAAGAAAAAAAGCATATAGTAATCTTTTCAAATTCTTCTCTCTTTTATAAACGTGAGTGTAAATATTCGCCAAACATTTAAGTTGGCGGTGTTATTTTAAAGTGGGCGTAGGCCCTACGATCGAATCGTAGTTTACCTTACGACGTAAATTAAGGTAAATAACGGGGTAAAGTTTGCGATAATCTACATGGTAGTGTAGGTTTAAGTGGCTATACACTCTATGGCAATAATGTCTTGAAGGGGTTGAATCTCAAGTTGAATAAACTCCCGATAGACCGGGCCTATAACATCAACTTTTCGAAAACTCATCCGTTTCGCGTACAGAAAAAATGAAGAAAAGTCGGCAGAAGACATCATCGTTGAGAAGAATAAGAAAAACACATAAAAAAGAATAGTGAGATAAAAATTCCAGCGACTTTTAGTTAGCCTTGAAATAAAATATTAAATCCTGGATTAAAAAGGAGCTTTCACGGTACCCGATAAATTCTTCGATCCGTCGAAGGACGTCGTAACAACAATTCAAAACGAGAGTATTTATTTCTAGTGACACGACAATGCGGGTTATCCCAGGTTGGGAGTTATTTCCAGAGACGCCCACTCCTACGCGTCACCATATATCGTTTCGAATAAAGTTGTCTAATCGTATCGTAAATGAAATTTCCACGGGGTGCTGGGACACCCTTAAAGCTTAAATCGAAAGGTTAAGAATTCCAGGATAAGTTATCAGGGAGGCATTATTGATAAATAATGTGAACCAGTGAAATGGATAGTTTAAGAGAAAACTACCCACGGTCAACCGTAAAAAAAGCGTTACGCCTATTTTGAAATGGCAGAGATATATGTTAGAGAAATAATAATGAAAAGAAAGACAATTGGGTGTAGTTTTGGAGATAGAAAATATTCGGCACGCAAAAAAAATAAAAGATATTGCGCAAGCTTCGACTTTAATGAGTTTAAACTTTATATTTTCGTGGAAAAAATGGGTTCTACGAAAAAAATGTACGTATAAAATAATGTTTCTATTGTATCCTTAGATCGGACCCTATATTTCGAGATGGACGCGAGAGTGGTTTATACTTCTTCACGAGGAAAATATCAAAAGAGTGCAATCTGAAGCCCAATTAAGGATTTTCGGACAATTTGGCGGAGTGGCATCACCCAACCCCTCCTTCAACATATACTTGGCCTATATTTCTTTTTTTACTTTTTAATAACGCTGTTGGGTGATCTACTAGAAACAATGTTAACTGTAAATTAGAGTCGAAGTTACGAATACGGGTAAAGTCCGCGAGTATGGGTTGGATAAGTGGATATTTGGTTTTACCAGCACTGAAGCGTTAACTACGATAAGGTTCCGAGTTACCCGATAGTGGTAGCGAAGGTAGGATACGTGACAAGTATAGGACGTAGAATGAACGTTATTATCAAGACTATCAAGCGTTCTCCGACGCTTTTATAAGCTTACCTAAGTATAGTAAGACTTACGTTGACGATTGGGGTATAATTTACAAATACCAAATCGCCTAATTTAGAAATAATCCTATAGTTGTTGATAAAAATTCGCATTTAAAGTAAAATGTAGAATATTTTCGTGATTTGATTTTAAATACATTTTATACATTTGGTATTGAGCAAAAAGAAAAATTCCATTATTCCAGTTTTCATTGATATGGATGAGTGAGAACTAGCTCGCAAAATAGTTTTTGTATTAATTTCCTTTTGGCGAAATTGATGTTAGAGGGGTGCGGGTGAGGGGTTTCAGTGTGTAAAACGTGTTAATTCGATTACGTAACTGACTCGATTTTAATGAACGGACAAAAGCTTTCTCGACGGAAACAATTAAAAAAAACAGGAGAACAACATATTTCGAACCTGACAGAACCGCTACATTTTTTATACCGCGAATTATTGTTCGTTCTATAATAAATGCCGGTGGTCGTTACAGAAAATAAGTGAAAGCGCAGGGTTGTCCTCATTAAGGCTAAATAACGGTCAAAGGACACAATTAAAATCAGGTCCTTCGCGCCGTACAGAAAAACGGTATTGTCGGCGCGTGGCTCAACCTACATCACGCATTCTTTCGTCGACAGACAATAGCCAAGAACTCAAGAGGCATATAACAAGGATTTCGTGGCTTGTAGAAAATATATTTATTGGAAAACAATTATCTTGTATTAAAGAACATGGCAGTATCCCTATTTTATTTAATAACTCCAAGAAACCCTAGTAGAAATTCATAAATTTTAACATTACATACAATTATCTTGTACAAATGCATACATTTTAACATTACATACAATTATCTTGTACAAATGCATATATTTTAACATTACATACAATTTTCTTGTACAAATGCATACATTTTAACATTACATACAATTATCTTGTACAAATGCATACATTTAAACATTACATCCAAATATCTTGTACAAATTCTTTCATTTTAACATTACATACAATAAACTGTACAAAATTATACATTTTAACAATACATCCAAATACCTGCTACAAATTCTTTCATTTTAACATTACATACAATTATCTTGTACAAATTCTTTCATTTTAACATTACATACAATTAATTATCTTGTACAAATGCCTAAATTTTAACATTACATCCAATTATCTTGTACAAATTCTTACATTTTAACATTATATCCAATTATCTTGTACAAATTCTTACAATTTAACAATATATCCAATTATCTTGTAGAAATTCTTACATTTTCACATTACATACAATTATCTTGTACAAATGCATACATTTTAACATTACATCCAATTATCTGGCACAAATTTATACATTTTAACGTTACCTTTATAAGAAACCAAATTGTTTAAAGGAAGAAGAAACAATCGAAAAAATCATCTGCTAACACGCGCTACGACCTAATTTTAACGTAACTAGCGCCAATCACACCAAGCGTCTGTTGAACCCGGTCGAGGAAATGTGAAATTCGTCAATCCACCATAAATATAATCATTCTCTCTTTAATCTTTCTAAAATACCATATGGGCCGAACCTCACACTTTATTTTTAATGGAACCAGAATTGGTTTTAACTATTTAAATCGAGTGTTTTTTACTTGCAGGGCCCCCACTCAAATCTTCAATTTTTTATAGGAAAAATAGGATTATTTTTCTAAAAATATAGGACTTTATAGGACTATTTTTATAAAATTATAGGATTTTATAGGACTATCTATGCTATTTAATTTAGATAAATAAATCTTTGATTTTCACTTAAAAAATAGAAACAATTTAACCCTTTTATCACAAAAATATAGTAGTAGCTAACCATGATAATAATTACAAAAGTATAGACTAGAATGACTTGGTATAGGAATTTGTCCAATAACTAAATCTAGAAATTTCACTGAGTGGTTGAATTTGAAATGGGCAAAATATCAAAATTATAGGATTTTATAGGACTTTTGGGGGATTTTGCTAAAAATATAGGATGTTATAGGACATTTTATGAAAATATAGGATTTGATAGGAATTATAGGACCTCTGGTGGCCCTGTAAGTGGAAAAACAAATATGGAAAAAAAATAGGTTCAAAAACAATTACAAAAGAAAGGAAACTAAAATATGAAATAGTAATACAATTTAATTAAGATTTAATTTAATTTTAGATTATATAGCTGATAGAAGCCAAGTAGGCATTGATTAGTCTGGAAATAGACATTGTTTAAAAATCAATAATATTAAAAACAGTTTTAAATGAAAAAATCAATTGATTTGATTTTTACAAAAAAAAAACATAAAACGTTCCAACCCTAAACGGAATCTACCCAAAAAATACATTGTTCGTAAGGGTTAGGAGACAGAATAACCTAGGGAGGAAATGTTTAAGAATCCATTAATGTAACCTAGAATGTGTAAAAGGGGTGTTCACTCTGTTCAACGCCTTTTTTTTGGCAAAATTTAAATCTTCAACGGAAGGGACACTAAATATTTCAACATTCCAGTCTTCTTT
The DNA here is from genome assembly GCF_980474605.1 of Leiobunum rupestre. Lineage (NCBI taxonomy): Eukaryota > Metazoa > Arthropoda > Arachnida > Opiliones > Sclerosomatidae > Leiobunum > Leiobunum rupestre. Next base: position 42,762,894 of record NC_143389.1, read on the forward strand.
TTTATCATGTCCGCTTTAAATTTATTAACGCCAGGGTTGGAAAAAAGCCAGATCAGTGGTATTAATGGTTATAGCCGGTTTGTTTCGGTTAAAGCCGGCTAAAATATAATCAGGAAACAAAAGCTAAACTAAATAAAACCTATTATTTTAGTAAAATATTGTAAAAAAAATTTTCAAGTGGCTACAACCAGCTTTAACCAGGTTGCTTTAACCGGTATGGCTGGTTACATGCCAACCCTGGCTAACGCTAAGTAACGATTTCGAGGAAACGTTAAAAATCGCCGATTTCTTAAGCAAAATAGTGTAGTGAACACTCCCCAACAATCCAAAACTAGACATACTTAAGGTTACCTCTCAAATAAATGGTTTCCAGTGACATTTAATTAGGTTGCATGTTGATAGCTATAACCACAAAGACAAAAGCCATTATTATATCAAAATATATAACCCCATAATTGAAATAAAGCTCAATCGAATTGTTAATGAACAGAAGCCTCAAAATCCGGATATTTTCCTATTTGGACTGCGAGTGTATGCCCGCGCAATTACGGATCGAGTAAAAGCGATTTTTCAAGTAAGCCCACGTATAAGAAAGCGATCCGACAGGAATAAAGATGCTTTTTTTTTTCAAACAACCACCGCCAAAAAGAAAATGATGGGTATTTAGCCAAGAGTGGATATACAAACCACGTCCACAAATTCAGCGAGGCCAGCAGATTGAAGATTATTATTACGATACACGATTAGCGGAAGTCAATGGAACAAAGTCGCGACACAAAGAAAGGATAGAAGAATGCGGGGGGAAGTTTAAAGGGAAGACGAAAACGAAGTGCTCTATGGGGGGCACGAAGTGGATAATCCTTTAGAGATTAAAGAGAGCGACAACGAAGGTAATATCTCGGAAAGGCATCGACGCCTTAAACTGCGCTCGCAGCAAATTATTCTTCGTCTCCGTTTAAGCGGGACACTCTTTCTTTTCACCCCTGTTTCTTGGTTGTATCTCGCCATATTCCAAATATCCAGACTACGCCCCGAAGCGGGAAACAAGTCGCTTAAGGCGATTATTAATTAAGCTGATACTCAGAGTTATCCATCAACGGATCTCTTTACATTCATTATTTTATGGACTGAATTACAATCCTTACTAGGACCCCTATCATGTTGAGTGCACGAAGTTATGAAACGTCAAAAACTAGCAATAATCATGCGTACAAATCAAATTAAACTAAGAGTCACTGAATTATTGTGATAAATAAGTGGAAATCACAGAAGCAGTGAGAAATCAGTAGAAATATTGTGAGAAACTGTGGCAAACTAGAAATAACAGATATATTTCAAGAAATCAGTGGAAATAAAAGATATATTGCAAGAAATCGGTGGAAATAACATATATTGTAAGAAATCAGTGGAAATAACAGATATTTCGTAAGAAATCGGTGGAAATAACAGATATATTAGAAGAAATCAGTGGAAATAACAGATTTATTGCAAGAAATCAGTAGAAATAACAGATTTATTTCAAGAAATCAATGGAAATAACAGATACATTGCAAGAAATCAGTGGAAATAACAGATATATTGCAAGAAATCAGTAGAAATAAGATATATTGCAAGAAATCAGTAGAAATAACAGATACATTGTAAGAAATCAGTGGAAATAACAGATATATTGCAAGAAATCAGTGAAAATAACAGATAAATTGCAAGAAATAGGTGGAAATAAAAGATACATTGTAAGAAATCAGTGGAAATAACAGATATATTGCAAGAAATCAGTGAAAATAACAGATAAATTGCAAGAAATAGGTGGAAATAACAGATATATTGCAAGAAATCAGTAGAAATAACAGATTTATTGCAAGAAATCAGTGGAAATAACAGATATATTGTAAGAAATCAGTGGAAATAATAGATATATTGCGAGAAATCAGTGGAAATAATAGATATATTGCGAGAAATCAGTGGAAATAATAGATATATTGCGAGAAATCAGTGGAAATAATAGATATATTGCGAGAAATCAGTGGAAATAATAGTTATATTGCGAGAAATCAGTGGAAATAATAGATATATTGCGAGAAATCAGTGGAAATAATAGATATATTGCAAGAAATCAGTGGAAATAACAGATATATTGTAAGAAAGTGGAAATAAGATATTAACAGATATATTGTAAGAAATCAGTGGAAATAAGTTATATTGTGATAAATCAGTATAGAAATAACCGAAATATTAAAGAAATCAGTAGAAATCACAAAAATATTGCGATAGATTAGAAATCACAGAAATCTTGCGATAAATCAGTGAAAAACACAGAAACTTGGTAAGGGGACATTCACAAATTACGAAACTTAGTAACACGAGCGTTACTAACCGTTAGCGGGGGAGATGTGGGGTCGCTTAAATGTTACGTCACATATCATAATTCTATACCTGAACCTACATAACCAATTGTTTTAACTTACAGTCAACAATTTAGTACTTGTTTTTCTTATTTTTAATAGTATGATTAATTTTCTAGATACAAAACAATAAATAAATTGGATTTTATTTATTTATGGTGCTATTATAATTAAGAGGGTTTTCAGTATTTTACGTAATTCTGAGAGTGGGGGGTCTTTTCCATTGTTATTTCGTAACGATGGGAGGGTAACCAGGTGTACGTACGTTTTTACGACTATCTGGCCAGTCTGACCACCTCGTTCTAAAACTAAAAAAAAACAGAAGGAAATGAAAAATTCTAAATTTCTCGTGAATTAAGAAAATGCATGAGTCATTTTTAAAAACATAAATACTGACTGGCAATTTTACAAGAGTTGTCGAAGGACAAAAACACTCTTTCAATTTCAAGCAGCGTTGACGACATCGCGAAAGTGAAGAAGCACGAAATACCCTTGGCCTCGAAATGATTGGGATAAACCAGGAAAAATTCGATGATAAATGTATACTTTCACTTTCAAGACTTTATTATAATGACCGCCGCCTCTCGATAAAGAGACGAAGCGCAATAACAAGCTACGGGAAATATGAAAAAACTCGAGACGGGAAATTAAATTATTACTTAATATTAACAACAGCCTGCCAAAAATACGTTTAAGCCTTTGAACGGATAAACAAGATGTAAAGGTATTTCATTTCACGCCGGAAACTCAATATAAATGTAAAGGAATCGCGGCAATGCTAAAATATCATCAAACTACAGCGTGTCTCTACTGTAAAGCCAGTCGCTTTTAATGGTGTATATAATCTCCGAGATAAACCTTATTACTTGTAAATTATAAGTTGAATCTTTTATTTCGTTTTCAAGGGCACTGCTCGAAATTAAATATATATATTTTCAGTCAAAGGAAGATCGACAAAAAAAGTAGTCTTCAAATAGAATTTCTTTAACTGAAGTCGAAAGTGAAATTTTTGCGTGGACCTCAAATTCTGTCCGAATTCAAGGACGACGCCAGATTATTTCGGCGTTTTTTTTTTAAGTCGATGTACCCTCGAATCGGCCCCTCGTAAACCCCTCCCTTCGCCGCGGCACCCCATTTAAATCCGAAACCAGAAAACCCTTAAAAGGATAAAGCTTTCTATATAAATCGCTTTTTGATGGGGCCATTTAGCTCCTATTTCGGAACTTTTTTCCACTAATTTTAAAAATACTCGAGTTTTTTTGTCTTTTAATATTATTAGTGGAGAACTATACTAGTCTTTAAACGAATACTTATCTAAGCGTTAGCTCTAAGATTTAAAGACGTAAACTTCACCCCATTCTCGGCTTTAATTTGAAATTGTCGATTTAGCCGGGTTCTAAATTTTTATATCTTGGCGTGACTTCCTTTTGGCCCATAAATTTCACTTTCGTTCTTCTCAAGTGAATGTTATAAATTGAACGAGATAAACTTGTTAAGGTCCTAAAGGAGACTATAAATACCTCACTATCGTAGACGCGCTATTTAATGTTTCTTCGTTCGTTAATTTTAAACACTTGGCGAAATTAATTTCCGTACTATTTAAAAGGGGCGATAAAATTGTGACTTTTATTTCAAACTGATTGTAACTTTCTTTTTAACCACCTGGATATTAGTGCCTGTATAGAAGTCTAGAAATAGTAGCAGCTTGTCGGTGTGTAGGGAGAAAAACTACTACAAGGGTTTTGTCCTATTTTGCACACAGAGCGGTTCGGAGGCACCACCTTAGGCCTAAGTCATCACGCAATTAATCCTTGTGGCCGTGTTACGATGCGTAGGAGGGTGGTGGCAAGCCCTTCAAGCCACGCGAGCCAACTATTAACAAGTTTTTATGGAAGGGGAAACCGAACAGCTCGAGGAAAAACCCCTTAAACTCAACGCAGAAGGAGTTGTTCCCAGTTTTCACCCAGTGGCACAGGCTGGGATCAAACCCGGCTCCTCTTGCTGCGAGGCGAAAGTGCTAACCACTCCGCCACCCCACCAGTCTGAGTGAACTTGAAATTTTCAGACCGCTTCACTTACAAGGAGACTACCCGAGGTGTTTATCTCCAATTTTGTTCAAACTCGGGTGGTAAGTAGACCTTCATGTAACTTGAAAATCTCTATAAGGGTGGACAAGAATGGGCTTTCGTTTTGCCATGGCAACCCAAATTTTTTTTAACAACTTAAAAACTGATTACTCGTATTTACCCAATATATGTATATTTTCTCATATTTACCAAAATTGACGTATATTGGTTCAAATGTACCAGATTTAGCCATGATCTGAATTATGTATCTAATTGATAAACATTTTTTAATTTTTTGAAAAATATTGTTAGGGGGGAAATCTTCGATTTTCCCATGTTAATTTTCGTAGAGAAAATCAGTTTTTAAGTTGTGAAAAACATTTTTGGTTGCCATGGCAAAACGAAAGCCCATTCTTGTCCACCCTTTTAGGGATTTTCAAGTTACATGAAGGTCTACTTACCACCTGAATTTGAACCAAATCGGAGATAACCACCTCGGGTAGTCTCCTCGTTAGTAATAGATTGTACAAGAAAGAGTGCTTAGAAATTTTGGTGAGCTGATAAAACGAGTGGAAACTTTTTTATTTAGCTGGGCGCGTGGAAGTTTTAGCCGTAATCAATTCGAAATTGAGCGAGTGGAGAGAGGATATGAGCTATCAGTAAACACTTTTGATATTATCTGAGAAATCCCTTTTAAAAACATAATTTAGGATTCCTCATTTCTAGCTCGCGTTTTAAATATCTTCAATCGTTAGACTTAGTTTTGTCTTAAATCTCGTACCGCCGAGAAGGCATATTTGCCAAAGTACTGCGATTTTGTTATTAAATTTTACACGGTCTTTTTTACCCATTTGTCGTTCTTTGACATTATCTGAACCGCTCTTAAGAAAAGCGGTTTGTGAGCTGAGAATGAGTTTTGTAAAAATGCCCATCTTTTAAATAAAACTTTTGCTATCCAGAGATAATTTATGAAAGTTCCAACGCGTTACTCAGTGATATCAATGGTGACCCTGCGCTAACATTTCACGGTATTATTTCTAATATAATTATCTAAACTCTACAATAATATTAATGAGATCAATAAACAACATTTACATAATATACGTATTTAAAATTCCACAGTTCTTTAATTTATAAATAATAAATCGCAAAATTCCCACGGAAAGGGTTCTAAAGAAAACTGGGGAAGACCTAATCCAGAGTTTTATTGTTTTCGGAAATCGCATTGTTTCTTTGACGGGAAAAAATTCAAAAGTGAAGCGCTTTATTATATATTTATTTTTTGGTTCAAGTCCTCGCCCCCAATTTATTCAGACGACGAACCCATCCCGCATTCCTATTGTTTCGAAGCGGACTAATTGAGGGGCGAAATTGACCAAAAATAAAAACGGAAATAAAGGCTTTCGTTCATTGTACTCTTCCCTTCTCACTTTCTCTCTCTCCCAGCTTACAACAAAGGCAACGCCTATAATGATCTTTGCCGAGCGTATTATCTTTATTAGAAGTTAATTCGGTTTTGGCACCTTTTGTCTCGCTACAAAAGCGCGGTAGCTGCACAAATATCGCGCATTTTCTGAAAGTGAAGCAGGAAAATCATGATTTAAACAACGCTGATTTTCTAATAAAAACCATACAATTGACCGATATCAAAATGACATTTTGGCACGCGACACTACCTTTACATTACGATGTATAGCAGGTTTATTTACCTGCTTTTATACCCTAACAGGGTGGCCAATTTTCACGCGCAAAAGAAGATCCACCAATAGAGATTTTGATTTTTTGAAAACAATTCTAGCCTGCCTCTAACGGAAAAACTTAATATTTTCAAAAATAAAAATCGTGTTCAGTTTAATCTACGCACATAATACGCGGTACGTTTTCACTGTAATTAAAGTTTTGGTTAATTGCGAAAGGGTGCATATAGTTAAACAGAACTTACAAAGGGGACAATTGGTTTAAATTAATTTAAAACAGCACTTGAATATATACCAGGTTTAATATATAAAAAATACAACCCTGAAACAAACCCACCAAATACCATATTTCACGAGTCAACAACTACCATAACATTCGATAAACAACATATACCCAACACAAACATCAAACCCATCACGATAAATAAATTATAAACCACTCATTAGTTTTTTTAATATCTTATTATGTTTACAAACAAACTTGGAAACGTTAAAATGATTTATAACGATAAAAATCTGACACAAAAATATTCGCTTGAAAATACTCTTTAAGCATCCGCCTTTTTTCTAAAAAGCACCGAACAATTAAATCCCACAGACAGATTAAAATTAGCATAATGGAAGCCGTATTCGCCCAGCTATTCAAAAAGGAATAGACCCTGAACTTCCCATTCAATTCCTGAGCTAAAGACGAAAAAAACGCTAAATACCTGCCCAAAAATTACGAAGCGTTTACAAACAATTTAATTTTTCTTACCTTTGTAATTCTCCACAGGTATAAAATTTCTTCACGTTTTAAAAACCCAAAAGAAGCTCAAAATCAGGAACGAATGGGGGGGGGGGGGGGGGGGGGGGGGGGGTGTTAAGAAATTGGGTTGGACGATTACCAAAATTGAAAGGAAATATAATTTAAATCAGGATGATTTCTGACGGGGAAGGGGGATACACGGACGTTTCTGGAATAAGAAAAAAGACGAAATTTAGTAAGTCAGTCGTCAAGCACTGGTTAAGATGGCACGCTATTTCCTTCTGCAATGATGCTCCCTTATGATATAACAAGAGCTTTCTTTGAAGTCAATTTCTTTTTATTTTTTAAAAAATATCACTTTTTTCCCAAATAAAATGTCACCCAGTTTTCGAGTTCCGTTTCTTTCGCCTCTCCTTCAATTCATTTTCGGTTCTATTTAGTATGATCACCACGCTTAAATTATTATAATTAAGTCGTTCTTTATGAATCACTAAAGCGTATATATTAAAAACATAAGTACAAGATGCAACTTAAACGAACTTTTAAAAAGCCGGTAGACTTTGATATAAAAAACCATGTATTATTTTAATTTTAAATTGAGAAATTTTAAGGTCAAATAACTAGATTGGTATTTTTCTAGGATATTTAGGAATTTGAAAGGCCCCTAAACTTGAACGGAATTTTTTAATCTCCTTTTATAATCAAAAAATACAATGAGATTTAAGTGTATTGTTATTCCATGCGGTAACTTTTACGTGGTTTTGGGCCATTTTCAAGGAGTTACCGCTTTAAAGACCTTAGCGTTGGGTCAAGGGCTATCTGATAAATCAATCACGCTTATACGTACGGAGACTTTACTCCCGGTATCCGCTCTCCACTTAAGTATCGGGTGATTATGAGGGATGGGCGCTTTCAATCTCCGAGATTTGAAGGTGCATTGTTACCCTTTTACGGTGGGTGCCCGGCGCCTGGCTGGTATTTCTCAATGAGCAAGTTTCACCCTCTGCTTACCCCGATATCATTTTGACTATGATTAATCGGAGGTATGATATCTAACCCCCAAAACAATATTTAAAAAATATATACATTTTAAATTGAAATTTTGTCTGTGTGATTATATACGCCCAACGGTGATATTTTTCCGATTGTTTTCGAATTATATTTTCGTGATTGACCTTCACTTATAGATCGAGTTTAATCCAACTAATTTTTGAGTATCTGGAGCAGCCCACGGGCGATGGCTAGTTTCATTCAAAATGAATGGTTCCAGTTATCAACCAGTGTTTTTTTCAACAGGTAGGTTTGTTAGGAAGGAGATTATTGTGATGGTGATTTGCAGGGAAGTATCCCGGTTTAGTGTATAATAATAGGCGTTTATTGTACGGGAAATACAAAGTGCATACAAGACCTTGTGTCTTGTGCAAAAATAAAATAAAACTTAAGTTTAAACATAATAACAATCAGCTAGCTTAATACCCAGGCTAGCTTATGTATTATCAAGTACCTTTTCAAGCCATTAATTCAGGTGGCCGGGTTACAATGCTTAGGAGGGTGGTGGCAAGTACTTCAAGCCACGCGAGTCAACAGCTCCCTACACTAACTATTACCGTTAACCTCTACAAGTTTTTATGGAAGGGGAAACCGAAGATCTCGGGGGAAAACCCCTTAAACCAGTAGCGAGAGGACTTGCAAACTCAACGCGTAAGGAGTTGTTCCGAGTTTTCACCCATCAGTGCCACAAGTTGGGATCGAACCCGGCTCCTCTTGCGGCGTGGCGAAAGTGCTAACCACAACGCCACCACACTTTTTTAATTGCGTGGAAATTTATGAAAGAACTACATTGTTTCTTTAAAATTTAAATGCTAAATCAAATTTAAAGAATGAAAAATTTCAGAATAATTACATTTCAATTTTAAAGGAACTGACATGTGAGAAACCTAGAGCAATTTAATTTGAGCTTCTTAAATCTTAAAATGTAAAAGAGACAAAAACCGTTGTGTTCACCTTATGGAAGCTTAAGTTGCTTTTATTAAGTTAAGCTATTTTAAAAATTAGCCTATACCATAAAACGCGATTTCAGGATTTTATTATTTCCATTTCGCTGTGCAAGAGGTCACTCTTCACGGCCTAATTCAGTAATTCACGAGAGTGGAAAGTGTCACATTGAAATAAATTGAGTTCCCCTACAATTGTTGACTCTGAAATGTGTAAACACAACCGGCTTTGGCTGATTAATTTCAAGTCGTTATTTTATAATTTTAAAAATGATCATTGATTTAAATCGTATAACTTATTTCAATGTAGAAATGAAGCAAACTAAAATATTAAAATTAAGATTTAATTTGATTTTACACCAAATAACCGATAGAAGCAAAGAATTCACCTATTAAGACAATAAGACTTGAAAAACACAAATTGTTTAAAATCAATAAATTTAAAAAATAGACAGATTACATTTTATTAAAAACGTTCTAGCCCTGAAACACAAGGGTGTAAATTGATCTAATTTTTTAAAATAATTTGACAATTTCTAACAAGATTGTGCTTGGAAACGCCACCTTTTCGATAGTTCCTATAATAAAAAGCCATTTTCGCTTTTGTTAAATATTTGTCGGGATCGTGACAATGGAAAATTGAAAGGAGGGAGGGAGACGTAGGAATGGGGTCAAAGTGCAACGGGGGAGGTGCTAATAAATAAAAAAAGTAATAATAATAAGAAGGGGGGGGGGGGGCTTCTCGTGTAACGTTTAAATATGTATTCGGGGCCTGGCCGCGTGTATGGCCCATTTCTGTTTCGCTTTCACTTTTGGGGTTGAGAACGAAATTCGAGTCGGAGTCGACACCCAAGAGATTTGCTTTTAAGAATTATCGGCCCTCGCGTAATTGACAGCAACACACAAAAAACACACAAAGAATCCCTCGAAAGAATAAAAAATTTCGAACTCTTTTGGAGGGAGCATTTTCTGACATTTTGGGTTAACAGACGGAAATATGTTAATTGAACCAAAACCTTTCGGTAGTAAAGCCCCGCCCAGTAATTGTTACTCCATATTTCAAAGCGCAGAGTTAATTCGGCCCTAGACTATGCTCTATAACCATAAGTACTGACAATTGATATTGACTATACTTAGTCCAATTCCTACACGCTACCAAACGAAATTGTACGTACATTTTACCCTTTCTAGCCTTCGAAGGAATTAATTTTCTACAAGAGAATGAGATTCAATCCAAATTTAAATCTGTGGAACGTAAACCGTGTTAATTAAGACAGATAACCATACCTCATTAACCTCTAGTCAATTGAAAAAGCCAAGGTAATAATATTTATAATTACAGTTACAACTACATAAGAACGACCAATTATTATTAACGAAGTCTGTTATTAAATTGTACCATGTCGGCAATTTATTTATTAATTAGCATTAGCGGTTTATATTTTTTATTATTATTTTCACAAATCCACCCCGTATCATTCGATAATACGCCAGCGAGTCTTAAACAAGTTGGCAAGCCAAAATATACCTCTCCTCGGAAGAGTTTCTAATTTTCAGTGAGGTGTACAATGTATCCGTGGTTCTGTGGTAAAATGCTCACCTGACGTGCAGGAGGGCTCGGGTTCGAATCCCGCCCGGTACTACCGCAACTTGAAAAATATTTATAATACACCCAATGACAACAAAAAACGGGCCCTTTTGGAAAAACCTTTTCCCTAATTCTAAGAAACTGCGTACGCAGCGATTACCCTTTGCCCCGAAAATGCGAACGCGTTCGCAGGCCTGACAGACAGACCCACAGACAGACACGGTGGTTGTATAACCCCTCCTAGGGTACAAAGTCCACTCGGAGAGGTAAAAATGGTACCAACTAATTAGAGACCAGGTCCCTCAACTATAATAAAAATAGTCGTAAAGAAATTCGAAAATTAGTAACTCGAGAAGCCTGTAATATCCGACGGGTATTTTTTTTTATCTCTAGAATAGTCCCAGTTAAGGATAGCATCTTCGCAGACGCATAAAATAGAGTTAATTATTAGTTATAAAACTTGATGGGAAGTACCGAAGAGGTTCAAAAATATGCGCGAAGAAATCCTCTTAAAAAGTCGAAGACTTTTCATATTCCTCCGAGCCTGTTCCTCTCATTAGAAAGAGGCTACTCCGAACTGGCTTTTGAAATTCCTCGCAAGGGCAACCGACGGAAATAAGACCTTTATTACGTATTCAACCGTGGACGCCGCCATTGTGACGGCTACAACGTTAGCGAAGCCACCAAATATCAAAATGCCCGCACCCGCGGGACGTCTAAATAGCGGGGATGAATAGGTCTGTAGCCATTCGAGAGACGCCACTCGACGTTACCTACGAACCGATTTAACGAGATTGAGAGAAACCGTACCCGACCCGTAGCCTACCGCGTAATATCGGGTAACCCGCCATCACGCGAGAATAATAAACTTCAATGGAGAAGACCTACCGGTTTCCTAATATTATCTCAATAAACCGGGGGTCCGTGCTTCCCGAGTACTTATTAAAAACCTCGGTCACGTCGAGTCTAGTTTTCTCCGGATTTCTCTCGGAGGAAGGCGATCGCCGTGGGTCGCTGACCTTTTACTCGCTGCACCCCCCCCCCCACCCCCTCTACCAGAAAAATATCTTAAAAGAAGGCGCGTAATCTCCGGCCTGAGGGTAAAGCAACCATCAGACAGACAAATACGCTTTGGGGTCAATTTACTTTCCAACAGCAGCGCGTCGGAACCCGTGAATCATCACGAGTCTCGTTTCAAAGTCTCTCCCAATTCCTTTCTAAACGAGGGTCAAAATACCGGCTAAAATTCTGCCAAAAACTCGCTGAACTCGGCAACCAGGAAACGAGCGAGTCAGTCATTTTGCCAAAAATAGGGGTGGTTTCAAACGTAATTAGACCCCAATTTATTGTTACTCCGGTTAATTGGCGGTCAAGGTTACCAAATTTCCCACGCCGGGATGATACGCCACTAATGGATGGGTGGGCTCGCTGATCATTTATTTAAAACGTTCGTCGTCGGACCAACGAGCCGAGACCACCTCGTATCGAAATTCGCAATTCTCTCAAATGGATTTTGAATTATTCATATTTGAGTGAGCGTACTTAACAAATTTATTCCCAATATCCGAGGTCTCTACTTTCCCCCTTTTCCGAAGACTGCAAATTTAACCAGGCGCGTAATTTTCAATTGTTATTTTTTTCTCTCCAAGACGTTGGGGTGAAAGGAAAGTACTTGGAAGTTCGAATGCTATAAATTGAGGCCTTCCCGAGAGAATTAAAACCCGATGAAGGGATAACAATGAACGGTTTGATTGAACCGAATGATTTAGATATAAGGAAAGTGGGCTTTAAAATGGAACGAACCCCATTAGCCACCTTTAAAAGGTACCCGAGAAAAAGGTTACCATCAGCCAACATTTAACCGTTCCACTTTTCTTAAATAGTTTGATAATAAAGGTAGATAAGAGATAGAGAAAGCAAACGTTGAACCACATTCCAAACGAAAGAGATGGGTATCGCTTTGACCGCAAGATAGTTACAACTCTTAAAACACATACGACTTAATGGTGTAGCCCAATATGGCTTTCCCTTACTATTTACCACGGTCGAACCCCTCCCTTTTAAATATTTTCTATAGAAATTCGGAAAAATTATATTCGGAATCCTTTATCTTCCATAGAAATTCGGAAAAATTATATTCGGAATCCTTATCTTCCATAGAAATTCGGAAAAATTATATTAGGAATCCTTTATCTTCCATAGAAATTCGGAAAAATTATATTCGGAATCCTTTATCTTCCATAGAAATTCGGAATCCTTTATCTTTCATAGAAATTCGGAAAAATTATATTCGGAATCCTTTATCTTCCATAGAAATTCGGAAAAATTATATTCGGAATCCTTTATCTTCCATAGAAATTCGGAAAAATTATATTCGGAATCCTTTATCTTCCATAGAAATTCGGAAAAATTATATTCGGAATCCTTTATCTTCCATAGAAATTCGGAATCCTTTATCTTTCATAGAAATTCGGAAAAATTATATTCGGAATCCTTTATCTTCCATAGAAATTCGGAAAAATTATATTCGGAATCCTTTATCTTCCATAGAAATTCGGAAAAATTATATTCGGAATCCTTTATCTTCCATAGAAATTCGGAAAAATTATATTCGGAATCCTTTATCTTTCATAGAAATTCGGAAAAATCATATTCGGAATCCTTTATCTTCCATAGAAATTCGGAAAAATTATAATCGGAATCCTTTATCTTCCATAGAAATATGTATAGACAATGTATTATTTCTATAGAAATATGTATAGGCAATGTATTAACTTCTATAGAAATATGTATAGACAATGTATTATTTCTATAGAAATATGTATAGGCAATGTATTAACTTCTATAGAAATGTGTATTGGCAATGTATTAACTTCTATAGAAACATGTATAGGCAACGTATTAATTTCTATAGAAATATGTATAGACAACGTATTAATTTCTATAGAAATATGTATAGACAACGTATTAATTTATATAGAAATATGTATAGACAATGTAATCATTTCTATTGAAATATGTATAGACAATGTATTAATTTCTATAGAAATATGTATAGGCAATGTATGCATTTATATCGAAATATGTATAGACAATGAATGCATTTATATCGAAATATGTATAGACAATGTATGAATTTCTATAGAAATACTTATATAACATTTATTTATTTCTGCGGAAATATTTGAAAACACAATTTTTTATAGAAATGCTTAAATTATATTTCCATAGAAACATTTATTTATTTCTACGGAAATATTTGAAAACACAATTTTTTATAGAAATGCTTAAATTATATTTCCATAGAAATATTTATTTATTTCTACGGAAATATTTGAAAACACAATTTTTTATAGAAATGCTTAAATTATATTTCCATAGAAACATTTATTTATTTCTACGGAAATATTTGAAAACACAATTTTTTATAGAAATGCTTAAATTATATTTCCATAGAAATATTTATTTATTTCTACGGAAATATTTGAAAACACAATTTTTTATAGAAATGCTTAAATTATATTTCCATAGAAACATTTATTTATTTCTACGGAAATATTTGAAAACACAATTTTTTATAGAAATGCTTAAATTATATTTCCATAGAAATATTTATTTATTTCTACGGAAATATTTGAAAACACAATTTTTTATAGAAATGCTTAAATTATATTTCCATAGAAACATTTATTTATTTTCCGAAAATGTTTGTAACGGATCCCTAATTAATCTAATTTAGATTAAATTTAGAATAAGGCAATGGACGATATTTTGACCAACTATCTTTTCTAATTGTAGCAACGCCTCGACATCCTGTCGTTCAGCGCCACATTCCCGGAGGACTATCTTCCCTACACGAGTTCCTACCACCGCAAAGCTCCCTACTTGGTCTGGGAGGACAGAAACGAAAGGTCCCACAGAAAATGCAACCGCCGGAAATGGAAGTGTTCCGACTCCAGGGTTCCTTGCCGACGCTGCTCCAAAGGTTCTTTGCTGCTGGCATGCGCCATCATCGTCGGATTCCTCCTCTTAACGGGGGTCATTGCCGCTTCGGTCTACTTGGGCTGTAAGTTCAAAGGCTCTCGTGGATACCAGCAAAGAAAAAAAAAGATTATTCAGGCCAGTTATCCCGCACCATTCCCCGTACTAAAATTGTCGTCAACTTAAACCTCCACTTGTTGGTGGCGTAAGGGGAAGAAACGGAATTGGGTACAACACCCGTCATGTTTTCCCGGTCGGTATTCGTCATCGTACCGAAAGTTGTTTAATTTTGCGTTTGTAACATTTTTTCAAAAGGTGGCGCTAGTAGTCCGGGGGGATAACGTTGAGAAAACGCGTTTCGGAGAAGATAACTGTCCTGGAGCATCTTTTATTTGTCTATGATGCCAATTACTAGGAACAGGAATCCATACTTCTACTTGGAATGCTTATCGCGGGTTTGCGGCAAATTTTCGTCTCGATGCGGCTGACGGTTTTTTTTTGACGTCACTATATTAACTTAACAAACAACAACGTGAGAGGGGAGCGCGCGCAAAGGGGATTTTTTTCTCTCGTAGACGAGGCCAAAGCCGTCAGAGTGATCTTACCATACGCGATACGGAAAGATAACATTCCAAGTAGAAGTGTGAATTCCTGCTAGGAACATTAACTCGAATATGTTTTGATATGGGTTTTTCTTGTAGGGCTCACTCATCTCAGAAACTCATCAGGTATGGACGGTTATTACCAAGGATTGCGAAAGATGAGCATTTTTTTAAACACGCGTGTTTATTTTCAGTCGTGTCATTCATGGGGAAATTACGGGTAGTTGAAGGGGATCAATTCGCGCCTCAATTATTAGACAGCACGTCCAGGGAGTTTCAAGAAAAAGCTGAAAAATACGAAAAACTGGTACGCAACTTTCCTATCGCGTCGTAAGTTCTTGGAATCTAAATCTCGCCTGTTTTTTTAGCTGGAGAAGGTGTACAAAGAAAGCAGTTTACGTAACGCGCTGGTGAAGGTCAAAGTTTGGGAGTTTCAGTGAGTATAGACATAAAGGAATATAATTATCCGTAAATTATTTGGTAACGCGAAAATATTGTGTCAAATTAGAGAGGGCAGCTTAGAAGTGATATTCTACGTCACGTTGGAAGACCCCACTTTCAATGGCACCAGCGATAATAATCTAAGTAACACGGCCAAACAAATACTTAAAAGGGAATTACAAAGGCCGAATTCTTCGATTTTGGGGCCTCTCAAAATAGAATCAGTCTACGTGTTAGGTAAAGCACTATTGGACAGATCAATAATAGTTAAGAATCTATAAAAAGAGTAATAATTTCAGATGACGAAGAACACTCGCGATTCGAGACATTCAGATCGTCATATACGAATCTCAACCGGAGCGGGGTAGCTAGTATAACGTCCACGAGTACCACTACGACAGCGAGTCCCTCTTCGAGCCTAAGTACGTCTTCCACAACGTCAACGGTGTCGGCGAATATTGGCAGCCATCGGATAGTCGAAGAAGAAATCCCAATCAATTTGGGTCCTTGGCGACCGTTAATGGCGAGTGAGGTGATGCGTCCGTCGGTCGAACGAGGGGAACAAATCATCCCGAACCTCTTCACCACCGCCACACCTAAAATCTCAATTCCCGTCTTATACAGCGACCCTCAAATAAGAAGGGGTCTCAGGAATCAACAAAACAAAACCTACATCCACGACAGAGTAAGTAACGGCTTCGAAGTTGCTTCGAAACCCAATAAAACCGCGGTGCCGGTGCAAGAAGTACCCGTACGGTCCTCTACATTGACGCTGAACGGAAAGACACTAAACAAAACGGGAAACGTCGCTCAAAACAAAACGTCATCGGGAGTGAGGTTAGTCAGTGGTTTCTCCGTAGTGAGAAGCCACCAAGACGATCCGGTCCCTAGCTCAACTAACAAACCAGCCACCACGAACAGTTTGCCGTCTTCCGTTAAAGTTAAAGCGACCACGCAGAGTAGTTTCCATCAAGGAGAAGCCATTCCACTTCCGGATGTGGAAATCGGAGCTCCGTTGCTTATTAGCGATTCGCACAGCCCGCCGTCCAAACTCAACGCGTCCGTTCGCAGGCTGAACGGGCCAGGGTCGCAGGCCAGCGCTCAGAACATTCATTCCGGGCTGGTGTTGCCGGTTATGACGAACATTAAAAAAAATGATAAACCCAATATTCCGTTGGAGATTCCAGTAGAAGCTAGTTTAAATTTGCGTCGGCCTCCGGTCAGAGGCCAGGGTTTCGTAGTAGCGGTTGACGACGCTGTCATTCCGGATATGATAACCATTCCCGCATCGACTACAAAGAGACCAAAAACGGTGGTCGAAACAACGACCAGGAAGACGGATACGTCCAGCGAGTTGACCGTCGGAGCGTCGTTGATAATAAGAAACGCCAGGACCCAGAACGACAAGCCACCCAGGCCCAATATCCCCTATCGGATTAGAAAACCAACGACAAAGGCGAACTACTTCTCGCCAAGGCCAACGCCGACCAAAAAGATTCAGCTTAGTACGAGCGCCGCACCTAGCACTAAAGCCCCTTACTTTCCAAATTCCGATGTGAAAGTCAACGTTCCGTTTCACGTGCGCGGTTCCAGTAAAGGCCAAGCTTATTTGCAACTACCAACCCCGAAACCAAAAATTGACGAGAGCCAAGTAAAAAAGAACGAATCGTCTGCCGACGTATCGGTTAATATCACAACGGCTGAATTGAAACTCATAAAACCTCCGAATAACTCCGACGATCAATCGAGTCCGGGACGCGTTCCTAAAATAATTTCACAGTACAACCCGTACAACGGAGGTAACGACGGCTACAAGGACTCGTCTTCAGTCGACGATGGCTTGAGCTTGAGAGACAAATACGAAATTCTGTCTATCAGTAAACCATTCTTCCACTCCAAACCGGAAAACATCACTAAGTATCCGACGCTAAAGCCAGACTTTACCACGTCCATAACGCTAGAAGAAATTTCGTTCACGGGAACGACCAACAACATCGGAGAGACGACGAAGCCGATTACGCCCTTCACGCCGACCACTAAACCCAATTCCAACGTCGTTTCATTAACGAAAGTTCGATTAGAAGGCGATCCCGATGATTTTGACTTGCAGTCCATCGCGGGGAGCACGATTAAAAGTACAGCACTCCCGATTCGCTAAAACTTACCTTTATAAACGTTGCGTACAACTTTCAGAATGCAAGGACAAGGACGAATTTACGTGCGTATCAACCAAAACTTGCGTACCTAGGTTAAAGCAGTGCAACCGACAAAAGGATTGCCCCGATGGCTCGGACGAAGCTAACTGCAGTAAATGTTTTTCCGCGTCCCATTAGCGACTGATAATTTAAATATTAAAATATTCTTTCCTTTAAATTAACATAGGTTGCGCTGATTATCTAAAAACTAGAATATTTAAAACCAAAATTTGTGACGGAGTCATAGACTGTTGGGATTACAGCGACGAGAAAAACTGCCGTAAGTCCAATTTGGCTTTACGTTACTCCAGCAATTATCATCCTCCTAACATACGTCTTTCTATATTTTCAGCCTGGTGCTCAAGCGATAAATTCATCTGTCCGGGTGCTAAGATGTGCATCAATCAAACAAAGGTTTGCAACGGGATACCAGATTGTCCGGGAGCCGAGGACGAATCTCACTGCCGTAAGATAGACAAATAACTCTTGGAGTTAAATCGATGCCAGCATGGTTCTCTAATCTTCCAGTGAAACTAATAAACGACGAGAAAGATATGAAGTCGGTCCATTACGAGCAAGAAGGTCATCTGGTCTTGAGGAAGAACGGCAAATGGGGGAAGCTGTGCGTCTCGAACTTCCCAATCACCTCCATCCTGGGTAGCAGCGATTGGACGGTTGAAGAGCTGGGAAAATCCGTGTGCCACGCGTTGTCTTTCCGGGGAATGGTGGCCGTCCGAGAGGAACAAGAACCCATTCAAACGACAAAAGTCGAATATTTTAAATTTCAAGGTCAACAGTCAGTACCCGGACTCAGGTAAACGTTCGAAAACTAACTTAGAATACGTCTACGGTTAAAGCTAAAACGTATCGCTTTCCATTTCGCAGTATCCATTCACTCGAATCAACTACGTGTCCTGATAAAAATCTTCTCAAAGTCACTTGCAATTCTTTAGGTAAGAGCTTTCTCCAGCTAATACAAGACAACTTAAAATTTATATATTTGATGTTCCCCGGTTACAGAATGCGGTCTACGCCCCTTGAATTTGGGATTTCGACGTCGAATCGTGGGAGGTCAAAGTTCCCTGTTCGGTTCTTGGCCGTGGCAAGTGGCGCTCTACAAAGAAGGGGAATTCCAGTGCGGCGCCGTCATCATCAAGGAGCAATGGATCATGTCAGCCGGACACTGCTTCTTTCAGTAAGATCCAATTTCTTTTTGCCAAGGAAACGACGGCTAACCCAAAATCTTCCCAACGCAGCTCAAAAGAAGCGCACTGGACTGCCAGAATGGGCTTACTGAGAAGAGGTAGCGAAATTCCGTCACCCTACGAGCTCATCGCGAACATCACTCACATCCATCTTCATCCCGATTACTTGGATCGGGGATTCATCAACGACATAGTTCTGCTTCGACTGCAGAAGCCCATCCAATTCAGCGACCACATCAGGCCCATTTGCATGCCTCAAATCACCGAGGACATGCGCACTTGGGAAGGACAAATGTGCACGGCGATAGGATGGGGGAAACTCTTCGAACTGGGACGCATCTTTCGTAAGTCGTCGCTTTTTTAAATGAAAGCTGACGGGAACTAAATATCGATGATGTTTTCGACACAGCCGATACGTTACAAGAAGTGCAACTACCCATCATTTCGACGGAAGAATGTCGCAAGCGAACCTCATTCTTGCCTCTTTACAAAATCACGGACAACATGTTCTGCGCCGGCTACGAGAAAGGAGGTCGAGACGCCTGCTTGGTAAGACGCGAATCTGGGTCGAAATATGTCAACTATATATCTAACTTCCAAAACTCTCGAACTAAAGGGAGATTCTGGTGGACCGCTTATGTGTCAAAGGCCAAACGGGAGGTGGAGTCTAGTCGGAGTGACCAGCAACGGGGACGGTTGCGGACGGCCGGGCAGGCCCGGCGTCTACACCAAAGTGGTCAACTACTTGGAATGGATCTATTCCGTCATTGGTAAGTTTCGAAAGAAGGCTCGTTCTCGCGTTTTACAAACCAAAACAAACATATGGTAAAAGAAAAATTTATCAAAATTGAACGATCAGCGATAGTGACAGGAAACCTAAATTTAGCTTCCGAGATATACACTAACCTACAACGGAAAGTGATAGTACGGGCCCTAGATTTTGAACCGGGTTCAAGTATTTCGAAAAGCGGCTGAGAGCTTGGCCCCCTCCTCCTACGTTCCGATTCCCAGATAAATGTGACATCGAAACCTTCAACTTAACTTTCAAAAGAAAAGTGCCTCTTTGGGAGGGCCAAAAATCTCGAGTGACTCCAAACTTCCCAACGCGCTGCCGCGGCGTGTCGCTTTATTTACATCGGCTTTCGACGAAGGGACAATTGCCAAGTTTATTTTAAAAGGCCTCGCGCCGAGATCAACTTCGATAAAGAATTCGATACTGCCCCGCGCAAAGACGCGTTCTCCGTTAGCTACGCGCCAAACTTCCCAAATAATCGAGCAAATATTTATATTTTCCACAGAGAACAACGAGAAACCGACGGCCGCCATCTCGGCTACTTGCGAGGGTCATCGTTGTCCTTTGGGGAAATGTTTACCCAAGAAAAAAATATGCGACAGTATCAGCGATTGCTGGGACGGATCCGACGAAAATGCTTGCTAATCTTTCGAAATTTATTTAACGCGATCAAATCGAGACCCACCAACGAGGATAGTAGAGAGATAAATCCGCAATATTCTATTTCTCCTTATTAGTTATTACGTGACAAGCTGATATCAATCCTATTGGGGTTCTCCTTGAGAAGCGATGGCGGTTAGCATCGCGATACGCGACTTATCTCTCTTCGAAAGGGATTAAAAGTGACGTAACCAAGTACAGACAGTCAATTACGTTTTCATTGTTCACGCCGGGTGGTTTCGTGGCGGCGTCATAAAAAGCGGCCGCGACTACTTTTTCTTACCAGCAATCGATTAGTGCGAAGTAGACCGTAGGATTTCGCCGCTTTTTGCAGCTCGTCTTAGCAACTTTGGAGCCAAACACTCGTGATAGACACTCTAAAAAGTCAAGGGAACTCAGATAATAAAAGATAAAACGCGCGTTAAGCATCTCATATACCTTTTCTTAAAAAAAAAAACCCGCATATAATCTCCATAGCTGTTGTTGTACTACAAGAACGAATTAAAAAACTCCCAGTTAATAGGTTGGTTAAAATCTGCCAATTTAATTTTTTTTTAATAAATTATTTTCACCACTATGAGTGATTTATTTCCACGCGTCTTCCTAAAAATGCCAAGCGTGGGATACACAGAACAGGTTGATTATGACAGATTTGCGAATTTGGCAGAAAAAAACGGGGTTGATTGGAATTTTGTTTTGAACAAGCGAGCATCTGGTTTAGACCCACCATGATGAGGCTAAATTTAAAGACGGACGCTTTTTTCGAGGTTAAAAATTGAAGTGGCAAAATTCCAAAGTCGATTCCGTGAGCGCGTAACCCCCAGGACAGGCAGATAACAAAAGCCACAACCTCCCACCGTGTAATAGCTCTCTTAAGCAATGATAAGAGAGTACCAATTACGTGATAATTAGAAGACGATTTAGTAGTTACATTTCACTGAGAAATTTTCCACGATTTTACAGGCAAAAGCTTATTTTTTAGTTCCTTGCAGATACCGTCTTCCATCATAATTCTTGGGTACAGGGGAATTACGCTTCCAAGCGCAATAACCGATAACGGTTAATCGGTTACCGACGTAGTATTATAAAGGATATTATAAGAACAACGTTTTCTACCCAGGTAGAGTATTAATCCTACTTTTTAAATGGAAGTAAACACGCTAATAAATCTAAAGGATTATTGAGATATTAGAATCGCCAATATTTTTAAATCAAAATTTTTACTTTCAAATTGCGAAATTGTTTTTTGAAATCCGATATTAGAGAACCAAAAACGCGGGAAAATTAGAATTATTCGAAAACCGCAACGAATAAATAATTCTGGAAAGGGAGCAGCCGCAGACGCAACCTCGATTTCAGGACAACACTGTCAGGACCTTCAAACCAACATTGTCCCTACAGCAAAAAAAAAGTCGCGAAAAATGGTCACTTCCCATCAATACAGTACAAAATCAAGACCACAATTTTTTAAGTGATCAAACTAATGCGTCATTTATTAAAATACAACAATTATTACATTGGTACGATCACTGGAATTGTATTTAAAATCAATTGGTTATTTTTCATTTGAAAATTTGTTTCTTATAAAGTCCATCAGAATCAACCTTTTTCGAAAAAAAAAGACGATTTAGGTGTTCATTTTTTCGTATTGTTTTGTGGCACGTGGGGGATTCTTTTAACGGAGTTCAAATCACAATTTCGGGGAAGAAAAAGGCCGCAAGACCATCTTTTTTTCGTAAAAAAAAGATGAAACTGATGTCGCTATTGTTTTTTTGACAAGAAAATGGCCTGTTTCTATTGAATAATTTCTCATATAAAACCAACATAAATTCTACTAATTTTTTTTTAAATATCAATTTGCATATTGTTACGACCATTTATATTTCATAATTAGCATTGTTTTTTACCTTCTTTAAAAATCACCAAACCTATAAAACACCGATTTTTTTGTTTATTTCTATAAATAGTAATTTAACTCACTGCAGATATTAAATCAACCAACAGAATATAATTTCTCGTCTAAACGTTTTAAATTATTGAGCTAAGTCTAAATTTTTATATATTTTTTTCCATGTTCAAAATTATTGAACGTAATTACTTTTTTTTTCACATTTAAACACTGTTAATACAGAAAAAAGCCTCGTTAAATTTTTGCATTGGCAATTACTGTTACGCTACTGCGGCTCCTAATTTGACTATAGCCAATTATAGCCAAATTTAAGAGAAATAAAAAACCTAAAGTTCATTTAAATAAAATGTAAGAGGTATTCATCACAACTAGATTATTTTCAATGAAAAACAAAATCATAATAAAGATTGCGGGTGGTTAAATAGGTGTCGTCGGGAAATGCTTGTAAAAGATTTTAGGGTAAATAATAATAATAATATTATTCAACAAATGAAAAATACTGTCTGGTAAAAAGTAAAAATTATAATATTTTCTTATTGGTGCTATTTTTGTCCTTGAAATTTCGGGTAAGTATAGAATATATTTAAATTTTAAGAAAATGACAATTTTTAAAAAAATTAATAAAAGGACTGCCATGCAGTTTCTCCATATTTTTTTGTGCAATTACCAAAAATTTTAAATCAAAAATAATCAGGCTTTAAGATGCTCCTCTATTAAAACAGATGAAAATTGATAAATTTTAAACATATTCTTAAAAGAATTTTATGAAAAACAGAATAGATAGCACCTACGGACAGGAAAAACTCTAGAATTTTCTAAAATAATTCATAACGATTGAAACTTTTATCTGAGAATTAAAAACATGCGATGTTTTAAACTGGAATGCATATTTTTTTTTAAAGGGAAAACCAAAAAATTCCACTCCAGTTAATTTACTAACGCAATTTAATTACAATTATCCTAAACTAAGGCAGTTATTTTCAACTATTTAGGCCTATCATCTTGCAATTGATAAAATATATCTAAAGGTAGGGGAAAACGTAATACCAATAGTCTAAGAACACTTTTTACGAAATACCGTTTTAGTTCCTCTACATACACCAGTGTCTTAAGCGTGATTTTATTTTAATTCCCCGTGTCTTAAATATTACGGGGATATTAAAAGTCTTTCCGCGAAAAAAAACATTATGCCTAAAGAAAGCCCCCTTAGTCATATTAATACTTAAAGAGAATTATTCTAAATCTTTCAACGAAATTACAGGTACAAAAAATAAATTGCAATTTCTTGTTTACCCCCAATTAGATCCGTTTGGAAAGATTTCACTAGCACAATTTTAAAAAGTTTTTTGAAAGAAATCTCCCATTTCTTAAATAACACCAGTGGGCTTGTTGACTCTTTGCCAAAGTGCACTCTTTTTTCCTCCCGATAGTCAAAAAGACACACCAAAAACTAAAGAAGTTAACCAAGAGGGGGAGTTGAAAAACCGTAAAAAGATATAAAAAGTTCACTGAATGCAGCATTGTTTTTGGCCATTCTTGATCTTAAGCCTGGATTTAGGACGGTACTTTTCAAGATAGGAAAGCTGTTTTGCGTTAATTGCCCCTCTCCGCTTCCTGACCAAATAAAAAAAAACTCCTATAAATAAAACGCCACTATTGGCAAAAATTAACTTTGATGGATAACCAAATGGGAATACGGTACAAGAAGCTCCGAATCTTTTAGAACAATTCAGGATGCAAAATCATCCGCGTGCCAAGAAATACAGATGGCTAGCGTCAAGAAATTGCAGACTAAACCAATTTAAAGCCAGAACTTTTAACCTTGCGGAAAAAAACTAACTACACCGAAGAAGCAAGCCAATGAAATTACGTAATGTTACCAAAATACTTGCAAATAAACCAAAGCAAACAAATAATGGAAGTCAAGTGAATATGCCCAAAAGAATTTCCAAAATAAAAATTTTCAGCAATGTATTGGCAAAAATCACTATACAGCATTTTAACGGAAGCCAAAAACCAACCGGTGGAGAAATAAACCAAAACTAAACCCATTCTCATATGCCACTATAACTCAATAACGAAATCTTGCCAATAGCCCCAAAAACAATAATATCCCTAAAATTGCAAGGAAAGCAACACAAACCCAATCACAACCAACAGACATGCAACTACGTGCTTATTGCAGGCATGAGTTTATAGAACAAACGGATGACATATAAATAAATAAAATGGTATCACTCACTCTCTGATGAGCTCCACTGCATCCTCGTACTTCATTCCAAGTTCAATCAACGCAAGAGCCACCAGAACTGGAGCCCTATGGATAAAAGAGACAACACATGAAGTATGGAGTTAATCAAGGCAAATTGAAATAAAGTGTTGCAGAAAGTAGCTTACCTGCCAAGTCCCGCTACACAATGAACGGCGATGCAACATTCAGGATCTTCCCTGAACCTGTCACGTAACAATTCAAACCAATCGTCCACTACTTTGGCAGGCGGAGGAGACCCATCATCGAACTGCCAGTCCTGTAATTAAGACATTTCGGTTAGTCTATCACTTTTAAATTTGCTACAATATGA
Source organism: Leiobunum rupestre (assembly GCF_980474605.1). NCBI lineage: Eukaryota > Metazoa > Arthropoda > Arachnida > Opiliones > Sclerosomatidae > Leiobunum > Leiobunum rupestre. The sequence continues at coordinate 42,787,757 of NC_143389.1, forward strand.
AGAATACTTACGTGTACTTTAATTTCTTGCTTTTCTAACATATCAGTTTTGTACGTTGGTTCGCAGACTCTGACTACATCCTTCACATTCCTTGACTTTAGTTCCTGAAAAACACGTAAAAATACCTAATTAGTAAAAAGTTTTACTTAACTCAAAACATTTGCAATACGTACCTCTAGAAAGGCAGGAATGGTGGAATCTGTTGGTCTATCCATGATGAGAAACCGCATGTTTTTAAAAGTTATTTCGGACGGTCCCAACCTCATTGTCTTTTGCTTCATTGTGCTCATAATTTGCCGGGCTCCAAAGCCCCTCTCAGAAAGCAAAAAGTTTAGTTTTCGGTTTTAGTTAAGAAATAAAAACGAAACAGCTAGATGAGCTTGCAACGCAAGAAGTTCGAGAGTTTCTTTGGTTTAACTTGGCTAATAATTGAAGGTGGGCGATTGAAAAAGCTGAAGAATAAACAAGAGTATCTTCCCGAAAGTTGATGTAAAACTTTAAAACACAAAAGCACCAGAGCAGTCCGTTTAAATTTAATTTCTCCTTTAAGATTTTCACTTTAGAACTTCTTTATAATTCTTTTTAAGGGCTGTCCAATTACGAATGAGTTTTAATTTGATTTATGAGAAATTCCAAAATCCCCTTATACCAAAAATGGTATTTTTTTAGTGGTGTTTTCTTTTTCCAAAATAATCGAAAAATTACGTATAAAAATAACAAGTGTTACGGGGACGAGGTTTTTTTAAACTGTTTTTGATATCTTTCTCAATAGAAAAAGTTTTTCGTTTCTTTAGCCCATTGAAGTAGAACTAGTTTTATAGAGGAAACTGGTTGATCCTGATGGACTTTTCCAGACTCTCAAAAGACTGAATTTCAATCTTCAGGTATTTTCAAAAAATATATACAAACTTGCGAGGAAATTAATATATCTTTTCTTTTTTTTTTCTCAAATTCTAAGCTACACAATATTTATTTGTGCTGAGCCCTGCAGTACTCCCCGCTCGCTTTCAGGTGCTCCATCAAAGTATGGCGTATTTCTTCTGTTAACTATAGCATAATTTAAACAAAAACATAAATTAGGCTACAAAGGAAAAGCAATCAAATGGTTTTTAAACATAAACCCATCCCACTACAAAAATTTCTGAGAACAAGTATTATTTAAACCGCATTTGGTATATAACTCAGATAATTATTAGTAGCTTCAAAAGATCGTTACAAAGGAGATAAATAACATTTGGGGTTGAAATCCCATTAAAACTAACTATATGAGTTGGGGTCAACGCCACGGCTCACAAATTCGTATCCATCCTGCCATAGCTTCTTCCCCACATTACCCCTATATAAACGTCATGCAGCACAACCGTACTGGCTCCGAATGAGGTTCTACAGCTGTATCGTCGATGAATAACGCACAGGTTTGTAACATATTTCGTATCCTCTATTGTACACCCGAATAAAAAGTACTAATTAAATATATTCTAGATTAAATGTTGAATATTTCGTCCTTGAAAAAAAACCTTCTCTTTCAAAATCGACCATCCCGAAAAACGCGAAGAGTACAAGTTAAGCCTTGGATCAATAGTAACCCCGTGTCCCCGACAGTTCCTCAAGGGCGTTTACGTAATATTGAAGTATACTACGGTATTTATACCAATCATTAGGGTGGGTTAATTAATTTAATGGCTATCTCACCGCTGCTACGCTGCTCATTGAAACCAAAATAGACTGGACACAATCCAGTTCGCGCGAATCGTCAGAGCACTGTCGAACGAAGAACTTCTCAACTCAAGGAGACAGCAAAATGGCCTCTCCCAGACTGGCAATATAGGGATCGCGCTTTGCGCTCGAAGGCGACGGTGGCGTCCCGCGGCGGTAATATATTCTCTCTTCCCTCGCACTTTTCATCGAATGACCTTCCTTTCCGAAGATGACGTCAGCAATTTATTAAGGAGGAGGGGAGGAACGAGTAGGATGCCTCGTGCGCGCCGAACTCTCTCACTTCGCAGAAAGATTACCCCAAAAATTCACCTTTCTTTTTAAGCTATTACGATTTCCTAGGATGGTGTAATTTTGTGTTTATATCAATTTCTTTCTTTAATCCCCCAGTGAGTTTGCCTTTGCCTCAGTTAAAGGTCGAAGGAATATTTAAATCGAATCGGGTTGCGCAGGCGGCAGGCATTCGAATTTCACATCCCGTATTTGTGATTAAAAATAATGACGTAAGACAAAAGTCAATTCTCGCGTGTTGATCGTGAATCACGTCGAAGAGAGAAAGAAGAAGGTGGGGGGGGGGGGGGGATCTTTTCGTACGCGTAACTGGTTGCGCAATCGAACGTCAAAATATTTTTAATTTTTTTTTATTTATTATTAGCGATCATGGAAAAGCTACCACCAGGGGTTAGCTCCGTCGCTCCCGAAATCGGACTAACGGAAGTTCCGGGAAAGTTCGTCGAAAATTATCTCAAGAAGACCATTCCCAAGAAGAGTTTAGAAGAATCTACGCTCAGCGTCCATTCTTTTTCATTGGAAGCATCTGTCTCGAAAATCGAGAGGAAAAAGAATCCGCGAAAGAAAAATAACCTCGACAGAGAAACGAAGAATTCCATCTTTAAGATTGGCAAGGACGGGCTCAAATTCTCCGAATTTTATCCCATTCATTTGATGTGGAAGCGGTACATGGAGCAAGTTCTCGGAGATACATCCGATAAGAATCAACTATACACCAAACTCGTTCGCGCCGACTACCACGGCTGCTACATGGTCGTCGCCGACTCAAACTGCTCCACATTGAGGGGCCAAAGGGGTTTAGTGGTTCAGGAGACCAGAAACACCTTCAAAATATTAACGCACAAGGACAAAATCGTCATCATCCCCAAAAAGAAAAACATTTTCGCCTTCGAATTTCGCGACAAACTTATCAAATTGTACGGAACCAATTTCTGTTACCAAGCCTCCGAGCGAATGAAAGTGAAATTTAAACCCAAACCGTTAGAAAAATTGTAAACATTTCTTATCATTGGAAATAAAAATATCATCGCCAATTCGTTTGTTTACATTTATTAGGGTTGCCAGAAATCTGTGAAAAGTCAGGGAATTTAAAAATGGGCCTAAAAAGTCAAGGAATTTTAAGAATTTGTAAACGGTCAGGGAATTCTATTTTCTCTTGACACTTTTTGAAGGTAATTTTACTCTAGATCTATAACAAATTCTTTATTTATCATTTATTTCCTTGAAAGTTTAGCTAATTTTTTCAACATTGCAAAAATTTTTTTAAATTTCTTAACTTCTGATCGACGTAAAATACAAAATACTAATTTTGACCTTAAAAATTCAGGGAAAATCTCTTAAAATGGTCAAGGAATAGTCAGAATTTTGATCTGAAAATTGTGGTAACGCCTATAAACAAACCGTAACTGACAGACATCTCGATATTCCCCATTAGCCTCCCATGGAGGAAGACTACAATTTTGGGCCGTCTAACTTCATAACATAGCGATGTCTGTCCAAAATAAATTTGAATAATTCCGATAAAGTCATAAAGTCAAATTTTCTTACGGTTTTACAAAAGGCGTAGGTAATTTTTAATTTATAAATTAATATTTTCGCCCGCGAAAGAAAGTAGTAACAATTTCGCCTAACGCGCGACCCTAGAGAAATTACGTAAATTATTCTAAGTTGAGGCGTTTGTAGAACTTATCCAGCTGACGGCCGACCGTTTTAGAAACGTCAAGGAATGTCAGGAAAAGGGGAGTAGAAAATAGTGGTAACATTTCGCCTTGGGATAAGGGGCAGTGTGCGCTTCGAACTTTCGATACCGTTAAAAAAATGATTGTAGGGCAATCCCCGGTAATAGGTATGTATATTCCCTGGCGGAGAATGGTATCGAGCCACGCGGGTTTCCACAATTCCACTCAAGGTCAATGACACCATCGGCTAAATCCGACGATGTTATACTCGAAAATCTCCGTTCCTGGTAGTTAAATCCAGGTTGTAAAAGGGGTAAAGTCTGTCAGTCACTAAAATAGACACTATTTCGGCGCGGAGAGGGAAACCTTTCCCGAAAAACCAGTCGTATATTCCTCGAGGTGGCGCGTCTAAAAGGAGAAACCCCGTTCTGGCCCCCTCGTTGAATGAGAGTTGGCTTTCCCTCAGCGCGTTTAGGGGGATGGAGACGGGCAACGTTCCCGCCCCTCCCAGATTCCAACGCTGGTAGTCTGGCGTAACGGTTGGAGTCATAACGTCCTGGTCTCCTCTTGGCGAAGAGTCTACTTCCTGCCTGTATAGCCGCAGTCCCGAGAGCCGTTCCCCCCCCCCTTTGACGCAACCATCACTCCCTCTCTTCTCCAACCTAGTCAGCGCTGTTCTTCAGTGTCGTAGTTTTGCCAAAGATGTAACAACGTCTTACGAATATACGCGCTATTTGTGAACGCTGACTTGATATATCGCGAGCGCCCATAAGCGTTCATCACTGTTCGTTAATGGCCTTTCAAATGAGAATCGAGAAGAGACTAACGACGTGATGAAGTCGGAGCGGAGAATACTATTAGAAGTATTATTTTAAATTTCTGGCATTTCCGGTCGCGTTTTTATTCAGTTTTAACTCCAATTACTCGCCGAATTAAAGGCATTTTTCATTGGGTAAGTCGTTTTATTTTTCTGATACATTTGTTTGTAGGCGCCGTATCTTATCTAATATCATCAAGCTCTAAACTCGTTCTATCATTTACAAGTTATACAACGTTAGTCATTGATAAAACCGAATTAACGCTTATCAATATCACCCCACATTCTTCGAATATTAGAAGGTTCATTTGTATATTTATTTCTGTGAAATTAAAGACAATTGTAACTCCCTAAAGACCTTTGCCTAAGTACACAGGTAGTGATTACGCTCGATTAAATTTCAAAAATGTTTATAAGTTAAGTACAGGCATAAGTAACATAATAACTATAAGTATGACACTTCCTATAGTTTCAATGCTAATTTTCTAAGTGAAACTATTTTCAACACTGACCCTCCCCGCCCAGCTACGACTTGGACTCGCAACTGAACTGAGTAGTATATTATCGTCCTTGGTACTAGTACATTTCTATTTGGGCATACTTTTGACACTAGGGGGCTATCGGCTGAACGGAAACTGAATTGTCCAATAACTGTGAAAATCAGTTCGCTGATAATCTAGGCTATTTGTCATACTTATAGTTATTATGTTACTTAGGGTACAGGTTATAAACGGGAACGTCGCGTCGGTGCTTTCTTTAATCTCGCTGCAATCTAAGAGTTCCGAGGTTCCCGTATCCAGCGCTTAGCTTAACCTCACCTATTTTCTTACGCAACCCGCCCATACACCCTTTGAATTGACTCCATTAATATTATATTATTCCATTAAACTATAAGTTTATCGCTGAGGTATAAGTATTCAACCCTCTAACGCGGAACCATAAATGCGCGTCAGATACGTACAGGGATCTTGAAGGGGCTTTCACACTTTACAACTTTTGTTGGTCAAGTTATCAGTACTTTAATTGGTCTTCCAATTAAGCGCATCGTTTATGCCACTATGGCAGCTAGGAGCAACACACACAAGGAGAACGCAGCTAGCCTTTAAACACGCTAACGAAGGGTTGTGTACGAATTTCATTGGACTAGCATCATAAATACATTGAAGTATAATAGGTGATTTAAATAAATGATTAAAAAAATCATTTGATTTAACTCGGGCAACCCTGCGTACTACGCAATAAAATAGTGTTGTAATCCGGAAAATTTTCAGTTATCTCCCGAAAAAAAATTTTAATTCCATGATTAGTCTAATAAATTGTTTGCAAATTCAAATAAAACGGCACTTTCGCCTCATTTTTTGGAATCTAAAAGTAAAACTAAACCTTTAGACTAGCTTTAAACTGATTAAAAATGTAACACTATTAATATTTTGTAGTATGTTTACTGTTATTAGACATTTTTTATCGATAAAAAGTTAAAAAATTAAAAACCCTTAAAAAGTAATTTATGTTTCAATTTTTATTTTTCTGATTTGCGGAAAATTTTCTGGAAATTTTTCCGCATTTTATTTTTCCTGAAATTAACAACACTACAATAAAATAGTTTGGCCAAGAACAATAATTAAACAACATAGTTCTAATGTGAACGAAGCTCGATGCAAATAAAAGTGACGATAGAATTAATTGACAGTAGAAATCGTAATCAGTAACAAATCAGATAACGTACCACCTTTACGATAAAAACCGTGACATTGGTTGTTTAACTTAATTTCAACAAACCATTGTTTTGAGTTTCCCTCAGTATTATCACGTTATCACGGATAATCTCGATCGGATAATCTCTCTTACGTTTATGAATATCTTCCTCTACTATTTAGCCCGGGTATCCTCAAAGGGGGAAAGCAAAAGGGCGGAAAGTAAAAGGGGGGGGGGGAGGGACTGTCAAATAAATACCAAGTTCTTCGCGATTCCCGACCTACAACGCTCAAATACCACTGTCAAGTTCGTTCAAAAATATTGCCGAATTAAATATTTCTTCCTCGCATCTTTAAATAGTTGTTATAAATACCACTCCGCAGTTTATTTAAACAAAACTCGACGTGATCGCCAATGGGCATTTGATTGGAGAAAATTTAACGGTAAGTTTAAGAAGACAGGCAGAAAGTAACTCTATTATTAGCCAGGGAAACCAGGATTTTTAAATTTCCCCGTAGAAATATTTTTATATTTGCTTTAATGCTTTTTTGAAAAGGGGGAAAAATTAAGGAATTTCGCTTCGACAGTTTAATAAGATATAGCGTGTCAAAATACGCCGTTATTTTCCTCGTGCGAGACTAGCACGGAGCCAAACATCTTCGATTTCATCCGCTCCGAAACTGCTTCGAAATTTCACTTCAGTTGTCACTTGAATCCCGCGAACCCGACACGGAGAAAACTGTCTCCGTGAAATGCCTTAATTCTGTTGTTCCTCATTTCGTGTTTTTTTTAATTAAGATTCAATATTGTATTCGCGACAGAAGGGAAACCATCGCGACGAAGCAATGATCACGATTAAATTCTTAAAATGGACTTTGTTGGCCCTTTCGATTTTCGTGGTCGGTAGCAATGGGGCCTCTTTCATCGCATCCGGAGAACCGGAAGAGAGCAACACCGTCCATGGCGCACCACCGGGATCTGAACAAGTCTTCATTCCGAAAATGCTCTCTTATGTTTTCGGAGTTCTCAATATAAAAGGGGTAAGTCTACTTTACTTTCTTGATCATACTTAATGGTCGTACTCGGGCTGTGAATCCAGTTGAATTATAAAAATTTACGCGAATAGTTTCCATAGCAATTCCAATTTAGAGCTAAATTAAATTAAGAGGGTTAATTTAAATTATAATTTGTATAACCAATGCACTTAAAATATTAATTATATATATGGAAATAAAATGAAGAATTTACTAAAATAAAAACTATTTAAATGAATTTAATAATAAATTTTTCGATTTTATTAAAAGATCAAAAACTGTGGTCGTAGAATAAGTTTGAAAAAAAAAATACGTTAAAAGGAAACACCTATATGGACTGCAATGCAAAGGATGATAAAATTGACGAATAAGTAGATTAGTCCATTACGAAAAGGGATAAAAAAAGCTAAACCCTAAACAAAATAAAATACTTTTGTATAAATTTTAAGACTAAATTGCGGATAACTTTCACTTTCGCCTAACTTTAATAATGTGATGTCATTGGCCTTTATTTTATTAATCAACGACCAACTTAAAATCGCCTTTAAAGCTTAGCAAAAAGTACCTCTTGCCGATATCACTATAAATAGCTACACGCATTTATCCTAATTTTTAAATTTTTCATTCAAATAGATATTCCTATATTTATAATTAGAAATTTAAATGTTGTTAGCAAAAAAATAATGTTTGGAATAGTACCGGTATAAACAAAACCACACGCGAACGAAAATATCAACGCTCAATCGATCAGAAAAAATCCCACAACAAAAACATTATTACATAGATACATGTTTAATATTTTCCGAAATTAGCAAGAACTGACTAGTGAAAGTGGCATTTCATGAACCATATCCACGGCCACATTTACAAGTCATAACGTTTACTTCAACTATCAAACCTTTCCAATGGGGTCTCAATTAAGAATAGCTGATATAATAATAATAATAAAGGTTTAAAATTAGCGCCATCATTGAGTATAATAAAGAACGTAAATGCCAAGGGCGTATTTAAATTACCTAGGAAAAGAATACAAACGATGTCATAACATACTGGTCAATAACCCAAAATTTAACTTGACGAACCACGATATATTGTCACCGTAACAATCAAAAATCGTGTGGAAAGAAAAAACGATTTCGGTTGCGAAAAAGCAATTATTTGTTTGCTAATATTCGTAGGAAATACATTTCGAGGAAACGATTCGCGATCGGAAAATATACCAAGTCATCGTATTATAATGTCAACGGAGTTTGAAATCATCCAAGCGGTAGTCACCCCATTATTAAAATAAATATTCGCTATTTTTCTTCGAAAGTTCATTCGAAGGACAATTATTTAAGAAACGCGCTACGAAAAAATATTATATTTTGAAATAAACAATTATTACTTAAAAATCTCGGTTTCGAGGTCAAAATATCCGGCCGATGGTTTTATCCAAAGGACGGAGAAAGACTTATTTTGCTTTAAAGCGATTGAGACTATTATCCGCGTATGGAAACCAATGAGCGATTAAGAGCCATTGTTTTTTATCGGTTTTTCACTCCCGATTAAGGACGGGTGAAAATATAGCGCGATGTTGTTTTTCCGAAACAAAACCAAAAGCCAGTCAAAGTTCGAGAGTTGATTAACGAATAAGGAAGTTTATCAAACTCGACTCTGCCGTTATGGCAACCGTATCATTTGATGGAAATAAAGGACCTTTGCTTTGTTCGATAGCCTCGCGAGTCACGATGTCAATGGGACGAGAGCTCGATGATTATATATCTTATCGTATTGCTTCGATATTGGCGCAGTCCTTGAACGGAAATTATTTCCTCAACTCTTATTGACATAAAACGATATTCTTCGATTTCGTTTGCTGGAATTGCGTTTGAATTTATTTCAGAGTAGGCTAATATCAGTTGGCAGCTTACCTCCAAAATCCAAGATATTGAATTGTTCTTGTTTAAAATTTTCAATTCCAGAATGCTTGAATATCCCGAGGTGTTTCTCCCCGATTTCTTTCAAACTCGGGGGTTAAGTAGACCCCCATGTACCTTGGAAGGTCCTAAAGGGCCATTCGTTTTGCCATAACAACCAAAAATGTTTTTCACAACCCAAATTTAAACTTTCTCTACGTAAAAAATCATGGGGAAATCATGGTTTGTAAGGGTTCTTTGCCAAATTCGTTAAAATTGGGTAAAATCAATTACCCAATTTTATCGATTTTACCAATTTGTTTTGCCAAAATTTTAGTTTTTGAATTTTTTTAAAATAGTAAACCGTGATGTTCCCGTGCTATTTTACGTAGAGAAAGTTTAAATTTGAGTTGTGAAACACATTTTCGGTTGTCATGGAAAAACGAATGACCATTGAAACTTTCCCCTTAAGGAGCTTTCAAGGTACATTAGGAGAGAAACACCCCGGGATGTCTCCTTGTTAGTACTATTTTACTAACCGTTTTTCATTCCAATAAGTTTCCAATTTTAGTATAATTTGACCGATTCAATTTGGCATTTTAAAAATGTTGAATTTAAACCGAAATTTGGACATTTTAATTTTATAATTTTTCTCTTTATCTGTTTCTTCATGAAATTAATCTAGGGCCTTATCCCAAACTTAGTTTTGTTTAATTTGAACAATATCAGATTGTTTTGTTTCATGCAGAATACTGCTTTTAAACTATTTCTTTGGAATAATTTATCCCTGGACCAGGCAGCACAACCAATTATGGTTATGTTTTGGTTTAGTACGTTAAAATTTCATTTAGCAGCTATCTAAAAGAGTACTTTCGTACGCTGCAATATACATAAGAATATTTCATCATAAGACTATAATGGCCCCCCTAAGTTTGAAACGAATGAGATTTTAACGTTTAACGAACAAACAGGCTACGTGAATCCACCTGGTGGTGAAAAACTGAAAAATAAATCCCCCAATGCAAGCTACTGGAAGAGGTAGTATGGTAGAGTAGATCCTGATTTTGATTTATCTCACGCCTGTCTAGTGCTGAATACATGGGCCCTTATGCCCAATTCAAACTTAGGGGGGGGGGGGGGGCTTGATAGTCTTATGATTTAATTTAAACTCAACGTTTCAAGGGTGTTCAAATTTACGGTTCTTTACAGATAATACAAAATAACAAAACCTCTAGCCATTTTCGAGCTATTAGACTACGTGTCTTACTGCATAGTGGTTTCAATATGCTCCCATGTACTTTCGCATAAGCCGTGCATTACTTCAGATTACGCTTTTCAAATAAAACGACATTCTTTTAAATATTCTTATGAATATTCTTATGAATAAAAGACACAAGAATTTGCTAATTGCTAACATATTACAAAACAAATTCCTAATTGGTGACACTTCTCGGGATAATTTCAATAAATTCGTTTGCGATTCAATATGTAAACTCAATTGAACATATTGAAATTAAAATGTCCTTAATTGGTATCATTGACCGATAAAATCGTTGAGACCAGTAGGCCTTATCTCTAATTATCAATGTTTGCTGTGGTATGCTCAGTCACCCCTAACACAATTATCTAATTATCACTCTGATCCTTGCCACCAGTGACTTTTACCTTGATTATTTTTCAACCAGGCAATTATAAGGAATATTCAATGCGAATTTAAGTAATGCGGTTGTCAACAAGTATATTTAGAACTCCATATTCGATTAGGAGTGTATAGAACTTGACTTAAAATTGTTTTAAAATTATAAAGGAGATCCCACATCTTTTTTCTCCAATTTTGGAACACGAATTTTCTAGTGCCTGTTTAACCTGTCTACTACGTTTATTCCTGACAAAATGATGATTATCAGACATTTAAAAAGCAAGAGCTTAAAAGGGTTTGCTTATTTTAAAAAAGAGAGCACCTTTAGACACGTACTTTGTCATTACGTAATGAGCTATTCGTAATTCTTAGTAAAAAGAGACATTTCTAGTAAATATATAAACCGAATATGACGGAGCGCGCAATAACGAAATAACGTCTACAGAAGAAAAAATGTTTACACGGTTGAGGGTCGTCTGTTTTGTGGTGGACACGGTCGAGGAGCTCTCGTGAAAGCGACACCGAATTTCGCGGTGGGTGGACTCTTTCAGAAAGAGAGAGACCCAGTGCTAAATTATCCGACTACTTAATCTGACCTCATTTAGGATGGGTTCAAGCTGACCCTCAACCACCAATTCACCCGACCACGCCAAAGTCAAACGCAGTCTTTACCCACTCCGTCGCGCTAAAGCAAACTTTCTACTGACCAACGCCAAATTTATTAAATATTGGGGTTGACCACACCAGAAAATATCAAAAAAGACCGCGTAGAAACCAGAGCAGTAGGCTCGGACAGACAAAAGATTTTGAGACGCACGTTCCGGGGTTTGGGCTTTCCTCAGTTATACGGGCATAAAAGAAAAACCTAAAATCATTACGACACGAATGAAGCTTTTGTTATTCCCTTCAAATTTCTAAAGGCGGCTTTTTTTACGTTTAAGGAAGAATTAATAAATTATACGGTTTATATACAAGACGATGGCGTGTTTTATCCCGACATACACTACGGTGTTACGCCAGCCACGCGAGTATTTTTAATACATATTGTAATAAAGAAAAGGATATGTCCAATCCTATTTTAAGGGAACATTGTGTTAGAGAAAGTTTAAGGGTATGTTTGGATCCCCTTGTTCGCGAAAGAATGAAAATTGTTGAGAGGGAAATTTTACAAGAAGGAAACTCGTGACGCCTTGTTAACGACTTCAGTACGACGCCATAGACGCTAATTATTTTACACGGAATGTTAAAGTTCTCGAGATCCGTAATTTGACCTTCGTACAAAGCTAAGGAATTAAACTGTTCTATCCGTTTTATTTTTAAAGGCAGTCAATGATGTCAAACTGGGACGGACCACGTCAACAACCTGCGCTAGTTGCAAATTCGCGGTTGGGATGTTGCAGTCTTTCATGGAGACGGGGAAATCGCAAGAAGAAGTCGCCTCAATGATCGTTACGATCTGCAAAACCCTGAATCTCTTCAGCGAAGACGTTTGCGAGGGAGTCGTCAATGTTTTCAAAGTAATTAATACTCAATGTCGGGGGAAAACATTCTAAAAAGCATACTTGAGGTATAAAACAATATTGCCCAGGCCAGAATATTAGCCTCATCCCAATCTCTATTCCCAGGGGAACAATTTTAAAAAGTTTAAGTTTAATGTAGCGGGGTTGGTTGGAGCCTAATACATGGCATTTTCATTTGAGGGGGGAAAACCCCCTTCTATTATTAAAAACAGCACGGCACTTACATGATTAGATAGAGGTAAATAATACCGCTAGAACGACACCCCAATTAAAAATCTATCAACTTCAAGTGCCGTTGAAGAGAATGTAATAATGTTTGGCGGGGTAATCTTCGGAGCCTATAATACGTCGCATTTTCATTTGAGGGTTGAAAACCCCCCTCAATTATTAAAAACGGCACGGCACTGACATGGTTAGGTAGAGGGAAATAATACCGTTAGAACGACACCTGAATTATATATATATATATGAAGATAATTGAACGACAACATCGAAAATAATTATTTCCCCTTAGTGTAGACGTAACTTCGGAATATCGAAAGTAGGCGAAAATTTATCATCTGTAACATCTGTCATTACATACGTGTAAAATTCGACAAATATTTCATTGACAAAATTTAGAAAAAAAAATCGATCATTGTAAAGCATATATGACCTATTATGGCGACGAAATATCGACTTTTATAGTTCGTATAGGCTCAACTCATTAATTATTATTAACGCCTAATGTTATTTTTAATTCAAGGATCAAGTCTTGTTCGTTTTGGCCGAAACGGTGTTGGACTCGGACCAAGTCTGCGGCCTTCTTTTGGGCCACACCTGCGCCCAAGTGGTCAACCCCTTCTATAACTGGACCATACCGCTACCCGACACGCCCAAGCCTCCGGTTGTCCCGATTCCCAATCCTAAAGTGAGACCGAAGACCCGCGAATTTCAAAATAGATCGTACTAAAAAAGGATATTTTCAGCCGGGATCGCCAGTACTGAAAGTGCTGCAACTGACCGATATCCATTATGACCCTTACTACTTGGAGGGTGCCAACTCTGAATGCAAAGAACCCCTTTGTTGTCGTGGTTCAGACGGAACCAGTCCCAGCTCGGACAAGAAAGCGGGCAAATGGGGCGACTATCACGACTGCGATACCCCCCTGACCACCCTCGTGACCATGCTGGACTACATAGTGGCCAATCACAAGGTTCGTTAACGGGTTGTCCCGGTCAAACGTCGAGATTACTCATTTGAGCCAATGGTTTGCAGATCGACTATGTCCTGTGGACGGGAGACGCTGCTCCGCACGACATCTGGAACTCGAGCCGAGCTGAGAACTTGCACATCATCGAGACCATCAACTCGCTGTTGAAGCAAAAATTCAAGGACATCCCGATTTTCCCTTCCATCGGTAACCACGAAACCGTTCCCGTCAACAGGTGAGTCAAGATAATGCGCAAAGATAACGGAGTTTTAATTTCATACTTATAGCTGGTACTGCCCCGTATTTTTACAGCTTTCCACCACCGGAAGTCAAGGGGAAGTTCGACATATCCTGGCTTTACAACAAATTAGTGGACACTTGGGGAGTTTGGCTGCCCAAAAGCGCGGAGAAAACGTTGCAAAAGTGGGTGCATGTCTTAAACACCTCGAGCTTAATCGTAAACTACTTTCAATTTCAATTAATTATTTTCTTTTAGGGGTGGCTTCTATTCCGTCAAAGTTCAAAATGGTTTACGAATTATCGCCATCAACTCCAACTACTGCAACAGCTTGAATTGGTAAGCGTCTTTGTCCACCAATTTCTCGCTGAATATTAACGATAATTCATCTCAGGTGGCTACTTCTCAATTCAACTGACCCCGCGGGTCAACTATCTTGGCTAGTGGCGGAACTAGAAAAGGCCGAAAAAGCCGGAGAAAAGGTTAGTGCAAGCTAGGAGCAACAAACGCGAGGAGAACGCAACCCGTCAAAAGTCGTGCATTTTCTCGCGTACATTTTTCATTGGTTAGATGCTATAGGGCCTGCTGCCGTCGGAAGGGGAAAATTCGGAAATTGTCTTACCCCTTTCCGTAAAACGTGCAGCGTAAAGGCTCGTCCAATGAAATTTTGTACACAACACGTCGTTAGCGTGTTTAAAGGCTAGCCGCGGTCTCCTTGTGTTTGTTGCTCCTAGGTGCAAGGTCAAAATGAAAACCTTAAAAAAAAGAGTCTAACCCCCCAAATCTAACAGGTTCATATCATATCTCACATTCCACCTGGTAAAACCGACTGCATCAAAGTCTGGAGCGACAATTATTACCGAATAATTAACAGGTAAAGAATAATTTATCTATTTAAAAGAAGTAATTTAACGAGCCGGAAAAACGAGGTAAAAAATGGGTAAAATTTGTCGTTGAAACGCGGCGAAGGTTCGAAAGCACGGTCATGGCCCAGTTCTACGGTCACACCCATTTCGACGAGTTCGAGTTGTTCTTCGACGAGGAAAATAAAAAGCGAGCGACCAACGTGGCTTACGTCAGCCCCAGCGTCACCACGTACGGCGGGGTCAACCCCAGCTACAGGATCTTCACCGTCGACGGAAACTATCCGGGAAGTACACGCGTAAGACATCCTTTCACGTTTTAAATATCAAAAGTGACATAATTACCAAAAGTGTGACAATCCCTGTACTTTCGTATGCTAAAGGTTTAATGAATGCTCGACCCGAGATCGACCACATAAAAGACTATTTATTGTCGCCTTTCTGGATATTTTTTTAGTCTATGGTATTATATCGTAGGTAGATGGCGATAGCATATCCACAGAACGACGAAAAATCAAAAAATACACTAACTTTGACCAGTGCTACTTAGTTCCTTCGTTCCTCACTAGGAGGCGTTAATTGTTGGTTTTAACTTCCTTCCCTCACCAAGGCATACTTTCCCTTCCAAAGGCATACTTTCCCTTCCAAAGGCATACTTTCCCTTCTCCCCTCCCAAGTTGTATTTCGCTAGTAACATTCATTAAGAAATAGGTCCGATTGGCACACTTTTGGTAATTATGTCACTTTTGTAAATATTCATTCGATATAAATAGGAATATACCGGAAATTGCATATTAAGATCAAAAGTAGTATCGGAAGTACATAATCCCCGTACGACATAAGTTTCCATCTGCTAATAAACAACTAAATTTATTAGTTTCTAAAACATTTCAGCTGCTTTTCAAAAATATTTTTCGTAAACCATTACAGTGGGAAAATATTGTTGAAAAATACCAAAATATTATTTAGCAGTGAAATGTTTACATTTTTCAACGGTACACGTATCATTTCTATGGCCAAGATCAGGAATCCATACCTCTACTTGGAATGCTTATCCTGTCGTATCGTGCATGGTAAGATCACTCTGACGGCTTTGGCCCCGCCTACGAGAGAAAAAACCCCTTTGCGCGCGCTCCCCTCTCACGTTGTTGTTTGTTAAGTTAGCATAGTGACGTCAAAAAAACTGTCAGCCACACCGAGACAAAAATCTGCCGCGATAAGCATTCCAAGTAGAAGTATGGATTCCTGCCAAGATATTATATTATATTTTAAAATACTGGTAGTTGTTATCTCTCTGACTACTACAAAAGGGATTGCAATCATTTCACCCAAGCTAAATATTACGACAATGGAAATATTCCTAGTAATCAAACCTAAATATAGGAAGTTAGTCCCAACCAGGAAGTATATCTAAAGGGTTTTGCGTAACAGTATATATTTCCCAATTCGGTCCGCTAAACAATGTCCCCGAGGGTAGGCGCAGAGGGCAAGAAGGAATAACCCCTAATTATTATCTGTGGCGCAAGATACAACGCTAGTTCTAAGAGCGATCTCTCTTTAGGCTATACTGGATCACGAAACGTATTTCATGAATTTAACGGAGGCTAACAATAAACCGGAATGCATTCCTGAATGGACCAAGGCCTATTCCGCGAAAGACTTGTATGGCATGGACAGTTTACAGCCTGAGGAATGGCGAAAAGTTGTAGACAAGTTCGAGGACGACGATAACTTTTTCCAAAAATTCTACAGGTACCCGAATTGTCTTTGTTAAAGATTAAGTATTCGAAGTTAATCTTGCGATTTATTTAGAATGTACACCATGCAAAGTACTTTCGAAAGGAAACCATGCGAGGATTCCTGCAAATTAGATCTGATTTGCGATTTGAGGACGGCGAAATCCAACGACCCATCCACGTGCCTCAAATATCGTTAAAATAACCAACAATGCGCGATGCTTCACAAAAAAGACACGAAAAAACACTTATCGAACTGATTATATATTTTTGCTATGAAAAGAAATCAGCCCTCCCACTTTGTTCGCGTTTCATCACCTACGAATCTTATATTTTTTTATTGTTAAATAATTTATTAAATTTGTTGATTAATCAACGAAAACCGCGTAAAGTCGCGATCCAATAATTTATTAATAAATAAATCATTAAAAAAAGTCTTTCCGTTTCGCTTATTTAAATTTTCCGCTACCTTTGAAATATCGATTACGTAATAGGACAGAATGACTGAGATGCTATCGCCATCTATCTGAAACGGTCTTAACAATTTATCGCGATAAATTGAAATAGATGGCGCTACGAGAAGTGTTTAAAGCACAATAACTAAAAATTGCGACTTTGAAATACGATTGCTAGTTACCAAAACTAAATAATAGGGGGATTTTAACACTCAGGGTTATTACCAAGCTGTTTACTTTAATAAAACCATTGGTTATCTCTATTTCAGAATAATAAATTTAAATTTGGGGGCCATATCCAAAACCAATTTAATTTCAAAGCTACTATCTCTGTATATAAAAATCTTATTAAAATTGGCAGAATTTCATCCCCGAAATACACTAAAAACCCAAATTATTATTGATCTGATCTACTATCATGAGGTACGGAAGGGGATCGGCTATCTGAAATTAGAGTTCAATTGTTCCAAAAATAATACTGCGGCTCTTTAAAGCAAACCGAAATTCTAAATCTAAAACTAAACGTTTCTTCAAAACCGACTAGGTCGAAAAAGTGTATAAGTAATAAAATCAATTCGTTTCCAAGCTTACGAACTTGTCTACTTCGTAACAAAATTCGCCGCTTTTAAAGTTTGCCCATAAAACGGGCGATAGCGAAATAGGAAAATGCGTCAGCCAAGAGCCTTTATCTGAAACGACTCTTAAGGAAAAATCCCATTTTAACACAATCTTTAACAAGAAAAAGTAAGCGAGATAAAGTCGGCCAACGAGTTTTACTTCCCGAAACTCAGCCATTTTAAGTCGTATCAATAAAACGAAGCAAATTTTGACAAGTTTATTGGAAACGCGAAGCGACAGTGATGCTGTTAAGAAAGTCCCTAGCCGCTACTGGCGGCAACCCGCGTGGCCTTTCTGCAATACGACACCTGGTGTCAACCAAGAGTTTTATAGTTAGCCAGGAGATTCAATGGGCGATTAGTAAAAAGAAGCCGGTGGTGGCGTTGGAAAGCACCATCATCACACACGGAATGCCCTACCCCGATAATTTAAAGTGCGCCATTTACGATCCTTTCCATTTTAATCATTTTATTTAATTAGAGGATAACGTTATCCTTCATAGAATCGCCTTAGAAGTCGAAGCTCAAGTGAGGGCTGAGAATTGCGTCCCAGCTACTATCGCCATTCTCAACGGCAAGATTAAAGTGGGTATGTAGATGAGGGAACGTGAAATTACCTTAATAGGTAATTAATTTTCGCGGTAATTAAGGACTGGGTGCTTCGGAATTGGAAGAACTATCTACTGGCCGAAATAAACCGGTTAAAGTTTCAAGACGAGATTTGCCCTACGTAATCAGTCAAGTAAGACGTCCATCTTGAAAGGTCATCTTCGAATTATTTTAAATAACGACAACCATTCCTCAGGGATTGCACGGTGGTACTACCGTCTCGGGTACCATGATCTTGGCGCGAATGGCTGGCATTCCAATCTTCGCTACCGGTGGAATCGGTGGAGTACATCGAGGTGGAGAAGACAGTGAGTGTATTTTCTAAGCAAATCGATTTGGTCACGTACTCGCGTGTATATCCCACAATATTTGTGGACTTATTTTTCGAAAGGCATGGACGTAAGCGCGGATTTGACCGAATTGGGTCGAACTCCGGTGACCGTGGTGTCGGCGGGGATCAAGTCTATACTGGACATTGGAAGGAGCTTGGAATATTTGGTTAGTTCACCATCCATTCTTAGTTTTTAACGAATGCTTTTACTTTTAACGGAATTCGATTATCGGACAGATGTTTCGAGGGGAGAGGCTAAACTACGATTAACGATTTTCACCGTAGCGTGGCTCGATACACATTTCTTATAGACGAAGAATGGGTTTAGTTCGCGCTACAATTAATCTTGACTGTAAGTTCTGTCAGTTGACACTTCGAACCGGGGGTGTAGGGCAGTAGCGTAGCCCTTATTTTGGTTTGGGGGATGACAGTAGCGTAGCCAGGAATTGGGTTCAAGGCCGCACACAAATGAAAAATGGAAAAAAACAACAAGGTGTCACGGACATTTAAGTACACACAATCCCCCTATGTATTAACTATATTTTAAATATTAAATTAGAACAAATTTCCAATCTTCTTGTAGTAATAGTTAGTGAAGGGAGCTGTTGGCTCGCGTGGCCACCACCCTCCTACGCATTGTAACCCGGCCACCTGTTTAAAGGCATTAAAAGTCGCTAGATGACTTAGGCCTAAGGTATTCTGATTATTATTAACTTAATAAACCAAGAGGAATTTTACCGAAAAAGAATTTAAATTAATTTTTAGAGAAATCGAATTTTTTGAGTTACCTGGTTTTGGAAATAAGGTAGCGAAACGCAAACACGTTAATTTAAATTAATTTTTAGACACATCGAATTTTTTGAGTTTACCTGGTTTTGGAAATAAGGTAGCGAAACGCGAACACGTTAATTTAAAATTTTTAAATTAATTTTTAGACAAATCGAATTTTTAGAGTTACCTGGTTTTGGAAATAAGGTAGCGAAACGCGAAAACATTAATTTAAATTAATTTTTAGACAAATCGAATTTTTTGAGTTACCTGGTTTTGGAAATAAGGTAGCGAAACGCGAACACGTTAATTTAAATTAATTTTTAGACAAATCGAATTTTTTGAGTTACCTGGTTTTGGAAATAAGGTAGCGAAACACGAACGAGTTAGATGGCGCCTGTATCAATTGGCACGAAATTCAAATATGACAATAGTACGTTTGTGGGGTCCCGCGAATTGGACAGAAATCTCACTTAAAATTAAAATTTCTTAATGCAAGTGAAAACGTAGTTCAGAAATGATCAGTACTAACTAAAAATATAATATTCATCCAAGTCGGTCTTAATTTAAAAAAATTAAGCACATTTAAATTCGAAAATCTCCCAAAATCACTAAAATGGGCAAATGCCCCACATCCGGGTCCCGATCTCACAAATGTTAACAATGACGGTGAGGGCATGATATTTCCAATCGATTGACGTATCATGTGTCTTTGTACCTCTAACGTACCGCGGACAATTCTGAAGATGGCACCACACAACATTAAGGGGCTTTCTCAATTCTATTTAATAAAGGCACGCTCGCTGTCACCTGTCAATTGGAAGTTTGGAACGTGCCACCGAGCTTGCGTCGGCCGCCGTTATGAAACTGAGTGGGAAATCTCCCTAGTGTTAGGCCTATGTAGCGCCATATTCAGCATAGTCGAAATAAAAATATCCCTCATTGCAAAATATGGTTCAGTTCAAAAACTCAAAATAGCGAATAAAAAATAAAAAATGAAGAAAAAATTCACATTGCCGTGAAAAGTTAAAACTTCGCCATGTTTTTAGATTGCAATAAATATTGTGTTACTATCCATTTTCACTTGAACTTTAGAATTTACCCTTTTTACAGTAAATTATCACTTTAACTACAGCTAAAAATTTCCATAAAAAAAAAACAATTATTTCTTGAACAACAGGGTTTGAGTGAGCTTGACCCCTCCATATTCTAAAACGTCCCTACACCCTTGTTAGGAATAGTTCCGAGATCACCTGAATCGTGGCAATACCGAAGGTCAACACAAAACTCAGAATGGAATGACCTAGGCCCGAAAAAATCCGAAATAATCGAGAGAACGAATACCTTCAACAACAATTTATCTTGTCCTCAATTCGATGACTGATTTCCTGGTCCCAAAATTGCCAAATTTTATCGTGTACCATGAAGATTTCGTCGACCGTCGATGTACGTCTCGGAGTAATAAATGGCCCACCACTAGACTGAGGTCTTGCGCTAGAAACGCGTTTCTTCAACAATCTACGCGTAAAATGATAATTTTTATAAAAATTTGCCAAAGAACAATAACACAGATTGCGAAATATACGACAGTAGCTACACCATTGCATCTTAAGATAATTACAATCTTTGTTGATTGATATGATTGGATCTCCATTTGCATTAATGTGGTTTTGACTGATAGTACCGCTAAAAAAAATGAAGATTCATACTAGATATGATAAAAATCAAAATCCTACTCTGCATAACTCAGTTGCAGGTTAAAAAAGGCAAAATATCTAGTTCATTTGGCGGAAAGGTACTAGCACGAATTTCCGGTAAATCGGCGGCGGGAATTTCGAATTTCACCTATTTTCAGTTAAATTTCTAAAAGTTTCTAGGCGTGTTATATTAATCCATTTTAGAAATGTCTATTGCGTTAATTTCAAAGTGATCAGTAAATATTTAATGTATTATTTTTAAGCTTCATTATAACGTATTTTTAGTGTTATACTCCTAAACAAACGTCAAATCGCACGTGTATGTACGTAATTTCGGCATTATCCGTTCTATACTTACCCTGGACTCGCCAAACAAAATTGTTTTAGGTAGGCCTCATTTGTAGTACTAAAAATAAATGATTACAACTGTTTTTAAATCTTATTTTAATAAATTAATTATCACTTTGAAATATAACGCAATAGACGGTATTTTCCAAAATTATATAACGCGCGCAGGCCTCGGCGCAGGCATACTTAGAAATTCAACCGTAAACAAGTCAAATTTGAAATTTATTCTAGTATCTTTCGGCCAAAAGTACTAGATATTTTGCCTTTCTTATTTTGCAACTGAGTATAGCTATAGCCGTCAATTTAAAGGGAGTATTAAGTTCCAAATTTATAGTGGATTACCCTATTTCGCATTTCCGACACCAGGTGTAACAATGATTGGGAAGTTGGGATAACCGGCGCTAGGTACGTTAAAAACAAGTCGCAACGGGTGTTAGCATCAGGAGCGCGTGTATACCTCGGCATGACCTCGGTGACCTATGACGTTAGCATAGGCATCCCTTAATATGAAAAGTACCATCCTATTAACAGAAGTAAATAATATTTCTCTACAGAGAGAAGTATTCGCTTATCTATCCTGCTAATATTATTCGCTGTACACATGTATCTACGCAAGTTTCATTTGATTTTTTTAAAACTGTTCGGGAAGAGAAAATTCATTTTAATGGCCTAGATGGAAACTTATCCCGTAAAATATATATTATACACTTCTGCTTATAGTTACTTTAAAAGCCGATAGATGGCAGTACTTATTTTAAGCGTATAGCATATTTAAACGTAATGGTGAGTAAAATGATAAGACTATGTCTATAAAATAATCCAGAAATAGGCCATACCTCTTCCGATATTTTCTATAAAAACCGATTTAAAACAAAACCTATATCGCATGTTACCGTATCCATATACAGTACGTATATTTCTCAAGGGGATGAATTCAATTTATTTGTAAGAGAAATTCGTTTTTGAGAAAGTGTCGTTACCGAGAAAGATTCGTAGTGAAAAGGTCGCAGAGATTTACTGGAAAGATTCATCCGCGCGTCGAGTTGTCTCCATCCAGAAGTGAAGAATGTGTCAAGCGCAAATGTTTATACCCGCAGCGTCGCTCAATATGCCCCTTTCGCGTGATTCAATCTTCCACGGATAAGAAAAACACTACGACTCACGATTGACGCGACGCCGATTTTACCCTATCTTCGTCCTTTTTAAAGAATGCCAGGTGACGAAGCGACGCGCTCGAGCAGATTGCGTTATAGGAAATAAAAAATAAATTAATTTTTTCATCATTTTTTGCGCGCTAGGAGACGCTGGGAGTAGCTGTTGCGGTTTTGGGAGAAACTCCGGAATTCCCGTCTTTCTTTTCGCCCCGGAGCGGATTCCGGGCAGCCGCCCACCTCACCGATGTCCGACAAGCGGCTAGACTAATTGGTAATTATCTAACTTAATCTAATTGCTCGCAAAGATCAAAGAAACCACCCCGCACAAAAACTGAGTAATAAAGAGCCATAAAAAACTGTACTTATCAAATTACATCCTAGATCTAATACGTTGCCATAGAGATGGTCCACAGGTTTTGTTTCTTTTAAGATACAGGGTATTTCGTTTCGCGTGATGGCTTGGTTAAGATACAGGGTATTTCGTTTCGCGTGATGGCTTGGTTAAGATACCGGGTATTTCGTTTCGCGTGATGGCTTGGTTACGATACCGGGTATTTCGTTTCGCGTGATGGCTTGGTTACGATACCGGGTATTTCGTTTGGCGTGATGGCTTGGTTAAGATACAGGGTATTTCGTTTGGCGTGATGGCTTGGTTAAGATACAGGGTATTTCGTTTGGCGTGATGGCTTGGTTAAGATACAGGGTATTTCGTTTGGCGTGATGGCTTGGTTAAGATACAGGGTATTTCGTTTGGCGTGATGGCTTGGTTAAGATACAGGGTATTTCGTTTCGCGTGATGGCTTGGTTACGATACCGGGTATTTCGTTTCACGTGATGGCTTGGTTACGATACAGGGTATTTCGTTTCGCGTGATGGCTTGGTTAAGATACCGGGTATTTCGTTTCACGTGATGGCTTGGTTAAGATACCGGGTATTTCGTTTCGCGTGATGGCTTGGTTAAGATACAGGGTATTTCGTTTCGCGTGATGGCTTGGTTAAGATACAGGGCATTTCGTTTCGCGTGATGGCTTGGTTAAGATACCGGGTATTTCGTTTCGCGTGATGGCTTGGTTACGATACCGGGTATTTCGTTTGGCGTGATGGCTTGGTTAAGATACAGGGTATTTCGTTTGGCGTGATGGCTTGGTTAAGATACAGGGTATTTCGTTTGGCGTGATGGCTTGGTTAAGATACAGGGTATTTCGTTTGGCGTGATGGCTTGGTTAAGATACAGGATATTTCGTTTGGCGTGATGGCTTGGTTAAGATACAGGGTATTTCGTTTCGCGTGATGGCTTGGTTAAGATACCGGGTATTTCGTTTCGCGTGATGGCTTGGTTAAGATACCGGGTATTTCGTTTCGCGTGATGGCTTGGTTAAGATACCGGGTATTTCGTTTCGCGTGATGGCTTGGTTAAGATACCGGGTATTTCGTTTCACGTGATGGCTTGGTTAAGATACCGGGTATTTCGTTTGGAGTGATGGCTTGGTTACGATACCGGGTATTTCGTTTGGCGTGATGGCTTGGTTAAGATACAGGGTATTTCGTTTGGCGTGATGGCTTGGTTAAGATACAGGGTATTTCGTTTGGCGTGATGGCTTGGTTAAGATACAGGGTATTTCGTTTGGCGTGATGGCTTGGTTAAGATACAGGGTATTTCGTTTGGCGTGATGGCTTGGTTAAGATACAGGGTATTTCGTTTCGCGTGATGGCTTGGTTACGATACCGGGTATTTCGTTTCACGTGATGGCTTGGTTACGATACAGGGTATTTCGTTTGGCGTGATGGCTTGGTTACGATACAGGGTATTTCGTTTCACGTAATGGCTTGGTTAAGATACCGGGTATTTCGTTTGTCGTTATGGCTTGGTTAAGATACACGGTATTTCGTTTCACGTGATGGCTTGGTTAAGATACCGGGTATTTCGTTTCGCGTGATGGCTTGGTTAAGATACAGGGTATTTCGTTTCGCGTGATGGCTTGGTTAAGATACAGGGTATTTAGTTTCGCGTGATGGCTTGGTTAAGATACAGGGTATTTCGTTTCGCGTGATGGCTTGTTTAAGATACCGGGTATTTCGTTTCGCGTGATGGCTTGGTTAAGATACCGGGTATTTCGTTTCGCGTGATGGCTTGGTTAAGATACCGGGTATTTCGTTTCGCGTGATGGCTTGGTTAAGATACCGGGTATTTCGTTTCGCGTGATGGCTTGGTTAAGATACCGGGTATTTCGTTTCACGTGATGGCTTGGTTAAGATACCGGGTATTTCGTTTGGAGTGATGGCTTGGTTAAGATACAGGGTATTTCGTTTCGCGTGATGGCTTGGTTAAGATACAGGGTATTTAGTTTCGCGTGATGGCTTGGTTAAGATACAGGGTATTTCGTTTCGCGTGATGGCTTGTTTAAGATACCGGGTATTTCGTTTCGCGTGATGGCTTGGTTAAGATACCGGGTATTTCGTTTCGCGTGATGGCTTGGTTAAGATACCGGGTATTTCGTTTCGCGTGATGGCTTGGTTAAGATACCGGGTATTTCGTTTCGCGTGATGGCTTGGTTAAGATACCGGGTATTTCGTTTCACGTGATGGCTTGGTTAAGATACCGGGTATTTCGTTTCGCGTGATGGCTTGGTTAAGATACAGGGTATTTCGTTTCGCGTGATGGCTTGGTTAAGATACAGGGCATTTCGTTTCGCGTGATGGCTTGGTTAAGATACCGGGTATTTCGTTTCGCGTGATGGCTTGGTTACGATACCGGGTATTTCGTTTGGCGTGATGGCTTGGTTAAGATACAGGGTATTTCGTTTGGCGTGATGGCTTGGTTAAGATACAGGGTATTTCGTTTGGCGTGATGGCTTGGTTAAGATACAGGGTATTTCGTTTGGCGTGATGGCTTGGTTAAGATACAGGGTATTTCGTTTGGCGTGATGGCTTGGTTAAGATACCGGGTATTTCGTTTGGAGTGATGGCTTGGTTAAGATACCGGGTATTTCGTTTGGCGTGATGGCTTGGTTAAGATACAGGGTATTTCGTTTGGCGTGATGGCTTGGTTAAGATACAGGGTATTTCGTTTGGCGTGATGGCTTGGTTAAGATACAGGGTATTTCGTTTGGCGTGATGGCTTGGTTAAGATACAGGGTATTTCGTTTCGCGTGATGGCTTGGTTACGATACCGGGTATTTCGTTTCACGTGATGGCTTGGTTACGATACAGGGTATTTCGTTTGGCGTGATGGCTTGGTTACGATACAGGGTATTTCGTTTCACGTGATGGCTTGGTTAAGATACCGGGTATTTCGTTTGTCGTGATGGCTTGGTTAAGATACCGGGTATTTCGTTTCGCGTGATGGCTTGGTTAAGATACACGGTATTTCGTTTCACGTGATGGCTTGGTTACGATACCGGGTATTTCGTTTCACGCGATGGCTTGGTTACGATACCGGGTATTTCGTTTCACGCGATGGCTTGGTTACGATACCGGGTATTTCGTTTCGCGTGATGGCTTGGTTAAGATACAGGGTATTTCGTTTGGCGTGATGGCTTGGTTAAGATACAGGGTATTTCGTTTGGCGTGATGGCTTGGTTAAGATACAGGGTATTTCGTTTGGCGTGGTGGCTTGGTTAAAATACAGGGTATTTCGTTTGGAGTGATGGCTTGGTTAAGATACAGGGTATTTCGTTTGGCGTGATGGCTTGCTTAAGATACAGGGTATTTCGTTTCGCGTGATGGCTTGGTCAAGATACCGGGTATTTCGTTTCACGTGATGGCTTGGTTAAGATAAAGGGTATTTCGTTTGGAGTGTTGGCTTGGTTAAGATACCGGGTATTTCATTTGGCGTGATGGCTTGGTTAAGATACAGGGTATTTCGTTTGGAGTGATGGCTTGGTTAAGATACAGGGTATTTCGTTTGGCGTGATGGCTTGGTTAAGATACAGGGTATTTCGTTTGGCGTGATGGCTTGGTTAAGATACAGGGTATTTCGTTTGGCGTGATGGCTTGGTTAAGATACAGGGTATTTCGTTTGGAGTGATAGCTTGGTTAAGATACAGGGTATTTCGTTTGGCGTGATGGCTTGGTTAAGATACCGGGTATTTCGTTTGGCGTGATGGCTTGGTTAAGATACAGGGTATTTCGTTTGGCGTGATGGCTTGGTTAAGATACAGGGTATTTCGTTTGGCGTGATGGCTTGGTTAAGATACAGGGTATTTCGTTTGGCGTGATGGCTTGGTTAAGATACAGGGTATTTCGTTTGGCGTGATGGCTTGGTTAAGATACAGGGTATTTCGTTTGGCGTGATGGCTTGGTTAAGATACCGGGTATTTCGTTTCACGTGATGGTTTGGTTAAGATAAAGGGTATTTCGTTTGTCATGATGGCTTGGTTAAGATACCGGGTATTTCGTTTGGCGTGATGGCTTGGTTAAGATACAGGGTATTTCGTTTGGCGTGATGGCTTGGTTAAGATACAGGGTATTTCGTTTGGCGTGATGGCTTGGTTAAGATACAGGGTATTTCGTTTCGCGTGATGGCTTGGTTAAGATACCGGGTATTTCGTTTCGCGTGATGGCTTGGTTAAGATACAGGGTATTTCGTTTGGCGTGATGGCTTGGTTAAGATACAGGGTATTTCGTTTGGAGTGATGGCTTGGTTAAGATACCGGGTATTTAGTTTCGCGTGATGGCTTGGTTAAGATACAGGGTCTTTCGTTTGGCGTTATGGCTTGGTTAAGATACAGGGTATTTCGTTTCGCGTGATGGCTTGGTTACGATACCGGGTATTTCGTTTCACGTGATGGCTTGGTTACGATACAGGGTATTTCGTTTGGCGTGATGGCTTGGTTACGATACAGGGTATTTCGTTTCACGTGATGGCTTGGTTAAGATACCGGGTATTTCGTTTGTCGTGATGGCTTGGTTAAGATACCGGGTATTTCGTTTCGCGTGATGGCTTGGTTAAGATACACGGTATTTCGTTTCACGTGATGGCTTGGTTACGATACCGGGTATTTCGTTTCACGCGATGGCTTGGTTACGATACCGGGTATTTCGTTTCACGCGATGGCTTGGTTACGATACCGGGTATTTCGTTTCGCGTGATGGCTTGGTTAAGATACAGGGTATTTCGTTTGGCGTGATGGCTTGGTTAAGATACAGGGTATTTCGTTTGGCGTGATGGCTTGGTTAAGATACAGGGTATTTCGTTTGGCGTGGTGGCTTGGTTAAGATACAGGGTATTTCGTTTGGAGTGATGGCTTGGTTAAGATACAGGGTATTTCGTTTGGCGTGATGGCTTGGTTAAGATACAGGGTATTTCGTTTGGCGTGATGGCTTGGTTAAGATACAGGGTATTTCGTTTGGAGTGATAGCTTGGTTAAGATACAGGGTATTTCGTTTGGCGTGATGGCTTGGTTAAGATACCGGGTATTTCGTTTGGCGTGATGGCTTGGTTAAGATACAGGGTATTTCGTTTGGCGTGATGGCTTGGTTAAAATACAGGGTATTTCGTTTGGCGTGATGGCTTGGTTAAGATACAGGGTATTTCGTTTGGCGTGATGGCTTGGTTAAGATACAGGGTATTTCGTTTGGCGTGATGGCTTGGTTAAGATACCGGGTATTTCGTTTCACGTGATGGTTTGGTTAAGATAAAGGGTATTTCGTTTGTCATGATGGCTTGGTTAAGATACCGGGTATTTCGTTTGGCGTGATGGCTTGGTTAAGATACAGGGTATTTCGTTTGGCGTGATGGCTTGGTTAAGATACAGGGTATTTCGTTTGGCGTGATGGCTTGGTTAAGATACAGGGTATTTCGTTTCGCGTGATGGCTTGGTTAAGATACCGGGTATTTCGTTTCGCGTGATGGCTTGGTTAAGATACAGGGTATTTCGTTTGGCGTGATGGCTTGGTTAAGATACAGGGTATTTTGTTTGGAGTGATGGCTTGGTTAAGATACCGGGTATTTAGTTTCGCGTGATGGCTTGGTTAAGATACAGGGTCTTTCGTTTGGCATTATGGCTTGGTTAAGATACACGGTATTTCGTTTCACGTGATGGCTTGGTTAAGATACAGGGTATTTCGTTTGGCGTGATGGCTTGGTTAAGATACAGGGTATTTTGTTTGGAGTGATGGCTTGGTTAAGATACCGGGTATTTAGTTTCGCGTGATGGCTTGGTTAAGATACAGGGTCTTTCGTTTGGTGTTATGGCTTGGTTAAGATACACGGTATTTCGTTTCACGTGATGGCTTGGTTAAGATACCGGGTATTTCGTTTCGCGTGATGGCTTGGTTAAGATACAGGGTATTTCGTTTCGCGTGATGGCTTGGTTAAGATACCGGGTATTTCGTTTCACGTGATGGCTTGGTTAAGATACCGGGTATTTCGTTTCGCGTGATGGCTTGGTTAAGATACAGGGTATTTCGTTTCGCGTGATGGCTTGGTTAAGATACAGGGCATTTCGTTTCGCGTGATGGCTTGGTTAAGATACAGGGTATTTCGTTTGGAGTGATGGCTTGGTTAAGATACCGGGTATTTCGTTTCGCGTGATGGCTTGGTTAAGATACAGGGTATTTCGTTTCGCGTGATGGCTTGGTTAAGATACAGGGTATTTAGTTTCGCGTGATGGCTTGGTTAAGATACAGGGTATTTCGTTTCGCGTGATGGCTTGTTTAAGATACCGGGTATTTCGTTTCGCGTGATGGCTTGGTTAAGATACCGGGTATTTCGTTTCGCGTGATGGCTTGGTTAAGATACCGGGTATTTCGTTTCGCGTGATGGCTTGGTTAAGATACCGGGTATTTCGTTTCGCGTGATGGCTTGGTTAAGATACCGGGTATTTCGTTTCACGTGATGGCTGGGTTAAGATACCGGGTATTTCGTTTCGCGTGATGGCTTGGTTAAGATACAGGGTATTTCGTTTCGCGTGATGGCTTGGTTAAGATACAGGGCATTTCGTTTCGGGTGATGGCTTGGTTAAGATACAGGGTATTTCGTTTGGAGTGATGGCTTGGTTAAGATACAGGGTATTTCGTTTGGCGTGATGGCTTGGTTAAGATACAGGGTATTTCGTTTGGCGTGATGGCTTGGTTAAGATACAGGGTATTTCGTTTCGCGTGATGGCTTGGTTAAGATACCGGGTATTTCGTTTGGCGTGATGGCTTGGTTAAGATACCGGGTATTTCGTTTGGCGTGATGGCTTGGTTAAGATACAGGGTATTTCGTTAGGCGTGATGGCTTGGTTAAAATACAGGGTATTTCGTTTGGCGTGATGGCTTGGTTAAGATACAGGGTATTTCGTTTGGCGTGATGGCTTGGTTAAGATACAGGGTATTTCGTTTGGCGTGATGGCTTGGTTAAGATACAGGGTATTTTGTTTGGAGTGATGGCTTGGTTAAGATACCGGGTATTTCGTTTTCCGTGATGGCTTGGTTAAGATACAGGGTATTTCGTTTCGCGTGATGGCTTGGTTAAGATACCGGGTATTTCGTTTGGCGTGATGGCTTGGTTAAGATACCGGGTATTTCGTTTGGCGTGATGGCTTGGTTAAGATACAGGGTATTTCGTTTGGCGTGATGGCTTGATTAAAATACAGGGTATTTCGTTTGGCGTGATGGCTTGGTTAAGATACAGGGTATTTCGTTTGGCGTGATGGCTTGGTTAAGATACAGGGTATTTCGTTTGGCGTGATGGCTTGGTTAAGATACAGGGTATTTCGTTTGGCGTGATGGCTTGGTTAAGATACCGGGTATTTCGTTTCACGTGATGGTTTGGTTAAGATAAAGGGTATTTCGTTTGTCATGATGGCTTGGTTAAGATACCGGGTATTTCGTTTGGCGTGATGGCTTGGTTAAGATACAGGGTATTTCGTTTGGCGTGATGGCTTGGTTAAGATACAGGGTATTTCGTTTGGCGTGATGGCTTGGTTAAGATACAGGGTATTTCGTTTCGCGTGATGGCTTGGTTAAGATACCGGGTATTTCGTTTCGCGTGATGGCTTGGTTAAGATACAGGGTATTTCGTTTGGCGTGATGGCTTGGTTAAGATACAGGGTATTTTGTTTGGAGTGATGGCTTGGTTAAGATACCGGGTATTTCGTTTCGCGTGATGGCTTGGTTAAGATACAGGGTATTTCGTTTGGCGTTATGGCTTGGTTAAGATACACGGTATTTCGTTTCACGTGATGGCTTGGTTAAGATACCGGGTATTTCGTTTCGCGTGATGGCTTGGTTAAGATACAGGGTATTTCGTTTCGCGTGATGGCTTGGTTAAGATACAGGGTATTTCGTTTCGCGTGATGGCTTGGTTAAGATACAGGGTATTTAGTTTCGCGTGATGGCTTGGTTAAGATACAGGGTATTTCGTTTCGCGTGATGGCTTGTTTAAGATACCGGGTATTTCGTTTCGCGTGATGGCTTGGTTAAGATACCGGGTATTTCGTTTCGCGTGATGGCTTGGTTAAGATACCGGGTATTTCGTTTCGCGTGATGGCTTGGTTAAGATACCGGGTATTTCGTTTCGCGTGATGGCTTGGTTAAGATACCGGGTATTTCGTTTCGCGTGATGGCTTGGTTAAGATACCGGGTATTTCGTTTCGCGTGATGGCTTGGTTAAGATACCGGGTATTTCGTTTCGCGTGATGGCTTGGTTAAGATACAGGGTATTTCGTTTCGCGTGATGGCTTGGTTAAGATACAGGGCATTTCGTTTCGCGTGATGGCTTGGTTAAGATACAGGGTATTTCGTTTGGAGTGATGGCTTGGTTAAGATACAGGGTATTTCGTTTCGCGTGATGGCTTGGTTAAGATACAGGGTATTTCGTTTCGCGTGATGGCTTGGTTAAGATACCGGGTATTTCGTTTCCCGTGATGGCTTGGTTAAGATACAGGGTATTTCGTTTCGCGTGATGGCTTGGTTAAGATACCGGGTATTTCGTTTGGCGTGATGGCTTGGTTAAGATACCGGGTATTTCGTTTGTCGTGATGGCTTGGTTACGATACCGGATATTTCGTTTCGCGTGATGGCTTGGTTAAGATACCGGGTATTTCGTTTGGCGTGATGGCTTGGTTAAGATACAGGGTATTTCGTTTGGAGTGATGGCTTGGTTAAGATACAGGGTATTTCGTTTGGCGTGATGGCTTGGTTAAGATAAAGGGTATTTCGTTTGGCGTGATGGCTTGGTTAAGATACAGGGTATTTCGTTTGGCGTGATGGCTTGGTTAAGATACAGGGTATTTTGTTTGGAGTGATGGCTTGGTTAAGATACAGGGTATTTCGTTTGGAGTGATGGCTTGGTTAAGATACAGGGTATTTCGTTTGGCGTGATGGCTTGGTTAAGATAAAGGGTATTTCGTTTGGCGTGATGGCTTGGTTAAGATAAAGGGTATTTCGTTTGGCGTGATGGCTTGTATAAGATACCGGGAATAAGTAGATTAGTCCATTATGAAAAGGGATAATAAAGCTAAACCCTAAATAAGTTTGAAGAAATTTAAAAACTTACAAATAGCTCGCACCGATAGGTCTTCGAGCGGACAAAATCGCGAAACTCGGACCAAATAGATCTTCGAGTGAAAAACTAAATTAAATTAAATAAAATAGCCAGACATTCCAACGGTAGACGGGTTTCGTCCTATTTGGGAGTCGTCAGTACCGTGCGGGAAATCTGGCTCGCGACTATTACACCAAAAAGAGAAACTAAGCATAAACATTAAAAATATCAGGTGGTTCCTCTTAACGTGGCCAAAATATACCTCTCCTCGGAAGAATTTGCCCTAGGGTGTATTACCAACTGAACACGGCACTCAATGATATTACGTCATCAGAAGCGGCCTCCAAAACATTTAATCCCGGTGCTTTCCCAACCAGCAGATTATTTTTTATTATAATTATAAATATTACAAATGTTATTGTTTTAAACAAATTTACAATATCAATAGAACAAAGACCCAACTTTAGACCCAAAACGTTATTAAATTACCAAAGCAACAGAATGAGCAATAGAAAATACAAAAATTAAAATTATTAGAACGCTCACGAAACGTAAAATATACGTGCAAGAAACTATAAAAACCAAAAAAACAATTTCCTTTTTTTTTACCCAAAAATTGTTCCAATTTTACCCCAAAAATGTTCCAATTTACTCTAACTTGATGACATTTACCTAAATGTGGTCCAAATTACCCATTTCGTGATTTTCAATTTTAAAAAAAAAATTCGTAGCTAGGACCCTGTGAAACCGAGAAAATCCCGTGCTTTTTTAAATGGAGATTTTTTTGTTTTAAGTGGTCAAAAACATTTTCGGTTTTCATGGCAAATCGAATGGGTAGTGCAACGTCTCCTTTTGAGAAATTTCATATCTCATATAGGTCTACATTATGGCCGACTTTGAACAAAATCGGCAATAAACACCTCGGGTACTCTGCTTGTAAGTAAAATAAGCGTTATTTGCCTAGTCGTCATGGTGAGCGCGTGCGGGACTGGCACGTATAAATTTTTTTATATGCACTTTTTTATGTTTGGGAGTTTAACGCCAATTTGCCAGTTTCAATTACATTACCGCCATCTATTGGTTTAAAAAATTTTAGCACTGAAAGAGGCTGAGCGTTCTGCAAATTAATCTCGCGCCAAAGTACCTTCTTGGCTAATTGCAATAAAAGAATAGCGTGCGTCAAAACTATTGAAGTTGGCTGTACTTGTGGTTTTTTAAAATACCTCTACATTATTGAAACGGGTGATTCAACTGAAAACCTAGCTAAATTATTTCAACCACGGACATTCTATTACCAGGAATCCAGAATTGACGATAGACTAGGAGTCGACGTTACGTCACGTTTTCGAGAGCGTGTTTGAAATTTGAAAAATAAGAATGAGTTAGCTTTACGTAACTACCTGGTAACTACCCCTGTAGCACATGAAGTCGTTTTAGGGTCGGGGTACGGTCGAAAAGTCGCTTTATAGTCGACGACCAAATGCCGACCTAAAAACGTCCGAACGTTTTTCGACACTAAAACCTTAAGTCCTCTTTTGGTACTATTTATGGTCGGTATGCCCAAGGATTCTTTATAAAGAATCCTTGGTATGCCGACCATTATCCGACTTAAAATAGACCTTACATTTAATTATTACCCCTGTGGCACAAAGAGTAAATTTAAGGTCGCGCTTTGCCAATTAATCGCTCAAAACTGTGAAACTTTGGCGATTTAATAAAACAAATTGAAATATTTTTAAAATAACTTCCTTTCTGTATTATATTTTTTCGAAAAAGATTATATATTCAATCTGAGAATGTTTCCTTATTAAAAATCTCTTAGCTCAAGTAGGTTACATTCGTATAGCTAAATATGTTAGGCTAAGATATTATTAATGAAGATTTATTCGTTACTTTTACTAAGCCCCATGAAATTCTAGAACTATGTACTCTAGATTCAAGAGCTTTCCGATTGACGGAAATAAACTCTTTGTTTCACTCCCTTTCATGGGACTTGACCAACTACATACATGTATATAGCTAATTATTTAGCTATATTTACGGTTTTATTTGGTCATTTTCAGTCACTTAAAATATCAAAAAGTAAGTCGTTTCGACGTAATTATACAGTACATTCTAAGTCGGGATGACGTCGTTTCGGAGTCGGTTCTTAGGTCTATTAAAAGGCGGTAAAGAGTCGACATTTTGTAGGCGGCCGACGGTCGGCCGACCCTTTTACCCCTAGGACATTTCGACCCTAAATCCAAAGGTCAGCCGACTTCAGTGTTTAGTACCTTTTTCCGACGTCGGCCCGACTCTAATTTGCTACAGGGGTACTCTCTACATAGGAAAAATGAATTGAAAGGTTGGTTGATCCCCCAAAATGACTGCTAGCAGTTCTATTTAACCATCGACTCCCCTGTTCAGCACGAAAACAAATTTACAGCGCTGCCAGAGTTTTGAACAAATGAGTAGAAAAGTATTAGCATGGGAGAGTTAATAGGCGAAACTATAAAGTAAATTTGGTTTTAACCAACTTGTTAAAATGGGAAAACAAAATCACGTGACTACCATATCACAGCCAACTTCGATTCGATAACTCGTCTTCATTGTTGGCCTTCCAGATACTGCAGGCAGCTAATTAACTTCCACAAGATGTTTTAAATAATAATATTAATAATTAGATTATTTAGATGAATCGATCAAAATTTAAACCGACATTACCAAAAGAAAATGAATAATAATTCGTATTTCTTAGGATAGATGGCGCTGCAGTTCTCTACAAAGTCATGTGACTACCATCTCTTCAGCCCCCCCTGGACTTTATAGTTTCGCCTATTCGTTTAACCGACCCGGTAATATAATGTCCATATTTCAACTAACTTATACACTTCCGGAACGTAATTATAGACTTATGGTACTGCTCGCGTCTCCATCCTTGGAGCGGGGAAGGATTACAAATTTTTTCCAAAATTGAAACTAACCCATGTACTCATAAAGGGTAATTACAAGCAAAGAAAATGAATGGGCGAAAAATGAGACTAGGATTTGGCGATAGAGAAGGACCATATATGCGAATAAGGGCGAAAGGTCCTTGGTCGTTAAGGGATGACCTCCGCTTTTTGGGGGAGGTCGTGGACGAGATGAAGACCTATCCCCTAAATCCTGGAGGAAAAGCAAACATTTTGATATCTCTGTCCTTTTCCTTAGGGTCCAAAGATGGGCCCAGCCAAGCTCCAGCGATAAAGCAAATAAAAAGGAAGGCTATACGACCGGCCATTCGTACCCAACCTCCGATATCGGACGTTTCCAACCTTCCTCGGCTTCGCTACCCGCGTTACCGACGTAATTACGTAGAATCTAGAGTCATAAAGTACCTCGTGATAGGTGCCGAGTGGGTGCAGTTTGTTTTACGTCTTCTACGGTGACTGAACCTACTCGGGTCCACGGACCCGGCCTTGGCAAAGGGCTTGGTATAAATTTCCCGATAGACAGGGAACGGAGTTTTTGTGGACAGAAAAGATCAGAAAATAAAAAGATTTTTTTCTCTTTGATTTCGAGAAGAGAGCCTTAGATATCGGATTGGCAGGGAAATACCAAAGATAACAACTATCGACTAAAATTCGGGGATTTTACGGACTAGTTACGCGTCCGTTGGAAGAGATTAAGTGACGTCCATCGGGGGAATTAATAAAAAGGAGACAACCCTGATAAGGTTAATAATAGAGCTAGACTGAACCGAACTGAACTATTCGAATCTAGGGCGCAATTGAGTTTGGAATATAATACTTTTAGAGCTAATTTTTTTATTTTATGGCTGGGAGCACTTTCTTTAAATCACGTACGAACCGAAACAGTTATCATTAGTCGGTGGCGTCATCTACCGCTAGCTAGCGTTGAAAATAATTTAGATTAGTGGCGGTATCTACCATTAGCGTGAACAAAGTAAAAGCAGGCGATGTTAAAAATATATATTTTCTTTGAAAGATAGGCGACGCCACCAAGTGTCGGTACAAGTGTTCCTCCGGACCCCAGTCACAGAAGATTAAAATTGTGGCTCTATAGTATTATATTCCCAACTCAGTCGGCGCAATCCGCCTTTGATAGATCTGTGCGATTAGTGGTTTTAGCCAATCGAGTCGGTTATTGAGTTTTAAATTTTTTTCATCGAGTATTCGAGTCGAGTAATATTGAAATCGAGTCGAGTGATCGAGTACTTGATTAAGGGGAAACTTTTTCTTATTCGGGTCAAGTAACTAAAAAAAACCTTGAGTAATATTTTTAACGAGCCGGGTTATTTTATTTAATTTAATTTAATTTTTCATTCGATGATCTGGTTGATCCGAGTTTCGCGTCTTTTTGTTTGCTCGAAGACCTATCGGTACGAGCTATTAGTAAATTTTTAAATTTCTTCAAATTTGTTTAGGGTTTAGCTTTATTATCCCTTTTCATAATGGACTAATCTACTTATTCGCTAATTTTATCATCCTTTACAATGCAGTCCATAGGTGGTTCCTTTTAACTTAACATTGCGGGTTATCGAGTACTTGACTAGGAGCTGGTTTTATTCAAGTAATTATGAAATTAAATTTAAAAGGAGTATAAAGTAACTTTCAATGCTGAAAAATATTCTTTAATTTAAACATTAAAATATAGAATCCTTGATTTAAATAAACCAGATTTCACAACGTTGTTGGTACCGTTTATTGCCCCCCAAAAAGTTGAAAGAACCTCTCTTTGAACTTTGAAGCAACGAGGATGGAAAAAACAAATACTCGACGAGTTTAGAGAGCAGCTTATTCGAGTAATCGGGTACCCGAATATAAAATTTATTGGCTCCCGGTAATAGACAAGTATTCTCCAATTACTTATTTGAGGTCGAGTTCGAGTAATCGACCTCAAAAAGGCCGAGCGGTGCCTACGTTATTATAAAGGCCTGTGCAAGCTGCTCAGCTAGTGGGTGACAGGAGCTTGCGACTTATGCGCGAAAGACCAATAGGTGGCGTACTTCGTTGTCTTTTACTTTTCAAATATTTCTAGATTCGCGCCGAAAGTTTGAATCGTTCGGCGGGCTAATTTTGCTAATATTCTGTCTAATACCATTTTATTAATGGAAATTTCACTGTAAATCCTCAAATTAAAATATAAATAATACAGTATGTTACAATAGGCCTTGGCAAAAAATTTATCAGTTAAAATAACCTAGTTTTATAAATAACAGTATTTTCTAATAAATTGATTATAATTAATGAATTTATTAGAAAATAAAATATTCTCTAATTTATTTTAGTAATGAAAGATTTTGAAAATATCTTACTTAAAACTCGACAAACATTTCACGGCCGCGGAAAAACCACCTTCCTCCTTATAAGACACCGACTCGACAATGATTATACGCGGGAACTTCGGAAATTCAAAACTCTAATGTAAATGAAGAGCGCCTCTATCGGGAAATACCGGCGAACTAAAACTTCCAAAAACAAAAATGAAATCAGACGCTTGCACAGGCCTTTATAATAACGTAGGCACCAGGCCGAGTAACAGACCTAACCTTTGACTTCGCCTCTCCAGTAGTATTTGACAAGATCCTCAAGAGTCAAAGCCATCTTGCATTGCCATTAAATAAAGTAGCCAGTCAGTGACGTTCCTCAAGTTTTTTTATTTCATTTTTGGCTATTCTTATCTGTCCCTTTAACCAATTTAGATGGGAATAGCACCGGTTGTATGATTAACAATGAGCTAGGACATCGTTTCTAATAGTCTAATTTCCGTTTTTTGAATTTTATTTCGATTATTTCGAAGTAATTAAGTGGTTCTCATACGCTCAGTTAGGGTATTTCCAAAAGAGACCTAAAACTTACTTACTTTCAACTTAATGAATCAGCCCTTAAAACTGATTATTAACTAAATTTGAAATTAGCTGACCTACACCAAAATGAAATTAACAAAGATGATTAAATTTCCAGGCTTTCTTAATCCTTCTATAAATTTGGCTTTGGGGAAATAAGGAAGCGGTTAAATAAATTCACGGAGAAGTGTATTACTTATGGTTATTATGTTACTTATGAAATACTATATTCCTTAGTCCTTACTCGATGGTGGTAAGGGTGGTTTGGCAAATTAGTCTTGAAAACTTTAGTCGGAAGTGAATGGAGTTGATTATCTTGTTTGCCACCACAATTAACGATATACGAGACACTTTCCTTAATTTGCAACCCTTTGTATTCTTCTCCGTTCGAGCGAAGATCCTTTTTCTTCATTTAAAAAGCGCTTCTGAATCTCCGAAGAAGCAACATCCAATTAAAGTCGTTTTCTTTCTTTAATTAGGGATGTTCGGATAGTGATTTTCCCCGGAGATTTAATTAGATTTTTAATTGACCAATAGTTTAACGATTTATAGAATTTATTTAGAGAACTAAAACTGGCCTTGTTACGCTTAAACGAACTTCAATTGGAGGTCGAAGCAACGATAGGAAAATATTCAAGGGCCGAGACGAGGCTTATAAATATGATAATGCGCTTAAATTGTGGAGCGGGACAGGTATCATATTGTCTCTGTCGCCCCGCAGAAAGTAGAGACGCTCTGAAGCTAGCGTCTGGCATTTTGGTGGCCGTTCCGATTCCAAGTTGCAGCCTCGACGAAGGTTCCCTCATCGATGAAGCCATCCAAGAAGCCCTAAAGCGAGCCAGGTACACGTCATCGATATCATATTTGCCAATCTTAAGCCTAGTTTTCACTGGACGCGGCGAAAGTTTGTTCGCTTTGCGTTGCGGATACTACAGCATTTGGACACTTTCCGAAAAGCTAACACTAAATTTTGAGCCGCGAACAATGAAAGATTTTTCTCAAAAACCAAGTGGCTAGAAAATGAACGTAAAAAGGTCATTTAAAAAGCGTGTGATCCATAGATATATGAAATAGTATAAATCCAAGGTTCGTGAAAGAAAAGTGGTATAAATCCACAATTCTACGAGAGACTGATACGGAAGTGACCGCTAGCAGACAACGCGTATTTTCTGGATGCGCTACGTTATAGCGCCATCTTTCCCCCAAAAGCAAAAACATATTACACGTGACTTCAACTCCTCGTTACTATAGGGCTATCTTTGAATTGGGAATAATACTGCTAGAATTACAATTACGATTTCGGTTACCATGGTTACGCCGGACCTGTTCTGATAAGACTGTACGAAATTCATCTTTATAATTAGGTGGTAGCGCCATCTATACTTTGTAAAGTTATCTGGCTAAAAATAAATAATTATTAGCTAACTCACCGTAACTTTAGTTAAAAAGGATCGTGTTGACAGAATAAAATTATTTTTAAACAACTTCAAAAGGTTTGTTTGTTACGAGTAATCATACATTTCAATTTCGCATCAGATTCGCGAAAAAATTCAATTGCAATATAGTTTCCACCACTAGAGACAGATGCCGCCACGGTAGAACGATAAAGTTGATTAAGTCTCCTTATTGAACGAAATTGGTCCCGCGCCAGCCAGATTTAGTTGTACCTCTATTTATTCCCAACTCAATGAGGGCTATCAACATTATTAGGCCTAATCTACATTGTTCTCTTTTCCAAATACTAATTTTGAACACTGATAGATGGCACTATAACGTAGCGTATCCAAAAAATATTTTCCAAATATTAATTTTGATCACCGATAGATGGAACTATTACGTAGCGCATACAGAAAATATGGGTCTTCTACAGGGTTGGACATAAGGCGCTAGTCACGGCATTTGACTACTAAAATAAATGCTCTCACTAGTAAAATTAATTGGAATCTGGGGGCTCACTAGTCAATTTGCCTAGTGAAAAATTGACCAAAATATTCATAAATAATGGCGAATATGGCGTATCATAAATTCATCATTCATCTATCCCATTTTATTTAAAAAAATTGTGATTAAAGCAAAATGTTGGTTTGATTTAATGCCCCCAATCCCCCCCCATCAGGCTCAAGGGGGCCTCGATCAAGAAGAGGTTTGAAAAAATATCTGTACGAGTTAAAATTGATGACGTCATCCAGATGAGCCTCCGTTGATTTTCAATACGATCTCATCTGGGTGACGTCACGATTTTATACAGCAACGCAAAACCCGTAATTTTGATAAAAAACCACGCGATCGAGGCAACCTTTTTGACTACTTAAAAAAATATCCTTATGTCCAACCCTGGTCTTCTGCTAGCTGTCTCTTCCGTGTCCTTCACACGGGCCCGTATGCAGCGTAAGGTATCTATACTGGGTATTAGCCTAGCTGATTATTTGATTACTATTTCATATATCTATGATGTGATCAGAATGATGAAAAGCAACTCTTGTTTTGACAAGGCTTTAAATTGCACCTCGAGATTCTAAAGCGAGGGGTTCACGCGAGGTACTTCCGGTTATAATATATTTCAATAAACGAGGCTCAAGTCATAAAATTCGCGGAAATTTAATAGGCCTAATCGTTGCCTACGTTATTATAAAGGCTCGCGCACGCCTCTCGATAAGGTGAGACCGTGAGTACATTTTAGCGACGCTTCTAGACCTACTAAGGTGTTTTCAAAAAGTTAGGCTTAAATTAGCTTAACCTTTTCCATTAAGACAACGATTTCTATTAAAACCATTTATATTAGCGATATATGTGTAATCACCTTTCATTTTCTTAAATTCTGGTACTTTATATTACATCCCAAATTTGTTGAAAGTTGAAGCCTTGCTGTTGCCTAGGCAACGGGTTAAAGATACGAGATAATCTAGAGGCCAGTATGGTCGAACTTAAATGCCAGAAATTAATTTAAGAAATGAATTATATTAACGGACCGTGTGGTTATTTCTCTTTTAAATGGTTGGATAAGTAATTAGCAATAAATTATAATTGGTTAAAAAAATTGAGACAGCCGGCGAAAATCTGTAAAATTGAGCTTGGATTCTACAACTAAGCCTTGAAAATTCCTACGAAGGAGCTGCCGCGTTCGTTAGCTAATGTCCACTGAAAACTAGGCCATTCCACCCCAAAAAAGGGAGGTACGTAGGCAGATGCTAACCCTTATTATACTCGTCCTCGAGTAATTAATGTCGTTGCAGAGAACTGGGTGTCCACGGCAAGGATGTTACCCCCTTCGTCCTGTCTGAGGTCAATAAATTAACCAAAGGAGTCTCTCTCAAATTAAGTATCCTTTTTCAGAACTTTTGTTAAGCTATAGTAAAACGTTCATTCTTGTTACGTGTTTGAAATGCAGAAATTATCGGTAGGTAGTTTTACTACGGTCAGATAGAAATCAATAATTTCGTCGTTCCTATCAAACGTTACATAACAAAATCCTTAGTTAATTATTAAAAAAGCAAGTGCCCTAGCTCATATCAAAGTTAATATAGAACTCCGTGCCCTAGATTCGAAATCTGAGAACTTTCTGATTGACGGTTTTGTAACGAAGCGTTTTCCCCGTTTAATCTATTGTTGGTTACCGCGGTAACTATGGAGCTAATATTTTCGAAGTTCCGACCGGAAATGGGTAAACGCTATGGCAGTTATATTGAGTCTAAGGTACGAGGTTTTTATTATATTTCAAACGTGGCATGATCTAGTTCAAAGAAAGTCCTCCTGTGGCGCTGTCGTTCCAGTTCAGTGTCCAGAACTCAAAATGCAGTTTTAGCAGGTTCTGCCACGTAGCTTTCCCCACGCCACTTTTGTTGCCTTTTAACTAGACATTGAAATGACGCTCTTTCGCAATCAAACGGTAAGAGAACCACCATAATTTCCCACTGTTTCAAAATAATACAGCGTTTCACTTGAAATGGAAGAAAACAAAGATTTTTAGACATATAGAAAGTTCCCTGGCACAGCGCCATAAAATCTTATTTTACCGTCCGTGCGTTGAATCGCTAACAAACTTCCGATTCGTAAATTCGTACTGCCTTTTTGAAAGCCGCATCTTAGCCTTTGCAGACTCGCTAAGTACAAAGAGCCTCCTGTGATATTCAACACGGATTCATATTCCAAATTCAAAATTCACGAACTTTATTATTACGATTATAGAAGCTAAATAAAAAGCGAGATTAGTTTTCATTAAAGGGAAAAACTTTAAAAAGGGGCAGTCTTAGTAAATTAATTAGAAATAACGGTCGAATAGTAGACGACAAGTTCAGCAAAGCTATCGCCACCTACCGACTGAGTTTTTATTGAATGTGTGAAAGATTTCTGCTCGTTCACAATTATCTCTGAACAACAGATTAAGGTTTCAGCCTAAAAAGATTTAATTCAAACGTTTTCGGCTATTTCCTCCATAGATATAAGAAATGTATATAAAGGGCTATATAAATTTCGGGACGCCTAAGCCTAACATAAAATACGGAATTGACACCTAGCAGACACCGAGGAAGGCACGTGACCAAGAACGCGAGCTCTCTTAGCATTTTAGTACTAAGTGCTTGACCTTTCCGCAGGCCGTAGTCTTTAGACACCACCTGTTGGTGACAATGTCTCTCGCGACGATAGCACGAGCTTTCTTACCGATAGATAGCGCCTTATAAGGATAGCCTGCAGAAACTACGCGTTTCTGCTAGCTGTCACCTCCGTATTCACTCCCTTTGAAATATTTTATCTAGACTTTTATACAGGGTGTCTCAATTTGCTCGATCAGGCCATTTTTCTCAAAATGTATTTATGCTAGGGTTCTGAAATTTAGGTATGGAAGGCTTTAGTTACTAAATTTCCGAAAAATCGAACGATTTTGTGCCATTTTGGAATTTTTTTTTCCACCGGTAGGTGTCACGCAAAATGTTTCAATAGAAAAGTTGTAGGGCATAGTCGAAAGTGTAAAAATAATTTTGGTTCGGTTGGAAAAGACCTATTTTTCACTGAGTTTGGAGGTCGGGGGAAAAACAAGTTGTACTAGCAGGCAATAGCCTTTAACGAAGTGTAGGTAACATGCATTTCAGTTATAAGATTTCGAAAAATAAACAAATAATAATTAGCCCAAGTGACAAATGTTTTTTAATGACTTCTACAAAATGTTTTCAAAAATGACACCTTCTGATGCAATGCACAAATATGCACGAGGCTGCATATTGTGAAATGCTCCCCGAACCATATCTGGAGTCACCCGGCGACATGCTTCGATGATTCTTTGTCGTAAATCTCCAACGCTCGTCACAGGTGTTTGGTAAACGTAGTCCTTTACGAATCCCCAAAGAAAAAAGTCGAGTGGTGTTAGATCAGGGGATCTTGCAGGCCAACGAACAGGACCAGTTCTTCCGATCCATCTTCCAGGAAACTCGTCGTTTAGATATGCAACCACGTCACGATATTGGTGAGGTGGCGCCCCATCTTGCTGGAACCAGATGCGTCTGTACTTGGCCAGAGGAATGTCGTCCAACACGTTGGATATTTCATTTTGAAGGATCTCCAAGTAGTTTTGACCGTTCAGACGATTTGGCAGGAAGAACGGGCCAATAATTCTGTCACCTAACAGACCAGCCCACACATTTAAGCGAAACTGCACTTGGTGGCGGTGAGGAAATCCCCAGTGTGGATTCTCGTAGTCCCACATATGTTGGTTTTGACGGTTGAAAGGCCCATCTCTTCCGAATGAACATTCGTCGGACATCAGTAGTTGATCGTGAAAATCCTGGTGTGCGTCAGCCATGAGGCAAAACCAATTGCAGAAGTCGAGTCGGCGCTGTCTATCACCGTCATGCAGTCCTTGGTGAAGTGTCGCTCGATAAGGATGAAAATGGTGTCTTTTGAGTGTTCTCCAAACGTAGTTTCGATCCAACCTTAAGTCCAAGCTGGCAGTCCTGACGCTCGCTCGAGGATAGGCGACGAAGTAGGCAAGTATGGTGTTTTCCATGTCGATGTCCTGGAGACCACGACCACGAAACCTCGGATTGATATTACCCCAGTTGTCGAAGTCGCGGACCACTCTAAGAACCGTCGTATGACTTGGTCTTTAATTGGGAACTCTTCGTCTAAATAACTGAC
Organism: Leiobunum rupestre; assembly: GCF_980474605.1. NCBI lineage: Eukaryota > Metazoa > Arthropoda > Arachnida > Opiliones > Sclerosomatidae > Leiobunum > Leiobunum rupestre. Next base: position 42,831,483 of record NC_143389.1, read on the forward strand.
TTACTAGAGTAGCATTACGACGGCCTTCTCCGTAAAATAATTCTAGCATATGAGCGCGCTGATCTCGGGTGTAAAGAGGCATACTGGACGACAAACGGCCAAGCTGAGATAATGTTTTAACTTTGAAATGTAAACGCTTTAAATACTACTCGGACAATTGATATTTCACGTTAAAAAACAACAAAAGAAAAATAAGCGTAATTTTTGGTCTACAAATCTTTGTTTGATGATCTTACTCGTAACCACGTCGAAATGGAAGACGCGGTCTTTGTCTACTTTGTCTAATTAGGTGTTGAACGTAATAATTTTCTTTAACAATAACTTTTTGCAGATCTGATTATTAACTACATAGCTGAAAGCATAAGTTCCCTAAAATAAATGTACATGTGTGTTGTGATTATGTACGATTGTTTACGTTAAAGGCTATTGCCTGCTAGTACAACTTGTTTTTCCCCCGACCGCCAAACTCAGTGAAAAATAGGTCTTTTTCAACCGAACCAAAATTATTTTTACACTTTCGACTATGCCCTACAACTTTTCTATTGAAACATTTTGCGTGACACCTACCGGTGAAAAAATAAATTTTCCAAAACGGCACAAAATCGTTCGATTTTTCTGAAATTTACAATATGAATATTTTAGTAAATTAATAGTTTTTATTTAGAAATTTAGTTTATTTTTGTTTCATATTTAGAAACCGGTTTACTTTTACCAGCTTTTCGGTAGGTTTAAAGTTCCAAAGTTCGCTGCCTCGCTTCTGTCATACACAAAAACTAAGGGGAATTTCCCGAGGAAATCAAAAGAATTCAGTTATTTTATATAGTTATTTTGCTTTATTTGTTTAGTTTCTTAGTTACGACAATCACTGCAGACAATTTCTACTTACATAAGTAAAAGGTACTGTTTATATTTTAGCCGATTATAACCGAAAAAAAAACGGTTATAGCCAATTTTGAACCACTAGTGTGGATTTTTTCAAAAAAAGCCGGATTTTTTCCAACCCTGTACATTTTGGTACTATACAGTACGCTCTCAAAATAATAGTGAATTTAGAATATCATGCAAAATTATGGTATTTGTACCATAATTATAGTCCGTATGGCAACGCATTCGCATTTAGTTAACTGTTATTCGGGCAGATGGTGCATTTTCGGTGCCAATAAAAAGCTGTGTTGCCAGATTCGGATGATTTCAATTTTCAATTTTCCCGCAAAATGTGGAGGTAGGACTAAATATTTTGCTGGGACTAATTTACTGTAAAGACGGTCCTAGTGATTTCTACGCCGCAAAATATTCCTTTCTTACAAACGAAAGGTGCCCATTTTTGGTGTCTTTCAAACAAAATAATCTTAGCTCTTTACCTACTTTTAAAAAAGTCGTAACTTGAAATATAAAGATTCAAGACCTCGCAGCTTTGAAGAATTAACACAAATTAGGAATTCAAAACAAATAAACATTTTAAAATATGCACTAAACAATTCCCCATCAATTAAAAAATGGGAAAAATCACGTCACCCATGCTTTTTATAATTGGAAAAATAAAACATACCCGAGGGGTCGGACACTTGCCAATATTTTGTACGGGATTTCGGGATTTCGTAGAGATTTTTGGCGATTTTATCATTACTTTTTGAAGTGATTTTAGGATTCCAATGTTAATTTACTATAGAGAGAGTTAAAAGATTTTGCGATTTAGACAAATTGTACGGAATTTCGGTAAATGTCCGACCCCTCGAACATACCATTCTGCCAAGTCCCTATAGAAAAAGATCGAGTTACTATATTTTCACAATGAAATTTTTATTAAAATATATCGTAACTTAAGGTTACTTTGAAATTAAAGAACGTTTTTCCTAACAAATACTATTGTAATTTGAAGTTAGTATAAATCAAGACATTTTCAAAAAAAATATCCTAGCTTTAAGAAAACATTACGATATTTTTAAACATAAATATTGTTCGTATGTTAAATAGAGTGAATTACGGGAAAGACCGCCGTCTTTTACGTAAGAAAACCCTTGAGACGGAGTTACGATATTTTGAAACTTAGGGAGGAAGCTGGTAGGTGGCATTTTCAAATTGAAGACTATGCCAGAAAATTGAAAGAGTCCTAGCCAATTAGGTTAGTTGTAACACACGATAAAATACACACGGACGTGTTCTATGAATATATTCAAAACCCCCACCCCACCTGTACATAGAACAAAAGTGACAGATAAGCCTTTGTTGGTACCGGATTAACTTATTATAATGTGAATCGCGCACGTGCTATTTTGTATAATCCAGAAAGGAAGAGAGAAACCTAATTCGTTCAAGTACTTACATATTTAGATAGAAGCCGGATGCGCCACTCTGTACACAGAAAAGAGGGCGGAGATGGAAACTGCGAAGGTTGCCATGACGACCGGCTCATCTTCATCTTCCGATTAAGCCCCAGCCTCAAGCTTTGACACGAACTTGGCTGATGAAATTTCGTTACGAAAACTAAAAAGCTGACAAAAAATAATGATAATAATATATAAAAGCGACGCGAGATGTCAGGTGCGGCGTATGGGATTTTTTTTTCTGTTTTGAGTCTATTTCTCTATAAAGCTGAATACGCGGATGAAGAAAAAAATTGGATTTGAAGTGTCTTACGAGCGGAGAAACCGGAGAAAGAGGGAAGGATGGGGACACTCAAGAGCGCGTGATGGAGAAACGGGAGAGAGGATGCCAAATTTCGGAAAGTTCTTTCGGATTCAATCTGCGATTTTCTTTTTGCAAAGCTATATTGTTTTCGAGAGCTTCAGGCCTACGTAGCGAATCGTGTAAACAAATAGGATCCCTGTGAAAAATATAACGCTATCTTTAGTCACGGCGTTCGATTTTGCTACTAAAATGTTAGTAACAAAAATAGCATTTTTAAGTAGGCCTAAAATATTTATATTCTAAGTATAAAATGTTGACAAGAAATTTTGTTTATTGAAGCTAGGAGCAACAAACACAGCATCCCATACAAGGAAAACGCAACCCGTCAAAAGTCGTCTATTTTTTTTGCGTACAGTTTTCATTGGTTAGACGCTTTAGCGCCTGTAGCCGTCGGAAGGAGAAAATTCGGAAATTGTCTTCAGCCTTTCCGTAAAACGTTCCGCGTAAAGGCTAGTCCAATGAAATTTGTACAAAACACCGCGTTAGCGTGTTTAAATGCTAGTGGCGTTCTCCTTTTGTGGGGCTGGTGTGTTTGTTGCGCCTAGATTTAAGCGTGCAAATTACTTAAAACAAAATGGCTCCTAAAAACTTATTTTGTCAACTACTTAACTGGAGCTCATTATGCCTTCTTATTATTATAAGTTCCCTAGAAACGATTTGCTCCTATTAGTATGTAAATGAAGTTCTACTGTAAAGATATTTAGGTTTACCTAATTAAACATAGTGTTATTTTCCTTTGTGATAGCTACGTAATTATAACATTCTATTTCAAGGGAATTCGTTGACGTCATTCAAAAAAGCCCTTACGCATTAAGTTTAAACCTACCGTTACTTTCTGAATGATAAAGCCGACAAAATGATTTGGAAAACGAATGAAGATGAAAACTTGATAGGCCCACGGAAAAAAAATAAAAAATCGGAAATGAACATTTCCTATACACACCTTTTCGAAAAATGTTAGACCGAACTTTAGTGCTGAACAATGCGAGAGTAGCCAGCCAGATCGCCGTTGAGTTCAGCCAGATTACCACATCCGCTACGCAAAACGGAAGTTCAACCGCCGGAACCGGAAAGAGCTCGAGAGAAACGGAAACCCCTGTTGAAAGAAGACCGGTAAAAATGACAGAATCCTTACACTTTTACCAATTTTCGTTCTTTATTTTTTTTTACTTTTTCAATTTAGGTTTTTTTTTTGGGGTAATGAAAATTGTTTGGTTTCTTTTTTGATCTCCTGACAGGTTGTGATTGGAGCTTCCAACGTAGACATCATAGCGGCCTTGGACGAAGATGTTCAGGTAGGCGAACTCCCTTTGTTTAATTTCACCGTTGCGGGGCGCTGACAGTCCCATTTCCGGTAGTTTGGTAAAATGATTAAAAAAAAACTAATTGCGAGAAGTAAGAGAGTGAATACCAAAAGGCTAATCTTGCAGCGTGAAAGCTCTTTTGACGTGTCACTTTAAAAAATCTTCGTATGATAAGTTAGGGTGCTGTAATCTCCAAACGAAAACCTTCTTCTATATTTCCCTAATAAATAATAGAAGACTGATACGTGATAATACCCGATAGGTAGGTGAATGACGTGTCCACGAAATTCATATGATTAAAATACTGATTAATATACGCGGAAGTTTATCGACCAACGCGGAGGTGGTACTGCGTGGAAATCCGGTTTACGCCTTATTTATTTCGTCGATGAAGGATTAAGCTCTTACATATCCTTGCCAAATATTTCGATATCTTCGAACTATTTAAAAATCAAAATGATGGAAAAGGCCTTTCAATCGAGTAGTTTCGTCACTTCCAGCAGAGCGTGTTGACCTCTCTCAATATGGAAGACAATGTCGCGGTGCGGGCTGGGGTCAGAGGCTGATAGGGATAAATCCTGCCGTCCCCCTCCCCAGGACGAAGTGACAGGTAGCGAACGGCGATAACGAGGAAGATGGCACCTTTCCGCTGGTCGGGTCAAGCCAAAAAGGAAGACTTCGCCGCGGCCATCTTTCATATATCAGTCTTCGCTCTTGACACGACGGATATAGGAGCAAAATAAATATCATCTTACCACTACATACTCGCTCGGTAAACAGTCCAGTTCAAAGTTGGGAGATAGGGGCAATGCAGATTGTACCGTACCCGTACTTCGATTCAACTATCGACTAGCGTAGCGCTTTACTATAGAGAAAGAAGGCTGGGGCCGATAAGACGCTTTCGTCCAAATCCGACAACACTTGGCCAAAATACGTTCGTCTTGTTTCGCGACATTTCCCAACGCTTGTTATTCTTCGCGACCCACCCGTAAACAAGAAACGCGCTTTTATTTCCACAACCCTCCTCGAGATCTACGTTGGAAATATCTGACAAAAATATGCTTATTTTATGGTGGCCAAAATACAACGAATTCTATATTTTCACTATTTTTTGATATAACCACTGTTTTTTTTGGTGCCATTTCTCTGAAAACTGACGGGATTTTCGAAAGATGTATTACGCGTGGCATACGGAGGGTTCAAGTCTATGGAAATATTTCGCGGCTTGTTTTTCGGAGGGGAAAGAAAAGAACGCAAATGTTAGAAAAATAAATAATCTGATAGGCGATTGATAGCCTAGTAAACATACGCGGATTCATTTATATACCGTCAGGAGAGAAGTTTGAAATATTTTGCAACAGAGAAAAACCGCGCGGTTAAAATAGGCTTACGTGCTGAAGAATCAAAACAAACTTTAAACAAGGGAATAAGCCGTCGATTTTGACACCTTTTTAACCCTTTTGTTTTTATTATCGTCGTCTTTATAATTTGTAACTGCCCCTGCCGAAGGTTGGACAGGTGCTGCAATTTTTTTTAAACCTATCCAACCCGCGCTTGCAAAGTGTCTAACTTGTCCAATCTTCAAATTGCAATTTTTTCAAAAGTCAACCATCCACCATAACTGTATCTGCAGGCTATTTAACACGTTCAACCTGTAACCTGAAAAACACCTGCAAAATATTCAAATAAAAAATATGGAAATTGAGAACTTAAGGTGTCCAAAAGTCTCAATCCATATTTTATTAACATAAATAATAATAATAAATACGGCGTTCCGTAGTCGTGGATTGGTCAGAGATTAGACTGATTTTCCAAGGACAAAGACCCCTCAAAATTGGATTCGTATCGGCCCATTGCAGTCACGACTGTACATGTCGATTCAAAAGAACCGTCTGCAAACGTTTGTGGAAGATCGTCGAATTATCGGAGAACTTCAGAATGGATTCCGAAGAGATCGGAGGGGTTCAGATCACCTATTTGCGCTCACTCATTTGATTGAGATAGCTCGAAAAGAGATCGATCAATTGCTCATTGTCCTTCTCGATCTCCAGAAAACCTACGATGCTCTTCGCGACTCTCGTTGAGCTAGGCATCCCAGTTCCATACGTCCGTCATCTCTGGGCCCTTTATAGGACAACAGCGTATCGGTATAATCTGGAAAACGCCAAAACTAACTTGGTCGAGTGCAAGGCTGGCCTGAAACAAGGCTTCCCCTTGTCGCCACTCCGCTTCGCTCTTTACCTCGTTCCGCTGTCCTCGAAAAAGGATGCGCGTTAATCCATCCATCCTACCCTACGGTTCGAGTCATCATAGAAACGCTGTTCTTCGCTGACGACATTGCGGCGGTCGCGAACTCTGTTGCAAATCGTCAAGTTATTTTGAACGCATGCGGAGACTTCGTGATGGAATATGTCCTGGAATTCAGCCCCAGTAAATGTGTCATCCTAGCTACGAACCCCCGAACACCATTTACGTAGCCAGACATCCACATCCAAGGGACAGCCATTCCCTACACAGAAGAAGTGGTCTACCTGGCCGTGAAAATCGGCGTATCTGACGACTACTTAGCGTCGCGCGAGTAGTCGCTGTTGGGGAAAGCTGGAAGACTGTCTGAGGCTGCCCGACATAAGGGCTCTCATTCGTACAATGTCACCCCTATACTACCCGTTCACTGTAGAAAGGAGTAGCGGTGCCCGTTTTAACTTATGGCAATGATGTCCTGAGTTTCAAGGAGCCTACCATACGAAAATTAGAACAGACGCGCGTGTGGTTGCAAAGACGGCGGTTGGGGGAAACTTCATTACAGCTAAAACGGCCATAAAAGGGGAACTGGCCTGGTCTTCCTTCACAGAGTGGGAGGCCGGATATCCAAGCGCGTATTTGATGTTTAAATTATCGGTGGTATAAACAGCTCTCCCTCCTTGATGGTTACTATAGGAAAAATGCGGAACAGGACTGGCGCTCCATAGATGGTGTGTCCGCGATTTATGACCATCGCCGAAGACGTACCAAACACCGCAGCCCTTGCCGGTCGCTTAATAATTAGCGCTGGACGAGGACCACACTACAATCTATAGGTGCGTGAGGAGGAATACCTGAACGAATTGCACCACCTAAAATTTATCTTAAACAATATTCCCCCTTCAAAGTTAAAAAAGATTATAATAATAATATTACTAATAATAATAATTTTAATTTTTCTTTTTAAATGTAGTGCTGACTAAAATTCTTATTTTCCACTTTTGTGTTTTCTAAAATTACGTATGTCTATTTTTTTAAACTTCAAAATGTTAAACTTAATTGTAATATCCTGTGAGCATATCTCGTCCCTGATGTAAAAGGGACCGAATTTGGGAAAGGAAATAAAACATTCATTCTTTTATCTATTCATTGTAAATTTGATTTATTGTGATCCGGATTGAACTGATCACTGACGATTGCAGTTATCTGCTGTTGCCACCTTTAGCCCCTGCGGAAGCTTGGGGACAGGTTTCTCAGAGCACTAATGTGCTGCTGTTGGAACACTTTTACAGGCGCTTTTAGAAGAAATATTTTATTTTGCATTTTCTCCAAATTGAAACGTTGCTATAATAATAAGTTATAAGGATAGTTTTCACCACAAAAAGTATTAGTGATGACTAGGAAATGTTAACAACTGATGATGAAATGAAAATATTTGCGATGAAATGAAAATAGTAGTGATGAAATGACAATATTAGCGATGAAATGAAAATATTGGCGATGAAATGAAAATATTGGCGATGAAAGAAAATATTTCTGATGAAATGAAAATATGGCTGATGAAAGAAAATATTGCTGATGAAATGAAAATATGGCTGATGAAATTATAGGAAAGAAATGACAAAATAAATTATTGTAAAAGAAATTTATTTCTGACAAAAGTTTGAAATTAAAGAAAACTCCCTTAATTCGTTTTTATACCGCATTATGTACAGATTTATATAATATTTAACCCGGAACAAATTAACCAAAAACAAATGATTTTTTTCATTATAATTATATCGACACACGCCTCTTATATATAATAAGAATTAATGTATAATTCGTGGTTATTTGTAACATAATCACACAATAATTTCACTTTTATTTTATTTTCTTTTCACTAAATATCTTAAAGTATATTAAATTTCGTTCGAGGCGTTACTTCATATTTTTACATTATCTGTACAATTATGTATTCAGAAAAATACTAAGTCTTTTTTAAACTTTTTTTATACACTCCCACTTTATAATACATCCGCTTCATTCCAATTTAAATTTTGTCCCGTAAGACGCCAATATACAAATTAAATGAATTTTGTATATATTTTATTACCTTCGATTTTCCGTATTTTTTCCCTCTGAACGGACAATCGCATTATTTATATATTTTATTTTAGTCGAAAAACTTTTTCAAGCGCTTTTTAAAAAATAGGACGGGAAGCACAATGTTTTTATTTCCTCTTCAGCAAAATCTCCTTTTTTTTCGTAAAACTCGTGAGCTTAAAAAAATGCTTCGAGAACTTTTTTTTGTGAAAAAGATTTTTTGTTTAAGTATCCATGGTAACGGAGCGCGCGCGCAAAAAAGATCATTTTGTTTAATATCTTTCTTTTTTAATCTTTTTATACGATTTTTTATACTTTTTTTAGATATATTTAGTAGAGGAGGCACTCTATATGAGATAATATTTAGGCCAACAACCAATAAACAGCACAGTGACAAAGAGTTTTGTATTTCTTTAACCCCTGGTAATATTATAAGAACGCGAAGGGGTCGTAGGTCAAGCTCTTCTATTTTTTGTTTATTTAATACACCAGGAAATATTAAAAATGAAACTATATTACCTTATACGTACTGAATAACGACAGTTATTGGCTAGTTTTTACATATTTTGTTTTTGGGCTACAATTTTATTGTCCATAGTTTCGAGAATAATCATATATACGGTATTTTTGAAGATGATTCGGTAATTCAGTCATCTGATTGAAGTACGAAGGGTCATGTTCACGGGAGATATTTTCCATTAAATTATATTATATTATAATAAAAAAATTAGGTATAAAAAAATCGCTAAAATCATCTAAAATCAGTTTAAAATGTTTTCGGTATTCCTTTATTATTATAAACAAAAAATTAATTTTCAATAATAAAATGAATAATATCAAATACACCTGTCTTCAATAATATTATGTACACTTTCACAATGCAAAAGCAAATTACAACTGGGAGAAGAGTTTAAATAGACTAGTAAAAATATGATTTTACTCGGTGTACGTTTTTCTAGTAAATTTTAAAATGCACTCGTTCTTATAGTAATTAGTCTACGAAATTTAGTAACAACAGATTATATTGTTTAAATTTAATGAAATTAATGTATTTCTCATAATGAAAATAATAATTTTGCGCGCAATATTTTTCAGGAGTAGCTCGAAACCATAATAGAACTTTAATGCTTAAAATATATAATAAAATGAAATCATAATACTTTAGGTTAATCTAACAAACTGTGACATTTGACATGACCTTTGGTACGCTACAGCGGCGGGTAAAGACTATATAGCTGGCCTTGGAAGGAAGGATAGGCAAATATTTACGTATAGGATACGGTGACGTATTGGTCCGGCATAGGACGATTTTATAATGCGGGGCGAAAGGTACGCGGAGAGGTTTAGGACAGTGGAGCAAATAGAGAATGAAATGAAATAGCTGGGAATCAAGTTAGAGCCAAGGCCACGGATCAATCGATATCATCAATCGATTTTCTAATACCCACAACTCGGGGGAAAAACTATTTTTTCATCTTCTTCGCCTTCCGTACGCTGCTACGCATTGATTAAAAAAGCGAGTTATATAACCCCGAGGTTCACCGAGACGCGTACACGTAGAAGACAAAGTAGGCGGGCCAAGCAATAGCTTAGAACCAATCAGATGCTTGAATCTCGAAAATTATTACATCATTTAGAGATCTCGTTACGTACGATTTCATTTTGGGATCGCATTTTGTCAACGAGACGATGATTTAGCCTTCCACGTAATAGGTCATATTTCAATACACTTTATAATTATAATATTTAAATTTTCTATCTACTTTTTGTTTATGAAATATTTTTTTTGCCCCGATTTAAAAGTAAAATATTTCTCTATTTTTTTTTAATCCCTATTTTTTTTTCTATATCAAAAATGTATTTTTTTATATATCTATATAGGACTACAGTGACTTCTAGATTCATTTACGGTTATAGAAGCTATTTTTCATGACTAATTTTATACGATTTTTATTAAGTGTTTGGGATATTAGGTGGAATTTGATTTAAAATTAAATACGTTATTTTTTCAGGATTGGCACGGTGTCATGTTTTAAATTTAAATAGTCTTAGAAAATAGGGTTTGCCAGAGAGTTGACGTACGAAGGCGAGGATAGGGTGAAGTTACCATAAACTCGTCAACGAATAAACTGTACGGTAATCCCTAGTTTCTATACAGGCATGACGTCACGCGCAAACTTATCGCAAAAGCTACGATTACTCGGATTACTGCGCCAATTTTAATTAGCACCTCTATAATTAATTTTGGAGTCAATTTTAAAATTAAACAATTTTCATGGTTGAAAAAACATTTATCGTTTGTCGTATACGAATGAAAGCGATTGAGAAGCTTGATTACATTTAATTGTTAATTTTCTTTTTACTTTTGTGTGTGAGTGGGCACTTGAGAGAAGGCAAACGGAGTACAAGACAAATTGAAGACAACGCTTTATAATATAGATTTTTTTTCTCTTGTGTGTTTTTTTTGTTTTCGATGTATTACCTCGAGCTTCATAATTTTACATCATTTTTTTTTAATATCTGGTTTAACAATTCTCACTTTTATTTTGTTTTCGGGAAACGTAAAAAATGAAATTAGCATCCCGTTCATCTTCCCCAATTCTTTACCGAAAACGTCCGTTGCAGATCGAGACGAGAAATTAACGACTACGATCCTAATCGATGCTCGCCCATTTCCATTTAAAAAATCTCATGCTTAAGAAGTCGCTCCGAGTTTTGAGGAAAAACTTCCCTAGAGATACAACGGTACGTTTGGCCAATGCCAGGCTGTCTCGGAATTTCGTCTAGAGATATTGCGTAGACGCTTATCGTACTCATTCCGCTTGACACAGTACCTTTTCTTAGAAGGGGCTGAAGGCGTGTGAAACGCGAAACTGATTTACTTTTGGTGCTACGCGATGAGGAAGATTTTCACTCAGACTGTAGCCTGAAGAGGGCGCCGCGCAACATTATGGAGCTTTCCCGCTTTGTTTTAATAACGGGGCGACTCACGCTCGAGGGCCCGTTCCAAATAAACACGTGACGCCGAGCGTGCGTCGCGCGCCGTTAATTAATAGAAGCGAGGAAGCTTCCTAATGTTGCGTAGCGCTATTTTCAGCATAATCGGAGTAAAAATCTTCGCGCAATGAGAAGATGCTATACTCAATTTCCAAGACAGCCTGAGCTATACCCATCGTATCTTCGAGTGTTGATGGATTATTTGCCTCTGGTAATTATGCCCGTACAAAGCAAATTTCCCAAATTTGGCACTTCAACTCCGAGCAACTTCTAAACACCGTATCTCGATAGACATCGTATTTCGGGCGGTTCAGCCTCGGTACAATTTAGGGGTATAAACCTAAATATTAACACTCAAACAAATTGAGTTGGAATTATATCGTCAATTTTTGGAAAAACCAAATAGAGCTTGGCATTAATATTAAAATTAATTAAATAATTTTAGGGTATTTGATGGAATCATTTCGAATTTGAGTTTGATAAAATAAGCCCCTTTCTTCGCAATTCTCGAGGGGAAATCGACGAAACGTTAACATTTTGGGCTATAATTTTGACACTAGAAATTTAGAATATAGAAAGCAAGCTTCATACTTACTGGGATGATAGAGAGAGTGGGGTTTTTTCTCGTTTGTTGACGTAGTGTTTATCATATACGCCGCCACCTATTTCTCGAACGAAATATACGTATTTCAATGGAGGACTAATAATTTTATCTGGACTAGAAATTCGCATCATTGGGCCAAACGGCGGCGAACCTCGAGATGATACGATTAACGTAAGACGAATCTTCGCGTAACGAAGCTTTCCGCCACCGCTCTTCCACGCTTTTTCTCGCGCGACGTTGAGTGTCTTTGTTTCTTTTCCGATCGAAGACGATCGTATTAATTACACCTATTTGAACGCGAGTTTCGATTCGAAACGCTGAAATGACGTATTTTGTAAATGAATTTGAATAGAGAGGGGCCAAGCCCGTTTTCTCGGCCACGCTCCCGGAACCGACGAAGATTCCGCGTCGTTTCGTCGTACGTAGCTATTTCGCGAGTGTGTGTTTGTTCAAATCGTCCTTGTCCGTGGCGGGCGCGCTTCTGTACTAGACGGGACTCGTACTACCGTAGTCGTGGTCAGTGGAGATTTCTCTGGATGGTGGATGCGAGGAGGCGTCGTTATTGTTACCGTTGGGCGACTTGCGGGACAAGAGCCCCCCGCTCAGTTCCTTTCGAAGGCTATCGTCCGGAAGGTTGTTGTTGTAAACGTGGTTGGGGGTGGTCTTCTCGTCTTCGCCGGAGGCCGTTGGGTGGTTTCTGTGGGCCGAACCTCCACCCGCGGGGGCGTCGCCGGTTAAGCTAGTTCTGCCCGCCGCCGACGCCGCTTTTGGAATGTACTGCTGCTGGTCGAAGCCCGGGATGCCGGCGTTGATCATGGACTGATCGTCCAAACCTTTCAGTATCTTAATTTTTTGGATCATTTCGCGAATCTCGTATCGAAGGATGGCCAGAAAGCAGATCTTGAGGAAGGCGATGACGCAAAAGCCGATAACGGCCAGGATGTCCGCGTTCCGTTGAAGCCACCTGTGCACGGGTTCCAGACAGCCCCTCTGATGGACCAACGACGGATCGACCACTCTGACGCAAGTTAAGTTCAAGGGCCCGTACTCGCCGATTTCCGAGTCCCAGGCCATTTTGCAGCAGCTGCGCGGCACCGCTTGCCGCTCGTGCTCCGACTGACGCCTCATCCAAGTCGAGTTGACGAAGTCTTCCGGACCGTAGACGCCGCAGCACCGGGATTCCAATTGGATACGATTCCAGATCAGCTGGAAACGGGAGTCCACGTCGTAGTTCGCCTGGAGCCGGGACTTAAGTTCTAGGCCCAGACCGGAAGTTAAGTTTTGATAATGGAAGATCCAAACGATACCCACGATGACGTCGCCGATTAGCAACGCCAACATTAAGGACCAGTAAAAGTTTAACATCTTTTCGTTCATTTTGAGGGCCCCTACGCAACCGATCGCCTGCAAAATGCCTCCTTGAAAAAACAAGGCGAAGTAAGCGTAGATGAAGGTCGGGTGATGGAACTGGACCGACGGGAAGAGGGCCATGTGGAAATCGGAGAGAGCCCACGCGGCCAGGGCCACGAACACCATGACGCTGACGAGCAGAACCAGGTTACACGAGTAGATCCATAGCCTATAATACCTCATAGCTTTGTGAAGAAACATGGAGGATGGTGATAGATCGTTTTCCACGACCACGGTTGGCTCTCGGTCGAGGGCGTCGGAAGCGGGCTGTGGCGGGAGGCTGCCCGGCTGCTCGGCGGGGACCCGGACGTCTTGCGCTCCACCGAGCTCTTCGGACGCCTGTTTCGGAGACAGCGGCGACTCGGCGAAGTCGCCGGACCCGGACGCTGACGCTCCTTCCTCCTCAGTCGACGCTAGCAGTTGGCCCGCTTGAGACGGATGCGCCGCGGGTATCAAAGATTCCGAAGGTCCCCCGGATGCCTCGGCGGGGGCGGGCTGCGACGAGGATCTGGCTGGAGCGGCGCGAGGCGTCTGTCCACCCGTTCCTCGCTCGGAGGAGGTGGAGGCCAAGACGCGCGCTTCCCTAATATCCGAAACTGGCTGGGTCGTCGTCTTGCGATCCCTCAAGAGTCACATCTCTTCCAGAAATTGCCACCGACTGCTGACGGTTTCCGGGGTGCAAGTCTCGAGAAAGGAATTGGTGACCAGCTTGAAATGGTGAAAGTCCAAAGAGGTGACTGTGCTCGAAAGACTCTGAGTCCTTCGGCTGCGGTTAGATGAAGAGGCGCCAGAGCTCGTCATTTGGTGACTTCGGAATCAGCTGCAGCGACAGGGACCGGAAATCTGCTGCGAGCACAACGACGGGGATCAAGTAGCGGCCTCCCGAACAGAGAGACAACGACGAAATTGCGGCGCAAAAGGCTCCCAAAACACGCCGAAATCTGCGGAAATAAAATAAAACACTCTTTAAGAAATGATATCCACATTTGCCAGGAGTGAAAATAAAGCCCGCTACTTTTAAATCAGGTTCCTTTGCAAATGACCCCAAAGAAGATAAATATGTTCGCGATACATTTACCTCGTCATATACAGGGTGTTTCAAAAGGTTATGCAAAAATTTAGGGAGTTTTAGGGGTGAGTTGAGAAGTATGCCAGTTTTTTCCCCATTTTCCTACGATGAGTTAAAAGAGCACAAGAGAGCTTCAAAGTGTGGCTTACTAGCCCCCGGAAGTAGGCTGCAACAAGCGCAAACCTAGCAGCAGGGACTTTAAATACTATTTAAGTTTACTTTTTTACGCTGGTTACCTCGATTGGTTTACAAAGTACTTTTTTACCCATCACACGAACCCAAACCTTAATGTTCGCATTTCCCTGCTGCTTGGTTTCGCGCTTGTTTCAGCCTACTTCCAGGGGCTAGTAGGCCTCACTTTTAAGCTCTCTAGCACTCTCATAACTCATCCTAGGAAAATGGGGCAAAACAGGCATACTTCTCAACTCACCTCCTACAACTCCTTCAATATTTCGCATAACCTGTTGAAACACCCTGTATAGACATAATCGTGAAACCAACTGAAGTCGCTTTAAAGGGCAAACGTTATAGGGTACGTAATATTTATATATTGGACAGAAGAGACGGGGCACCGGGAGAAATCTTAAGAGGAAGAGCGAGATAGTTGCCAGCTTAATCGAGAAGGTCACCCTCGGTGCATTCAATCCGGGCAGTCCATCACTATTATTCCATTCAAGACGCCTCGAACGGCAAATGTTATAGTAGCCACGAAATAGCCCGTTCAACCAAACAGGGTGATCGCGGGGCTAGTCCCATTCTTCCCAAAAGCGCATCCGCTGTATAATTTCTCGTGTACTTCAATTAACAGTTCGATCTCGCTACGACCGGATAACAAAAGGAAAGGCGGGAACGAGGGGTAAATTATACGTTTCCAAATATGGTTCGCGTTCGATTTAAAATACGCGGTTAGCCGCCAATTATAACGTTGGAAGAGTCCGTCTCGGGGACCGGAGGGAACGACACTCGTGTCTGAGAGGAGATAGTATATCCAAAAGTGCAGGGACTCGACTCGCTCTTTGCAGCGTGAAACCGGACTATTAATTAATGGTGTTTAGAAGGAGGCTCGGCGCCGTCAACAATTCCACGCCGCTCGCCGAGCTCCGACAATTATTTTGGGGCAAATTCGGGCGTGAATCGAGGAGCATCCGCCGAAAGAACGAAAGCGAATAGTGTCAAAGGTCAACCGCGCGGGAGTAATAGACGAGCCGCGAAAGGCGCCGTTTACCGAAGCCCCCCTACCCCTTCGCCTCCCCGTCCTCATCCTCATCCTCATCTTTTGGCGTGCTGGCCATCTTCTTCGCGAAGGGATTTTTCATCCGCTCCGTTTGCTTATTGTTCGCGCCGTGTTAGAGAGAGAAGGAGAGTGAATAAAGAAGCATCGGGATATTCCGCCGTTCATTCGGGACAAAGGACTCTTCGGAGCGGACGAACTTCTGGGGTAAAAATTAAAATTTTTCCCAAAACAAGGAACGCCCGACGGGGTTAATTCGAAATTATGCGTGTGTACTTTCGGCCAGGCGCCCAATGGCTCACCGTACGGTATCTGTCTTACCTTCCACCGGTTCTTCGCTCCGTATCGAAAGGAAGACTGGCGTCAGGTCGGATGAAGACGCTACGGAGAAACGGCGAACGCCAGGCTTTAATCGCGACCCGTTTTACATTGTGTAAAAGGCGTATTGTTGCCGGCCACAGCAGCCCCTTCCACTATAATTATCTTTATACGAAATTAACGAGGCGCTATTCTGTAGAGGTGTTCATTTAAAGAGGATTATTTTATGGGGAAAGTGTACGGCGATTCATAATTTTCAAAGTAAAGCGGAACTGGCTCTGCCAGTAAAGAGCGAAAGAATTTGAAAATATATCGATATAAAATTTAACCGTATTTAATTAAACATTTTCGGGGGAAAGGAATGTTTTGAAATCCGCTGGGTAATGGTTTATTAATAGATATAGTATATCGTTTTATACGTGTCTCTATAAAACTATCGTTAAGTATTTAACGATAATTCCGTAATGGATTTTGGAAGTGGAGTACAAAATCTACGGTGTTTACTATAAGTAATAAAAAAAATATTCATTTAAATAGATTTTCGTTTACGAATTCGCGACTTCTCTTCTACTAAAAATTTCGCTAGCTCGGCGCCTATGGTAAATTGCGACTGAAAATATTTTTTTTATCTTAATCGCATTTACTTCTTTTCCATAAAAACGGACAAACCTAGATTCCATACAATATACTCAATGGTATAAAGATAGGCGCCATAAAGGACCAAATAATAGGTTTTTTTCTGTATCATTGTAGTTACTTTTAAATTATACATGATGTTACGGATAAGTATGTCACAAATTTTAGAGTGTGTTCTTTGGGTCCTAATGAGTCAAAAATGTCCTGTGAACATGGGTCCTAAAATGCTTTCTCAGAGATTTAGGCACACAAAAAACGAACCCCAAAACAACGAAGTAGCCAGTAATGTGAAGTTCGGTATTGTGCCTTAAACCCAATTGTTTACATTTATTATTCATTTAATTTTTAACGGTGAAGCGATAAACGCAATAGCAAATGCTAAAAGTGCTAGCAGAACTGTGCTAAATCCTACAATGATTTTTTTAATGACAAGTTCCATTATTAAAACATGGTCAGAAATTTTAGAAATAAGCAACCCCGATAGTGTTTCTTATTTTGAAAAGCGCACAAAAGCGAAATACGAGCGTTAAGGAAACTGTTGAAGACACGGAATGGTACTGATACAGTTTGATTGGCGTAAAGCCTGACCATTTAGCCTAGGCGGAAGAACAAAATTGCACCGAACTTTTTTGCCTAAGCTGTACTTAATGAGACCTAACACTATTTGTGTAGGCGTTATCTAACTTTATCTCCTCTGAATGCATAAGGCCAGGGGGATCAATTTCCCTTACGTTATTTGAGTTTTTCGAAAGTCAGCGAGGTCCTTTAGACTTTTTTCTTTACTATTAAAGGTAGGGTGCTTTTTAAAGAACCAATTAAAGCGCTGTATCGACAATTAATTCTTTTGTACCAGAATTTAAGATAAGTATGGCGCATTTGAATAATTCCGAGTACGCGGATATGTACCTAATGTACGGGCGGGCTCAGGGAAATAGTCTAGAAGCCCAAAGATTGTACCGAGTACAGTTCCTTCATAGCCCGTTACCACATTTGCCGCTGTTGACAGACGCCCGAGAGAACACTGACAAATTCCAACAGGACAAGCTCGTGAGAGAGTGCAGAAGACCTTGAGGAACAGGTACTTTATTGAAATGATTCGTCATTATTTTAACAAAGTGGATTTAATCAATAATTACTTAAGGTTCTTACCATTGTCGAAAACGATCTTGGAACAAGTACCCGGCGAATTGGGAGACCATTGTGGGTGTAAATTACATTATGGTTTGGCGAATTCTGCATGTTCATCAATTTCCCCCGTATCACCTTCAAAAGGTTCAAGCTCTGAACGACGCAGACTATCCTGGGCTAGTTGACATTTCTCAGTGGTGTGTTGACAAAGTAGGTCATGACCATCAGTTCTCGAGTATTCTGTTAACAGCCGAAGAAGCCAATTTTCCCCGTGACAGTATACTCAACTTGCACAACACTCACCGGAGTCAAGATAACCCCCACGGGACTAGTGTGAGATCTCATGATATTGTTGGTGACCATTTAGTTGGTCCCTTTTGACTTCCGCCTACGTTAAATGGTCAGGCATACCCGAGCTACTCGAAGACGTACTGTTAGAATTGAGAAGGCGCATCAAGTTTCTTCACGATGGAGTTCCACTCCAATTTACACTCTTAAAAAAAGGGTGTATTTTCAAACCTTTAAGAGTTTTTTCTTGTCCCATATTTAGCACCTTAACAGGTTTATAAAGGATGTTATTCTACACCTTAAAAAGCAGTTTTCCTGCTAGGGTGTTTATTTACACTGTTTGGGGTGCTTATGTCCTCCGTTTTGGTTCCTTTGTTAACAGTTTGTGGTATAAAACTATTCCCTTCAGGGTTATTATCTACTCCCTCTAGGGTACAAGACCACTCCTTTAAGGGTACCAAACGACTCCCTTCAGGGTGTTACACTACCCCTTCAGGGTTCTGCAATACTCCCTTAAGGGTTCTATAATACTCCCTTTAAAGTTTTTAACTACTCCCTTTAAGGTTCTAAACTACTGCCGTAAGGGTGCTACAATACTCCCTTTAAAGTGTTAAAATACTCCTTTTAGGGTACTAAACTACTGCCTTAAGGGAGCTACACCCTTACGAGGTGTTAAATCACTCAATTTACGGGGTAATATAACACCCTTTATACACCTTTTCAAGTTTTTAATTTGGGACAATAAAAATCCCTTTAGGGCGTTTAAATTAACATTAAAGAGTGTTTTTTTACAGATATTACACCCTTAATATACCATTAAAACACCCTTTTTTAAAAGAGTGTAGAGCTCATCTTGACGCGATCTCCCGATTTGAACCCGTGTGACTTTTTCATCTGGGACTACCTTAAAGAATTAGTTTACAAGACTGAAGTTTGGGACGTTGACGACCTGTGACAACGTAACACAGTTGGAATCTTTGAAAGAGTTCGAGAATCGTTTGTACGACGAGCTCGTACCTGTATTAAAACCGGAGGTATCCATTTTGAACCATTTTTGTAATGATTTTAATAAAACCGAAATATGCATTTGTAACTTCAATTCTAAGTAACTCACATTTATGTCAATTGTTTAAAAAACTTTATCTAAGTGTTATTAGATCCATTGTAGGACTTGACACTTAATATTCAAGTCTATTAATGACATCAGTTATGGTCATTATCGTTCCACCCATTATAAACAAATGATTACTAAATTGAAGCAATTGTAAGCATTCGCTAGTACCATTTAACGTATTCAAAACTAACAAGTACCATTCCGTGTCTTCAACAGTAAAAGTACCATGCATTCCGTTTCCTTATAACTCGTATTTCGCTTTTGTGCGCTTTCCAAAATAAGAAACACTATCCCAGCATCCATCGAGGAAAATACTTCGAATTGGCATTTGCCTCGTACAAGTTGGTTATTTCCAAAATTTCTGACCATGTATAACCGTGTTGATTAAACTCGATTCTTGGAAATAATGGAACATGACATTAATAAAATCATTGTAGGATTTAGCACACTTCTGCTAGTTCAATAATTAACTTTTGGCATTTACTACTGTGTTTATACGCTTCACCGTTAAAAAACCAATGAATAATAAATGGAAACAATTGGGTTCAAGGCAGAATATTGAACTTCACATTACTGGCTATTTCGTTGTTTTGTGGGCCTAAAACTCTGAAACAAAGCATTTTAGGACCCATGTTCACGGGTCATTTTTGACTCATTAGGACCCAAATAACACGCCTTAATTTCTATGACAAACGTATTTGTAACCAGTGTTGGAAATAAGGCGGTGGCGACGGTCAAAGACCATTTTATTTTGGGCTATGACCAATAAATTAAATGGAATCTGAGGGGTTCACTGGTCATAATGACCAGTTTATTTTTAATTAAAAGTATAATTCTAAACCGAAAAGAGAAAATGATAAAAGCGTTGCGCTCTCAGCTTCTGACAGCCAATGAAATTGCGGATTTTGACTTATTTCTACTCCTAAATCGAACGTATTTTATGGCATCAGGCAGTAATGCAATTTGACGTTCTTCCGCTCCAATCAGTCAGATTCGTCGAGCTAAATGCGAAACATCTAGATCATTCATTAAGAATATGTTTAAGAAACATAAGCATAGAAGACATTGATGCCTATCCTGCAATTTCTTTATGGCTTTTAGAAACAAAAAGAAAAGTCAGAAAGGAGTAGAAGATGATGTAAAACTGTAAATACGGATAAATTTTTATTCGAAGAACAAGAAGACGATGAAATATTTTTTAAAGTTCCTTAAGAAATGTGATAAATATGAGAGCTCTTTGGTTTGTGATAAATAAATATCATTATAGTTCCTAATCGTTATTAACAATTCACTTTCAAAAGTAAAATAAAAGGAGGAGGGAGATAAGTGGGGTAGAAAAGAATGGTCATGACCAGTAAATTATTTTTAAGTAGGGGGTATTATGGTCATATTGACCAGTACTTTTAAAAAGGTTATTTCCAACACTGTTTGTAACACCCTGTATTATCCGCCTACTCAAGGCGGAATGATTAAACAGCCCGGAGAAGCCAACTTTTAAGCTCGATTATAGGTCAGTCAACTGAAGAATCTGAGAGACGATACTCTCCGTGGAAGCTATTATCCGAGAAAGGTTCGTCCTTATTTATTTAGAAGTAAACTAAATTTGGATAAACTCTTTTTAAAAAGGAGTCTTACTACTAAATTAAGAGTCGAACATTCGAAAGAATTAAAAAAAAATAAAGTACTACTTCTGATAAGTCTAAATCTAGTCTCTTAGACTCGGTATAGTAGATAGGCCGTGGCCACAGCGAAGAATGATGGAAAAGTCGGCAGATAGAGAAGTTTCTCTCAGTGCCAGGAATTTCTTTTGTTCTTATAATCACTGGAAAGGAAAGACTAATATAATTTTTTTCCTCCCTTCGAGTTTCACCTGACAAAGTCGGTAATAACGGCTTATGGGGTAAAGTTTGAACGTAGTACGAAGAATTTAAATCTACGGTAACCGCGAGTCGAAGCTGAAGTCGAATTAAGGGCTAGGTGCGAGGACAAGTTCAAGAGACGTTTCTCGGTAAATTAAATAGAGGTTAAACTCCGAACAAACTCGAACGAGAACTTCGGTACGCTTTAATAGCGTTGGCAATTTGGCTCGACGAAGCTAGACGTTGGGCGGCTTCGACTCTCCAGTTCTCGCTCTTTAAGGTGGAAAACGTAAATAGATTGTCATTTTCATTGGAATCCATCCAGCAGGATCGTCTTCTCTGGCGCGCCGTGTTTATGTCCGCCACTCACTCGTTATCTACCATCTATTCTCTAATGTTTGTTGAGACGCGGAGGACGAGGCGGTGCCGTGTCCTTAATCGAGGAGGACGACTCGGAACGGATTCTGCCGCTGATAATCCGCGAAAAGCGAAAAATAATTATCGCGACTCCCCGCCATTTCGATAATTTACCCGATAATGAGCGCCAACGTTTTAATCGAAGATAAAGCGGCTAATCCCGAGAAAAAGGCTACTTTCTAGAAAACAAAATTCGCTTTCAAGGTGTCTTTCATTGTCTATAGTCAAAACGGATTATTTTTCTTGGCTGAAAGTCGACTTGACTACGGAGAAATATGGCTTTTAAGATGACGTCAATGATGACATCATTAGCGAACGTAGTTTCCAGGTGGCACGGTTAGTTAAAAAAACAAGTGTAAAGGCAAACCACAATTCCCAATGGCAGACATTTTTCACTTAACCTTGGAGCTCGGACGCGTAACCGCAATCCACTTAAGGAAGAAAATGATCAAACGTACAAACACGGCGACGTAAACGCGAAACGGCCACCGTTCAAACGATATTTGAAGATTGATATCTCCAACTTCTCCAAGCGACGCTCAAAACATCGTCGGAAAAGAGACGCGTTTTCGAGGATAAACCCATTTAAAAAATTACACCGAAATAAGCCGGAAAGAACGATAGAGCAAAGACGTCGCCTTCTCAGAACCGCTTTTAGTTTTCCCAGAGAACCGACAAGAAAAGCGACCCTTTACTCGTATTAACATCAAAGAGGTATAAAAGTGGACGTAACACTGTCATTCTCGATCTTATTTTTGGACAGAAACGTCCGACACCTAGTCACGTCGCATTCCTTAAAATGGAATGAGGCCAACAACTAAAGAGCCGGAGCGGAAAAAACCCACAGTCTCCCGACTTGCCGCGAACAACGCCAAACAATTCTTTTCTTCTATCCTTGAGAGATGGAGAGGTGCTATGGAGACAGCCTAGACCCGAATATAATTGCAATTCTAAAATTTCTACCCCTTTCGGCTACCCTCCCACGGGTTTACTTTATGTTACGGTAACAAAAAAAAAACAAGAGGAGATAAAGAAAAAAGTAATCAAAAAGTGGTTTATATCTTCTCAGAGAGTTGGTAACGAGGTAAAAATGGAAGCTGCATCAGTTCTATATATTGACTTTCTCCCATAACGTTGGATCGTGCTTTGAATTAAATACCAAGCGTAAACACTTTATTTTATAAATATATATATCAAACATATATAAAAATATATATATCAAACATATAAATATATATATATCAAAAATATATAAAAATATATATATCAAACATATAAATATATATATATCAAACATATATAAAAATATATATATCAAACATATATAAAAATATATAGATCAAACATATATAAAAATATATATATCAAACATATATAAAACATATATATCAAACATATATAAAACATATATATCAAACATATATAAATATATATATATATCAAACATATATAAAAATATATATATCAAACATATATAAAAATATATATATCAAACATATATAAAAATATATATATCAAACATATATAAAAATATATATATCAAACATATATAAAAATATATATATCAAACATATATAAAAATATATAGATCAAACATATATAAAAATATGTATATCAAACATATAAATATATATATATCAAACATATATAAAAATATATATATCAAACATATATAAATATATATATATCAAACATATAAAAATATATATATCAAACATATATAAATATATATATATCAAACATATAAAAATATATATATCAAACATATAAATATATATATATATCAAACATATACAAAAATATATATATCAAACATATATAAAAATATATATATCAAACATATAAAAATATATATATCAAACATAAAAATATATATATCAAACATAAAAATATATATATCAAACATATATAAAAATATATATATCAAACATATATAAAAATATATATATCAAACATATAAAAATATATATTTTTTTTATTTATGTATAAATTCCCTGTGCCTATTTTAATCATTTTTGGAATGGGATTATTTTATTTTGTTACAGATGCTGTTTTTTTTGTCGGCTCGCGTAGGCGGGACCTACTGTTTCCAATATTCCTTCCAACAAGTAAATTCATAATGCCAAAATCGTAGTGAAAAAACGATGGCAACACAATATTACTTAATTCGTCTAAGGGGTCAAAAATGTTTGGACAAGTTGACGGTGTTATAACATTTAACAAAACTTTCGTAATTTTTAAATACCAATTTAAGAAGCTAGAAAATTACTTTATTGTTAATAGTTAAAACAAAATTAGTACCAGTTAAATTAATATGAAAGAAAGAGGGGACTGAATTTATTAAATAATATTAGTTTATTAGTAGCTTACTTTTACAATACGTCTCGACAAAACAAAAATCTATATCGTTTATATAGAAGAATAAAACTAACCCCAAAGCTAAGGTAATTTGCCAGTAATAAACACAATTACTCAATAAGAAACTCGAACGTTGTAACAACGCCATTGGTGGAATATAGAGTATGGCTGATATTAATTGAATTTATTATCGTCGCAGCTAGTTGTATCAAAGCGATAGACGACTGCTACCTTTGGTTGCACCAGCGAACGAGACCGTAGACGAAACCCCGACTAGAGGATAAAGTCTACACGCGCCTATAAACCGGGGGGGGAGGATGGGCTTCCTGAAAGAGGATTATATTACTAGGCAGGCAGGTACATGTAAGGGCTTTCCGTTACCCGGGGCAACGAAAACGTCTTCTACATCAGCTGACTCCGTGGTGAATATACATCCCCCTTTCGCCCTCCGTGAAAATGGTCGCGTAGCAACGACAAAGTTTTTAAGAAAGAGCGAGAGATATAAGGCATCCCTTATTGATACCATATACTTAAGTGATATCCCAGACTACCCGTTTATTTTCGTCAATAAACTGCGCCGTAGTCTGGAAAATAGAAATTTTTTCGCGAATATTTAGGATAATAAAAGTTTCTAGGCGGCCCACCACCTTCCCTGCCCCCCACCCCTGTCCATTCTTTAGCTGAGACAGACGTTTCCTCCGAATAGGAAAAACCTAGCAGACGTAAGAATGCCAAGCCAGAGTTCATTGGGTGCCTCGCTTTCCGAATAATATTTTCTTAAAATGTTGCTTTTCAACTTGTCCCCGTAGCCGAAATTCCATAGCGTAGGCGTATAAACGCGTTGTCCAAACGCCGGAGAGTGACCTTATAGAGTCGCCACGCTCGGGAACAAACAATAAAGTATTATACGATGGGATGTCGTTCCCCCGAGCGGTAGCCTGTTTACCGAATAAGCCGGGTTCTGGGAAACATCGCGTCTCCTACATATTTAAACGTAAATGAAGCTCGTTTATACTCTATTTGCCGAGGGTACGAAGTGGTTTCCACGCGAAATTCACGATATTTTTAATATATCACGAACCAGGAATTGAATTAAAATTAATAAAGTACTTTCCGATTAGGTAAAAGTTTCGGATTTTACCAAGTGGTTTGGGGCAAATTAATAAACTTACGAAATTAAATTTATTCATTAAAGCTCTTAGATATAAATTATATTATTAACCGCAGTCACAGTCAGTTTAATAACGTTGTCGTGTTAGTATAGCTGAAGGATATAAACAATTATCTTAAATTTCTCGTGGTAAAATAAAAAAATTAAGATACGCTTTATAGTCGCTTTATTATTATTTGAATAAATTAGCGAAATTGCCGGATTTTCTAAAATTCATAAGTTTTATGTATACTAATAGTAGTCAGTTAGGCACCTCCATAGGCCCAAGTTATCTAGTGACTTTTAATGCCATTATTTCAGGCATTGCGTAGGAAGGTGTCGGCCAGCACTTCACGCTATACTATTTTTAATGTTTAAGCTTAGTTTCTCTTTTCAATATAACAGTCGCGAGCCAGATTTCTCGCACGGTACTGATGAGTTCCAAATAGAACGGAACCGGTCTACCGTTGGAATTTCTGGCTATTTTATTTAGTTTTTTATGTAGTTTTTTACTCGAAGATCTATTTGATCCGAGATTCGCGTCTTTTTGTTTGCTCGAAGACCTATTGGTACGAGTTATTTGTAAGTTTTTTAATTTCTTCAAATTTGTTTAGGGTTTAGCTATTTTATCCCTTTTAATTAGGGACTAATCTATTTATTCGCGTATTTTACCAACAACTCCCTACACTAACTATTACCGTTAACCTCAACAAATAGTTACGGCAATGGAGATAAAACTTCAATACGACAATAAATATTAGTATTTGTATGTTTATTTTGCCATATTTATTATTCGCGCTAATTACTACCGTCGTGGGAGTATAAATTTAGGGTTAAACTGAGGACAAAAACGCAATATTTACGAGGAAAACATCATGCATTTTTAAGCGGCTGAAGAATACGGCCATGGCGATAGAGTTCGTTCCTATTAAATCAATATCGGGCTCGTTATTAGTCCACTAGATGGAGCTTCATAATGGAACAAGCGTGTAAGGCACGAAGCCGCGTGTGTTCCGTAGCAGATGGAACGTATTGATCCTCTACCCTTGCCAAAAATAACGCTCGTTAGCCTTTCAGTGGGAAAAGGTGTGACACAGTCGTATAACGAGCATCCCCCTTTTCTTCTTCAATAGCGCGCGGTACTTAATGAAAGCGACCGATACAGGCTGCAGACCGAGACTAAAAAAGCTAAGAAATCTTGACAAGCATTCTCCTCCCCCTCGCCGCGATCTGTTTTCATAAATAGGTCTTAAAACGTACGCGGATCATTGTAAGCGCGACGCGCGTAATATTGGCTCTCTATTATACGGAAGAGGCAACATCTTTCGGGGAATGAGAAAATAAATAACGAGCTTAAGGGCGGATGGTGGAGGGGGAACGCTTGCGGATGATAAATGATCATTTGTTGAAAAGAGAATCCACGCTTCGTTTTTTCTCGAATCGCGCGCTACATTTTTTAAAAGCTTTTTAGAACGCCGGAGAAATACAAAAAGGGGCAAGGTCGTGGTGGGAAATTTGACATTTGCCTCCATCGAGGTTGTTTGCCCAAATCGTGGGAAGTGGGTCTCTAGGGTAAAATAAATGCATATTTTATTCACGAAAATGCGCTTCAGATTTCCACCGGTAGATGAAAAATAGACGAAAACGTCTGTAGAAGTGTTCCAACAGCGGAATTAATGAAATACATAATTACAATGGCCCCTTTTTTTAACAGGGAGGAGTTTTAAGAACTCTACCGGTCGGGTGGAAACTCGGAACAACTCCTTCCGCGTTGAGTTTGCAAGTTCTCTCCCCACTGGTTAAAGGGTTTTTCCACTGAGCTCATCGGTTTCCCCTTTCCATCAAAACTTGTAGAGGTTAACGGTAATAGTTAGTGTAGGGTGCTGTTGGCTCGCGTGGCTTGAAGGGCTTGCCACCACCCTCCTACGCATTGTAACCCGGCCACCCGAATTAATGGCTTTAAAAGTCGCTTGATGACTTAGGCCTAAGGTGGTGCCTAGGGTATTAGCCTAACTGATTATTATTATTATTATTATTATACAATTAAACCGATAAAATGATAAAACAATAGAAAATATACAATTATAAATACCATGTACAATGGTATATACAATAATAATAGATGAATTAATTAATATTAATTTTGCTCTATGTTTTTGTAAAAATGCCTTTTAAATAAGGGAGGAATCCAACGAGGGGCTAGTCACTTAGGTAATCAAGTGTACAGATCGTCGGTAATCACGGGAAATAGCTTAAGAAAGCCACTGGAAATCACAGATAAATTGTGAAAAATCGCTGGAAATTACAGATAAATTGTGAAAAATCGCTGGAAATCACAGATAAATTGTGAAAAATCGCTGGAAATCACAGATAAATTGTGAAACATCGCTGGAAATCACAGATAAATTGTGAAAAATCGCTGGAAATCACAGATAAATTGTGAAAAATCGCTGGAAATTACAGATAAATTGTGAAAAATCGCTGGAAATCACAGATAAATTGTGAAAAATCGCTGGAAATCACAGATAAATTGTGAAAAATCGCTGGAAATTACAGATAAATTGTGAAAAATCGCTGGAAATCACAGATAAATTGTGAAAAATCGCTGGAAATCACAGATAAATTGTGAAAAATCGCTGGAAATTACAGATTAATTGTGAAAAATCGCTGGAAATTACAGATTAATTGTGAAAAATCGCTGGAAATTACAGATTAATTGTGAAAAATCGCTGGAAATTACAGATTAATTGTGAAAAATCGCTGGAAATCACAGATAAATTGTGAAAAATCGCTGGAAATTACAGATAAATTGTGAAAAATCGCTGGAAATCACAGATAAATTGTGAAAAATCGCTGGAAATCACAGATAAATTGTGAAAAATCACTGTAAATAACAGATAAATTATGAAAAATCAGTGGAAACCACTGAGAAACTAGTGGAAATCTCCGAATGTTTATCGAAAAT
This sequence comes from Leiobunum rupestre, assembly GCF_980474605.1. NCBI lineage: Eukaryota > Metazoa > Arthropoda > Arachnida > Opiliones > Sclerosomatidae > Leiobunum > Leiobunum rupestre. The sequence continues at coordinate 42,859,345 of NC_143389.1, forward strand.
CAGTAATCAGGGGTACAAAGATTTTACGAGTGACTAGCCCCTCGGAATCCAATTACTGGATCCGCGAGCAGGATTAAATAAAAACAAAAAGTACACTTTCTCGAGTAGCGACATAAACATATAGTATAAAAAGGAGAAAGATAAAATTACCAATGAACCACAAAATATTTACAATATTTACAAGGTTTACATTGAAATTAAAATTGAATTTCAAGTTTACGATACAGAAGTGAGGAGCCGCCCAACCGACCAAAACGTTCTTTAATAAGAAAGTGAAAAGATCGCGCTTATTTAAATGGCTTTATTCCTAATCGACTGAGAATCCTTTTGGTGAAAATCATAATATTTAGAAAAAAATTCATCCGTTGGAGAAAATAATTGCGGGTCTTTGTAAAAGGAATAAGACTTGAGGGTCTCAGAAGTAAAGATATACAGGTTGTTTCAAAAGGTTATGTACACATTTTAAGGAGTTGTAGGGGGTGAGTTAAGAAGTATGCCTGTTTTCCCCCATTTTTCTACGATGAGTTATGAGAGCGCCAGAGAGCTTCAAAGTGTGGCCTACTAGCGCCTGGAAGTAGGCTGCAACAAGCGGAAAACCAAGCAGCAGGGACTTTAAATACTGTTTAAGTTTACCTTTTACGCTGGTTACCTCGATTTGTTTACAAAGTCCTTTTTTACCCATCAAGGTTTTTCGCTTGTTGCAGCATACTTTCAGGGGCTAGTAGGCCACATTTTGAAGCTCTCTGGCGTTCTTTTAACTCATCGTAGGAAAATGGGGGAAAAAACAGGCATACGTCTCAACTCACCCCCTACAACTCCTTCAAATTTTTCCTTGAAAACACCCTGTATACGCCGAAAGACGCGGATTCCTCGCTAAGAACACACGTAAGGAGGCGCATTTTTCTCCAGGCCCCTTCTAGAGCTTCTGCAAATATAAAAATGTGTGTATATGAGAGGGAGAATCGTAGCTATGGGCGGCCGAATAGATCCGGAACCATCATGTAAAATAAGGGATTTAAGAGTAACACGTTCCGAGTAGGGCGGGCTCTCCGGCCGCGGCGGAGAGCAGTGCGAGGTTTCGGGGGATGGATGCGATTCTTCAGGGTGCATTTTCTTTTAAAAACATTTGGTCCGTATACACTGTCAGTTTTTAGTACGCCGCCACCAGAGAGCCCTTCCTCGGTATCCATGAATTATGCATTTTTTTTTGGGGTGAACTGAGGTCGCGCCTTTAGTCGATGCAGGTTCGGTAAAGTAGCTTCCCCTCTAATGCCAATTGAGCCGGGACCGCTGTATATGGCTGTAGGAAAAGGTGTACGTTTAGGCAGACACCTTCCAAGCTTTCGGTCGCTTTTGCTCGAGTTGGCCCTACACGGCGTATATTCCATTTGGACATATCCCTTCGCTACGCGAGGCTTCGTTTCAATGCTCCGAGCTTAGCATACTAATGCGGACAGCTGAACGGAGAGACCCGATAAGTTTCGGCGCCGGTATAAAGACGCACGCGGGATCTCTTCTGGCAACCCCGTTCTACGCTGCTAAGATGATGACTCTCCCGAAAGAGACTAGGAGGTCACGGCCTTGGCCCAAAGAAGAGGAACGGGGGAAAATTTATAAAAACTTACTTTTTTTGTATAAATTTCTGTAAAAAATACGAAAGAAATCGAAAGATCGCTTTTCAAGTTTCGCCAATCTTCAATTACCCACTAGAGTCGCGATGAATATTTTCTAGGAATAAAATAATTTCAGCGTGCTATTTATTGACTTGTCAGTTTGCTGAAAGTTCAGCTTAAATCTGGCGTACTCAGGCGTTTATGCTAGGTCAACAGAAGCGCGATGGAACGGTAATAGGGAGTGTAGGGATCTGTTGGCTCGCGTGGCATGAAGAGCTTGTTCTAACCGAACCTTTTTTCGGCACTGATACTCTCTTCAAGCTGTGACTTGGACTCGCGACTTACCGTTTTGGATGACTACTTTTTGATAAAAATGTAAGCCTAATATCGGAGAGCACGTTCTGGAGTCGCGAGGGGCTTTGGCTTTGGCTACGTTCAGCGGGACTCAGCGGACTCAGCGCTGAGCTCAACGGTCAGCAGTTTTTTGCTGAACGGGTTTTTTGACTTCCGGTTTTGACGTCACGTTGATCATCGGAGACTCAGCGGAAACATCGACTGAGCGAGATGGTTTTTCCGTTGCTCATCGGTGTCGTGACGTCATTCGACAAAGTTAAAGGAGGGGTAGCAGACGATATTTTGTTCGTTAAGTCAGCGAACTATAAATCGTACAACAACTTTTAGATTTTTGTGACGTAGCGTTGATTAAAAGAACTCAACGATAACTCAACGGTTTTTCTCCGTTGATAGTTGTTGAACGCAGCCTTTGTTTAGAAGCCCGCGTGCGAATCGTGCGTGATAAAAAAACATGAGCTCGTGACGCCGAGAAAAACGTTTTTAATTTTTATCATTTTAGCTTTATATTCCGCCTATCTATCGGCAACCAGATATTTCGGCTTAGCGGAAGTCTCGCATATTTTAGACACGAGAGGGCTCTGTTTTGAGAAAACATCTTGATTACGCAATAACTATGAAAATCAGTTTGGTTGTAAATCTCGTTAAAAGTCATACTTATTGTTATTATGTTACTTATATTATTATTAAGATTACAGTTGGTCTATTACGACTTATTTTATGTTTTTTCAATTATAGGGACTTGGCAGCATGACGTCACGCCGTATCTTTGGCTATGGCCGCCATGCTGGTAATCGTTTTTTTTTTTCAATTGGAAAAAGCATGGGTGACGTATTATATACGTCATGCTGCCAAGTAACTATAGACAACTATGGAATTCCGCTCGGAAATAAAAAAAATTACCAACAATAATTACATATGATTCTGGGACGCCTAAAGGAAGAGACAAATAAACGTGTTGAGGTTAAAGGTAATTGTAAGGGTAGGGTTGGCCCGCGTTGCATGACGGGCTTACCACCACTCTCTCTGTCACTGGCAATAAAAGACGGTAGATTAATTGGACACTATGGTGGCGCTTTGGACATTAGCCTAGCTGATTATTTATCTAGATATAACCATCTTTGCTTTTAAACTCTCATCGTATTGTTTCATTATGGTCATCAACGTGTTGTCCAATTTATTAGCTACCTTCACTTTATGTTGTTAACATTATTCAACTTATCTGGTTGATTTATAAAATACATCAGCAAGGTGTCAATGTTTCAAATAAAATTATTGTGTTCACAATTCTGGGTAAATATATGAGTTCCTTTTTAATTCTAAACCTCGGATTTCAGGGACATCCGATCAAGTAATTGTAAAAAAAACAAACAAACTGCCGATTATTGGTTATATTTTTTACAACAAACTCCATTCATTGTTTTTATAGGACAATTTAGATAGTTGGAATTTTATAATGGTATTGATTTGATTGCATATTCATTACTCAGCCATTTGGTTGCACCTCAATTTGATTGCATTTTCGTTACTCAGCCATTTGGTTGCACCTCAATTTGATTGCATTTTCGTCACTCAGCTATTTGGTTGCTCCTCGATTTGATTGCATTTTCGTCACTCATCCATTTGGTTGCTCCTCAATTTGATTGCATTTTCGTTACTCAGCCATTTGGTTGCACCTCAATTTGATTGCATTTTCGTCACTCAGCTATTTGGTTGCTCCTCGATTTGATTGCATTTTCGTCACTCATCCATTTGGTTGCTCCTCAATTTGATTGCATTTTCGTCACTCAGCTATTTGGTTGCTCCTCGATTTGATTGCATTTTCGTCACTCATCCATTTGGTTGCTCCTCAATTTGATTGCATTTTCGTCACTCAGCTATTTGGTTGCTCCTCGATTTGATTGCATTTTCGTCACTCATCCATTTGGTTGCTCCTCAATTTGATTGCATTTTCGTTACTCAGCCATTTGGTTGCACCTCAATTTGATTGCATTTTCGTCACTCATCCATTTGGTTGCTCCTCAATTTGATTGCATTTTCGTCACTTATCCATTTGGTTGCTCCTCAATTTGATTGCATTTTCGTCACTCAGCTATTTGGTTGCTCCTCGATTTGATTGCATTTTCGTCACTCATCCATTTGGTTGCTCCTCAATTTGATTGCATTTTCGTTACTCAGCCATTTGGTTGCACCTCAATTTGATTGCATTTTCGTCACTCATCCATTTGGTTGCTCCTCAATTTGATTGCATTTTCGTCACTTATCCATTTGGTTGCTCCTCAATTTGATTGCATTTTCGTTACTCAGCCATTTGGTTGCACCTCAATTTGATTGCATTTTCGTCACTCAGCTATTTGGTTGCTCCTCGATTTGATTGCATTTTCGTCACTCATCCATTTGGTTGCTCCTCAATTTGATTGCATTTTCGTTACTCAGCCATTTGGTTGCACCTCAATTTGATTGCATTTTCGTCACTCATCCATTTGGTTGCTCCTCAATTTGATTGCATTTTCGTCACTTATCCATTTGGTTGCTCCTCAATTTGATTGCATTTTCTTTACTCAGCCATTTGGTTGCACCTCAATTTGATTGCATTTTCGTTACTCAGCTATTTGGTTGCTCCTCGATTTGATTGCATTTTCGTCACTCATCCATTTGGTTGCTTCTCAATTTGATTGCATTTCCTTTACTCAGCTTTTTGGTTGCACCTCAATTTGATTGCATTTTCGTTACTCAGCTATTTGGTTGCTCCTCGATTTGATTGCATTTTCGTCACTCATCCATTTGGTTGCTTCTCAATTTGATTGCATTTTCTTTACTCAGCTTTTTGGTTGCTCCTCAATTTGATTGCATTTTCTTTACTCAGCCATTTGGTTGCACCTCAATTTGATTGCATTTTTGTCACTCAACCATTTGGTTGCTCCTCAATTTGATTGCATTTTCTTTACTCAGCTTTTTGGTTGCTCCTCAATTTGATTGCATTTTCGTCACTCAGCCATTTTTGTTGCTCTTACGTCACTCATTCGTTGCGCGGCCATTTTATTAACTCCTAAGTTACACACCCTCTTGGTTCTCTTTCGTCACTCGACAAAAAAATTGAGACTAAAACGTGGTTTTTGAGTCAAGTAGTTTTCAATTATCTTATGTCTCTTGACTATTGGTTTATATTCATTTGTCTTTTAGAGCCTGATTAAAACAAAATTTTCCCGAAATTTGTAAACCATAATTATTTATCTTAAATTCGACCGTAATTGCTCTCATTAAAAACATCTGGTTAATCTTTAAACAAAAAATTTCGGGTTACCAATTTTCGTTAAGGGATGCGTTTAAATGAAATATTTTGGCTTCCATAGAGCTTTGCTTAGGTTTACCGCGGGACTTTGTTCATTTTAATTATTTAACGGCACAAAGACGCTTAGCTTGATCTCGCAATTTCACAGTCAACGAAATTTGGAGCTTCAAATTTAACAAAACGTAAAATACAACATCTAGAAATATCTCGAGGATGTTCAAAATTTATCGTTCAAAAGGCGAAAGTGTCAAGATTTCTTTATGCAAGCGGAAGACTGGTGGGCGAAAGGAAACGAAGTTTGGTGTCCGTTGAGGCGCGGGAACTCTGCGGAGAAAGAGAGAGAAGGAGGCGAATCGGGACGACTGATGGCGTAATTGAAAAATCGAGTCGCTGAGGAAACTGGACACTTTGCGGGTCGCGGGATGCTGATCGAGCCAGACAACGGATGGCCGCGGCAGCTTCATTAAAACCTCCCCTCTCACGGAGAAGACACTTTTCCTATACGCGCTTAAATCAGGGCTCCGTTCTGATTTTGTTCGGCGGAAAGAGGAAACAGCTTCGAGATCCGAGAACGTCCAGGACAGGGCGCGGAGAACAATTTAAGGGCTGACCTTCTTTCGATAAATGCGCCGCGGAAGCCGAGACGGAGGTCAAAGAACTTGTTGGCGGGGATCAATTCTAGCGAACGGCTATTACGTAGAAAAATAAAGCTGATGGCCGCGGCTTTGAATGCACTGCCTGGAGTGATTGGCTGTCCCTATTTTGTTTCGCGCGCGATCGGATGACGGTGGACCAATTCCCTTTCCGACCATTACAAGTGAAAGAAGCAAATCTTCAGTATCTAAAAAATATCCCCACTCCAAGCTTATTCAACGAAGAATTCTCTATTTCCTAAAATTCCCCTATTCCGTGTCCCTTTTTGCGCTATTTTACAGGAAATATACCTTGAAAGGACCAAATAAGTGGCTGCGCCGGAGCTCTTCTACGTGTCTTCCATAAAATTAGTTCTAGCGGAAAATAAGCTGACGGCACCCTACGGACTCGTGCTAGGCTCGAAACTAAATTGCTTCCTCAACAGGGATAAGATACACCGTTAGGCTTGACCTTATACGCAAAGGTTGGACCGAGATGTAAATATATTCTTGAGGATCGCGTGATGCCCCCGATTTCTTCTCCACGGATCGACTTCCTTGTTACGATTCCCTTATTGAGATTACGATAGCTGCATTACGGTTATGTACTAGTATGAAAATAAATGCTCGGAATTGTTTATTTATTATCCACAAAATTTCCGATTTATTTAAGAAAGGTTTGGTAAAAAGAATATAATTTTAACTTATTTAATTATGTTTTTTACGCAACCAAGCATTTATTTGAATTAAAAAGATATTTATTTAAATAATTGTTTGTTTTGTTTAAATAATAGGCTTATCCACTTTCGATTATTTAAACATTTTACAATTATTATTCAAATATTGGTTACTTAAATAAATATTATTTAAATATCGCCGGACTAATTTTATCCATGGATAAAAGTTAATCGAACGCCGACCTCTAATGAAAATAAATGTATTATTATTAAACTAATTTGAACATTAGGACGCTGTTAAAATATTTAAATTTTACCAAAAATAGAAACGTCGCTACGTCTCAATCTTGGCAATATAAAATAAAATATTCTAGCCTCGATAGTTACGCTACCCGTAACAATGACCTTTAGCCTAGCCTGTTACGCGGAGAGAAAGTATCTTCATCCCAATTCCCAACGAATATCCTCATCTCGTAAACAGCCCCACATCGTCTTAAAATCCGTACCGTAAACAAAGGAAAATGAATAGCGAGATAAGCGCCTTAGTTTGCTCGTCGCGGCTTCCACGGCCCGGGCCTACAAACTCTCTTAATCCGCGGAGGCCCGAGAGCGGAGCTGGAGAAAAGAGAGAAAACGACTGGAGCCCCTCCTTAGTCCCCCTCCCCATTCAAAGATCAACAATTTTAAATTACCAAAACACTATCAAAATGCAAATGTATAAAGAGACGAAATTGCTACAGTCCCGAAAGGAAAGGACATTATTCGAAAAGACGAGAGTGGCGACCCCTCTTTGAATAGAAATGATTGAAAACGCGAGCAAAATCGAATGGCTTCCGTCCTATAAAGCCTCTTTCGAACCCACGCGCGACTGACCCACTAACAGCGCCTCCTCCGCCGAAGCTAAGCGCTCGTCAAACGTACTAAATCGCCTCGGAACTTCAATACGACTTAACCCCGCCCTTATTACGCGAGTGCGCTGAACCCCTTTAAAGAGAGGGTTCTTCGAGAAGACGAAATGAAAATCTCGCCTGAGCCGAGTCCTTCGCCGGGTTCAAATCTCGGAAGAAGGAACGCGCGTGATAAATCCATTCGGACCGCTACTGGCCTCTCGGGTATTCGCGCTATAAGGGTCAACCCTTCGCGGACTTAAGTCAGAGTGATTCCCCAACCGGACGGGAAAACTGCGTAGAACTTTTAATCGAAGGGAGAACCGAGGGACCCCGATAGTATTTTTTTTTATTTCGCTCGCTAACGTATAGATGGCGCGATGGTGGAAGAAAAGAGAGAAAGTATAAATGTATTGACTGAATTCGCGATTGTGACAGACTTTGAAGAATGGCTGGAGGTCGCGACTCACTCCCTCACGGCCCGCGTTGAGACGAGAAAGAGTGCCGAGATAAAGATTAAGGCGACAGTTTCGGACGTCGTAAACTATACTCGTACCCCGCCTTTCGACGAACTGTTCGCTAATCCTCTTCACCCTTTACAATAGAGTAGCTAAGATCTATTCGTAATCCCCGCTTCGTCGGTCGTTTTGACTTGCAAAGAAGGGTCTTTGTAAATAAAGCGATTTTAGTGACGTCCGTCAGACACCTTCCTACGGAGCGAGGCTGGCGCGGGAGGGTTCAAGGGGAACTACCATTTTTATACATTATTTTTATTCTTATTAGAATTTTGGCTGACACGTGGAAAATGGAAAAATGATTTCAGCGCTTTTTCTTTTGATACTGTTAAACGGATTCTTAAACGTAATAAAAATACCACCATCGTCGCGTATTCTACCAATTTTCCGGCTGAGTAATCCTTACGATATTTAAATTGAATATTCAATGAACAAAGGCAAAACTAGAATATTGTTTTACCCGGGAAGATCAATATCCACGACATAAATAACTCCAGTTGTTCGATTAATTTTTTATTCCTCGTCGAGTAGGATTGGTTTACTTCACCATTCGTATGGCCCATTGAGTTGAGAATAATATAGAGCCCCATGCAGACTGGTTTTTCTCCATAGGCTTTAAAATTACCATTAGTGGCAACGGGACTGAAAATCAAGGAACTTTATCAAAGTACACCTGGCGCCTTCTGTTGACAATATTAAACAGCCTTTCACAGAGCATTAAAGTCTCGTGAACTCGCACGCGCGCGCAGTCTGGCGCGAGACGAGAATGCATTGTAGAAGGTATATGATAAAGTTCCTTGATTTTCAGTCAACTCCTTGGTATGGCCATTCGCCCCACACACTACAACCAAGAATGTATATAGATTTCGCAGATAATATGTAGCTTCTGTTTTCACGATTCACGGACGAAAGTTTACGCGTCGAAAGAAAGACTTAGGGGCGTGGTTTTTCTTGTCCGTTCTCCGAATAGGTGCTTCTATAAAATACGGGAGGTCATGTGACAATGTTTTGTCTACGTCACGTAGCTATTGCTCTTGAAGGTAGAGAGCACGCGCTGCATTCGCGAGCCTCTTCGAAATCTGAAGCCCGCGTGCAAAACTCGCGTGAAAGTAAAGCACTGAAATAACTGGAGGCCAAATAATGATAAATCCAGGACATGACTCTATGCGAAAAACCCGTCGAACAGCGCTAACATCCGGCCACTATTACCCCCTATTGGGAAAAATGCGCGATCGCGGACCTACGTCATTTTGGGGGCAAATTTTTTAGGGGCAGTTTTCAAAAATAATACACGTGGTCGTCGTAGTAAATATCCTGGAATATTTATTCACAGTTATCATATCTAGTGTGGTTATTAATGTAAGTACTTTTTTTTACGTACTAGGTTCATAATTAGTATAACATATATAATTATATAATATTAAAGATATACTTTCCTAGAATCGTTAACATTAATCTAAAAATGAGGGGCCAATATGGCAGGATTTTCGAATTACATCCGCCACTTATTTCCGAATTTCGACTTAGTCAACACAAGATGACGTTCGGGAAACCGGAAATTTCTGCTTGATTTTGCTCCCAATTTTTTTTATTTGCACCTTTTCCCCGCCTACTAAAATGGCCGCCCGTTACTTTTGGTGGACGACCGATTTAGTACGTATGAAGGTACCGGAGGCATGTCCTGGATTTATCATTATTTGGCCCATGCTTCAACTATAAGCATTCGTGTGCGAATATTACGCGGTTGAATTAACTCCGATTCGATTAAGTTATCGATTAGCGAAGTTCGTTAGCATCATTCTGTATTCACGAAATAATACAATTTGAACAAAAAAAGTATAGTGGTACGTAAGACTTTTATAGGTCAACGACCATATAAAAGAACTGGAGATCTTTCGTAAGAGAATCGTATTAACGGAGGGATCCTTGTCGAAATTTATTACAACTTAACGTTATGGATGGAACGATTAAAGAGAGAAAACTATCTATAGCCACGGCGTTCTAAATACAACCCGCAAATTGCTTTCCAAAAGTTGAAAGGTGGCCGTAAAGACTCGCCCGAAAACGGGCTAAAAAACGTATACGAAAGGAGGGTCGAAAGTAACCGAGCTCGTGAATGATTCGCGGTTCGCGTGCCGGAATTCATTTTCGATCACGACGGGAGCTTCTCTCTCTTCGTGCTGTTTCATATTTCTCAACAACAATTTCCTAAAGGCTCCCACTAATAAATTTGACATCGGAGTGAGAGAGAAACTCGTTGGCTGTTGGCGCCTACATTAGCGCTTCTTTTCACGCGTAAATGGACGTGTTGAAAGCTTCAAAATATATTCGAAGCGCCATTGATACAGTTTCGTGCTCACGCTAAAACGCCAAATGGCAGTAAAAAAAACTTTTTTTGCACCGCAATATTTTGCATTTATTTATAATGCATAATGGTAATCGAACGAGTTTTGTATAACTATAAAATGACTTAAGGGCTAGACCGAAACTATAAAATCGGCATTTCTATCAGTTTTTAGAACGTTATTTTCTAAACGCGAGATCGAAGTTCGAAAATAAAAGATCGTTTGCTGTTTTACGAAAATCCAACGCTTACGGTTTGAACTATTTTTCGTCCTTGGTCGGGCAGGGGGGGGGGGGGGGTGATCATTTTTTCAATCCTGGTTTTTGTTTTTCTTTCTAGCAATCATTTATTTCGAAGGTTCTCCAGAAGCATTTAGGGTTTGGTGTTTTTACCAGGTTTTTCAAAGAAATAAAAGCACAGCCGTGTAAACTATATATTTCTTGTTGCTCTTTTTCCCCCAAGTTCAACGAAGATAAAGAAAGAGTGCTAACGATTTTTCGATTGCTCGGTTGTTTAAAAATCGCTATCATCGCTGAAGGACGATCGATCGAACAAAATGGACCAAAAACAAATGGCGATGCTTTACCTTCAATATTTACAAAATAATGGCTCTATACTGGTTTTCGAAGAAGATAAATCGAAACTTTACAAAAGTGTCCCTGTTCGAAATTAATTTCGTATCAAATAGATTTTCTTTGAGACGTAGTTCTGTTTAAAAATAAACACCAGAAATAACAATACAGACTCGAACTCCACCAAAGCGCTTTTACGAAATTTCCGATCTGTCTCTTATGTTCTATACAGCGGTTCCTAGAAGGGGTTCCGCGGAAGGGACAAAAGGGTTCCGAGAATTCGCTGCGCGGCCATCTTTGTTTGCGTCCAGAGGCTTTTAAGATAAGTAAAAAAATGGGAACCGCTGTTCTATAGGATCACTTTGGATAGGCGATTGTAAAACTCAGAGTTGGCTGATTTAAATCCAATCGTGATAAAAATTAAGATGTAAATCACACAATGTATTTCAATGGGGGGAGTTAAAATTGGCAAAAATACGTTCTTAAAATATTAAAATACATAGAAATTCTGAGCAAACTAAAATTATAATAGTAATTAAATTTAATTCATATTTCATTTAAATCAAGATTAGCTAACTAATAAAAGTAAAATATCGTTAATTATACAATGAAAGAGCCATTAATTGTTTAAAAATCATTAAAATAAAAAAAATCCGATTTAAATAAAAAAAATCGATGGATTTGATTTTTATTCAAAACATAAAAAAGTGCCAACCCTGAACCAACTATTTCTAAATTAAGAATAGTTTTTGGTGGACGATGAACTAACGGGGTCGTGTTCCGATTACAAAAAGAAGCCTTACGCAAATATTGACACAAATTTTAATTCGAAAATTATATGCCACCGAACTTTGGAGCCCCTTTAAACATTACAATCCAAAATGTTTAAATTTGATTCAAATTAATATTAACAATACATCAAATTCAATTTTAATTCGATTCGATGAAAATGATTTGATCCAAACAGAATTAGATTCGAATTCGATGCAGCTGCATTCCAATTCGG